>NC_059408.1:12599507-13224507 GCF_905220565.1 Melitaea cinxia | reverse complement strand
GATATTTTTAAAGAAAAGTGAGAAATTAGTTGCCTTGATTGTTTAAAAGGTTTCTATGATTCTCTTGAGGAAAGAAATTGAGTTCCTAAGGGTTGTGATTTCAATTGAAATAATAATAGTGATTTGAGAAATCAACGTCTTTATTAAAGCACTTATTGTGTGTACAATATTATAGTTACTACTTATGTTAAAGATAAATGTTAAAAAATCAACGTAATTAGACCAACAATATTATACAATAATTATCAATAGAAATTGTCCTTTTCTTTGATCAAATGCACATTGGAAAAATTTTTTTTTTGATAAGTGGAGTACAACTCTTACTTAATCAGTAGGTATCTATGAATAAGTTTAGTACCACTTAATATTTGTGATACGGTCTGAAACATTCCATGCACAAGCCTGGCTGTTGCGGACAGGTGTCGCAACCAAATAGCGACATTACTCTTCCTTTTTTTGTTCTCCAGCAATGTACGCATCTTTTTCGTTTGGTTTTTCCGTGATAATTTTTTTCCAATTTCATCAAGCAATGTACCTGTCTATGTAATGGGATTTGTTGTTCCCGTTCTATGTAGGGTTCCACGATGGATTTTATGACGCTTAATCGGAAATCATATAAGCTTAATTTTCGAGTTGAATACTCATTGTACAGGAAATAAGAGTTGATCATGACGATCTGCATGATGTGAATGATAACTTTTTTATACCACCGCAAAGATTTATGCTCGCACGTATAATATGATAGCATTTGGTCATGCTTATCTATTGCATTCATATTTTTATTATATTTTGTTATCATTTCTGGTTTTGCTTTACTTTGCCCCCTTCGATTAGTAATAATGTTAAAGTTGCCTTTGTATTTGCTAGAGATCGCCATGACTTCCCTCTTATCCAACCATTTAATTATACACACATTATTTTTATGTTGTATACACAATTCACCTTTTTTTAATTTTGTTTTTACAACTAATTGAGGATTATTTTTTCGAAATTTTCGTAGTGTTCCTGTACAATAAGTATTCTTATAGTATAAATCTTCTATCAAATTAACGCTTGTATAAAAATTATCCATAAATAAATGGTGCCCTACATTTAAATATTCTTTTATCAAATGCATTACCACTTTGTTAACGTGGTTTAATCCTCCCACAATAACATCAGACGCACCGCCGTACAGGTGCAGTTTCAATATTACCCCAGACTGGTCAGCTAGTGCATAGAACTTCAGACCATACTTATTTTTTTTTCCTTTCATATATTGCCTAAAGCGTAATCTACCTCTCCAAAGCATCATTGACTCATCAATAACAATATTTTTTGTTGGGTAATATAATTCTGACATTCTTTTGTTAAAAAAATCTATTATATTTTTGATTTTGCTATAACTTGTTGCTGTTTCTCCTATACTAACGCATAACATTCTTAAAATAAGTAAAAACCTATTTCTTGCCATCGTCAATGAAAATATTGGCTGATTAAAAAAAATATCTTGTTTCCAATAATCACATAATCTATTTAGTTTTATAAAACCCATATGAAGAAGTAGGCCAAAAAACAGTTTCAACTCTTCACAACTTATTGCCTTCCACGATTTACTTCTACTTTTGTCCGCACTAGCTGACGACTGCTCGCGTTCACCGTAATTGTTAGTGCAATCTGTTAGCAATTGAAGTAACTCCATATTGCATATAGCATCAAAGTAGCCAATGGGTGTATCGACGATATCTTCTTTGAGGCCTGGAGTCTGCGTGAATGGTATTACTGGATAATCACAAGGATTACCTGGGCACCATTCACGATCGGGTACATTAATAGCAGGTACTTCTTCAATGTTCTGCACTTCCAGTTCGGGTTCCGGTTCCGGTTCGGATTCATCTGTTTCCATTTCGTCAATAATATTGTCACAGAGTATGCCATAGAGCTCAGCGTCAGTCAAACACGAAGTTGGTTCATCTCTTGGAGGAGTTGATTCCAGAGTTACCATAGCTCCTAAAGTTTCTTCTATCCCATGGTAAACCCAATTTGGGTCTTCCCATGAGCAAGATGGCATAGAATTGTCGATTGGATCCATTACCTAAAATGTAAAATCATTTTTTCAAATATCAAAAGTCATCAAAATATTATTAATATGACAGAAAATGATTAAAGTTGCAGTGTACAAATTGTGTGTACAAATACAATACGTTTAAAGTATCCCGCCAAAACTCGCAATGTTTGGACCGATTAAAGTGTATGAAACAAACAAATTATGTATCTATTGAATTTATTATACAGTGTAAACTCGTACAACAAGTGTAAATTCCATGTAACGTCACTCGATTTAACGACAAATTCTCTAAAGCATCGAAATCAATTGACTTTGGTTGGTTTAGTTTGTCTACCATACAATGATACACTCTACATAGCGTCACACTCACTCTCAATAACGACGTAAAATACCTTGTAAGTTGCTAAAATTTATAAAAACTGCGCAGCTGTGTACGTTTTTTTGTCGTTTTATTATCCTAGCCCACTATAATCTCGACAGTCGGCACCATGCAAACCGAACTTTCTAAGAAATTCATTCTTTTGTTTTCAAATTGGGATTGCTTGCACGTGTATCTACTGTTTTTGACCATGACTAATAAATAGGCGTCATTTATTTATTTATAAACACTTACACCAACATTACAGGTTATTACCCAATGCGTTGATGTCGTATACATGTCATGCATTATCTATACGGTATCATTTTTGTCAGACCTCAGTTGCTCACAAACTTTCAAACTGTAAACATGGCGAAGTAAAAGCAAAAGACGTCATACAAAAATAACAGACTATACCCAATAAGATTAAATAAGATTGTTTTTGTGTACATAACTACTAAAACTAGTCTGAAATATTTTTAGAATTCTGATTTTTCTTCTCTCCATTTAACGACACCTCTCTATAACGCCATAAAATGCACAGTCCCTTCAGTGTCGTTATTTGGAGTTTACACTGTATTTGTTAAGATTATTATTTTTCACGTTAATGAAACGAACTATGTAGGTATCTTTCACATTTATAATAAGAGTATAATTTAACTTACCACCGTTTTAAGCGAAGTAATTAGCGAAGCCGGTAAGGATACCAAATTCTTCACAAGGACAAGCTGAGCTCGTCGTAAAAACAATCACAAAAGTAACACTAGTCGGGGTCTTTGCAAGAGTAATCACAAGGTCCAATAACACAAGCGGGGGTCTATGCAAGAGAAATCACAAGGTCCAATAACACTAGCCGGGGTCTTTGCAAAAGCAATCACAGGGTCCAATAACACAAGCCGGGGTCTTCGTAAGTATAAACGTAAATCCAGTGAAAGGAAGAGATCGTAGGAAACATCCGATGTCGAACACTTCGAACACTGATGTAAGGAGCTATACTAATGTTAAAGACTTGCTGCCCGTGGTGCAATAAAACGTGGGAATAGGACGCCGCCTGTTGCGCTCTCTGTTACAGACCTTACGGCAGGCATGGTAACGTCCCAATGTGCGGCTCACCTAATCTTTTTATGACACTCGGGTTTGTTTTATTACCAAAAAAATAATTGGCAAGCAACTGAAGTAAATGGTATTCCTACTAGGGACTTTATTTATAAACGATCGCCAAACGTATCTAATATTAGCAGTGCCCCGCGGTTTTACCCACGTCTTACGGGAACCATTTACTTTTTAGGGATAAAAAGTAGCCTATAGCCTTCCTCAATAAATGTGCTATCAAACACCGAAAGATTTTTTCAAATGGGCCCAGTTATTCCTGAGATTAGCGCGTTCAACCAAACAAACAAACTCTTCAGCTTTATAACATTGGAATAGATCCTGGGCAGGGTTTTGTCTTCTTCCGATGAATGAAAAGATATTGGTGAAAGAGAGAGAAGGAAACAGATCCGAGTTACACAACAGCTGATAAGCGTTTATAATTAGGTACCTAAAGGGGTACATTATAGGTAAATATTTTATGCAATTTATTTTATCTTTTTTGTTCAACCTAAGTGCCAAGGAATAAAATAAATGATAACTTATAAAAAATATTCTATATTTTATTATTGGCATTATAAATGTAGTAAATTGACCTAATAATATAAAAGATTGAGAACTGCTGGAGATGAACACGCCTGGTATGTTCGCGGCATTACATAATAGATTATTTTTGATGAACCTTAAAAAAATATCAGATCCTGGAACCACTTCAGAATACTTTAGCTTACGGCAGAAAGTTTATGCTCAGAGTCTTTCGGACAATAATATTGTCTAATCTTTGAGATATAGATGAAAAACGGTGAGCACGCCCGGCGTGCTGGCGGCATGCAGATAAGAATTAGTGTGGACACGCTAGGCGTGTCAATGGCACTGAATGTGTTAAACAAGCCAAACACGACATTTTAATTTAATGTTTTAATTTTATTTATGAAATCACAACATAAAATTAAAAAAAAAATTGTTTATGCGGTCCATTTAAGACATCTTGTATCTAAATGTGTTCCGAGACATCGGACGCAGCAATATCGCGCTCCGCAAGGAATGCATGTGTAGTTTGACGGAAATCCACAAACAGCGCAGAAATGACGATCAGGAAATCTGAAAAACATAACAATAATTGCATTTTTAGATAAATGAAATCAAATTACTATGTTATACCCCGAAAAGTTATTTTGTCACTTATAGAAGACATCAATTCGATTCAATTGATTCAACCAATATAAAAGTTAACTTACTCGTTCAAAGAAATCATTAGAAATAATTCATTACTTGATTCTATAATTTACATAGTCTTAATCACTTTTAACCTTATTGCAATTTACGAATAAAATTTATTGAATATGCTCTATAATGAAAAAATCAGGATAAAAGCTTTACGCATCCAATTTTTGTCGTAAAATTTCAGCTAGTAGTCAGTTTGGTGATAACAGATGACTTACTTGGAAGGTGGAACCTGAGCTGACAAATAGTTGGGTGGATCAGGTCTAAAACTAGCTTCTTCTTCAACAAGTTGCGCAAAAGATTTTCTAAACTTCATTTTATAATACTCGGCACTCTTTGATTTCTTTTTCCTAGTAGGTTTTTCATTGGAGTCTGCAAACTTGGGAACTTTTTTGGACATAACCAGATCTGCGTGTGGGTCTTCATGAAAGTTATCTTGTTCGAGTGCTTCTATTGCTTTCCTAGCTCTGCGTTTTCTTGCTGCGTTGTCTAAAACCCTCCTCTTCTCCGCATCTTTAACTCTCCCTGATTCTCTCGACGTCATTTTATTTTTTTACAATCCTTTATCATGAATAGGGAAGCTAAGTTGGTCCATTAAGTCGTCGACACGAGCTTGTAATGTGTCGACGATGTCTGAAGATATGAACAAATGTGTTTCGTCTAGGTCTTGTAGGATAAATTTTCTACCAAGTGCGAGAGTTTCGTCCAAGTGGAGAAGGAACTGCTTCATTGCCGGATCGCTAGAAAACAAAGGGATGTCTAAGAAACGAGGTCTAAGTGCTGATGAGAAGAAGATAAGAATGTTGGAGATATTTCATCAAAGTAAAGATTTCTATCAACTAAAGGTATATATTAAAGCAATCATAGTCTGTCTCTTAAAGTATTAATTTTTTAATGTAATTGATAGCAACTTTTTAAAGGAGTTAGAAAAAATCGCTCCAAAAGAAAAAGGCATAACAATGCAATCAGTAAAGGAAGTAGTTCAAAGCCTAGTCGACGATCACTTAGTTGATTCTGAGAAAATTGGTACTTCAATATACTTCTGGTCATTTCCAAGGTACATATAAAGATATTGTACACTTGTACTTTACTTATAAGTAATGTCTTTTATTATCAGAAAGATTTTGTTGAACTTGTTACAATATTACAATATGCATTTATTCATTAATTAACAGCAAAGCAAAAAACGCTAAGAAAAGAAAATTTCTCAATACACAGGATGAGTTTGAAGAAATATCAAAAAAATTAAAAAAAACGGAAGAGGCTATTATATTAGAATCTGTAAGTTTATTTCGTTTTTATACTTGTTATATTTTTTCACATACATAGTCGTCTGTTCCTACAGTAAGAAAGTTAATGCCTGTGTTATAGGTAACAGCCGAATAATATGGCTACATTTTTTTTTCGATAGACAGAAATAATAGATAGTTATATATAAATAAATATATATATCACACCCAGATCGAGGCGGCGAATCGAACCCTCAACCCCCGGAGCACAAAGTAAGTTCACTGCAAACTGCACCAACGGGCTAGTCTAATTGGTATACTACATAATTACGTAATAATTTTAATGAATAAAATTGTCGAAATTGGAAATAGTAAAATAGTGATAAAGAATGTAATATAGCTTATTTGTAGATTATCAAGATGAAACTTTTATTGGATTTTAAGAAAAATGTGATATTCAAATCTAATTTTGTACAAAAGATTTTGTGCTACTATAGAATAGTTATAAACAAGCAGATTAAACTTCTGAAAACAAATGTTGTGCCTTTTTTACTCTACTAAAAACTGATTGGTTTTTCCAAATATCTCTTATATACAGACGGCTGTGTATAATTTAATTATATGTTTATATAATATTTATTTGTAATCTTCATTTGTAGGCTGATCGTGAAACAAGTGAGGAGAGAAATGTATTATTGAAATTGTTGGATGAAGTAACAAAAAGAGAGTCAGAACTTAAGAAAGAACTACAAAAATATAGAGATTCGGACCCTGAATACATTGCACAATTAAAAATTGAAGTTGAAGTATGTTCTCACATTGTTTATATGTATATTATTTTATTTTAAATTTTGTATTATATTAATCTATCATAAAAAATAATCTTTATTTGTCATAGTATAATAACTTACAAACGAATTTACATACACTGCAGGCCAAAAGTTTAAGACCACCTTAATTAAAGTACGAAAATTAAATTAAACTCCAATAAAATATTAAATGTTTAATTAAACTTTTAAATTATCCAATAAAATACTTTTTGACAATCAATATAGTTGAAAAGCGTAAACAAATATTAACAGTCCATGCTAAAAAAGGCTATTATAGTTAGCTAAACTGATTTATCATCAAAAAACCCTCCTTTACACTCTATGACTTTTTTCACAAGTCTCGGCATACGGGCAATCAATTTGTTAATTGTTTCTTGTGATATATTACTCCAACTTTCGCACAAAGCATTCCACATTTGTTCTCCCGAGGATGGACCACAATTACGGACGTTCCAATCAAGCTCTTCCCACAAAAGCTCAATGGGATTGAGATCCGGGCTTTGAGGAGACCAAACCATGTTTTTTAACAGGCCTTGTGCCTCTTTCTCTTCCAAATATCCTCTGCATAATTTTGGGCTATGCTTAGGATCATTGTTCTGTTGGAAAACGAATCCATCTCCAATTAATCTCAACCACGAAGGAACGGCATTTTGTTCTAAAAAAATTTTGTACTGTTCCTTTTTCATGATTCCGTCAATTTTTATCAAATCGCCAGTTCCTTGGCTAGAAAAGCAACCCCAGACCATACTTTATTGTTGGGACTACACAGTCTGGCATCATCTTTTCTTGGGCACTGCGTCGAACGTAAATTCTCCGTTTTGAACCGAATAGCACAAACTTGGATTCATCGGTTCAAAGAACTTTTTTAAAATCTTCTTCAGTCCAATCTCGATGGGCAAGGGCCCATTGCATCCGTTTTTTCTTATTTTGTGGCCTTAGCAGAGGTTTTCGAACGGCGACGCGACCATACAACTTCGCATCTCTCAGTCGCCGTTTTACTGTAGTCAATGATAGAGGTTTAACTCGGGTTTTGTTTACTTCAACGCGGATTTCTGGTGCTGTTAAGCGTCTATTTCGCTTGCTGGTAACAACAATGAAATGATCTTCACTTGACGTGGTAGATCTCGGCCATCCCGAGCGTGGACGATCTTGAAAACTGCCTGTCTCCTTGTATCGAGTTAATGTTCCATGAACATAAGTCTTCGATAACTTCAATTGTAAAGCAATCACACGTTCGGATTTGTCTTCATTATGTAAAAACAACGATGGCAGAACGCACTACACTGCTAATTTCGCGTGTTTTTCCCATTTTTAGACGTCTTCACTGTAGAAACCAAATTTTAGACTAATTGAGATTGTTTGTGAACAAACCCATGTAAACTCAGATAATAATAAGTCGGAAACATGTGTTTTTAGAATCTAAAAAATCCCTAATTATTGGCTAATGGAAACAATAGTAAAGCAATCATTTATTAGCATATAAAAATATTGTTACGACTCTACCATTTGGCTCTAACGCAGCGTTTGTCGATGTTTGAAAACAATACAAGTTTATTGTCTAATAACTTGAAATTAAATAAAAGAATAATTTATTTAGATATTTTACATTAACAATAGAATATGCAGGTGTACATTTCTTTTATTTATCTCACGGGATTTCGTTACAATTGAGAGATAATTATGTTCTTTAAGTGTGGTCTTAAACTTTTGGCCTGCAGTGTTTTTCATTTAATTTTTTTTTTGTGTGTTCTTGTACAGAGTGTTCCAAAACTCAACGTCAAGCCGGAACGGGCCAGAAAAAAATTTACTCCATGCAGTTTGAAAATTGTGGGCATTTAAGAAAAACTTAGAAATTTGGCCAAACTGTAACCATTTTTCGGTTATTGTGGTTAATTTTTATTATTATTGTTCATTTAACTTAGAAACCGTAACCTTAAATAACATTTCTAGAACTAGCCATCTTGTTGATACCACATGTGGCGACGATCTGTTAGTGGTACGTCCTCTAACGAAGTTGGTAAACTTTCCTTTAAAAATGTTGGTAATTTGTACCATTCAAGTTCTCAGGCAGCTCAACAGGCCCAACAATTTTGCCGTTTAAAATTCCGGTCCACAGGTTTACTTTAAAGCGATACTGGGATCTGCCTTCTCGCATTAAATGTGGATTTGGTACAAGCCACTCGTGAAAATTGTGTAATTTTATGTAACCATCTTTTTTAAATGCACATTCATCTGACTAGAGAATTTTTTGGATGTATTGGGGATTTTCATTATGTCTTTGTAGCATTGTTCTACAAAATGAAATCCTTTCAGGATAATCTCGCTCATGGCAAACATATCCACTATCCATCTCTCTCATCATTTTATCGTAAAATTAAGAAACTACCAAGAGTTTGTGTAAATAAAAAACATTTAAACGGAGTATAGTGGGTTAGCAAAAATCGGGTTACTTGAGGTTTTTATTATTTACTCCTTTTTTTTGCATGAAACTAACAAGTATTGTACCATTTTTCAAATCCTGATTAAATGCGCAAACTTTTAATGGCACTTGCCAAGGAACTTTAGTACATCTTTCTTAAAGTCTTTACAGTTTGACCAAATTTCTAAGTTTTTCTTAAATGCCCATAATTTTTAAGCTGCATGGGGTAGATTTTTTTTCTGATTTTTCTCATGATAGTTACAATCAATCCTATCACCCCGTTCCGGCTTAACGTTGAGTTTTGGGACACCTGTATATGGTAGATGATTCTTACACAATGCCTAAATCTTAAGCTTCTTGGCTTAGCATGTTTGGTAGTTCATAAAACAGAACAATGTTAGTAAGGTCATTGAGGATATATTATAAATATTATTTAATGTTTCAGGAATTAAAAACAGCAGCAAATAGATGGACTGAGAATATTTATATACTGAAATCCTATATTAAAAATAACTTTCAAATTGATAATGATATTATTGATCAGAACTTTAACATACCAGCTGACCTGGACTACATAGAAAATTGAATAATGTTATACTTATTAGTTAATTTGAAAAAATGTTTTTAAGATAATATCTATTTGACCTAAGTAAAGCTTTCAGTGTTTAACTTTTGTTTTCTTTATAATAATTTTATTAAAAACTGACTGATCCAAAAGACGGATTTACAATTTTGGTGTTTTTTCATTCTATATGAACATTATTTAGAGTATTAAGTTAAGTTTAATTTTTTTTCAAATTTGAATAAAAATATTCAAATTTGAAAAAAAATTGGCAAAAAATGATCCATCAGTTCTCAGGTTTTGTGATTACCAACACTACTATTAAAAATGTATAGACATAGATAAAAAACATTTAGACAAAACAATCACAGAAATAGAAACAACAATATAATACGATATTAAACATAATCAATAAAATTATAAAACTGGCAAGGAAAAAGAAAGGGTCTTTCAAGAGATATGTAGGTGTATAAAAATATGTATGTCTATATATTGAAAAAATAAATTATATATTTGATATAATTATAACAGCAAAAAGCTGTCATTGTTGGACTATTTTAGTGATTCTAGATAGTTTTAGAACTGCTGGTCTGATGTTAAACTATCATAAAAATGCGTGCCAATAATAATAAAAATATTTTATGTAGTACAATTCTATAGAAGCCGAAGGCGCTGAGGAGGGCAGCCCCTGCCCGCTGTAACAGACACATGGGTGTCTGCATTTTGTTACATAAGGGCGAAGGGGCTGCCACCGTATGAAGCGTCGGCAACGTCACGGAACGAAATTATGCCAATGAACGGTCCAATTTTGAGGTTAGGTCTATAGGATTTTTTTATTTTTTCAAGAAGTACCAGTCACTCTAGATTACCACAGTAATTGTGTACAAAATCAGTCTCTAAATTATGGGGCTAGGGGAGAGAGGGGGTGAAGGGGAGGGAGGGAGCCTTGGTTTTTTTACCCCTGGACTACTATTATCGTGTAAACCCCGTGGTTACAGAGATATCGTCGTTAAAGTTTTAAGGATGAATTTTGAAATCGGAAAAAATTAACCTACCATCTTTGCAGCCGCTCCTCTACTCATTCGTTCACGCACTTTCGCACGGCGGGCGAGGGCTGCCCTCCTTCCACGCCTCCGGCTTAAAAAAAACACTCTAGGGGTAGGGCAGACCAAGAGCACGTGGACAGTGGGGTGCTCCGATTCGGTTTTGGGTATTAATGTTACTAATTTTATTAGAATATTATGTCTGACACGTTATTTTGTTTAAAAGTGTCTATTTGTCAGTCGTTAAAGGTCAATTCGTGTCATATGTTGATCTTGCAGTAGAGATCGTTTTTACGTACATTTGTTCGAAAATAACGTATGAAAGTCGTGGAACGGATCATGAGTACACTTCGCGCAGCACCGGAGTTAAGGTAGAGTCAGAAATAACAAAAATTTAACCTCCCATAAATTAGAGGCCGGTTATGTACATCATAGCCTTTAATTGTCTCTATTAATAGTATATGAAAATAATAAAACGCATGTTTGTTTCATTGAATACGTACCATTCAACAAGAACTCCTTTCATAGCATTTACCATGATGCATTATTATACCCACTGTTCAAGGATTAAAAAAACATAAATATGGATATTATAATACGTGCACAATATTTATAATCAGAAAGAAGACAAAGAACATTCGCGACGCTTATTTTTAATTGTTTACAGAAAAGTCAGAAAATGTTACTGACATGTGAATGTGTCAAATTTTTTGTCGGTTTGACAAATGTCAATTTATGTTTATTGACATTTTTCTTTCTTATAACAAAAAGGCAAGCACTTCACTTTGTGCAGCCTAGTCTTTTATTTGATATGACTAGCCCGTTGGTGCAGTTTGTAGTGGCCCTGCTTTCTGTTCTGCGGGTTGCGGGTTCGTTTCCCGCCTGAGTCTGGGTGTAATATAATATTTGTATTTATGTGTACTGTGTGGCTACGGTACTAAAGAATATAGCCACCCCCTCTCTTCCCGTGGGTGTCGTAAGAGGCGACTAAGGGATAACACAGTTCCGCTACCACCTTGGAACTTAATAAGCCGACCAACTGCTGGCTTTGAAATACACAGGCCGAAGACGGGCAGCAGCGTCTTCGATGCGACAAAGCCAGTACTGCGGTCACCAGAGCTGGGCACCGTTAATCAAATGGTTAGCTTCGTTAATCGCTATTACGCTAATACAAAAATTAGTTTCGTTAAACGTTAAAACGCTACATTTTAGAAGATTTAACGCAAGTTAAAGTTAATCGTTAATCGTTAACATATGACTAAAAAAGCAATATATTAATTGCTGATGATTTAATACCGATAAAGAATGAAGTATAAAAGCAAATTTTTTAATTTGCTTAATGGAAGTTCTCGCTAGTATGTAAAATATTATTGTAAACTCTAGTTAAAGAAATAAACTTTATTTTATTTTTTATTTATTAATTATTTTTATAAAACAATAAAATACAGAATGCAAATTAAATTAAATCCATTGATTGATTTAACTAAATTTGCATTCTGTATTTGAAGTTGAACGTCTTTTTTCAACTAAATTTAGCTGTCCGGCACTATGTGCATGTTCCCTTTCATGAACATCAACATATTAAAATTTTCATCAGAAAGAGATGCTCTTTTCGGTGCTAAAATATCTTTTCCCGTTGAAAAAAGACGTTCAACTGCTGCGCTTGAAGGTATTGCCGTGTTATATTTGATAAAAAGATTAATCAAAATCTGGTCTCCAAAGAATGCAGCGTCGTCAAGTGAGTCCTTGGATGGTGTATCTAGCCACATTTTGACTATGCTTTGAGCTTTTGTCTTCAAAGAGTTCTGCCTCGTTGGCCTTTCCTTGCACTGGGTAGTTACCGACTTAAAAAAGTCTTCCTCGTTATCACTACTCCCTCCATTACTTCCTCCACCACTAACACTGTCCTTGGAGTTTTCCTAAAAATTATTCAGAAAAATAAACAATTATTCCATACAAAATTCCGTCCTACAGAGCTTGGCGGATTAGTTCAGAAAAAAAATTACCTGCACTTCTTGTCGTAAAGCCTCTCGTAAAGGCTCTATTTACTCAGTTCATTGGGTACATTAACCCCCTTGCTGTATATACCCTTTCTGTTACACCCTGTATAGTGTAGTTATAAAGAGCCTCTTTATGATATAGTTTAGAAACTGTAGAGTGTAGATGAATAAACCAACCAAATAAAAATAAGTATGGACAAACAGAATACTTACGTATATTAATTACTTGCTTAATCAGGTGCTGCTTCAATTGAGCGTGTTCGTCAGCAATACGTCTGCCCAAAGTTCTTCTTGACATTGTTTTTTTGCTGGGGTTTAATGTTTTTATCAACATATCAAATGTTTCGCTTTCGACAACATGTAACGGAATCATGTTAGAAATAAAAAAGTTTACTATACATTTGTCCACTTTGGTATGAGGTACACCACTACCGGTAGATGCAATACCGAAAGATTCTCCAATGCTCCTCTGACGTATTTTTTTACCTGGATTACTGGTACTTGCGGCGCTATCATCGTCATTTTTATTTTCAGCTTCAACGATTTTCCTCTTAGGCTTGCCCCGATTAGATCCCGCCCTGATAATCTCTTCAAACCGTATGTATTGGGACTCGTGAACTCTCCTCATGTGTTGTTTTAAATTGTTGAGGCTCGATGCATGAACTTTTATTTTTGTTTCTTTAGGCAAGCATCTTTTACACACAAAGAGTATTTGTTGTCCCGATTTGGATACAAAATCAACATACTCACTCAAATGTGGCCATGAATTTTCTTCAGTCTCACTGGAATCTGAATCCATGATATTTTTTTAATGATCACACACTTTATTTATAAACTTACACCACACCAACTGCACTGCTCATATAAATACGCAATTTAGCAGGAAAAGACAAGAAAACAAAACAAACACTCGTTAGCTCTTGACCGTAACCGCCGATAATAAGTAATGAAACCAAAACAAAAACAATGTGAAGTGAATTTCATACAGTGCAGTTTTCCCGCTCGCACGCGCCACACCTAAGCTATATTTGTTTCACTCACACCGCGGCACGCGCTCCGCGCTGCAAGTGCCGGCGCGCTCGACCAAACTTGTCGAAACCTGTTTTTCCCGCCGCGCGCGGTGCGTACTTCCAATGGGTTAACTGTTAACGGGTCCGTTAACCATTTTATAAGTTAGCTTAAAAGTTAATCCGTTACTCGAAGTGTTAACTTCGTTAATTAACTGTTAACGGATTAACGAGTTAATGCCCAGCTCTGGCGGTCACCAACCCGCCTGCCCAGCGTGGTGACTATGGGCAAAACACATGAGTTCACGTTATTTTTGGCGTAAACTTGTGGAGGCCTATGTCCAGCAGTGGACTGTATAGGCTGTAATGATGATGATGATGATGATGATTTATATATGTATTATTTCTATGTTAATTTAGTTAATTAGGTAGTTAACCGATAGGCTTAGCAGATTTAACCGGTTAACTTAATTAGCTCAGCTAATTATCCGACGGCTAACCTGCTAAACGGCTAATTGTTTTTTTAGCAAGTCACTGATTTCTTACCCACAGACAGGTTCAAAAAATAACAATAATTACTTAATTTTTTATGACATAAATAATTACATAATAATGACATAAATTAAATTAATTCTTGAATTTTTTTCCGTAATATTTCTATTTTGAGAGAGAAAAACTAGTAAATTAGCATTTGCCTTTATATACTATATAGTAACTATTTAGCAATCCGAGATTTGCGTAATTTAAATCGTGTATCAAGACAAAGTTCATGTTAATAATTTGCTTAATGTTTCGGACGGCTTACTAAATTTTTATGAAGAGCGAATCAATGTTTGTTCCAATTGCTGTCTAATTTCGTACTAAAGTTATTAAAATTCGGCTGTAAACTATTGTAAGCTCTATTTTTGTCATATATGGTTTCAAAACGAGTTAGTCATCTGGGGGTAAATTGCGGAGACAAAATTTGTGGTGTGAATTCAACCTCGCTGGAGACTACAGAGTACAAAACTTACGAGATCGTGACATATCGTAGATAAATTATTTGGGGTTGAATTCAACTCCGCGGTAGACAAGTCATTAAAGACTATAATTTCCTATTATTCATATTTACTTAATTATAAATAAACATAATTATTTGTATTATTAATAAAATATTAAATTTCACAACTATGGTTTCTTTAAACAAAAAAAACTTTGAGTTATTAAACGGTTTTATTTAGCTCACCCCGTTTGTTTTATTTTTTATTATTCTTGGGTCAAATTTAGTAATTCAAATTTCACCCTCTTCCTGTTAACCGATTAATCTGAAATTTTGTATACACTTTGGATTTTGGTGACAATACAATTATGTTTATTTATTATCATTATAAATTCAAGATGGCCGCCGCTACAAAATGGCGGATAATTTATGTTTTATTAATCCCATCAATATGGGTATCAAATGAAAGGGCTCAACAAGCAGAATACGATATACTATAAAAAATTGAAATCCAAGATGGCGGCCGCTACAAAATGGCGGATAACGTAGGTTTTATCAATCCCATCAATATGGGTATCAAATGAAAGGGCTCAACAAGCAGAATACAATATACTATAAAAAATTGAAATACAAGATGGCGGCCGCTACAAAATGGCGGATAACGTAGGTTTTATCGATCCCATCAATATGGGTATCAAATGAAAGTGCTCAACCAGTATAATCAATGTACTATATAAAATTAAAATCCAAGATGGCGGCCGCTACCAAATGTCTGATAACAATTTTTTATCAATCCCACCAATATGGGTATCAAATAAAAGGGCTTGACAAGAAGAATACAGTGCACTATACAACCTCAATATTTAAGATGGGCCTTGCAATAATGAAGCACTAAATGAATTAAACAGAATGCGAAATAAAAACTAAAAACTAGAAAATAAAAATAGGTAAAAAAACTTTTTAAGTTAAACGGTTTTATGTTAAACATACATTGCAATGTTTAAGATAAATGTACTAAAAACCAAAAAATAATAAAATAGATACAGTCGTGGGAATTATAAACATATGCATAGACTAGACTAAAATAAAACCGTGGGGCACGTCAATTGTCTACAAATTATCGACTTAATGTGCGATAGAAGAATCGTTTAATTCGTCGTTAAAATAGGCAGTTGGCCCGCAGACGGTGAGGAAATTACTTACTATTTTCTTGCTCATGGAAATTCCAATAGTTATACACTCCATGTAAATAAAAGAGATGTTTCAACTAGTTTATCGTTGGACATTCACACTGCTGGCTGGCGAGGAATCGTTTATCGTTCGTATCGTTATCGAATCGACAAAACATATGATAAAAGTACTACTCGCTCACCACTATGAAACCCTAAAACTCGCTTATAATCGAGCTTGCTAGCTTGTTTCCACATTCTAGCCCTACTTATCACACGTCCATCGTTGTCGGTTGAACAACTGCCTAATTATAGTGTAACATTACAAAACAAACATTTTAATCAACGATTGTAGACAATTGACGTGCCCCACGGTTTTATTTTAGTCTAGTCTATGCATATGTTTATAATTCCCACGACTGTATCTATTTTATTATTTTTTGGTTTTTAGTACATTTATCTTAAACATTGCAATGTATGTTTAACATAAAACCGTTTAACTTAAAAAGTTTTTTTACCTATTTTTTTTTTAAAACTTGTTTGTTAAATAAATCAGCGAGTCGGTAGCTAAAAAACAATTAGCCGTTTAGATAAACTACATTGAAAGACAAAGAAAGATGTATTTGAAATTCAGACGAGTTAGAACAAGATGGAGATATTGTTTATTACTAAGTGTTTGTGTAATTTGTGTACAGTCTGTTCCTCTTATATGTCTGCGAGCTTATCTAATATTAATTACTATGCAAATTTACAACTATTGGTCGTGTAGTATATGTAATACTATGCACACAAAACATTTGATATGTAAGCTAAGGTCCACATAATGGTAAGCGGGTACTGTAGCTTATTTTTTTTGTGTAGTAGGGGAATCCCTTTACGGGTGGTATCCAGGACGCCCGGGTTAGCAGTCCTAGACCGTATGTCGGCCTCAGCACTTGGGGGTACAACACCGACCAAACCCCTGCGAGATTTTGCGGCCTTCAGCGGCTTTAATTGCAGGGTCCCGGATCTGCAGGCGAGAGGATCCCTCCAGCGACAGGCTGGCCTCGGCAAAAAGGCCAGACTTCTCCTTGGAGACTGTCTGGATCACCTCTGAACGGTACTGTAGCTAAAGGACGGTTGAAAGACCAGCATTATAAAAGCGTCATCGACCCTATCCACGACTCTTCATACATAGTTCTAACTACTTTATTCACCATAGGAACAAAACAATGCTCTCAAGCAATATTGCTTCTGGAAAGACTAGGAAGCAGCTTTTCAGTTTCGTATATATATATATATATATATATATATATATATATATAGTTATCGCTTATCAACTTGGCAAAGCAGTGGCGTAGCGTAGTTGTCGGCCGCCCGGGGCGGAAGAAAATTTTGCCGCCCCCTTATTTAGGTATTTCAATTTAAAGTATACTAAAACTTACTGAGCTGAGTGGCTACCACATATAGAATTTAGCCACCCCCTTTCATCCCGTGGGTGTCGTAAGAGGCGACTAAGGGATAGAAAAGTTCCAATAATAATAATATTTATTATTATTATTATTATTTAATTCCATACAAAATTCATCAATCCTTATCTCAATTTGCCCAAATAAAAAAATAACAATAGTTTATTAAACATTATACATATTGGCATAGCGATTCGAAGGGGAAATGCTGCCAGCATTCTTGGCACAATTCCACGCGGACATGATTTATACCAAAACTATCTGTAAATATTTAGTTCTTAAGTTGTGAGTTGTAAATTTGCCGAAATCAAAATTTCAATCAATTAAATAACAATACAAAATAATTAATAGTACTTATTAGATTTTATTAGATTAGTGATTATTATTTAGACATACTATTTCATGTAAAATAAATAAATTAATCTAATATATAAAATTCTCGTGTCGCGGTGTTTGTAGTTAAACTCCTCCGAAACAGCTAGACCGATTCTCGTGAAATTTTGTGTGCATATTGGGTAGGTCTGAGAATCGAACAACATCTATTTTTCATCCCCCTATAGTCCACCCCTATTTTTTATTTTTATTTTTATTTTTAGATAAATTATCTATTTATTATTTATTTTTTTATGATACAACATTAAAAAATACATACAACCCTAAAGTTTCAATCTTCTACGATGAACCCCTATATTTTATTTGTTAATTATAAACTTTAATTTTTTTGCCAAGATTTTTATTTTTATTTTGTCATGACTTAGAATAAAAAAAAATTATATTACTCTTCATTTTCAACCTTTCTACGATCAAGCCCTATTTTTCCATCGCAATTTTTAATATTTTTAATAATTTCCTTTAATTGTGATTTTTTTCTCAATTCAATTTGATCTCCTGCCTTCGCCGGTCGATAACTATCAATCGATCATTTATCCCCGCTAGATGTCTACATTACGTTGTCACCTCTCATCCAGCAAACATCACGGAGTAGGGATGAGAATAAAGCCGGTCTCCAGTCTTACTCACTATACTGTTTTCGGCCATTTTTTTTTGGTTTTATTTGTATCGATCGTAGTAGTGACTGTTATACGTATTATTTTAATTTTTCTGTGCACTAAATAAAACATACTTTCATTGTCTATAACGCTTTCGTTTATAAGTAAATCCCCGCACACGTATATTATAGTAGATAGTTTATTGGCAAAACAACGTTTGCCGGGTCAGCTAGTTAATAATATAAAATAGCAAAGTTCCAATACCACCGTGGAACTAGTGAAGCCGAGCGATGGCGATATAGCCGTCCTACAGCTAGCTTTTTAAATACACAACCGAAGACGAGCAGCAGCGTCTTCGGTGCGACAAAGCTAGCCCTGCGGTCACCAACCCGCCTGCCCAGCGTAGTGACTATGGGCAATAAACCCGCGGATATGAGTATATATGAGTTCGCGGTAGAATTTTAGGCCCTCAGTTCTCGGCAGCCTCACTATTCCCGACTACAGCAGCGCCGCGCTAACGGTGGGGCGGAGGGTGCTGAGGATTACCGCGATACGGGAGGCTGCCACTCAAAACTACAGGTACTACGTACCGTTTACGTATAATGGAGTCATGTTACAGCTGGACCATAACCTTACCTTGAAGTAAAACTGAGTTTTAAACTTAAACTTAAGTGAAGCATACTGGGGTTGTCTGAAGTTTGAAGAGAGGGCGAGGACACGATGATCCTGGACTCCGGGCACTTGTTCTACTTCCGTGAAGGTGATGGGCTTTCCCAAGGTGGACTCGATTTTCTGGTTCACAAGACTCTCACTAACAACGTTGTGGAAGTCAGCAATATGTCGACCCGGGTAGCGTACCTTGTACTTAAACTCACTGAAAGTACTCCCTAGAAGTGATACAGATGTTATATAGATGATAGAGTGATAGATATTACTAGGGCCGTGCATGGGACTACTTCGGCCTTCTACAACGTTGTTATGGGAGACTTCAACGCTAAAGTGGGAATATAAGACCGCGACGAATCGAGAATCGGACCACACTGGTAGGGGCGCAGGAATCGCAGGAGGCAGATGCTCGTCAACTACTACGAGTCAGAGGGGCTCTTCTTGATGAATTCAATTTTTTGAGAAGAAGCCCCAAAGGACATGGCAAAGCCCCGATACTGTGACGAGGAACGAGATAGATTTCATCATAGCGGATAAAAGGCATATATTCAGAGATGTCTCAGTGGTTAACAGGTTTAACACCGGCAGCGACCACCGGCTAGTACGGGGCACGCTGTATCACTAGATATCTCGAAGGCCTTTGACAGGGTTTGGCACGCAGGTCTCCTAAGCAAACTTCCTGCTTACGGCATCCCTGCTGACTTTTGTAGCTGGATTTCAGACTTTTTGAGTGAACGGTCGATCAGAGTGGTCGTGGACGGCTGCTCCTCTGACCTAATGGATATAAACGCCGGCGTCCCTCAAGGTTCTGTTCTCTCTGCAACTCCTGCTCCATATTAACGACATGCTGCGACCAGGCATTGTTGGATACGCAGATGACAGTACGATTGTTGAGAGATATTTGCCAGCGCAAGAGACAGCAGGGACGTAATACGTTCTCAGAGAGAGGCCATGGTTGAACGAACAAATTCAATACTGGGGCAAGTATCCCAATGGGGTGATTGCAACCTGGTCACGTTCAACGCCGCCAAAACGCAGGCTTGTTTGTTCTCCGCCAAACGGAGTCCTTTCAACTTGACTCCTACTTTCCGTGGTACACCTATCCCTGTGTCCGATACCCTCGACCTCCTTGGCATAGAGTTGAATTCTAACCTCAACTTTGGCAACTACACTGCGTCCAAAGCGCAAACTGCGGCCAGTAAGCTTGGCATCTTAAATAAGGTTAAGCGATATTTCACGCCTGAACAGCTTCTTACGCTGTACAAAGCTCAAGTCCGATCGTGCATGAAATATTGCAGTCACTTGTGGGATGGCTCAGCTAAATATCAACTCGCCACACTAGATGTTGTATATGGCAACACACCTCTATTATTATTAGTGTTAATAAGGTTGATGGCACTGGCAACATTATAAGAGTTAGAATATGAAAACTATGTAGTCAAGACGTAATAAAGATGGCTCGTTGCAAGAAGTCTTTTATTTAAAATACCACAACATATAAAACATGGTGTCAGGTGTAAAAACAAAAGAAATAATAGCCGAACATTCAAGAAATCGACAGGGAGAAACATAGAGAGGAGAAAGAAACAGTTAAAATTGTGTAAAAATATACGCAAAGATGGAGGGGTTAAGGCCGCCAATTAATCTGATTTTATCAGGGTCATCAGAAAACTTTTATACGTTTAAAAGAAAATTTTTAAATTACATAGAAGCTGCGGGCTTGACTGAAAAGTCAGAGGAGCGAAAAATGGCGTTGTTTCTGAATTTAGCGGGGGATGACGCCATGGATGTCTATACCACGTCGATGGAATGTTTAAAGGTAAAAAGCTTAGAAAAACTCTTAGAATTATTTGAAAAGCACATAAAACCGAGAAAAAACATAATCGCTAACAGTTATAAGTTTTTTAACATGTCGCAAGCCGAAGGGGAGACCTTTGAGCACTATGTAACAGAATTAAAGAAACAAGCTAAACTATGTGAGTTCAAAGAAGAAGACAGGCTTGTGAGGGACATGATAGTGATTGGAATAAAGGACAAAGGTGTACAAGAAAGGTTACTACGGGAGAGTGACTTAACTTTGGATCAAGCCATCCAGTTTGGAAGAGCAGCAGAAATAGGGAAGATACAGGTAGGAGCATTAAATGAAAAGAAAGAAATAGACAGTATACATAAACAGAGAGTAAACTACAGGAAGGAGAAGAAGAACTACAGAAATAACTGTGGGAAATGTGGTAAAGTACATGAACCGAGAAAATGTTCAGCGTTTGGTAAAAAGTGTGTGTTGTGCAATAAACTGAATCACTTCGCTGTGATGTGTAGGAATAAAAACATACACAGGAAGAAGAAGCAGGCGTACAGCTTGGAAAAGGAGGAAAATAAAAGTGAAAGTGACAGCGATCATAATTATACAATAGGAAGTTTAAACTATATAGACAATATTAAGTTACAGTGGAGAGAAAAAATAAATATTCTAGGTTTAAATATAGAGTTTAAGCTAGACACGGGTGCGGACTGTAATACATTGTCTTTAAAGTTGTTCAAGTGTATTAATAAAAATAATAAGTTAAGTTTGAAACAAACACCTGCTATTCTTGTTGTTTATAATGGAGAGAGAATTAAGACAGCGGGACAAGTAGAACTAAGCTGTGTTGTAAAAGGGGTAAATAAAAAGGTATGTTTTACTGTAATTGATTTAGATGTACAACCTGTAATAGGACTACCAGATTGTATTAGGTTAAACTTGTTAAAAAGGATTGATGAAATACAAAGTGATAAGTTGACGGAAAAGGAAAAATTTATAAAAGATAATAAAGATATTTTTCAGGGTCTAGGGACGATAGGTACTTACCAAATAAAAATTTTAGATGATGCAAAACCTGTTGTTAAACCTATAAGACGAATACCTTTAGCCATAAAAGATAGACTTAAGGAAACATTAAATAATTATGAAAACAGGAATATTATAGAGCGGGTAGAAGGTCCTACTGAGTGGTGTAATAACCTAGTTATAGTGGAAAAACCAGATAAATCTTTGAGGTTATGTTTAGATCCTAAAGAGCTTAATGAGTATATAGTAAGAGAGAGATATTTTATTCCATCTCCAGAAGAAATTTATAATAACTTAGCAGGTAAGAAAGTGTTTACTGTTTTAGATATGAAAGATGGATTTTTTCAGATAATGTTAAGTGATAAGGATAAATTGTGTACTTTTGGCACTCCATATGGTAGATATAGGTTTAAGAGGTTACCGTTTGGTATATCATCTGCTCCAGAAGTTATGCAAAGAACAAATACTAACATTTTTGGAGATATTAAAGGAGTAGAAATATACTATGATGATATAATAATAGCAGGGAAAAATAACTCTGAGCATGATGATATATTAAATAAAGTGATAGAAAGAGCCAGAAAATATAATGTAAAATTTAATAAAAATAAAATACAATATAAGTCGGACCATGTTAAGTATGTGGGTTTAATAGTATCACAGGAAGGTATACAAGTTGATCCCGACAATGTAAAAGCTATATTAGAGTTGAAGGAGCCTAGTAATGTAAAACAGCTACAAAAATTTTTAGGCATGTGTAACTATTTGAGTAGATTTATACCTCATTATTCTGTAATTACAGAACCTTTAAGAAACTTACTTAAAAAAGATGTTGTGTGGGAGTGGTCTGAACCACAAGATAAAGCATTTAAAGAATTAAAAACCAAGTTAAGTAATACACCTACACTAGCTGTCTTAAACAGTAAAGGTTCTATAGTGTTGCAAACTGATAGTTCTAAATCTGGTATGGGAGCGTGTTTGTTACAAAATGGTAAACCTATTTCTTTTTACTCAAGGGCTTATACCGAATGTCAAACTAGATGGGCACCAATAGAAAAAGAATTATTCGCTATCTGTGTTGCATTAGATAAATATCATCAGTTCGTGTACGGCAGGAACATAACAGTGGAGACTGATCATAAACCCTTGGTCACAATAATTAATAAAGATATAAATAAAATAAGTGCTAGACTACAGCGTATGATCTTGAAATTGTTAAAATACGATATAAATATAAAGTATATACCAGGTAATAAAATGTATATTGCAGACTACTTGTCAAGAAATTATATAAAAAACAATGCTGAGATAGATCCAACAACACAGGAGATAGTGCATTGCTTTGAAACAGATTTAGCTATAACAGATAGTAAATTAGAAATGTTACAAAAAGAAACTAAAAATGATATAGATTTAATACAAGTAATTAATTGGTATAAAAATAGTTGGCCTAAAAATAATAAACTAATACATAATAAAGAATTAAAAATATACTACAGTTTAAAAGAATATATACATGTAAAAGATAATATAGTGTACTTACAGAATAAAGTAGTTATACCAAAACATGTAAGAAAAGAAATGCTTATGATTATACATACAGGACATACAGGTATAGTGAAGTGTAAAAAGAGAGCTAGAAATGTTATGTATTGGCCGGGAATGTCACAGGATATAGAGAGATTTGTGTTGTCATGTAGTTCTTGTGAAAAGTATAGACCGTCTAATAGTAAAGAACCTCTTATGTCTCATGATATTCCTAGCTTACCGTTCTACAAGATAGGTATGGATATATGTACTTACAGCAGAAAAGATTACCTAGTTGTTGTTGATTACTATTCAAAATGGATAGAAGTAAAATATTTAAATGATAAAACAGCTGATAGTGTAATTAAAAATTTATTGACTATTTTTTCTACTCATGGCATACCAAAATATATTGTAAGTGACAATATGCCGTTTGGAAGTTACTCTTTTAAAAAGTTTACAAATTCATTAGATATTCAATTAATTTATTCAAGTCCTAGATATCCTCAGTCTAATGGTTTAAGTGAAAAAGCAGTAGGAATTGTAAAAAACATGATGAAAAAATGTGAAAACAATAATGACTATGATTTTTGTTTGTCTCTGTTACATTATAGATCTACACCAGTTGCAGGATTGGATTATAGTCCATCAGAATTATTAATGTCTAGACTTTTGAGAACTAACTTACCTTGTACTAAAGATCATTTAAAACCTAAAGTTGTTAATGTGCGGAAAAAAATGTCACTCAACAAACAAAAAACAGAATTTTATTATAATAAAACTTGTAAAGTTAGAAATGTAAATTTTAAACCAGGTCAAAATGTTGTGGTGCAGAATAGACCAAACAGGGTGTGGTATCCAGGCAAAATTATAAAGCCAGAGGGCCCGAGATCTTTTGTTGTCAAAAGGGAGGATGGAACAGAAGTCAGGAGGAATCAAAAGCACATAAATTATTCACCTAATCAATTTAATGTCAAATCAGAAATATTTAATACTCCGTTGATTACTGTTCCTTCACAAAATAGTAAGAGTTCTGAAAATGTTGGTCATAAAGTCAGTAGGTATGGTAGATTAATAAAACAACCCTCATACTTCAAAGATTACACACAATAGTAATGTTTAAAAAAAAAAAAAAAAAAATATGTCTTGTCTTAAAATTTTATTTTGTTAATTTAATTTAAGTTGAATTTATGTTTAAGTTAAATTTAAAACTAAAAAGGGGGGATGTTGTATATGGCAACACACCTCTATTATTATTAGTGTTAATAAGGTTGATGGCACTGGCAACATTATAAGAGTTAGAATATGAAAACTATGTAGTCAAGACGTAATAAAGATGGCTCGTTGCAAGAAGTCTTTTATTAAAAATACCACAACATATAAAACACTAGACTCAGTGGAACGCAGAGCCAAGCGGCTAATCGGTAATGCCAGTTTGGTGAAATCTCTTCATACTCTGGCTCACCGAAGAAAGGTTGCCAGTCTAACGGTCTTTTACAGGTTGTACTTTGGGGAGTGTGCCCTGGAGCTGCACGAGCTCATACCCCCATCTCCTTTCTTCCATCGGACTTACAGACGTACCGCAGGCTTTCATCACTACTTGATTGATATACCTTTCATACGTACAAAGCGCTTCGAATCATCTTTTTTAATGCGCACAGCCAAGGAATGAAATTCCCTGCTGGCGTCTGTATTTCCGAGTTCATACAACCCGAACATGTTTAAAACGCGAGTGAACAGGCTTCTTCTGGGTGAACTCGCTCCATCTTCGACCTCGTCTGTGCTCTAGAGCTAGACTGAGGTCAAGAGTAAGCCAATAACATAATAAAAAAAAATATGTCTCCGAAAGGAGCGGACCCGCTTGATGAAATCTACTCTCCGACGTACGCTGCCCCAATTACTATGTGGCTCCGAGCAGTTTCAATGGGAACTCCAAAACCGATTCGATTCGCTGGAAACTACTGGCAACGTGGAAGAGATGACCGACAACGTGGTGAAGACGGTATGTACACTAGGTCGTAGGCACTTTCCGCCGAAGAAGTCAACGAAGCAGTCCAACTCTCTTCCGAAGCCTTGGATCTAATGTGGCGGAGGCGCGAGTTGCTCACTACTCAAGCAGCTTCGCCAGAACAGGCTCTTTCCAAGAAGATACGAAAAATTTGTACGCCGAGACCTCCACTGCTCAAATACGAGAGAGATTGCTACTCTGATTGAGAAGAATAGGGATGACGTAGTTACGACTTAGCTACTTAAAGCCGCAGGGCGACCTACCCTAAAAGTCTTGGCGAGACTCTTTCACGCCGTCACCCACCGAGGTACCACGCCGGAGGTGTGGTCCAGTAGTGTGTGGTGCTGTTCTTTAAGAGAGGCGACAAGTCTCTGTCAAAGAATCACACATCGATCTCACTTCTGAGCCACATCTATAAGCTGTTTTCGAGTGTTGTTACGAATCGTCTCGCCAGAAGACTCGACGAATTCCAAGTACCGAAATAGCAGGGTCTTAAAATGACTACAGCACTGTAGACCACATCCATACCGTTCGGTAGATTATACAAAAGACAGAAGAATATAATCAGCCGCTGTGTATGGCATTTGTGGACTACGAAACAGCCTTCGACTATTGCTTCTCAAAATGGAAAAACAAAAAATACTATTTATCCAAATGTTTTGGATTAAGTTTTAAAATAGCTAGCAATTAATATTTTTTTTTGTATTAATAAATGAATTTGATGTAATTTTTTTATTATTATTTCACTTTATACGTAGCGAAGCACGTACCGGGCCGCTAGTATTTACTAATTGTTTTTATTATTTAAGTGTTGTTCAATTTTGCCGCCCCCTAAAAAGTGCCGCCCGGGGCGGGCCGCCCCCCCCGCCCCCACTACGCTACGCCACTGTGGCAAAGACAATATATTTTGTGCAGAGTGGGAAATAAAAATACTTATTATTTATTGATTTTTTATTTAAAAAAAATATAATTTTTTTAAATAATCCGTTGGATTTTTGTGAGTTGGAGTTTATTGACACTTTATGAACGAGGATTTTCTAGTCTGTAACAAACGAAAAAAAAATTTAAAACATAAGGATTTTCAATAGAAATTTCATTCTTTTATTGTATTTCGGTGACTTTGAAGCCATGGTCACGGGTCAAAGAGGAGCTGCGATATTGTTGTTGTTGATAATATGTGGAGTTTCAAAACGAAAATCACGGTAAGAGGGTGTCCATAAGTTACGTGAGGTGTTTTTTAAAATTTTCTGTCCCTCCCTCCCCTCCTGGTGAGATGTCGTGAGATTTTATTCAAGCCCCTCCCCCAACCCCCAATCTCACGTGAGATTTTTCAAAATGTAGGTTTTTTACGTAAACGCGTTGGATTGTTGTTGTAAAAAGAAAAAAAAAATGCTTCGTGGTTTTATTTACGACTAGTTAAGACTAATTAATCAATAGTGTTGAGAGTTTAATTATAAGTGTAATAAAAATTTAACAATAGAATACTTAAATAATACTTTTCAATCAGAAAAAAATTGCGTGATATTTGCCAACGTGAGATTAGATGAGATTTGTCTCGACCTCCTCCCCCCCTTAAACATCTCACGTATTTTATGAACGCCCCCTGTTATTATAAAAGACGGCTTTGTCGAAGTACATACGATGTTCATATTTTGTCGCGTACAGTATGTTGTATGGAGTGTGTTGCGTGTCTAATAAGAGTGTAATCAAGGTTATAATTTACAATGAAGGGACGGTTTATACAAAACTGACTTACGACGCTTTGGCGTAGCACTGGCTGATGCGCTGGCAGTCGCGGGTTCGATCCCCGCTAAAGACAGATATTTGTATTGGCCATATAGATGTTTGTCGTGGTCTGGGCGTTTGTGCTTGTGTACTGTGTGTGTTTCCGGATCCCCGACACAGGAGGAAATCCTATATAGTGTGAGATGGTGTCGTGTGGTAGTGGAATATGAAAAATGGGACATGTTACATGTATACATGTGCATGTGTCGTACCGGTGTAGGGTGGGCGGCTCGCGCATTTCGTGCGGCATGCTTGGCGACACCATGACCAGCTGTCGCGCCGGATGTTTCCGGGCGAAATTCATCAGGAGCTCCACTACTATCCTTCGGTTCGTTTTGTCCTAGTGCCGATGAAATAATAATCATTAGTCATTATGAATTCGAATATTCTTATACTGGGATTGATAGCAGTGAATGTTGCTTTGAAAATATTAGTTCTTATTCATAAATAAATATTATCGTGATAATCATAGTTAAGTAATTTATTTTCTGTTCAAATTAAAAAAAAAAGCTATGTCTAAGAATGTATTTACTATATAGCTTTCGTAAGAGCACTCGCTGCCCGTCAGCACGAATTGTATATTATATATTTTTATATCAAAATCAAAAACAGGTTTATTCAAATAGGCCTCAAGAGCATTTTCGAATCGTCATTTTACAAATTAAAACTTTAAAAATAAATTATTATTTTTGTAAAAGTAAAGCTCCCACCGATTCGGAATGTAGATTCTGCAGAGAAGAATCGGCAAAAAAACTCCGCAGTTACTCTTTTGAAAAATAATATATAAACTGTGTTTTAGTACAAAATTAGTAACATGTATAAAATACAGCGTTACTAAGTCCACACATTTTTATCAACTATGTAATGCTGCACTGAATAATAAGCTTTATTAATTTTTTAAATAAAAAATTTAAAGTTATGTTGAGACAAATCCAAAATTATGTGTATGTGTATATATACTAAATATATACTATATATGTGTATGTATATATAATATATATAGCGATAAGATCACCTTTGTATATGTTTATTAGTAAGTATCACTCTTTTTCTTTCTTTCGTTTCTTGTTGGTGTACAATAAAGAGTAATTATTATTATTATTATTATTGTAGTAAAATATATATTCTTTATTGCACTTTAAAAAAATCATAATTACAAGTCATTTTTACAGAGAATGTTGGCAAGGGCGAACTTATCTCTGTAAGAGATCTCTACCAGTCTACCCATGGTGGTGAGAGATGATGTTACCGCGGGACTCATAAGCTTATTTGTGATAAAGTGAAAAAAAAAACTAGTGTCAGTGGCGCCACGCGCACTCACCAGGCAGACGTCGAACTCGTCGAGGAAGTAGAAGGGCAGCTCGACGCACTCCCAGAGCGCCAGCAGCAGCGCCACGGTGCAGTAGGAGCGCTCGCCGCCGGACAGCGCCTTGGCCTTGCGCACGTCCCGCGCGCCGTCGCGCCCCGTCACGCTCAGCTCCAGCGTGCCTCTCGAGTGGCTCACCAGCAGCGCGCCCTGAGACATAACTCAATACATATTGTAACGCGCCTACTATAAATACGGACGAGAACTTGCCTATAGTTCGTATATATATATATATATATATATATATATATATATATATATATATATGTGTGTGTGTGTATATATATATACGGTCGAATTGAGTAACCTCCTCCTTTTTTTGAAGTCGGTTAAAAAGTAGTACAATTAGAGGAAGATGTACAAAGGCGGTCTTATCGCTAAAAATCCGATTTCTTCCAGACAACCCTTACTAATTATTAACCCTATTATTCATTATAATAAATTTAACGATGAATGGGGGCATGGTACGATCCTTGTTAATGAAAAACATATGCCTTTATATTGGGCCCTTATGTGTGGTAGCCTCTCAAAATAACGTTCAACGTCTCGCTACCACACAAAGCGGCATGTGCGCGGGGATTGGTCAGTCGTTAGTCAGTCGATCCGAACGCCTTCACCGGGGTAACATGTTACATCTCTTCATTGAGACTATTTTTAAAAACGTAATAAGTCTTCAATATAGTTCATTATTTATAATTAGTTTGTTACAAAATTGTACAAAATATAAATTAATAAGTAACTACCCGTTACAATATTATATATTCTTTTGTATGTATATTTCTAACCTAACCGCTCTTAAACGGCTAAACCGATTCGGTAGAAATTTTGTGTGTACATTTCAACGGGTTTAGGGATGTTTTGATAAGACAATTTCACCAATTAGGTGATGTTGCTGTAGATATGCCAGCAATCAAATTTGGTAGCTGCTCCTCAGGCAGGTCAACGGTAATATAATATAATTTACTGTCTTAGTGATTAAATTTTCAAGAACTCTTGGGTTTATAGGATTGGGATTATGGTCCGGGACCCAGTAACAGATTTTCATGACAAGTCCCTCCCAATTGATGTGTATGTGTGTGTGTTTTATGGGTTTGTCGGCTTACATAGTAACCGTGCGTAGCGAGGTTTGCTGCGAAACATATCTGCACTTTCCTAGTGATCTGCAGCTCTAGCTCAACGCAGAAGTTCAATCGTTCATCAACTGCCACTTTGATCTGAAATAATTGAGAATTTTTAAATTTTTAAGTGATATTGACATGTTAATTAAACATACTTAGAATATTTAACTACCATTATATTAAAAACGAAGTATGGTAAAGAATAAAGGGAACAGCAAAAGTTTAATCAAATGCTTGAATTTTTTTTAAAGACAATTAGGTCGATAAACATGCGTGATTTAGCTCACCTGATGGTAAGCGATTACCGTAGCTTATAGACGATCTGTAGTGAAACTGTGTGGAACAGTGTACATGCAGCAGTGTAGGGTCTGACCTCTCGTATGAGGCCGTCGAGCGCGTCCAGCTGCTCGCGCAGCTCGCGGTGCCGCGCGCGCGCCCGCTCCACCTCCTCGCGCACAACTGAGTGGAACCGTGTACATGCAGCAGTGTAGGGCCTGACCTCTCGTATGAGGCCGTCCAGCGCGTCCAGCTGCTCGCGCAGCTCGCGGTGCCGCGCGCGCGCCCGCTCCACCTCCTCGCGCACAACTGAGTGGAACCGTGTACATGCAGCAGTGTAGGGCCTGACCTCTCGTATGAGGCCGTCCAGCGCGTCCAGCTGCTCGCGCAGCTCGCGGTGCCGCGCGCGCGCCCGCTCCACCTCCTCGCGCACAACTGAGTGGAACCGTGTACATGCAGCAGTGTAGGGCCTGACCTCTCGTATGAGGCCGTCCAGCGCGTCCAGCTGCTCGCGCAGCTCGCGGTGCCGCGCGCGCGCCCGCTCCACCTCCTCGCGCACAACTGAGTGGAACCGTGTACATGCAGCAGTGTAGGGCCTGACCTCTCGTATGAGGCCGTCCAGCGCGTCCAGCTGCTCGCGCAGCTCGCGGTGCCGCGCGCGCGCCCGCTCCACCTCCTCGCGCACAACTGAGTGGAACCGTGTACATGCAGCAGTGTAGGGCCTGACCTCTCGTATGAGGCCGTCCAGCGCGTCCAGCTGCTCGCGCAGCTCGCGGTGCCGCGCGCGCGCCCGCTCCACCTCCTCGCGCACAACTGAGTGGAACCGTGTACATGCAGCAGTGTAGGGCCTGACCTCTCGTATGAGGCCGTCCAGCGCGTCCAGCTGCTCGCGCAGCTCGCGGTGCCGCGCGCGCGCCCGCTCCACCTCCTCGCGCACAACTGAGTGGAACCGTGTACATGCAGCAGTGTAGGGCCTGACCTCTCGTATGAGGCCGTCCAGCGCGTCCAGCTGCTCGCGCAGCTCGCGGTGCCGCGCGCGCGCCCGCTCCACCTCCTCGCGCACAACTGAGTGGAACCGTGTACATGCAGCAGTGTAGGGCCTGACCTCTCGTATGAGGCCGTCCAGCGCGTCCAGCTGCTCGCGCAGCTCGCGGTGCCGCGCGCGCGCCCGCTCCACCTCCTCGCGCACAACTGAGTGGAACCGTGTACATGCAGCAGTGTAGGGCCTGACCTCTCGTATGAGGCCGTCCAGCGCGTCCAGCTGCTCGCGCAGCTCGCGGTGCCGCGCGCGCGCCCGCTCCACCTCCTCGCGCACAACTGAGTGGAACCGTGTACATGCAGCAGTGTAGGGCCTGACCTCTCGTATGAGGCCGTCCAGCGCGTCCAGCTGCTCGCGCAGCTCGCGGTGCCGCGCGCGCGCCCGCTCCACCTCCTCGCGCACGAGCTCCGCGTCCAACGCCAGCTCACGCAGCGCGCTCAGCTCCGCGCGCAGTTTCCTCGCACAGTGTTGTAACTCTTCACGCGATCTGCACATTCACAAATTTTAACTTACTTTGCATCGGTTGATATAAACTGTGTTCCTTTATTTTTATACGACTAGGTCGGTAAACAAGCTTATGGCCCAAATGATAAGTAAGACCTGTAAGCGGATACAGTAACTTTTAATAAACCTGTAATAGCATAAGCATCGCACGCGTTTGCGACCCTACTACAGGAACACAATGCTTTTCTGCGAAGAGGTAATGACGCAGAAGGAGGCCGCGGAATGAGTCAGGGAGAATGACGTCTTACTCCGGCGCAAACGTACGGGGACAAGGAGGAGACGGTTTGCCCACCTTCTCCCCCGCAATAAGTGGGGTCGCCGGCCGATAGTCGGGGGACTTCGGCCAGCCGGACGACACGACCCCACACGTCTGAGGGGTGGCCTTGTTCTGAGCGAGGCCATACCTATAAAAACATTGATTGGCAAACCTTGGTTTTTCGAAGGGTGGACCAGACGCTTCTTGTAGCTTTCTCGAAATTTTCTGTCCCTTTTGTAATATTTCCTGTTCCATCTTAGCAAGATTGTCTTTAGTTTGTTCCAACACAAGTTTCAAATTTGACCTTTTTTCTTTCTTCGACTGTTTCTTAGTGATTTCTGTCTGTAACTATAAATCAAAACAATTTTATATAACTAGACTTATTTATTTATTATTTTATATAATATATATTTATCAAATTTAATAATGAACATTTATATATTTTATATAGTTAGACATATATTTACAAATATTATGACATAATATTTTTGACATTTCAGTTTTTAAGTATTGTTTTTCTCTTGCAATTTAATCTTTTATTAGCCTCACTTCATGTTGTTGACCATGAGGTCAGGTCGGTATTGAGGGATGACCCTCAATACGTGACTTAATTTTTGAATGACTGACAATTGGCAAAAGAATTTGTAATCACATGCATGGACTAAATATTACTAAACTTACGTTTTGTTTAGCTGTTTTATTCTCGATGATTTTTTTTTCGAGATCTCTTATTTTACTTTCATAACATTTTATATTCCGTTCGTGTTCATTCTCTTTTACTTTGAATTCTTCAATTTTTTTTCTGAGATTTTGGTGTTCTTCTTTGGTTTTGTTAAGTTCTTCTTCCTGGACAAATAAGGTTATATTATAATAGCTTGTAAATCATTACTTTATAAGCAGAATCATGTTTTATAACAGCGAAATCTCAAGGACCCAAATTGTAGAAAGGTGTGCAAAGAATAAAATATTTGAAACCTGTCTAATTTTGTTCTCCAGTCACTGCAAAATGGTCATCATTACATGGGAAAAAACTTTCTCGGTTTAATTATACTGACATACTTATTAAGTCTAAGAATTATAAGATCGGTCAGAAAATTATAGTGGCTGGTACCGTTGTAGTCATATTGTAACGATTTATAACAGATTCATTAGTAAACTAAACTAATTTTAGAAATCAGATGGGTGAAAGAATATGGCTAAACAATGTTGTAAACAATTTTGGTACAGTAGTTCGGTAGTTCTTGTGGGTCTTTACACTGTGCCTTGGAGGGCACGTTAAGCCGCCGGTCCCAGTTGTTATTATGAATACCTGTACACACAGTAGGGAATACGTCTGTCAATCCGCATCGGAGCAGCGTGGTGGATTAAGTGCTGATCTTTTTCCTACATGAGGAAAGAGGCCTGCTCAGTGGTGGGATATTACAGGCTGAAGCCTAAGCGTAGTTGCAGTTTAGTGGATTCGATATCCTTCAATGTAGCAGCGTGGTGGATCGAGCTCCGATTTTTCTGCTACATGGATAGAGATACGCCCCGCAGTGAGATGTTACAGGCTGAATCGGGTCAATAAAACACGGGGCGTTAGGGTTCCATTCGTTAGAGATCTCGTGGCACCTCACAATGACGATGAGGGCACCGTTGGTTTTTTTTTATACAATTCGGTCGGCAAACAAACATATGGCTCATCTGATGGCAAGAAATTACCGTAGCTTATAGACTGCAATACTAGAAGCATCGCAAGCGCGTTGCCGAACCTATCCTCAATTTCCTCCAGTAGCTTTGGTCACTTCATTCACCAAAAGCAACACAACACTGCTTGAATGTTTTTTTTATATCACTAGTTCGGCATACAAGCGTACGGCTCACCTGATGGTAAGCGATTACCGTAGCTTATAGACGCCTGCAACACCAGAAGCATCGCAAGCGCGTTGCCGACCCAATCCCAATCCCCCCCCAGGAGCTCTGGTCACCTTACTCACCAACAGGAACACAATACTGCTTGAAAACAGTATTATTTAGCTGTGATCTTCTGTACCCCAGTCGGGCTGCTCCATAATTTGTACAAGAAATTCCTGCTGTGCCCTACCTCAGTTAGAGATAGTATTTATTATTTAGCTGTGATCTGCTAGGTCGAGGCAGTTCCCCAGTGGGGCTGTTTCCTCGGTGCCCTATCTCAGTGAAAGTTCCGAGCCGTTTTGTTAGTGGCATATGCGCAAACCGCGCGATGCCAAAATTAAAAAAAAAAAAAGAAAAAAAAAAAAAAAAAGTTCCGAGCCGGCGCTCACCAGCACGTCGTGCTGCGGCGCGCGCGCCTCGCCCGCCAGCGCGCGCGCCGCGGCCGCCCGCGCCGCGCTGCAGCCCCGCAGCGCCGCGCGCCTGCTCTCGCACTGCGCCTGCGCCGCCGCCACCTGCCCACACGGGTATATCGACACCAGCAATTTATACTAAGCTAACTCTTAAAACTGAACTTTTTTACAATAGAGACGTATAAAAGGGAAAAACGTGATACCTTTTATATTAACTAAGAAACCTTTCTGAAATTTGGTATCTTTAATAGTTAATTTATTCATTGCAATTTCACATTTTTATTATTACATATAAAAAACACATTTTATCAAGTTCGCATTAGAAAAACAAACTTATCGAAAAGTCGAATTGGCGTAGTATAAATTGTTGGTGTCGATATGTTAACTCGTTGTTTTCGACGCCGCGTCGGCGCAAAGGTCACAGCTGTGGCGAAATACGAACGACTACAAACTACGTAATTAGAGAAAAACTGACGTATGCTAACATCGCGCTATCAGAGTTTTCAAAGTGATTAAGTATATATACGAGATCCCGACAACAAACGTCGGGGCGGTAGCCCGCCAGACACAACAACCGTCTGGTCGGAGGATCCTCCCTTTTCCTCACGCTCCCAAACAGCTATGGATTGTGCCGGTTGCGCTGGCAGTTGCGGGTTCGATCCCCGCACATGACATACATTTGTATTGGCCATACAGGTGTTTGCCATGGTCTGGGTGTTTGTGCAGTCCTCGTAGGTCTCCCCACCGTGCCTCAGAGAGCACGTTAAGCCGTCGGTCCCGGTTGTTATCATGCACACTTGATAGCGATCGTTACTCATAGTAGGGAATATATCCGCCAACCCGCATTGGAGCAGCGTGGTGGATTAAGCTCTGATCCTTCTCCTACATGGGGAAAGAGGCCTAAGCCCAACAGTGGGATATTACAGGCTGAAGCGATGAAGCAATTGTTTTCTAATCTTTACGCGAATTACACTCATTATAATAAAACAATTTTTTTGGAGGAGTGTTATCCCGTGACTATGGTTGCTGTATAGTATCCGAAACGAGTTGTTCATTAAAATCTATACTTTTTGATTGTGCAAAAAAAATATACTTTATGCTAAATATTTTCCGTAAATTCAAAGATATTTTGTATATTTTTTCTAAATTCAATGCAGGGCACAGCTAATATAAAAAGTAAAATAAGGTTTTATGTAAACAATTTAAAATATTTGTAATTATAGATACAGGCACGTCACAGACCTCCTGCCGCGCTTGTTTCGCCACGAGTCGCGTTTGCTCCACTGAGCGCTCTTTCGCCTTCAATTCCGCCTCTGCGATGTCCACATTTTCGCGTAGTTGTCTGTGGAGACACGACATACGAGTGACAAAATGCTTTCCTCATTCGGAAATGGGGAGAGAGAGGGATGTATTTTTTTAAAGAGTAACTCAGAGTTTTTTTCGATTCATCTTTGCATAATCTACAATGCAAACCGGTGGTAACTTCACTTTTAATTGTAATTATTAATTAAAATATAATTTTAATTTGTTAAATAACGATACGAAAGTGCTTTACAAACCTGATAGAATAAAATAATTTTCGATTTTGATCTCGAGACATCAAAACAGAGAGATAGGGATATAATCGGGATGAGTGGGCTGGTCTTGTCTTAACTTAAGACCGAACTCGAACTGATTGTACACATGCGTTTGCATTTTTATAGCATCGGCATTTTGTTGAGGTAATAATTATTCATAACAGCTCGTACCTTTCTACGTCTTCGGAGCTCAGTTCTAGGAAATGCTCTCGAGCTCCTCTCGGGTCGCTGCCATAGCTTCGATAATTCGGCGCCGGGTAGAACTCGTTGCAGTCCTCAGTCACTATCTTGCTGCAGTTCACTGGTACGTTTTCAATGTCACTGGCCAGACTCATAGCAGTTTCTGTGGGTGAGTTTAAGTTTGTTCATTAAACTAAAGGTTCCATTGAGGAGGACAGTGCAGAAAATATCCTGCGCAAAATCTGGAATAGCATGTCTGAGGAAGTACAACAATCATACAGAAGATCATAGACTCATAATACTGCTCTCAATAATCTCAATTATGTTCCTGTTGTAAGAAAGGTAATCAGAGCTGTTGGAAAATGTGAGGGTCGGCAATGGGCTTACCATGCTTTTAGTACGGTAACCGTTTACCACCAGGTGGGCCTGACGCTTGTTGGCAGTATATATGTATAATAAACGCCTCACACTAAATGGATTAATATTATCCCCTATTAGGATTTAGGGATCCGAATACGAAAACAATATACAAGCGCCGACACCCAAATCACGGCGAACATCTGTATGGTCAATACAAATGATGAAAAGAATCCAGTGCTGTGACCGTTGCGCTAACGCGTCGTCGAGTTATACGCTTCAGCCTGTAATATTCCACTACTGGGCATAGGCCTCTTTCCCCATGTAGGAGAAGGATCAGAGCTTAATCCACCACGCTGCTCCAATGAGGGTTGGCGGATATATTCCCTACTATGAATAACGATGGCTATCAGGTGTACATGATAACAACCGGAACTGACGGCTTAACGTGCTCCCCGAGGCACGGTGGGGAGATCCACAAGGACTGCACAAACACCCAGACCATGGCAAACACCTGTATGGCCAATACAAATGTTTGTCATGTGCGGGGATCGAGCCCGCAACCGCTAGCGCAATAGATACATAGGCTCACCGTCGTCGGGCACGAGCAGCACGGTCTCGAGCGCCAGGTTGTCGACGAGGAAGTTGGCCACGACGGGCTCGTCGACCCGCAGCGCGTCCAGCGCGGCGGGGCGCGCGCGCACGCGGTGGCGCGCCACGTCGTGCCGCGGCAGGAAGGCGCTGCACGACACCGTCGGCTTGGGCCGCGACCCGAACACCTGGCGCAGACACTCACGTCACTTTTATATTATAGACTGCTGACCCGGCAATCGTCGTCTTGCCGCTAAACGCTATTAAAAATAGGGGTTGATGGTAGAGGGTTGAAAATTTAGGGTTGTATGTATTTTTTAATGTTGTATCATAAAAAAATAGAAATAAAAATTTTGTCTAAAAAAAAAAAAAAATTAGGGGTGGACTACCCCTAACATTTAGGGGGATGAAAAATGGATGTTGGCCGATTCTCATAGATACCGGATAAGCACAAAAAATTTCATCAAAATCGGTCAAGCCGTTTCGGAGGAGTATGGCAACGAAAACTGTGACACGAGAATTTTATATATTAGATTGACAATTTTCGATTCGAGTCTTCATAATATTTTGATTCTGCATGTATTATATAAATGCATACACAATCTATACATATAATAAAATGGTAGGAAAGTCAAAACTGTACACTGAATATTTTTTTTTAAAAAATACTTGCGGTGTGATCTACTATCGATACCGAAGCCAAAAATATAGTTTTTAGAATTTTTGTCTGTTTGTCTGTATGTATGTCCGGGATAAACTCAAAAAGTACTGCATGGATTTATTTGAAATTTGGCACGAATATTATTAAGAAGTCGGGTCAACATATAGGCTACAAATTATCACGTTATCACCTACGGGGAATGAGCAGTGAACCTTTATTTCTTCAACGCATTCTGTAACAACGTGTAATCTAACGACGCATATTTGAATGTTGTTATTATGTTAATAACCATGCTATAAGCTAGCTTCACACCATAAATAGACATTCTGTAGTATATTTAGTATCAGCATTGCACCCGTGCGAAGCCGGGGCGGGTCGCTAGTCTAATATATAAAATTCTCGTGTCGCGGTGTTTGTAGTTAAACTCCTTCAAAACGGCTTGACCGATTCTTATGAAATTTTGTGTGCATATCGGGTAGGTCTGAGAATCGAACAACATCTATTTTTCATACCCCTAAATGTTAAGGGTAGTGCATCCCTAAATATATATTTTTTTAATTTTTAGATAGATTATTTATTTTTTATTTTATTATGATTTGGTGTTGAAAAATACAACCCTAAATTTTCACCCTTTTACTACCAACCACTATTTTTAAATAGCGTTTAGCGGCAAGACAACGTTTGCCGAGTCAGCTAGTATATTATATAATTTAATTTTATTATTATAATTAAAAAAAAAAAAAAAAAATCGCGTCACTACTGATAGTACGAGATCAGCTTCGGGGGTCGTACTTTATATTACGTAATGTCTTTTTACCTACTTGTTAACCCCTACTGTTGATATGAGGTTTTTTTTTTTGGTATCGAGGGGTGGTCACCCCTGCATACAAAAATATCACATGTATTTGTTTGTTACGAAGTATAGTGAAATTTTTGGAATATTTTCTTATATTACAAGTATAAAATTTTGATAAATTAAGCGTCGCGATAAAAAAGAAATTAAGATTGCAGGGTTTATTGTTTGTGATTTAGACATCGCGCGTAAGCAAAATAAATACAAGTGACATCTCGTTACAGACCGCCTCCCTTATTATCTCTTTATGTAATTTTGTATGCTTATCGAAACCCCTCCCTCACCCTCATCCAGAGGCTCACGTGATTAATGTACGACCGCTTTAGAAATATATACCATCCAGTACATATGCAAAATAGTACATATCCATATCTACTTATATCAGATAGGTTTCCTAAAGAAATCGCGTCCAGGCAGTGTTAAATAATTAATATAGAATTAGCATAACATTGATGATAAGGGGGCGTGGATTACAAATTTCATTGTATTAAATTTGTAATCTTAATAAATAGTTAGAGTGTGAATTATAAATTTAGTTGTACTTATATAAAATGTTATTGTTAAGAATTTAATTTGTAATCTTATATTTAGAGTGAATTATAAATATAGTATATAAAATAGAGATAGATAAGTTAGTTCTGCATAAAACATTATTTCATTGTGAATTATAACTGGGCTCATTTCAAAGATACAATTGATAGTTTTTACCATTACCTAACTTCAAAAAAAATTCACAAGGAATTTTTTTAAAAATAAAATATACAAAAATAAATAAAACCTCATTCATAATCTCAATTAGTTTTCGGGAATCAGCTGCAGAATGAACACAGAACGTCCTCTTGTGATTACCGATGATATGTTCCAAGGCGTTGGCCCACCTTTTATCTTTGAGACGTAAATACTGACCTGAGTAAAATAGAAAAGGAAGGTTTATATAATTCAATCAAATGACTAAATTGTATTGCTTTATTACATAGAAAAATCCTTTATAAAATTATAAATAATATAAAAACAGTATTCAGGGCAGAATGAAAAGGCAGTCTCATTGGTTATAATCAGTCTCTTTCAGAAAGTCAACTCTTATTATTACTCGTATTGTTGAGTTCCTGTGTTAAGTAAGATGACCAGAACTTCTGGCAAGGGTCAGGGTAAGGTCAGAAGCGCCCTTGCGATACTTCTTATGTTGCACGTGTCTATAGGCTAGGGCATCCACTTAACATCATGTGGGTGATACGCTTGTTTCAGACCTAGTTTAGCATTACAAAAAAAATGAGTGGGTATGGTCTCACCAATGGGTCCTATAGGCTGTTTCTCGAAGTGTCCTCGCTGTGTTGCCTGCTGTATACGTCGACATAGCTTAGACACATCATCACCCCACAGCGCCAACGGATCCTTTGTCCGCGCACGTACATATAGGGCACGTGCTTTTTCTAAAAGAAAAAAAAAAAGCAACAATATATTGTCTATCTAACTGCAGTCCTACAAATGGTAAGTCCTTTCGTGATATAGATTACGTTAAAAAAAATAATTCTTAAGCGTCCACTGAGCGCGTAAGCCCGGGTGTAATTTACAATGGAAGGACGGTCTATGCAGAACTACCTTGCTGGAGTAGTTCATATATTAAGAGAAAATAAAATTTAAAAAATAGCTAAGTTTTCTTTAACAAGGAACTTGATCTTATAGCTCATGAATACGTCACAGGACTCTCCATTTGAAGGACTGTAGTTAGCAGTCATACACCTTATATATTCGTCAGCCTACAACAGATTCTTATATTTTTAAAACAAATGTGCATGACATTCAGTCATCAGAATATTATGCAGTCAGCATCCTTCATTATGAATTTAAGGGTTCAAGTTACCGAGACGCCGACGCAGCTCCCGAGCGTCCTCCACCTCTGCAGTAGCGGAGGCCTCTGCCTCTCCCTCCCTCCTCACGACCTCATCTAACACTCTTTCGGCCTCCGCTAGTCTTTCAACCGCTTTCTTCTCCGCTATAATCGCACGCTGTTCTTCTTGCTCTGCTGCCTCACGTCTCGACGCCCATCCACCCGACCTGAAAGTAATAATAATAATTGTGTTTACTCTCAAACGATAAAAATGCCTATCACAAGAACCAAGGAACTCATTATTGTATGTAAATATTTTTATGAATAAAGCATTATCATTATTATTTTAAAGGTTTTTATATATAATAATACAATGTTTAAGATCAAGCAAGGGCACTTCAAATTTTATATTTCAATCTAATTATAACTTTAAATCTAATACAATTAGATTAATTTATAACTAATTAGAGATAACTCAAAAAGTACTCGTCAGATTTTGGTTGAATTTAAAATGGACAAAAAGGATAATTAAAATCTGTCTACTCAGTTGTCGATCTAATTGAAGTCTGTTTTTTTTTAAGAAGATACCCAGAAAAGTTTCAGATACTAACTCGGCACTTAAAATTGTGAAAAACTGGCAACAACTCCGACGTTTTTTCTGATTCACTTCTTAGTCTTTATTTTTGCTCTTACAACTTGCACTCTTACAAAGCCTTACACAAAGCAAAGTTTTCTGCCCTAACTTAACAATTCTCATAACATAAGCTAAGCTCCACTCAGATATTGGCAAATCCTTCAGAGAGCCAAAGTAAAAGAAGAAGAAGTATTCGTCAGCTTTTGGTCAAATTTAAAATTTTAATTTTAATTTTAATTTAAAATGGACAAAAAGAATCATTAAAATCTGTCTACTCAGTTGTCGATTTAATTGAAGTCTGTTTTTTTTAAGAAGATACCCAGAAAAAAATTGTGGCGTTGTATAGAGGCGTCATCCTTGACATTAGTTTTTATATTAGAATAGATTATGTTTGATTTATTTTGAATAAAAGATACTCTATCTAAAATACTATAAAGTTACGTTTCAATAATCATTCTCATTGGCAGGTGTAGCCCGTAAGAGTTAACTTGAGACCTGAGCGCTGCTGTGTACTACTGCGTTCAGGTCTCAAGTTAATTCTTGCGGGTTATAGTAAAAGTTTCGTTTAGAAATAATTAATTAATTTAATTTGAAGTTATAGTGGTTTTTAAGTTGGTGCAAAAATGGGGGCACTATAAAATAATTTATTCTCAAAGTGGGCAGTAGACAAAATAAGTTTGGGAACTCCTGCACTAGGGTGACAGAAAAGCCTACAGCCCGCATGATGGTAAACGTATAACGTAGCCTCTATATTCTTGCAACCAGAAATTTCAATCTCTAGATTTAATTACTCAGAAATTCTCAAAAAAACCTGATCATATACTATCAAATCTCACAGAAATACTGATATTCACGATCAAGCATTTTTTTTGGAAAATATCACGTAGTTAGTTTATTGGTCATAATTAGTATACTTATATTTTCTTGGCTCTTTTAACTTAACCTAGTTCTATTTACTCACTGTATGTCTCGAATAGCATTTTCAAAGTCCTTGATATTTTTCTCCGCTTTATCTAGACGATATTGTATATTATTGGTCTCACTTTGAACACTATCACATTGTTCCTTTTCTTTACGAATCTTTTCCTCTAGGTTCCTTTGCTCTTGATTTAAATCCATTATAGTACGATCATGTTCTTTTTGTTTTTGCTTTAAATTCCTGTGAACATTTTTATTTTTAGACAAATTACTCAATTGGATGGTATTGCAATTCTAAGTTTCTCATTATGTTATAGAGCTTTGTATCCCATTTGATATTCGCACACGACATTTTAAGACATGCATTCTATTAAACTGCAAGTGCCATTTTAATCAAAAAATTTTTATTTGGCAAGAAATAGAACTATCGCTAGTCACTTTTGTATTATTAGTACAGAGGAGTGTACCATCTTTTACACAAGCTTAATACATGCATACATTAACTCAATAATCATTTAGATGTTTTAACAATGTTGTTGATTCACCATTCTTAAATATAGAGAAACTTACTCAATCATTGTGTGAATATTCTCCGAGCCTTCATACATGCTAGTTAGTTGTCCGACTTCAACCTTTTTTGTTTCAATATTGCTCTCCAAATTTCTAATTTCATTTTCCAACTCTTCAACTTCACTCCAAAACATTTCATTACCAATAGATTTGAGTTCGTTTTCTATCTTATCGTGCAATAATAGCTGTTCTTGTTTGTGTTTCCACTTTTCGTACTTCTTTTTCAATGTTGCACAAGTCTGTAATTAATTTGTTTACTTAATTTCAACAAAAGTCGATTTGCGTTATTACTTTTATTTAGCACACCCTTAACACGTTGAACGCCACGGGGGACGCCAGTTGGACCTCACTTGTTTAGTCCATTGGGTTAGTTTAAAAGTCCTTATTAATATAATAATTAGTAAAATTTTGTAATTTTTATGATAAGTATGGTAGTGCAATAAAATTGCACTACCATACTCATTCTTAAGGATCTTATTTACTTTTCCTTACACTATATGACATATTTTTTTAATTTAACTCTGGCTCGCGGTCATGTTGTATCCCCCGCAACACCAACGGAAAAATTGTGTGTCGTAGTCGACACCATGTATGGTGTCCCCCATGGCCTAAACAGAAAAACTAAAAATCAAGGCGGTGTTCAACGTGTTAAATTAGAATGCATGTCTGAAGTTTTTTACATCAACTGATCAATAGTTTAAAAATAAAGTTTAATGTTCCTAACCTTAACCCCCCAGAGCTCTGGCCACCCTACTCACCACAGGAACACAATACTACTTGGAGAGCATTATTTAGCTGTGATCTTCTGTAAGGTCGATGTATTACCCCAGTTGGGCTGCTTCAAATTTCAATCAAGATATTTCCTGCCATGCCCTACCTCAAGTTAATAGGAACAGAGCAGTTGACAGAAGCTCTTGGCCAATTTGACAATAATACAATTATCATGAACTTTGAAAGATATTAGAGGACAAATTTAGTTTAGGTTATATAAGATTTTAATACAGTTCTTCCTCAAATTCGCTCGAAACCGCAGAGCAGCTAGTAAATAAAAAAAAAAAAACTTATAAATACTTACCTTTTCCTTATCATGCTTTATTTCCTCAGCTTTTTTACAGTTTTCTAGAACTTGGTAATAATTGTTTATACTATGGTCTAGATTTGTTGCTTTTCTGAATAATGAGTACATTTTCTTAGAATCCATTGTACTAAACGTTTTTGCTTCTTCTTGATTCAGTACTGATATTGGATTATCAACCTGAATTTCAAGAGCTAACATAATATTAGTTACTTCTGAAAATGAATTTGATACCCTGTTTCCTGTAAGTAAAATAAACAAAATTCGACATTAAAAAAAATTAATACATAGAGCATAAAAATGTGACCTTAGAACAGTTTTATTAACTGTGTTAAACTACTACTAGCTACGGCATTAAAGAATATAGCCACCCCCTCTCTTCCTGTGGGTGTAGATGACGCGACTAAGGGATAACACAGTTCCAGTACCACCTTGAAACTTATAAAGCCAACTGATGGCGGGATAACCATCCAACTGCTGGCTTTGAAATACACAGACCGAAGACAGGCAGCAGCATCTTCGGTGCGACTAAGCCAGCATGGTGACTATAGAAAACACACATGGGTTAACTTGGGGAGGCCTATGTCCAGCAGTGGACTGCAATTGGCTGAAATGATAATGATGATTCTGTTTTAAACAGTTTTATAAGTTTTTGATGATATGAATATTTCTATACCCGATGCTGATTTCACTGTGTATTGTGATGAACCCGAAGTAGTTATTCTCCTAATTATTTTAATTTCATCGCCATATATGTGATGATTGTACGCATTATCTGTGTCATTCTTTATTGTTATTTCTATAACGGCATAATCTCTTCCATTTTTGATAAACGCTGAAATTTGATAGGAATAATATTGAATATTTGTAAATTTTAAGAATCTTCATCAATTTAAATTATAAATATAAGGTTTTAACTTACATTGAATATTTTTACCCCTATGAGTCGCAATCGCCTTACCCCCAAGGCCAACAACTAATGCTGTTACAATTGCACTTTTGCCACTGCCATTCAGACCTGTTACCCAGTGAATATTACCCTTAGTGAAATCTATTGCTAGGTTGTCATGGCAAAGGAAGTTCGTCACTTCAATTCTTTTTATTAAACCATCAATATCATTTTCTGTTACTTGATCAGATAAATCCATGTTTATATCAAGTATATATGTCTTCAAAGTTCATTTAAATATTTTTATACTGAAAATTAGAAAACCAAGGTTTAGTGATTTTTTTAGACTAACTTTCTTATAGCTAAGTGTATCAAAATATTATAAAACAAATCATAATAACACTGCCATATCGTAATAGTTTTCACTGATATTATCATAGGAATTTTAATGTATTACCTAACCTTACTCTCTTCCTCTAATAGTACTATTTATACTGTATCTTTTAATGGTGTACAATAAATAATTTTATTATTATTACCTACTGAGTAATTGCAAAATTATATTGTTATAGCGTATAATATCTAATACGTAATGTATAGTCAATTTAATCCCTTTTTTTCAAACTCTATTAAACTGACACAATAGATAAAAATAAACAATGATTGTGTTTTAATTATGACTAGACCTAGATGTACTATTTCTTATACTTAGACTTATTGTATCGTCAGGAATTTTGTGACCATAATGTTAGGGATGTTGACACCAATACAATTGTATTGAGATTTGAGATCTAATATTTAGCAAATATAAAATAGAATTAGAAACAAAACATATAATTTAGTCAAAGACTAACATTGTGATATTTTAGACATTTATTTATAATTTATTACACAAAAGTAAGTGCTAGAGAGAACATTTGTTGCGAGGTTCTGTCCGAATTTTTTTCAAACTACAAATCTCACAACATTCTCTATTCTTTAAACACATAGGTATGCCTCAACTATCAACACAATAGTCCTTCAGATTCATATATACATAAAGATCATTACTTTAAAACCTAATTCGCCTGATTACATTTAGTCATTTTAGTCTTCATTACATTTTGTAAATTATTCATCTCAAATAAACAAAATTACACATGATGCTCTTACCTATGATCCAGTTACTAAATTTTGACAAAAACACAACGAAAAGCAACATGTCAATTTTTGTTCAAATTGCGCGCGAACTTTGCGCGGTAATTCAAATAAATGTAATTAGTTTACACATATATTATTAATACGAATTATTTTCATATTCAACATATTACACGAAAAAGGAGCTTGAACTTGAGATGAGTACCGATAACGTACGTATTGTAAGTATAGTTCGCGTCATGTAAAAAGAACGCTGGCCTTGAAGCTGCGCAGAAGCGATTTATCGGTCTATTTGGTGGTACGGGGTAGGGGGACGGGAGTGTTTATCACTGCTGCATGCTTGCCGGTGTGCTATTGGTTGAGAGCGGTTGACAGTTCGACGTCGACTCAAATTATTATCGCGCACAAAAGTTTTAAATTACAAAATTCTCCATTTACTATTTATTTCACTAAAAAACAATTATCAATTTATCATTTTAAACACATAAAAACTATTAAGATACGAATATCGAGAGTACAGATAATTATTATTTTTGAATACGACATTTCAATAACTAAAAAATTTGTTATTGCTTTTGTTTAAAAAAAAATTGTGATTTTGTAAAGTCATAATTATTATACTTATTTAGTCCGAATTATTCGCACTTGTATTTCTAGTATTTTTTAATGTACCTACCAAAAACCATTATACGAAGCCGCGATTGAAAGCCTAATTAAAAAATAAAACAGTAGTACTTGTGCGCGAGTATACCCATGCGCAAACGCACCCCCTCCAGTTTCTTTCAGCGTTCTTTTTACATGACGCGAACTATACCGACCGTCAAAAAGAGTATATAAACATAAAGGCAAGGCTATAATCAATATGGGTTTAATAAGGTTTAAAATTGGTTTAAAACTGTGGTTTAAAAGCTTTACTGCTTTATTGGCTTTAAGATACCGGCAGACGACAGTGTTGCAAAAGTGTAAAAAAAAAATCGGTATATTTGGCTCCGAAAAATCGGTAGAAATCGGTAGATTCTTACTCGGAGTAAAACAAAAGTATTTTAAGTCAATAATGCGTTCATTTATTTCAATTTGTTCCGTTAAATTAATTCTTATTTGCATGAATATAGTGAATACATGAGGTGTTATTAGTTGCAATGTCTCATATAATCTACCTTAAAGGCGTGCAAATTTTTGTTCCATTTATAATTATAATTAATTTACATTACAGAAAAAGAAATTACTCAAAAGCAATACGTTTTATCACTAAGAAACATTAATTGTAGAAGTAGTCCATACAATGGAGACAAAAAGAAGTAATTTATTTATTTATTTTGTTTACAAAACCAACAGCCTACTACTACTAAACATATCACTCCTCTCACTCACACACTCACTCTACAATCTTATAGTAACCCAATAACAGGTTTTCCTTAATTATCTGAGCATGTAATATTAACATGCCCTTTGATATATGCGAGCAGAACTCTATTATATGACGTGTTAGTACAATTTGTTTTAACACACCGCGGATTTGAACGGTCATATTCGACGTGGTGGGAAGAATTTCGCGAAGTCCCCGTGCATTGATTTTGAGTTACCGTTTTCTTTTAGTGTTACCGTATTATTTTACCTTTTTTTTAGAAAATTATTTTAGATTAGTTGAAAATTCAAAAATTCGGTAGATAGCACTGCTAAATCGGTATATCGGTAGACAAGGGGCAAAATCGGTAGATCTACCGATAAATCGGTAGCTTTTGGAACGCTGGATACCGACCGTTAGGAGCGATTGAGCCAGTGTTGCCAACTCGAATTTTAGAAAATTGGTAGATTATGTGCCAAATGTTGGTAGAAGTTGGTAGAATGTAAAATGCAAAATTGGTAGATCTACCACCTCAATTTAGAAGATTAAAAATGCATGAAATGTTCTTAAAATTTTTATTTTTGGAAATCATACATATTTTTATTGAAAATTTTTAAATGTTCTGCGCTAGGCTGCCCGTTGTTTGCTATGAATTTTTTAGTACGCAACAATTCCTTTAGAGTATCCGTTTAAGTTTTATTTCTCTGGAAGGTTTTCATATTATTAATTGCCGAAAACAATCTCTCAACGTTGGCGCTACTATGTGCAAGTGCGAATAATTTTCTCACGAATTCGCATAGCAGGGGAAACATTAGAGGCCGGTCTCCTTTTCTAATGCATGAAACATGCTTTCAGAATTTTCCAGGTGTAGGATCCACATTTTTTTTTGTGAAATGAAATATTATCCACTCTCTGTCCAATTCGGTCATGTTTTCTGGGCATAGTCCTAAAAATAATTCATTCATCAGGGGATAACTTCGTCGTTTATGGACCGATTTTGACAATTCTTTTTTTGTTAGAAAGAAGATATCCCAGGTGTGGTACCATGATAAGGAAACTAGGATCTGATGATGAAACCCTAGAGAAATCGAAGGGAACCCTCGAATTCGTAGTGACAACGAATGCGTTTGTTAATTTTTTCGTCAACTTACGTTATATTACTTGTCTATGTAAATGGAGTCGATTTTTTTTCGTTTGCGAGTAAACACAATTATCACCATCGAATTCAATATTTGTGAGATATTATATTCGCACATAGAATTCTTAAAGTTTGTAGTTTATTAATAGAAGAGAAATAGGTCCTAATGGCCTATTCTACCTCCCGCACTCAAAGTTTATTTGTATCACGATGTTATATATACGATACGGGCCATAAAACTGAGCCCAATTTCAATGGTGAGAGATTAGTACGATATACGTATATATACGTATCATAACTTTTCGTTTACTTCAACTCTGCTGTACGTCACTGCTATCGATGGGTGCAGTCACGTGGTGTGGTGCGAAATGCGCACGCCGGTTGAGTGACGTTTCATTGTAATTGGTTACATTAATAGATAAATAGACCTTTCATTGTAAGTAATTGGTTATAAGATTAAGCTGACATACCCCCACTACTGTTGTTGCACGACCTGTGTATAAGACTGTGATTTGTATCTGGTCTTTGTATCACAACTGGTGAAACAGGCTCTTAATGTTTCTATTGGGTAACACGTTGTAATGACTACAACGTATAGCGTCAACGTATTAGTGTCACCATACTAGGAAAGGGTTAATATAATGATGTTAGGGCTAAGCGGCGGCTACTAAAAATATTAGCCACGGATTATCGATAATGTAGATAAAAAATGTACCAAAAATAATCATTAATTTGAAGACGAAGGTACAGTTGGGGGTCAATAAAATTTACAAGACCCTATTATAATAAATAAATAATGGTTAAGCCTTAAAGAAGAACAAGACAAATATTTATATAATACGATCGTAATAAGTAGTAATAATAATCGTCGACAGTTGGCATCGATTTTTACAGCATTGGGAAAAAGGGTCGTTCATTAATCGCGCGATGTATTTTAGTAACTTTTGAACTAACTAAATCTAAGGAGCCTTTGGTAAAATGAAATGAGATATTAGACTAATCCCACCAACATCCAAAGTATATTTAAGTTTTCAGAACATTATCTTTAAAGACAGATATAATTTGCTAAAATTTTGTAAAATTAAACACCCTGATACCAATTTCCTGACAGACATCCAGGTTGCAAGGTTGTTTTTATGGTTTAGAAGTTGCACGTTCAACAAATAATTTCCCATTTCTTCGCTATTTTACATGATAAATAGACGACCAGACGGAATTTTAATCATGAAAATGATGAAACAAACTTTTCGGGTTTTACCGCGTTTTATTAAGTTTTTCGGATGTCGGATGTTTCGGATACTTAACAGCAATCATGGTCACGGGAGTGATTCATCGGGCATTTAAAAAACTCAATTAGCCACGATAAAATCCGAAAAAGTTGTTTTATTATAATGTTTATCAATGAATAATAAAATAAAATAAAGTAAGAAAATTATGCTCGTAACTAATGCTTTACTTCGGGTCGTATTTATTAAAATAAATTAATTATACCAACAATTTTTGTTAAAAATATGATGACATTTCATGACGTTGGCTTTTTGTTTATTTTTTTCAATTCATTTTTTAAATTAGTTTTTTTTAATCAGTTTGCCAAAGAAGTGTCACTTCTGACATGTGTACTTTGTACGCACTCAATTTTTTTTCAGTCCACAGAGTTATAAAATAAATAATTTTCTATAATAAAATTAGATTTGAATTACTCCTTATTACACAGGTTATCTGCCAGCAGAAGTCCCGTGAAAAGGTCTAGCCGTTTTAGAGATTAGCTGGAAAAAAACAGACAGACAGACAAACAGGCAGTAAGACAAAAATTGTAAAATATATTATTTTGGTATATGTACCGCGTATACATCGATATCTATTTAGTAAAAAGCGGCTATTTTAATATTACAAACAGACATTCAAATTTTATTTATTTGTGTAGATAAATACTCAAACTATCTGTATACGCATAGCTTACAAACTACTGCACCAAATTGTATAGTTATTTATTTGTTGTGCTCGTTATTCTACTTCCAGGGTAAGGTTTGTATAATAGGATTATTAACGAAAAAAATATGCAGGTACGAAGATCGCTAGAAAAACAATAGTATAGAATAAGATTAGAAATGTACACATTCATAGGTAAATAAATATACATTAACAACACTTCAGCGTTTTGTTACGGTATAGTGGCTTTTAGCTTTTAAACCATCGCGCTGCCGATACAGTTGTTTTATACCTAGCGTAATGTGCTAACTGTATAAGGGTCGACACACGCTACCAAGAGAATTTTGTATAACTCTATACCGTTTTAGTTTTTTTTATATGACTAGGATGGCAAACAAGAGTACGGCTCGCCTGTTGGTAAGCGGTTCCCGTTGTTTTTAGACGCGTATAATACCAGAAGAATCGCAAGCGCGTTGCCGACACTATTACTGACCATCCCTAGGAGCTCTTTCAGCCATCTTAGTCGTCACAGAAACACAAAAATAACTGAGAGCAGTAGCTACTATTTGTACCTTCGCATAAACACTAGTTTTCGAATAGACAGGGATCATCAAAATAGGTACATTCAATAAAAAGTCATTTGGTAAGACATCGACGAATTAAAAAAATCATCCTTTTTTTAAAGTCGGTTAGTAATAGTTACATTCTTAAGATTTCCGATTTTTCGACGCAATTTTCTTATTTTTTTAGGAAAAGCTTAAAATTTTCCATAAAAAATGTTATAAATAACTTTAAATTATAATGTTTACAATTTGTCCAACCGTTTTTTTTTATTTGATTAGTTTGTTTTTTGATTGTGTTGATGTTCAATGTTTAAATAATCAGTTATTATAATAAATAATATTCTCTTCATTCAGTGTGTGCCCAGCCTTATACAATACTCAGGATAAGTACATTTTCAGTGTCAAATGACTCATTGCTTCTAGAGCACTTACTTCCATTGATAATATCATATTGTTTAAAATATACCGTCTATATTTTATAACAGCATTTATTAAGATAATACGCTACATTGTATATTGCAGTTATATTGATGGTTACTGCATGGCACCTGCGTCTCTAGAGCGATTTGTACTGTCTTTCGAATATCTTAAAAAGTTACAGAAATATTTCCTTCAATCAAGGTCGTACTTTTAGATTTCTAAAATTAAAAATTCTAAGTTACTAAAAAATGACAGTCATTAAAATAAAATACATATTGCGATTTAATCTATTAAATAAAAAATTCTCGTGTGGCGGTGTTTGTAGTTAAAAGCTTTCGAAACGGCTTGACCGATTCCCATGAAATTTTGTGTGCATATTTGGTAGGTCTAAGAATCGAACAAAATCTATTTTTAAACCCCCTTAATGTTAAGGGTAGTCTACTCCTAATTTTTTTTTCAATTATTAGATAAATTATTTATTTTTTATTTTGTTATGATTTGACGTTGAAAAATACATACAACCCTAAATTTACAACCTTCTACCACCAACCCCTATTTTTAAATAGCGCTTAGCGGCAAGACAACGTTTGCCGAGTCAGCTAGTAAGTCATAAAAAACAACGATTTTTATAAGGATTGAAATGTCTAAAAATGTCTTCACACTTAAAATCTTGTAGCAATTTTCTTTTTTAGGTTCTTGAATAACGGCCATTTTATTTAAAATAGACTTCAACTGATAATTAATGGACGTTGCGTTGCGTATCGTAGTCTTAAACATTTTTCAACAAAGCTTTTGCCTATATTTCTTAGTACAGTTTTTTCAGACGACAAAAAAATCGACGTTGTAATTCTAACTAACAAATTGCCTACTTCGATAGTAATTTATCTCACGGTGAAATGTTAAGACGTTTTACTAAAGTTTTTAATGTGTCTATTTAATAAAATATCAGTCAGTCACCAGTCATGCTTATTGCAGTCCACTGTTGGACATAAGCCTCCCCAAGTTCGCGCCATTATTAAAATATATTGTAAGAATAAATGTCAACAATTCTAGTTAAGCGTTGTGTGCAAGCACCTAGACACAGAGTTCGATTCCATCTCAAATATCTACATTTGTATTTGTACCTCGAAGAGCTCCTAAATCTGTCAGCCCCAATTGTTATCATATTCAGCTGCTAGTTATCGTTACTCATAGTGGTAGTTTACCTCCAATCCGCAATGGAGCGTGGTTGATTAAGCTTCGACTTTTCTCGGACACGGAGAATAAGACCCCAACCCAGCAGCGGTGACAGTCGAGGAATAGAAATACAAGACTCAAGTCTTCAAATCTATAAGTACTCATAACAAACCTATGACATTTACACTTCAATGCATATTAATAAAAAAGTATGCATATTAATATGCAATATTGACGTTTCGAAAAAAAAAATTATGGAGGCCATTTTGTAAATAATACTCAAGTCAACTCCAGTCTTTACAGTTTGAGCTTTCAGTGGATTACTTGTGGAAAGTCTTTTAAACGTATTAATTAAGACTTTTATTAACTTAAACGTAACAAAGAGGTTCTTAATCCAGGTCAATGTCACCAACACTTAAAATTTATGTAGTTAAATTTAATTAATTAAAAAAAAACACAATTTTTTAAAGGAAACTTTATTTATTTTTACATTATTAAACGATTATAGCGAAGGGACGTGCGTTTTTAATCTATACACTTTTATATTAATTATAAAGTTATTTTAATTCCATCAAACTTATTTCTAAATTAGTGACTAGTTTAATTGTTTATGTACAATTTAATATAGACTTATATTTATTTAATTAGTACAAAGAAAATATCATAATAAATAGTTTGAATCATATATTTTCATATTGTATTTTACTTAATAACTAATTCCGTTTACCTACATAGTTGTATCATGTTGTCAATATTTCTTCTATTGACAGGAGTTGTTATTTTCTTTAATGTAATTCTATATCTACAAAAAGTTTTAAATAGATAAATATAATGAAATCACTGTATTATTTTTTTATAATGTAAACTTCTCTTAAATTTTACTTTCTGTGAATCTTTCACGTGAATGTAAAAGGTTTTGCTACAAAATCGGATTGTTACCACTCTCGCGACACTAATTCGGCATCTCTGTGAAAATGTCGCGAAAATTTCTAGTTTTCATGAAATATCAAGACGAAGAAATATTTTCTCTATTTTTGGAGGCTGTTTGTAAGAGATCACTTTTAGTGACAAGCTCAACTTTTGCACTTTTTTATGTTACAATATTGTTATTTTAAATAATATATTAAATAAAAATAAATAAGAAAATCGCATATTCATGCGAAAAACATCGTATGAATTCGAAAAAACTACATGATCTTGAGACATATTTTTACACTTCTTGCATGACTTAAGGTAATATGGTTTAAAATGGAATAGAAATAGAATAGAATATACTTTATTGGATACCATTTTGAAAAGATTTAAAGATACGGGTATAATTTACGAAGGCGGTCTTTTTGTCGAGAAGCTATTGTTAAAAAATATTTTAATTTTAAAGCAAATAGTATAATAACTGGTAGACACACAAACAGTTGCGGATTCGATTAAAAATGTTAATATAATCCATATGTTTGTCGTGGTACATGTGTCTGTGTTTGTGTTTTGTGTCCTTCTTAAGATTCAGCTGATCACTTAAGTGCGCCCTCATTTATTTATTTATACACATATCTACATACACACACACACACACACATATATATATATATATACATATATATATATATATATATATATATATATATATATATATATATATATATATATATATATACGTGATGGGAGTGTGTATCTGTATAACATAGCACTTATGCAGACAAATATATGCATACCGACATTAAATTGATCGCTAATAGTAAAAAAGACATGACATGACACGATATACTTGTTTATCATCAAAGATTATAACTTATATTATTACAATATATTGTTTAAATTATTTACAAACTATAAACATTACAATAACATTTGTCTACTGAAAATAATAGTATTTACATTTTAAATATTATTAAAATTTTGTTCGAATTTATTTAAATTTTTACACATATTATATATTCACGTTTTATTATTTAAGATATTCTATATATAAAATGTAAATTGGTAAACATTATTTCAATGACTAGGATAACGATATAAAAGTAACAAATATTTGTGACCAATATTAAATATTAGTTTTGTTGACCTTAATTGGTTAATTTCTTTAAAAATTGTTCACAAATTGTAATTATTTCCAATCAATTTCGACAGCTACTGATTGTATTTATCTCGCAGATAAGTATAAACCACAGCATTGATAGGCTGTCAAAGGGTTATTAATAAGATATAGGACAGGCCTTAGGATTTGCTTCGCTTTTACTAATATCTGTTGCATACCTTTATGGAGTGGCTTAATTTAAGATCCAACGTCCCGGGGCCATAATTTAATGAAAAAAAAAATGAAAGTAGCATACGTATGCTCAGCTTGAATTGCTGCTCCTCATCATAGCCTGCCGCTCCGGGCCATGGCGCTTTTGACCCTAGGGTAAATACACCTTTGTATCTGATCTGAAGCAGCAACAATCAATTTTGTCCTACAGCTCGCAAATGACAAAGGTCGTCTGCTTTTACAACTTTAATGAAAATTCCCATATTGAGTTCATGTGTGAATAACATTCAGAAACTTTTTCTTCTGGAAAAGTAATAGAAAATCCTTAGAATATATTTATGCCTGTGTCTGGTATAGTGAATTTGTAAAACACTTTTATTTGTTTTCGATATTTGTTCTATTAATAACATTTAGACGTAACCTTCATTCGACTGCGCGCAGAAAACTTTTCCTTACATAAACGTATCCTTGATCCTAAGCTTTTTGCTGAATACGTAAAGAAACTTTTTGCATGGAAAGGAGGTAAGATAAACAAAACTCAGATAAGTTTATATATAAATGTTCCAAAAATATTTCTCATCTCATCATGTCTGCCTGTCTGTCCGTCCGTATGTCACAACTACTTTTTTTCAAAACTATAAGAAATATACTGTTGAAACTTGGTAAGTAGATGTATTCTGTGAACGTCATTAAAATTTTCACACATAAATAGAAAAAAAAAAACTAAATTTTGGGGGTTCCTCATACTTAAAACTGAAACTAATTTTTTTTTCCATTAAACCCATACGCGTGGGATATCCATGGATAGGTCTTCCAAAATGATATTGAGGTTTCTAATATCACTTTTTTTCTAAGCGGAATAGTTTGCGCTAGAGATGTTTCCAAAGTGGTAAAATGTGTGTCCCTGTAACTTCTAAAATAAGAGAATGATAAACTTCCACCGGAAATTGGTTTGAACGAGATCTAGTAAGTCGTTTTTTTAATACGTCATAAATCGTAAACCCCAATTTACCTGTCATTCAATCTACTCAAATATAAAAAAAACATTTAATTTCATAAACGTAGGCCTTATGCATAAACCGTGAATTCTAAAAGAATACACTGTTATTAAAACATCGATCAAAGTTACAACGAACTACAAGAACTTTTATACTATGTTACTTGCTGCTGCGGAACCCCTCATGGGCGAGTCCAACTCGCACTTGGCCGATTTTATTTTAAATATATAGAAATAGATATTGGTAATATAGTCTTTCTCATAGGTATACGTTTACCTAGTTATAGCTTTATCTATACTAATGTTATAAAAAGTAAATATTTGATTGTTTGTTTACATTGAATAGGCTACAAAACTATTGAACCGATTTCAAAATTCTTTCACTGTTGGGACGCTGACGTCGTGTTGGCGCAACGGTCACAGCCATGGATTGTACCTGTTGCGCTGGCGGTTGCGGGTTCGATCCCCGCACATGACAAACATTTGTATTGGCCATCCAAGTGTTTGCCGTGGTCTGGGTGTTTGTGCAGTCCTTATAGGTCTCCCCACCGTGCCTCGGAGAGCACGTTAAGTCGTCGGTCCCGGTTGTTATCATGTACCTACACCTGATAGCGATCGTTACTCATAGTAGGGAATATATCCGCCAACCCGCAGTGGAGCAGCGTGGTGGATTAAGCTCTGATCCTTCTCCTATATGGGGAAAGAGGCCTATGCCTAGTAGTGACATAGGCAATATATTTATATTTTCAAAAAAAAAAATTGGGAAAAAATATTTTGAATAAAAAATAAACAAATATCCGTGCGAAGCCGGGCGGGATGCTAGTTTGTTTAATAATTTAAGCTTTTATGTTTAGTGAACTCTACAATTAACTTATAAGCATAAAGTTATTGCTATTAAATACGTTTTAATGAACTGAAAATTCAATCAGATCAATAAATTAATTAGAATCTATCAGTAAAACATAATTAAGTTGAATTTTAATGCCTCTGTTGATATTAATTGTGAAAAGCTAGTTTAAATGTTTTGTCTATCTGTTATGCGTATATTTGAAAGAGGTTTCTGCATATGATTTGGAATTTAGGGCAATCAAAAACTTAGGGAATACAAGGGCTTACAATATTTTATACCCGAATTTTATTGGTTCGGCCCGTTAGACCGACGATCTACGTAAGATTGCTGGTGTAGGCTGGATGAGAATTGCGTAAAACCGGGATGTCTGGCGCGAACTTGGAGGATGTCCAGCAGTGGACTGCAATAGGCTGAGCTGATGAGAGATAGCTCTCCATTGTATGGGAGTAAGTAGTACGTTTTAAAACATAGTGTAACGTGACATGCAATGTTTGTCATTGTTGAGTGTTTACATGTGTGGAGTGTGTTTCCGGAATATGGGAATTATCATATTACAGATAATAAATAGAAAAACATTGTGAATGTTTTCATATTTTCATTATTTATGTTTCTATAAACCAATAATTAATATTATTCAGTTGGCATATTGTTGCCGAATTACTAACAATTTCATTTCAAAATTAACCTACCTTAAGACATTCATCAGTACAAGTTAAATAATAAAGTACAATAAAAATTGTTACGAACTTACGAGCACGGTTTATACAACGTGATTGTTTTTCTGCGCGAGCAAAAATTTAATTACGACGACATGATTTATGGTCGCCATGTTGTTGAGCTTCTTTGAGGAAAATATTAGGTTAGATAACGTTTAATAAAAAAATTGGTTGTCTGTAAAGTTGGTTTACGGACAATAGTTTAACGTGACAACGTTATAACAAAGCATCTCCTCGGACGCATATTCCAACCGAGTGGAATAGATAGATGCGGCGTAAGCGTACAATGAGCTTTACAGGACAATGAGCGTAATGCTACAATGGGTCATCCATTTTCATGCATGCAGCCGGCGTTCATCGATTTAATTTTATTAGACGTTGTCACGTCAAAAAACATGTGTCAAAAGAGGATACGATTATGAGATAAATATATGTATTTAGGACCGTATTATGCATGCAACATTGAATACTTATTTATAATTAAAGTAGAACTATAATATTTATTTATTTATTTATTATTATAAAGGTACTTCAACGACTTATTCACTATTAACAATACATGGTTCAAATATTCGTAAAATAAGTTTATGGTGAACTAGTCGCTTACAGAAGTACACAACACTTACATAAAAGAACTTTGTTCTATCGTTACATCAATAAAAAAAATGATATAATAACATGTCTTTTTATCCTTGTCCGTTTAATGAATTTCAGTATTCATTATATTTGACTAGCGTAAAAACGCTTGTTACATATGTACGAATTTATTGTTTTTGAAGTAAAACTTGTTAACGCACGTTTGACTTGGGAGTAAGCTGGTGCGTGACGAGAGCGTTAAAGTGTGATCGGGCGGGGCGAACGGAAGTTGAGAGGGAGATATAAGTTAGTGAAGATAGAAAGAGAGAGTTACGTTTCGTAAGTTCTACTTCAGTCGTGTGGTCTAAAGCACACTCGTTATTTCTATTTATTATAGTTACTTAGAATTATAGTTTCGTAAATCTTGGTCGTAAGGAGATTGGTGCAAAACAAATTGATTTTCATATGGCTGTATAGGTTAATTTTTATATGCTGTGTGGTTACGGCAGCAAAGAATATAGCCACCCCCTCTTTTCCCGTGGGTGTCGTAAGAGGCAATTAAGGGATAACACAGTTCCACTACCACCTTGGAACTTAAAAAGCCGACCGATGGCGGTATAAACATACAACTGCTGGCTTTGAAATACACAGACCGAAGACGGGCAGCAGAGTCTTTGGTGCGAAAAAGCCAGCCCTGCGATCACCAACCCACCTGCCCAGCGTGGTGACTATGGGCGAAACACATGAGTTCACGTCATTTTTGGCGTGAACTTGTAGAGGCCTATGTCCAGCAGGGGACTGCGATAGGCTGATGTGTGTGTGTGTGTAAGTTAATTTTCATGTTATTAAATTTAGTTTTATTTAGGAAGCAACTAGTACTAAAACGCAACTATTACGGAATATATAAATTGGTATTTACGGGAATCGTGGCCATTAATTTACTTCAACTCACGAGAGCAGTTCAGCGAAGGTAGAGCCTATTTCCAGAGTTGCTGATAAAGTTTATCTTACACATAATAACTTATAGGATTAATAGGAGACGAAACAGCCATAAAAGTCACATATACTGTTTTTTTGTTGTTGTGTCTTATGGTTTGTACTCGTATTGTTTTTTAAATTTTGTGTTTCAATAATCCAATAAATTGTTTTGGCAATTGTTTGGTTGGGCAAGAATACTATCGTAGACTGTAATGAACTCGAGTAACAAACAATATTTTGTAACAAAGACTAACGTAAGTTAACCTGTATTTGTTTTTTGTTTGAAGTATAAATACTTGAAGTATTCTAAAATGTTATGTTAAAAGTACTGAATAAATAAATAATTATATTTATAATCGATATCGAGTAAATTGATTATCTGTGATGAATAAATTATTCATCTATTCGTTGTAAAGTTTATGTTTTGAAAATACATTTTTTGCTTGCTATCTGAATATTTTTATACAAATATCTGTTACATATTAAAAGTCACAGCATTAAAAGGATAGATCCGTCTTATAAATCTCTATTTTAATACACAAACAAATAAATGACTTAGTTAATAAAACATTAAAAGTTAACAGAGTATACAGAAAACAATTAACCGCGACCAAAATGATCTAACGGAAGTAGATAAGTCTCCGCACTTAATTCTTTTCTGTCAAGATTCGTTTCAACGTGTTTTAAGCTGTTATCACTTTCACAGCACTTCGGGAAGGGTGGCATGTTATCCGGCTTGAATACTAGGCATTTCTTGTAGTTCTCCTTGCTACGTTCTTGGTTGTTGTTAGCCGCGCTGTGCGGCCGACACCTTCCTCAGAGGTTTGACGAGCCATTGTTCATAAGGCGGATGCTGCTGTCTCGACCCACGCTAGTTCTGTGAAGTAAATAAGAATGTTTGACACACACAGTTGTCTGATCTCTTTATATTGGACTTATCGCGATGGTTATTTTGTAACTCAAGATATTTGGGCGACGTTGCGGACTTTATGGTCACGGGCGTTTAGTCACCCATGAGTGTCTTGAAAGTGAGAATTATAGTAAGTCCTGTATAAGTAACAATGTGCCGTGAAACCGTAAAAGCTTAAAAACTTTTATTTTTTTATTTGTTTTTTTTTTAGTATAAAAACTTTATAATAATACTATTAGTATAGTTGTGTTTAGTCGCAAATAAAAAAAAACCGACTTTAATCACATCGACAGGTAAATACAACGTAAGTAGAAAAAAATGTTCAAGTAAATCTCGATCAAATTTAATAACTACAACAAACAAGTATTAGATATCGACTCAAACAAGAATCATCAAAATCGGTATATCCAGTGAAAATTTATGCTGTATAATACGACGTAGATCGACGAAAAAGTAGTCAAGTACATAAGCATTATTAGATATAATTCCAAAAGTACTTATTCGATATCATTTAAAATTAAGCATGACCCACCCAGATTATCCACCCAGTCTATAAAATGTAATGTAAAAAATAGGTAATAAATAGGTATAAAAAAAATTATGTATATAAAGAAGTCAATTAACAACAGTCTTACGTCCGAGGCACCATACTGATGTTTGTTTTTCTGCTGGAATGTAGTCGTCGCGATGTCGACAAGGACAATGAACCGCGAGCGCCATGAATTGACCCTTTGCGACAGAGGAGGTATCTGTCGAAGAGGTTACATATGAATAATTTTTTTCTAAATACATAAATAGGATAATACCGTTAGATCACTTACGTGTAAACGTTAACGTTACGTTAAACTCGTTTCCACCATCTGTGTATTACTTAGTTACATTAAAAAAAGAAAAAAGAAAAGGACAGACATTTGACATTTAAAGTTCGAATGCAAAATCTATTATTGGTTTACATACTAAGCCTGAGTCATTAAAGTTTACTGTTTCAGGAGCGAAAAATAGTAATAAAACAGTACGCTAAAATTATCCAATTACATTTTGTTTACTTTGCCAATATTCTTAAAACAATAATTTTTGATATAGACAATGCAAAAATTAAACAAAATAATTTAGATATTTCTCAAATAATTGTATAATCGAGACAATAACTTCCAGACAATGTAGAGTCATTATTATATTAAAATTAATCTGACGAGTCTAGAGTCTATACGATTTTATTAAAATTGTTATTTCAATTTTCTAATCATTTTAAAAGTTTCTCACATAAAAACTTGACTGTTAATAACAAAAGTATTTAGTGTGAGTTTATCATACACAGTGTAATTACGATAATTTAATATTGGCGATGATTGTGTTAGTGATTTTAAAGATGATGGCTTTGGGGATGATTGTTTTTAAGGCGATAAAGTAAAATTACCTATTAAAATGTTTCCTGAAGATACCACTGGTGCAATAGAGAGCGATAGGGTTGACGCAGCTGTTGAGAAATGAGAAGCAAAACCCAACGATTCGTAAGCTATGCCACCAAGTGTTGTAGTCGTCTTGAGCGGTCGGGCTGAAAGAAATAGCTTTTATTTATTTATTTAATAGACACACCATCGACACATCATAAAAACATTGCAAGTAGAAATACAAAGCTAGACAATACAGTATGATTATATATTATATATATTATCTTTTAAGGTGTATACAGCAATTATTATACAATAGTTAGTGAGGTATGAATCAATACAATATAAAAACTTTGTTAAACGTGTTGAATATAGTGAGTATAGTTTTCGACTGCGCAAAGTAAACGTCTCCTTTCTGGGTTATGGTATTTGCGTGTATAATAAAATCCCGCAAACAATTTTGTAACACCATGTATTGGCGTGAATACCGTTTAAAGACTGGTCCAAAAACAAAAAAAAACTTACCAATAATAGAACCACATCATAAAGACATGTGATGGTAGGAAGCAAGCGGCAAATACTAACACAAAAGCCAAGACAGTTAAGGCTACTTTTCTTCTAGCTCGCATCTGAAACAATAACAGATTTTATATATTCTACAAATTAATATTTAATAAATAATTAATGATTATTAAAAATACAAGTGATTAATTTACAAGATATTTTTCAAAGTTGAATTTGAATTATGGTAAAAATCAGATAGAGTTGCCATCATCCAAATTCACATAGTGTAACCACTATCAAAAATATTACGCATACTTTGAGTTTCTTTTTTCGAATTGATTATATTTAAAATTTTAACAAACTTAACCACTGAACAACCAATGACTGTTTAGTTGTTTAAAAAAAATATTACAAACAAAAGCAGTAGAAAAATTTAGTTAAAAATCGTTTGGTATTTTTCATATCTTTAATACTTAATTTGTTGATCAAGAACAGATAAATAATTAATTGATTACAGTTGCGCAAGATGCACAAAAAAACATACTTTCGTATAGAAAACTTATTTTTAGAATTTATTGAGTAAAATTATATTTTGTCACAGGCTACACGTATTTTTTTTTATTACTGGGAAAAACCCTTTTCTAAGAAGTAGAGGTTCAATCTTAATTCGTAATTACATTCCAATACAATTCAGCGGATATTAAATACAACTGCATAGATCAAATACACGAGACGCTATCATTTATTTACAAAAACATTTTTAATTAAATTCATCATAGTATGGCTTTTAATCGGGTCAGTTTGACACTAATAACATCCCCAATATCACGTAAAAGCACTGTCGAATATATAAATGGTATGGGCCAACACTATTTGGCAATCAGAATATATAATATCTCCAGTACAAATAAACTCATTTCAATATTTATTCGTTCGAATCAAGTCGTAAATATAATAGATTCACTCGATTGTAAATCACGTGTCCGATTTAGTGACGTCACACGTCATGTTTACTACTTCAGACACAAAGCTATGCAACTTATATCATCTTATATGAGTAAATTCAGACAATTATGTTCTCCTAGTCATATAGAAATGTTAACGTCATAAAACGAGTTCAATATACATAGAAAAAAATGTGCTTTATGTATTCATGCATGCATTCAACCTATAACATCCCACTATGGGGCATAGGCCTCTTTCTCCATTTAATGAGAACGGTTGGAGCTTGGTACTTTATTTTTAATATCAATGTAAACATTTTGTCTATCCAAATATTATGCTTAATCAAACACAAATAAAAAAAAACTGGTTACGTTTCAGCCTGTAATATCCCACTGCTTGGCGTCTCTTTCTCTATCTAGGAGAAGAATCAAAGCTTAATCCACCACGGTGGATACATTATATTCCCTGCTATGAGTAACGATCGCTATCAGGTATACTTGATAACAATCGAGACCCGACGGGTTAGCGTGCTCTCCGAGGCACGGAACAAAAAAAAAATACTGGTCAGCTTAATAAATTTGCTGGGCCTTTTCCTGTTTGATAACTGTTTTTATAATACCTAAGCTAATATAGTAGTTCTAGAAAATGAATAAAAATGCTAAGTAAAAACAAAACCTTGCGAGCGAATTCACGGGCACTGGTTAGTATAGTAGATCTATGTTGATTGAAGTAGCGTTGTTATCTCATTCACTGCGACCTCATTACAAAATAGGTGTAATTGAATATATGAATACGTTCTTTATTTTATACAAAATAAGTGGTTTTTTCATAAAAGATTTGAATTTTTACAAAACTTGAAGTAAATAGCCATTTGCATTTGAAAATTGAAATGTAATCTATTTATAGGTATATAACCTTATTGTCCACAGTAAATTAAAAAGCGAAAGCAAAACAGCAAACATTAAAAAAAAATATATTTTTAAATAATTTTTTATTTTCGTGTACGGTGATATAAAAATTAAATTTGCACCTAACTTTAAGTTTAACACCTACAAGATCAAAACTGTGAACCTGGACGCTTCTAATATGCTATATATTCTGTTACGTATACATAAAACAATCGTACAAACACACTGTACTTAGAAACACTACAGTCTACAATAAACCATTAAAAAGATAAGATCTAAGATACAATTAATGTAATCTCTATATTAAATTCAAACACAGACATAAGCGGTCAGAATCAAATTTTCATCGAAAACCATTGGATAGTAAACGGTTAAAAGCTATAATGAACACGTCTGCAGCCCGGGGAACATTGCACCTAATAGACTGGAAAATCCTAAGTACATTTTCTGAACTAAGTATTATTTGATACTAAGTTCTCGCTATTCATCTTAAATGTAAAAGGAGATTGTAAGATTATTAAAAAGAAAAATAAAATATAACGAATCGTTAATCACGATTTTACAAATTTTAAGAAAATAGTTATACTCGTAAGTATTGGTGTTAAAAATAAGATATAAAGGCTAAAAAGTGGATTTAACGTACCGGTGTAGTTATGCCGAAAGTTTCTCATCGGCTTCGGTCACATGTTCAATTTATATTCGAAGCGAGTTTGTATTTATAAAAACACATGGATATATTAACCATGACTGCTAATTAGAAGCATCTTATAACCGGATAATTATTAAGAAAACTAGCTGACCCGGCAATCGTTGTCTTGCCGCTAAACGCTATTAAAATTAGGGGTTGATGGTAGAGGGTTGAAAATTTAGGGTTGTATGTATTTTTTAATGTTGTATCATAAAAAAATAGAAATAAAAATTTTGTCTAAAAAAAAAAAAATTTAGGGGTGGACTATCCCTAACATTTAGGGGGATGAAAAATAGATGTTGGCCGATTCTCATAGATACCGGATAAGCACAAAAAATTTCATCAAAATCGGTCAAGCTGTTTCGGAGGAATATGGCAACGAAAACTGTGACACGAGAATTTTATATATTAGATTGTCCACGAACTCATTAACTTTTAACCCTAGAAGTTTGTTATCTATACAAGTAAATAAAATTGGAGTGTTTGTTTGTCATATTAAATGCATTTGGATATATACGCAGTACATATATCAAAAATATATTTTTTTAGAATTTTTGTCCGTCTGTCTGTCACTGGTAGATAGATAGCTGATGTAATAACGAGTAACTTAGGCTACTTTTATTTTAGAAATTTATTTATTTTATAACTTTGCGAACTGAACAATAACTATTTTGTTAAATTCTACGCGGGCGAAGTCGCGGGCACAGCTAGTTTTTAATATATTATAGAAACCTTAGGCTTAATTATTTAAATAAATCAAATAGCTTTAATGTGAATATAGCTAAAAAAGTTTTTATATGAGTAACACACAGACCAGTAAGAAATCGCTCCTAGAGTGGATATATGTACTAGATCGTTCAATAAGTCCCGAGACTAACCTGGAAATGGCGCATATATTAAAAACTCTTTTGATTTTTAAAAAGTACTGGCTATCAATACAAGAATGTGTGTCAAATTTTTAAAAATGGAACAATAAAATTATTGATTTTGAAACATTTAAGTGACGCTACGGTTGTAATTTCGATACAATGGAAAAAAACGAGTTTCGCGTGTTGATAAAACATTGTTTTTTAATGGGAAAAAATACCGTTGAAGCACAGCAATGGCTTATAAAATGTTATGCAGGATCAGCTCCCTCTAAAGCAACCATTTGTCGGTGGTATGCCGACTTCAAACGCGGTCGCATGGACACCAATGATGGGGAACGCTCAGGTCGTCCAAATGAAGCAGTGACTCAACAAAATATTAACCAAGTCCTCAAAATCGTATTGGAAGATCGGAAGGTAAAAGTGCGAGAGATAGCCGAGATAGTGAAGATTTCAGCTGGTAGTGTTTTCATTATTTTACATAAAAATTTGGCCATGAAAAATCTTTTTTCTAAGTGGGTGCCGCGTTTGCTTACAACTAATCAAAAGGAACAACGTATCAATGATTCAGAGCGATGTTTGGCGCTGATGAATCATAATAAAAAGGATTTTTTACGTCGGTATGTAACAATGGATGAAACCTGGATATACCATTTCACTCCGGAATCCAATCGGCAGGCAGCGGAGTGGAGAGCGGCTGGTGAAAGCCGCCCGAAGCGTCCAAAGACTCAGAAATCGGCCGGTAAGGTTATGGCGTCTATATTTTGGGATGCGCATGGAATACTTTTCATCGACTACCTTGAAAAGGGGCAAAATATAAATAGTGACTATTACATGTGCTTATTGGAGCGATTGAAGTACGAAATTGCGGATAAACGGCCTCACATGAACAAAAAGAAAGTGGTGTTTCACCAGGACAACGCGCCTTGTCACAAGTCCGTGAGAACGATGGCCAAAATTAACGAATTGGGCTTCGAATTGCTTCCTCATCCCCCTTATTCGCCAGACTTGGCCCCCAGCGATTACTGGCTGTTTACAGACCTCAAAAAAATGCTTCAGGGTAAGAAATTTGACTCAAATAGTGAAGTTATCGCAGCAACGGAGGCTTATTTTTAAGCCAAAGACAAATCGTTCTACACACATGGGATAGAAAAGTTAGAAAAGCGTTGGAAGGACTGTATCGCTCTTGGAGGAGACTATGTTGATGAATAAAAAATAATTTTATAAAAAAGACCTTTTTTTAGTACTTAGTCTCGGGACTTATTGAACCACGTGTTATGTATATGACTAACACTGTCATCAATTATGAACAACCCCTTCAACTTCAAAGTACACCTTTAAAACTTTAAGGGTACTTAAACATATACCTTTCACAAAATTCAAAATCAAATCAATTATGAAGTTGTTAGGGTTTCTAATACTTAGTGTGGTGTTCTTCCTTTTATGTCTTTTGAAGGTATCTATACAAACGTTTTATTTTTAACCGACTTCCAAAAAAGAAGGAGGTTCTCAATTCGACTGTATTTTTTTAATGTATGTTACATCAGAACTTTTGACCGGGTGGACCGATTTCGACATATTTTTTTTTAATACGGTCGGTTTAAGTCCGTCGGTCGGTTTTAGTCCGTCCATCCGTCTGTCTGTCTGTATTGTTTTATGCCAAAGAGACAAGGCAGCAATTTTAATGAAAGCTCATAGGCAGCTTGATTTATCTTAACCTTATATTGAAAACATTTTACATAAACAGTTTAAGAGTAATCTCATAGCAACTACACTTTGCTCATACATCAATGTGCCTATAATAATGACCGCATTAAAGTCGTTCAGTAGTTTTTTAATTTTTCACAAACAAATAGTAATATGATTACACAAATATTAAATATAATTAATAATATGTAGTGACCAAGTATTTTTTTTTAATTACCTATAACCTAAAATCTTTAGCTGAAAATGAAGGATTTTTGTATTTTCTTTCTCGTAAACTTTCCAAATATTGAATCTATCTAAACAAAAAAAAAAAAGAATAATAAATTCCCACAAATTTTTCGCGAGACTAACGGACATCAATTTATTACATTTATAAACATATAGAGAATATGTACGATCTTATTTTTGTGTACCCACACATTAGGAATTCTAAACATTTTTGAATATCATATCAAAAATTGACCGCTCCAGCGGGATTCGAACCCGCGTCTCCGATTGACCGTGTCGGCGCTCTAGCCAATTAAGCTATGGAACGATGTACCCGCCAGAGCGAAATTCTTGATATGATGATTTCTATTTTCGGTTTAAGCGAACCGTGGCGCCGTCTATAGTGAGTTCTTTACAGAGACCCGTAACTATTCAAAGTTTCATATTACAATGAAAATCTTTGACAGGAGACGACACCATGCTATTTTTAATATGTACGATCTTATTTTTGTGTACCCACACATTAGGAATTCTAAACATTTTTGAATATCATATCAAAAATTGACCGCTCCAGCGGGATTCGAACCCGCGTCTCCGACTGACCGTGTCGGCGCTCTAGCCAATTAAGCTATGGAACGATGTACCCGCCAGAGCGAAATTCTTGATATGATGATTTCTATTTTCGGTTTAAGCGAACCGTGGCGCCGGAGCGGTCAATTTTTGATATGATATTCAAAAATGTTTAGAATTCCTAATGTGTGGGTACACAAAAATAAGATCGTACATATTAAAAATAGCATGGTGTCGTCTCCTGTCAAAGATTTTCATTGTAATATGAAACTTTGAATAGTTACGGGTCTCTGTAAAGAACTCACTATAGACGGCCGGCGCCACGGTTCGCTTAAACCGAAAATAGAAATCATCATATCAAGAATTTCGCTCTGGCGGGTATATCGTTCCATAGCTTAATTGGCTAGAGCGCCGACACGGTCAGTCGGAGACGCGGGTTCGAATCCCGCTGGAGCGGTCAATTTTTGATATGATATTCAAAAATGTTTAGAATTCCTAATGTGTGGGTACACAAAAATAAGATCGTACATATTAAAAATAGCATGGTGTCGTCTCCTGTCAAAGATTTTCATTGTAATATGAAACTTTGAATAGTTACGGGTCTCTGTAAAGAACTCACTATAGACGGCGCCACGGTTCGCTTAAACCGAAAATAGAAATCATCATATCAAGAATTTCGCTCTGGCGGGTACATCGTTCCATAGCTTAATTGGCTAGAGCGCCGACACGGTCAGTCGGAGACGCGGGTTCGAATCCCGCTGGAGCGGTCAATTTTTGATATGATATTCAAAAATGTTCATATAGAGAATGTTAGAAAGTCATAATATCAACATTCATAGTTAAGAACGCTACCACATTTTTCCACAAATATCAGTGTTTTTCACGTACCATTTTAATCAATTAGGAGTCACCCTGCGAGGATATCTTGGTTTCAAATGAAAGATAATATATTCATCTCCGAGTGACACCATAAAAATTCTATAGCCCCAAACAAACTTTTCACATAAATACAGTTTAACCATCACAGAAATCGCAAAAAATTAAAAAAAGACGGGTCTGAATAGGAACGATTATAGCTAAATACACTGCACTTAGAAAAATAACTACACTAAGAAATTGTTGCTTATTTAGACTTCTATGCGGAGCGTTAGATATTTTATAAAAAAATAAATAATATTTCCATTTATGAGAAAAATAAGAAACGCTCTCAAATTTCTTCATACATTTTTTACAAGTGAATCATCGTCACACCACCGATTTTGATAATTCTTTTTTTTTGTTATAAAGGAGATATCCTAAGTGTAGTACCATGATAAGATCTGATGATGGAATCCCAGAGAAATCGAGAGAAAACCTCGAAAATCCGGATAAATTTTTACTGAGTGTACCGATTTTGATGATTTTTGATTTAATCGAATGCCGATGTTTATCATGTAGTCCACATGAGATGTTGATTGTCAGATACGGTCTACAGTACCTCATTTCGAACAGATTTTCTCTATCTATATAAGGCAACTGGTTGAATCTCCGATGAGAACAACTTTGTTTGCCCGCGAAAGCCGTGCCGTAATTACTATAGCTCTAAAATGGTTCATAAGAGCTTCGTCCCGGTGGATGACACAAAGTATAACCGTTTTATCCGCCGTTATACACCGGTTACCAACCCGCCTGCCCAGCGTGGTGACTATGGGCAAAACACATGAGTTCACGTTATTTTTGGCGTAAACTTGTGGAAGCCTATGTCCAGCAGTGGACTGTATAGGCTGTAATGATGATGATGATGATAACCGTTTTATAAGTCACAAAATCACAAAATGTAACCGTTTAACGGTTTAAACGGTTACATTTTGTGACTCTAAGACCTTTGGCAGCTTTGACCGTCGTGGTAACTACTATTCCTACATTCTCATCGAAGTTTTGTTGTTGTGTGTGTGTTTCATTTATCCACTGCAGCTTCGGCAATTGCCAGCCCACGAGGCTCGCGCCGATATCAAGATGAAATGGATTTTGTCATCTCAAGCATCCTGTCATCCAGCATTACTCTCGTGCACTTGGCAACCACCAAAACCGGGTCTCTCACAGGTGTTAAAAATTTTGGTGATGGGTTTTCTGGCCCCGCAGCCTCAACCGTGCCCATAAAACTGCCCGTGCCGCTATATGCTGCTATATATTTTCCTGACATGTGTTCTTTAATAATCTGGGACGTGTCGTTCTTTATACATATATGGCTACCTCTGCCTCATCGAGCAGTACCAATCTGTTGTCTTTACACTACATTTTTTGTTTGTTTATCTATAATATATATAAAAGCGAAAGGTCATTCATCACGAAATCTCCAAAACTATAACACTTAGTAACTTGAAATTTGGCAGGTAGGTTCCTTATAGAGCGTAGGCATCCGCTAAGAACGGATTTTACGAAACTCGACCCCTAAGGGGGTAAAACGGGGGTTGGAAGTTTGTATGAAAGTCCTATGTTTTTGAAGTCAGAGACTTGACATTTAAAATGTATGCTCTATAGATGGTGATAAGGTGTTCAAATAATGTATCTTTAGAAATCAACTCCCTTTTGGGGTTAAAACGGGGGATGGTAGGTTGACTCACTCATCACAAAATCTTCGAAACTGTAACAGCTACAAACTTGAAATTTGGCTGGTAGGTTCCTTATAGGGCGTAGACATCCTTTAAGACAGAATTTTACGAAACTCAACCTCTAAGGGGGTAAAACGGGGGTTGAAAGTTTGTATGAAAGTCCTATATTTTTGAATTAAGATATTTGAAATTTAAAATGTATGCTCTATAGATGGTTCGAAGGTGCCCAAATAATGTATTTTTGGAAATCAACTCCCTTTTGGAGTTAAAACGGGGGATGGTAGGTTGACTCACTCATCACGAAATCTCCGAAACTATAAAAGCTATAAACTTGAAATTTGACTGGTAGGTTTCTTAGAGGGTGTAGACATCTGCTAAGAACGAATTTTATGATACTCGATCCCTAAGGGGATAAAACGGGGGTTGGAAGTTTGTATGAAAATCCTATGTTTTTGAAGTAAGAGACTTGAAATTTCAAATGTAAGCTCTATAGATGGTGGAAAGGCGTTCAAATAATGTATCTTTAGAAATCAACTCCTTTTTGGGGTTAAAACGGGGGATCGTAGGTTGACTCACTGATCACAAAATCTCCGAAATTATAACACCTACATACTTGAAATTTAGCAGGTAGACTCCTTATAGGGCGTAAACTACCGTTAAGAATGGATTTTACGAAACTCGACCCCTAAAGGGGATAAAACGGAGGTTGGAAGTTTGTATGAAAGTCCTATGTTAAAAGTAAGAGACTTGAAGTTTAAAATGTATGCTCTATAGATGGTGAGGAAGTGTCCAAATAATACATCGTAATCTATATATATAAAAGAGAAAGGTCACTGATTTACTCATCACGAGAACTCAAAAACTGCTGGATGGTCCATCCACCCAAGATGGACAAAGATGAAATTTGGCAGGGCGGTAGATTATAATTAGTAGACGTCCACCAAGAACGGATTTTGCGATATTCCACCGCTAAGGGGGTTTAATTGGCGTTGATAGTTTGTATGAAACATATACAGCAGCTATAAATTCGCCTGATAGGTTATTTATACTGCAGCTTGAAAATAAAACTAAAAATGTGGTGTATAGAGAGGTTTTATAAAAATCACTATTAAATTATACTAAAATGTGCCTTTGAAAAAGTTACTCAGAGTGATAAGCATTTCAAGTGACTGAAATAAAAAAAAAATTGCGTTAAGCATCTTAATAGTAATGCATATCTTCATAACCACGCGGACGTAGTCGCGGGCAACAGTTAGTGTATTATAAAACAAAGTCCCCAAAAGTGTATGTGATCGATTCCCTCAAAATCTACGCAACGGATTTTCATGCGATTTCACCAATGGAGAGAGGGCTTCAAAAGGAAGGCTTACGCAACGGCTAAGCCGATTATGATGAGAGTTTCACTGGAAGTTTGCCGGTAAAACTTTGTATCACACTGATTTCAACGCGGGCGAAGCCGCGGGCACAGCTAGTATATATATGTAAATGAATACCTATTTCCCTTGGTCACGCCATCACGCGTGAACGGCTGGACCGATTTCACTGATTCTTTTTTTGTTGTGTTTGTTAATATTAGGAAAAGGTTCTTATAAAAAAAATAAAGAAAATGGCGCGGAAAGTGAGAAATTTTAAGAATACTTAACCACCATATAAAATTATTTCTAAAATAATTGTGTTTGCTGGAAACGAAAAAACCGACTTCAATTACATTGACAAGTAATACAACGTAAGTAGACGAAAAAAATTAACAATGATCAAAATCGTTTCATAAACGACGAAGTTATATATATATATCCATTTTTAACGTTCAAATGTTTATAGTTTTTAACTTTATTTGTATAGATTGTTTACGTAAAATATGTTATGTTTATATTATTATTATGTTAAAACTATAATTATATAACTTTAAATTGTATGTGATTTTGAATTATAAAAATAAACGTATTATTATCTATTTCATTTTATTGTATAGTACGACGAACGAGTAGTAGATACCCTGACGCCTTAAGACATCGTCATAAACAGAGTAGGGGAGAAGTTCCGTGAATAGTAGGTACTTAGTAACAGTTACCAAGTTCGACTTTAAACTTACAACTAAATTTACTAATCAATACCAGCAAAATTAAAAATTAATACTTTCAAGTACCAAGATTAGTTACGTCGGTACAAAATCGAGCAGATAACAGTATCAATGTGTGCGTGCGCGTAATGTTATTGTGTTGCGATTTAAATACCTAAACTTGACCGAGTTCAAAATGTGATAGCGTCCTTAGCGTTCATAAGTTTGTAACGCAGTTTTCAAGCGTCAACATTAGGCTTACCCTTCCTCTAGACAAGATCTTCAAAGAACTTAGTTTGTACTTAGTTGCTACATTTATAACAATATGTTAGGATATACGTTGTTCCTGCAAAGTTTCCTAGTTAAAATTTTGGGTATTTAATGTAATTAAATGTTGTAATGGCTTTTGGAAGCTTGCGAATGAAAAATAAAAAGGTGTGCCAAGGAATGTCAAAGATACAGCCCACGATCTCAGTGAATCACAGAAAGAAGAATCACGACTTTACTAGATTCCTCTACGGAAACTTTAAAATGCGCACACTACATTTTTTTATTTGAATCTGGTCCGCCTATACGTTCTAAATATGGCCCTTTGCAAAAATTTATTTGACACCCCTACCTTAAGGGGGTGATAGACGTGCGAGTAAGTTCGCGAACCTTTGGCACGACGACCTTTTTCGCTCGTGTGTCACCGTACACACGTACTTATTGTACGCGTACTTTAAAACCGTCGAGTAAGTTCGTTGGCGATCCAACAAGTTTGAAATTTTGCTCGTAACCCGCCTCCGCTCGTGCGTGTGGCAGCACTGCAAGCCGCGAGCCGCCAATTTTAACTGACTTCCAAAAAAGGAAGATGTTCTCAATTCGATTAAGAACCTTAGAACTTTTGACTGGCTGGATCGAAACCTTTTGATTAAAATAAAAATCATGGAAATTGGTCCACCCAGTCAAAAGTTCTAAGGTTGTGAATCGAATTGAGAACGTCCTCCTTTTTTCGAAGTCAGTTAAAATTAGCTAGCGAAAAAGCTCGTCGAGCCATAAGTTCGCGAACTTACTCGCACGTCTATCACCCCCCCTTTATATTAAAATAACCTCTTTTTACTAATTCATATTGGATGTATATACGGTACATACACACGGTACCAAAATAACTTTTTTTACAATTTTTGTGTGTCTGTTTGTTCTGGCTGGGCCGACGGGACTTTCACTGGCAGATAGCTGATATAATAAGGAGTAACTTAGGCTACTTTTATTTTAGAAACTGATTTATTTAATAACTCTGCGAACTGAACAATAACTTTTTTGTTAAATTCCACGTGGACGTTAACGAATTCCATTAAAATGTTTTAGATTGGGAAAGAAACAAATTCGTTTTTAGATTAAATTATGATATGGTATACTTTTGAAAATTAGAGGTACTTCACAAAGCTACGACACTAATATTATCTATCGAGTTAGCGTATTGTCAGTTTAAGTATAAATAAATGTATATGATAATAACCATTAGTATATTTATATGATGGGCACTAAGACCATTCTTTTAAATGCAGACTTTTTTCCAGCAGTGTAACGTTTACAAATAGATTTTGCACGGCAAATCAAATTAATTTTTTATTCTTTTACTTTTAACTAAAACTAATCTGTAATATATATGACAGATTAAAATCGAAGCCATATTTTTGATACTAGCATGGGAATCAAGATACAATGTCATAGCGTTAAAAATTTTAAGCCGAGTATACACATAATTATATTATTTATGTATGTGTATATAAATCTATTCATATTTTACAATATGAATTATTATCCTTTAATTTTTGAAAGGCTCTGTTTAGAGTAGGATTTACAACATACCTGTCTCTGCGTTCCCTGCATTTCACCAGGTACATTTTGCGTGCTCAGGACGAGATGACGCGCCATCAACACGTAGAACAGCGCGATCACAGCCAGGGGTAGGGCGTAGTATACCAGGAACCGCATCAGTACCATCGTGCGTGCGTATGACTCCCCCCATTCATCGGGGTACGGGTAGCATACTAGAAACTGAGAGCAAAATATACAAGCTAAATAAACTAATTTATTAATAACTAGCTATTATCCGCCGTTTTGCTCGCGTAAAAATTGATGATATTTACAGAAAGGTACTAAAATAGTACCTGATTAATACATTACACATATATTAATACAGTTCTATGATTATGGAACTGTATTTAATCTAATATAACTAACTATCTTTCGTGTCGCGGTGTTTGTAGTTAAACTCCTCCGAAACGGCTTGACCGATTATCATGAAATTTTGTGTGCATCGGGTAGGTCTGAGAATCGAACAACATCTATTTTTCATACCCTAAGTTGTGGGGGGGGGGGATCAAGGCGGTTAATAAGATATATGGCAAAACAACGTTTGCGGGGTCAGCTAGTATGTCTATAACGTTGTTACGTAGTCACCATAGCGGCAAAGAATTATTCTTGTATAATAATAAAGAATATTAAATTTGTAAGAATGTATTAAGATCATCGTATTACCATAATTAACTTTGGATTTTGGTGTCACAGAGGACGTGATCATGTTAATATTAATAACCTCACAATAGTCGTTAACCCTGAGCAGGAAATTTCTTATCGCCCAATGTATTTTATCTTTAATGAACAGCGAGGGATGAAATTAACCCTCGTGAAATAGCTATCTGGAAAATACTCGGTTGGCTGTGTAACATGAACTGTTCTATGGTTAACTAATTTCAAGGTATAGGAATGCTGATTGTATATCCTTTACTATTTGAGCGAGATGGTGCAGTTTACAGTGAGCCTGTTTTCTGCTTCAAATGTTATGCTTTGATTCTCGCCCTGAGTCTGGGTGTAATATACATATATGTGTATTATTTATATGTATTTTTATTGAAGTAGCTATTTTAGTCGCTATTTCAGCCGGTTGTTACCTATATTCCAAGCATTAGGTTTCTTATCTTTGGAACAGATGACTGTGTGTGTATGTAAAAAGTATGTATTTGTTTATTTATATTTACGTACTTTACAGATTTAGTAGTTTTTCATATTTCACTAAATGACTCCGCAAACGTTGTTTTGCCATATATGTTATAAGCACCTTTAATCCCCCTCTTATAAGTTAGGGATGTTACAAATAGACGTTGGCCGATTCTCAGAACCACTCGAAATGCACACAAAATTTCATAAAAATCAGTCCATCCGTTTCGGAGGAGTATAGTAACTGACATTGTGACACGAGAATTATATATATATATATATATAAGATTACACTATATTAAAGATGACACAAGATCTCAGCCAAATAATTCTGCTCTTAGATAATATTAAGTTCATGTGGTGAGTGAGATAGTTGGGTCTCCTGGGAACGCGCTTTGTTGAAAGTGTAGATACGGTCGTGTAATTGATTGATAGACTGAAACGTATGTAGTGAAGGATATGATGTACGAGGTTGTTAATATCTGATCTTATGACAAATCTACTAATACATAATTAGTTATTTATATTACCGTATGATATCGTTCAATAATAATCAATACGGTACGCTTCTCCCTGTAATATCCCATTGCTGGGCATATGCCTCACGTCACGCTGCTTCAATGCGAGTTGGCGTATATATTTCCTACTATGAGTAACGATCGGTATCAGGTGTACATGATAACAACTGGGACCGACGGCTTAATGTGCTCTCCGAGGTAAGGGCTCAAGTGTAGATTAACGAATAGTTTACGAGTACCAATTTATTGTATTTAATTTTAGCGGAAATTAAATAAAATAGCTTACAAGGTAGCTCTCGTTATGATTTCCTTAAAATGCATTAATTAATAGTTAATTTTAATAGAATTTATAACGTGTAGAAATAATTATTTAATACTTAAAAAATGATTAATTGAGCTCACATAATGTCTTTTATTTATTTATATGACTGCTGAATTTACGTCACAATTTACATATAACCGTTTTGTTTTCACAAATTTATGTTGTCTTTTTGTATTATTGTTTTTATAGTGTTAACAACAATTTTTATTTTTATTTAAACAATAAATTAGAAAGTGATGTTGACCAATGTCTAAAAGTTTAAATGTTGATTAAGATAAATTCCAAACAAGAGAGTGTAAAGGGGTCCTTGTCTGGTTTTCTAATTACAAGTTTGCTTTCACAACTTGTAATACAATTACACGTAAGAGGATTGGTGTTAGCTGAAGTATTTCACCTTTGAGTGAACTATACGATCACTTTGTCCTTCGTTTAATTGTCCCTTTCGTGGAAAACATTCTACCTCGATTTAGGCAAAGGTTTAATTAAAAGTTTATTTTTGGGTGTATGTAAGTAACATGTGTGTGTATGAGCATGCGTGCATTGTGTACGAGTATTAGTGGAAGTGTGCATGTGTGTTTTTGAGTGTGTGTTTATGTAAATGACATTTTTGTTTTCTAATGTTTACGCGAATTTCACTAATTATAATGAATGACATTTTGGCACATAAATGTATTAATTTTATATATTATCTAAGGTATTTTATTAGTCTAGGTATATATAGTCTAAGGTATATATAGTTATATTAATAAAATTCAGCAATGCTTTACTAAATTTTATTAATAAAACTTTTGTGAAAAAAAACATTACAATTATAATGAGTTTAGATAATCATAGGTGTCGTTTCCTAGTCTACTCTGGTAATAAAAAGAAAACAACCTATAAAATTACACTAAGAATTATCGATACAGTAAACAGTTACGTTTTACGACAGCAGTGGAAACTAGTCCTGGAGTGTTTTTAGATTTCCCAAAAGATTTACTTCAGGTTCTTAATGTCGGTTACATACCGGTATCAATAAATGTCACAAATACATAGAATTTATGTTTTCACATATTCATGATGAACTATATAGGTAAATTTGGTAAATGTCATAGATGATAATGAACTATTCTGTTAGGCTATGTGGTTCAATTTGACATGCTGCTTTTATTAGCGGACTTTTTCAGAATTTCTGACAAAATATGACAATTTCTAACATGACACGAAATTAAAAAGTCCTTGAAGCACTACATTTCTTTAAAAATTTGTTTCAGCTGTGAAAAATAAGACAAAGTAATGAAAATAAAGTTTTATATGAATAACCTAATATATGTGTAAGTATTCTGTACATGTGTGTTAAGAAAGATAAAAATAAAATTCATAATATTGATCGCTCACTCGTCCTAATGGGTTCGCAAAAGGTCTTACCCAATGAGCATTTCTGATTCTGTTTGGTGAATATTTGAGAGCAGGTAGAAGAGGCAACGTTAAGTAAATTTTACGTTTCAGCGGTTTTGAGGAAAGAGTGTAATCACAATTATCTTACATAAGGTTACAGCTGATATTTTTTACTGGTGATTATTTAATCTTTTTTTAAAATAAAAGTAGCCTAAGTTACTTCTTATTACATCATCTATCTGCCAGTGAAAGTCCCGTCGAAATCGGTCCAACCGTTTCAGAGATTAGCCGGAACAAACAGACAGACAGACAGACGGACAAAAATTCTAAGAAAATTTGTTTGGTATATGTACCGTGTATACATCCATATGCATTTAGTAAAAAGCGGTTAATTTAATATGACAAACAGACACTCCAATTTTATTTATTTCTATAGATAGCTCAAAAAGTACTTGTCAGATCGCAAATAAATTTCAATTGAACCATATAACAAGCACCATCTTTCGATAAAAAAAAACATAACGTAGTAATAAGTTGATAACCTCCTCCTTGATTTGAGGTAGGCTGAAAGCAAGCCATAACGCCTTGTTTCAGCCATAACTGTGTATACTATGTAGTCAAAGTTGATTATTAAACAGAAATGTTTAAAAATTGTTTAATAATTGATTATTATTTATATATAATTAAAAACTGTGAGGTGTTTGTTTATTAACATTATCTTTGAGATCGATGATCCTTCACTGTTCCTGAAACGTTAATAATATATGACTAGAATTTTAAGTTTCTCAATTTTTTTTAGTAAAAATATTTGTAGATACTAGATAAGATAAACGTAAGAAACGTAAAAAAATATATTTTAATTACATGTACTTGTGTATCCCAGCGTGGTGACTATGGGCAAAACACATGAGTTCACGTTATTTTTGGCGCGAACTTGGGGAGGCCTATGTCCAGCAGTGGACTGTATAGGCTGTAATGATGATGATGACTTGTGTATGACAAATGATTTTTTATGGTTTAAAAATAAATAATTTCCTAATTTTGATGACAAATTATAACAATATTTGTATCAAAAAGTTTTTACACTTTACAATTTTCAAATAAAATTTTTGTATACCAACCGCTAAAATTTTATTAAAGTTACAACAGGGCCAAATATTTTAAGATAATCTTCTATCAAGAGTCAAAATATAATCGAGTTTAGGTAAATATTATTTTTAAATTGACGCTAAATTGAAACTCTGTAATCTTTTTAAATGAAATATCTTTTAATTTAATTAATGATGATCATTATTAATGTTTTATATAAAGACAATATATATACAGTAGAGGGTTGAGTTTTGACATAATATGGAATTTGTCTTGCCTTTTTAATAATAATACCCTTTATTGTACACCATTAAAAGAAACAACAAAAACAAAACAAAAAAATGAAAGATGTACAAAGGCGGTCTTATCGGTGAAATAGCGATCTCTTCCAGATAACCTTTGGGTATAGGACACGAAATAGAAACTAAAGTTAGGAAGTAAACAAATAATTGGTGTGTGAATTAGAATATTTGAATAAACTACATATAGATAATATATAATAATAAACATACATAATACTTACATATATAAAATACATACATATATAAATACATAATAAATATATATTATACCATACAAAGACGATATAGGCGATCATGACGTGTTTAGTGACAAATAGTGTTGTTTAAGGTATTTTTTAAAGTAGAAGAGAGATTGAGCTTGTTTAATTTTTACTTATTTAATTTATGGTAATAATTTATACGTACAGTAATGTAAGGAGGATACATACTCGTACCATAGAACAAATGTATGCTAATCGCTTTTTAAATATGTTTTTCTTCATATTTTTTATTTTTTACTTTTGGGTAATTGAAATGCGAAACAAAATGTGAATATAAAATGTACGTAATCTGTTTTATCGTTGTAATGACAGTAAAGCTCAAAGTGGTCCAGTTACAAAATATGTTACTCTTGCGATGTCAAGAATACTTTACAAGAGAAATATTCTTTGAGAGAAAAGGGACTTGAATTTAAACGAATAGGTAGAAAAACGAGTGTCCTTTAGACCACACGATAGAAGTAAAAATTACGAAACGTAACTCTCTCTTTATCTGTTTCCACTAACTAATATCTCCGTCTCAAATTCCGATCACACTGTACGTAACACTCTCGTCACGCATTCACCAGCCTATTCCCCAAATCAAGTGTAAAAAAGTTTTACTCCTAAAATTTTCTTTTAAGCAAATGGACGTATTTTGTTTGTGTAAAATTATTATTTTGAACTATTTGTACAGGAGGCTGAGAAATAATATGGCGCAGTGGTAGAACATCATAATCGATAACGGAACTATACTAGATACCAGAATTTAATTTAGTTGTAAACATGGAAAGGAAGTTTTAAAATTTATTCAATAATTTTGAGACAGGTACAAATTCGTCATATGACACGCTTTGATCGTGTCCTTAATAATAATGAATATGTCTGCCACTGGACCACACTCACTGTAAAATGCAATAAAATTTTAAAATTAGTTCCCCTTTTATTGATGCAAAAATTTCTATTATACATACATGTATATGCATCAGCTGTATTGTACTCTAATTACTTAATACGCAGAATCAAGGCCAGATTGGACAAGTTAGCAAACAACACCGTCATATGTAATAGTTCCTCTACAACATTTATCTTCATGCTTGTGTTCCGGTTTTGGAGAAATTTTGGTCATTACTGCAAAGCTCTATCTGTGATCAGATGATGAGGAATAATGCTGTTAATATCTCTTTTGATAATGTACTTGTATATAAATTGTACTATTTATTCTTCGTAGTATTATTATCAATAATTTTAATTTTCGAATCTCATAAATATGACATGACACAATGTTGTATTGTGAGATTAAAAAAAATCTTTATAATCAATTTAATGATCATATAGGAATGGCAAAAGTCAGGACAACATTATATATAAAAAAAAAAAAAAAAACGTTTACCAATATTAATACCAATAATGTTATTTTAATTAAATTTTCATATTCATTTATTCCTATTTTGATCAAAGCGGTTAAAGGTCCATGCACATGGCAATTATGTGTAAAAATCATGTATGTGTTTGTCGTGGTTTGAACATTTGTGCTTTTGTGAATTAGCGAGTAATGTATTATAGTATTAAATCCTCGTGGTCAGTTATGTCTGAGGCGTTGGAAGCGATTAAGCTCTTATAATACAAGACTGGAGAGGATTGAAAATAAAAATATATACGCTGTGACTATTTTTGTCATACGTAAAACGATTTACCGTTTTTGTAGGATTTACGACAAAGGATCTCAGATAGGAGCCGATGTAAGCTGGCGTGGCAAGGATGGCGGCCAGTATCCATATACCTATCGCTGTGGCCACGGTGACGCGCGTTGCTCGCTTACTCCCACCTGGGAACAAAATTGAATTATTAGCCTTTTCTTCAAATTAGGTTTGTAAAATGGTTGAATTTCGATCACTGGGCAACCACTAGTTATATTAATTATTTTACGATATAGCCTTCATTTGTCCTCATATTTTAAATTATAATTAGTTTTATTTACTTATTTTTATTGATTTGTTTTAGGCGGATTTTTAATTATTTTCACATTTATTTAGACTGTACAAATTAAAAATTACAAAACATTGAAATTGAAAAATTAAATTTTTATCATCATCATCATCATCATTACAGCCTATACAGTCCACTGCTGGACATAGGCCTCCACAAGCTCACGTCAAAAATAACGCGAACTTATGTGTTTTGCCCATAGTCACCACTTTTTAAGTTCCAAGATGGTAGCGGAACTGTGTTATCCCTTAGTCGCCTCTTACGACACCCATGGGAAGAGAGGGGGTGGCTATATTCTTTAGTACCGTAGCCACACAGTACATAATAATAATTTTATTAACGCATAAGTTGAGCTTATAATGATACAACTTATATATTCATGTAAGAAATATGCACATAACTGTACATTTTCCGGGTATAGGTGGTCGAGCTTACTCATAATACAATACGACTAGAGCAGATTAAGATCTTCTTGCAACAAGATGGCGTCAGTGTATTTGAGTATCTGCTGATGTCGTTCGCGAAGATAATGAACAGTCTGTAGTGGACCACATAGCTGTGGCATGTGGCACGTCACTAGGGATTGCAACTCAGCTAGACATGTCAATATTAATGACTACTGCCAGACAACGATTGTCGACATAATAATAGGTCAGGAAAAGGTCTTTTCGTATTTTCTAATAAAAATTTGCAATAAAATCTTTTTGTTTGTATAATTTGTAATTTGCTGGTTTTGATATCACGATAAGGTGATATTTTAAAAATGAATATAAACAGTAAAAAAAAAAACAGTTTTCCGCCATTTTTCTTTTGTTTTTGTGTCCACTAAAATGGGTAAATCTAACGAAGATACTCGGTACATTTTAATGTTTTACTTTAAAAAAGGGAAAAAGTATGATTCAAACCGCGAAAAAATTTGTGATGTTTATGGAGCTAATACAGTGTCAGTGAGAGTAGCACAAAATCAGCTTAGGTGTTTTCAGTCAGGAAATATTGATGTCAGAGATGCTTTTCGCTCTGCTCGCCCAGTTCAGGATAAACGTAACGATATTTTTGAAAAAGTGGAGCTAGATCAACATTCGAGTAGTTATGATAAAGCTGAAGATCTGTAAATTAACTATAAAACAGTTTTGAGCCATTTTAAATAGGATACACAAAAAAGCTCGATATATAGGACCATGTACTCATTTGGGATTTTCTCTTGTCGTAATGATATCGAACTGCTTTTGAAGAGCTTGATCAATGGTAACGTAAAATTACCAGCGATAGGAATATATGGATTTTTTAGGATATATATTTTTTAGGATTTTTAGGATAGGATTTTTTAATGTGAGATCCCAAAATTTCTACAGCAACGGACACTACCTACAAGACGAGACGGTTGCAAGTCATGAAATAAAATGGTACATATATATTATAATTAATGTTAATAAATTTTGTAAAATCTTACCAAGCAACCATCACAAAAAGTCGCAATAGCCATATCGATCATTTTTAGATTATTCAAAAGAATGTCACGTGGTATCCGATCAGAAACTTTGCTATTATAAAAAAAAAAAGTGATATATATGTATTTATTTTGCTTCGTTCCAACGACAACATATTCTGTCATAAGATTAGTGAGAAAAAAATGAAACGATGTTTTTCTTGGAATTTAGAGGACAGTTAAATAAACGGTGGAAAATTTACTTTTTTAGACTTGTATATTTTTAATCAAATTTTCTGCACCCGGGAGGATGATGAGAGGACTTACGAGTAAAATTGAATTTTAACGCAGCGTTACGTACTTACACATTTTAACGATTGGATATATTTTTAGATATTCAAGATAATTTATTACACCTTTATTTTTTTTTACTTTTTGGTATAGGGATTGAAGTTAATATTTATATTAAATTAAGAAATATCAACCGTACTTCGCGTGGGTTATCTTTTGATCTCAATATCATTTTGTGTAGTCTGCGTACAAAAACCCTATATATTTGTAATGAAATTTTTTTGATGAAAATTACGTTCAATATATTACAAAATTATCATCGTTACACGTTGTATCATTACTATGGGTAAACTATATAAACATACTCTTTAACATTTTTCCGTTTGTTTGAGTACTTATTTTTCAGCTGGCGCGCTGTATGACAGAATATGTAGGGTGAAAACGTGTGAAAAAAAGAAACCCCACTGGCGCAGGAGGTTTATTGTTTTAATTAAATATAAATATATTTATTTAACAGGACATTTTAACTGAGAACAGCAGAGAATTTCCTGCTTAAAATATGGAGCAGACCGACTGGGGTAGTACCTCGACCTTACAGAAGATTACAGCAAAATAATACTGTTTTCAAGCAGTGTTGTGTTCCTGTTGGTGAGTAAGGTCACCAGAGCTCCTGGGGGGACTTGGGGATGGGATCGGCAACGCGCTTGCAATGCTTCTGGTACTGCTAGGCTGCGGTAACCATATTCTAGGTTAATTGTAGTAGTAGTATACTGAATCTACGGGAAAAACAACTGCCAAAAACATCTGCGTTCCGAACAAAGTGAAGCGGTACTACATGTTCTAACAACCTTTTACGTCGTTTTAGAGTTTTATTTGTAGGAACGTGCGATATTGGATTCGTTTTACAATAGAACCGCTAGACACCAGCACAGCGTATCTTAATTAAACGTTTATCGTTATTCAACAAGTTCGTTTTTCTACCTGAGAAAGACAAGAAGATTTCCGAAACAGCACTATACCTATTTAATTTTTCGTTAGTATATAGACGAGGTTATTGACAACGCGTTGACGAAACGGGCACAGCACTGCTGTGTGGCTATTACGCTGGTGGTTGCGGCTTCGATCCCCGCACGTGACAAATATTTGTATTGGCTATGCAGATGTTTGCGCGGTCTGCGTGTTTACGTAGTACTTACGAGTCTTCCCACCGTGCCTCGGAGAGCATGTTAAGCCGTCGGTTTCAGTTGTTATCATGTACACCTGATAACGCTCGTTACTCATTGTAAATTAGGGATATATCCGCCAACCTGTATTGGAGCAGCGTGTTGGATTAAGCTCTGATCCTTCTCCTACATGGGGAAAGAGACCTATGACCAGCACTGGGATATTACAGGGCGAAGCGTACCGTATTGATTATTGGACGATATCATGCGATGATAAAAATAACTTAATATTTATAACTGGATTTGTTATAAGATCAGATATTAACAACCTCGTACATCATATCCTTCACTACATACGTTTCAGTCAATCAATCAATTAGACGACCGTACCTACGATTTCTTAGGTTATAAAGGACGATTTAAAGACAAGATATTAATAATTGCTACATTGCTAAAGCAGTTTTGATTAACACATCTATGGGTAATTTTCCCATAAAACAGATAATAATAATAATAATAATAATAATAATTCGACAAAAGTTCTTCGGAGCTACTTGTCTGGGCTACGCTTGGGTCATGCCCACTCTCTTGTACACCTTTGGCATACTCAGATGGACTCAGACCGAACTTGACGCCCTGGACAGAAGAGTCCGCACAACTATGACGTACCATCGCGTGCATCACCCTAAGTCGTCGGTCATGAGACTGTACATCCCGCGGAAGTGTGGTGGTCGAGGCATGTTAAGCGCTAAGACCATGCATAACCGCGAGGTGTGCAGCCTCAGGGCCTACTTTGAGACGAGACGGGACAGCGCTTTGCATGGCGACGTTTCAATGTGTGACAAAGGACTAACCCCCCTAGCCTTGGCCAAAGAGAACTGGCAGAAACCGGTCGTACTGAGCACCTCTGACCGGGAGACCGTATGGATGGAGAAGGAACTGCATGGACGGTTCTACAAGGCGCTTCACGCGCCTCACGTGGACAGTAAGGCCTCCGTGCAGTGGCTGCGATTCGGCGACCTCTTTGGGGAAACCGAAGGTTTTGTCTGTGCAATACAAGATCAGGTGGTCAAGACGAACAACTACCGAAAGCACGTCCTGAAGGATGGCACTCCCGACTTCTGTCGAGCCTGTCGTCATCCCGGTGAGTCACTCAGGCATGTGCTTTCGGGTTGTTCCGCGCTTGCTAATACTGAGTACTTGCACAGACACAACCAAGTGGCCAAGATTCTCCACCAAGAGCTTGCTCTTATGTACGGTCTCCTGGAACAGAGGATGCCGTATTACCAATACTCACCGGTGCCAGTACTCGAACGCGACGGAGTCCGGCTCTACTGGGACCTGCCTATCGCCACAGACAGGACGATACTGGCGAACAAGCCTGATATCGTGGTGATGGACAGGGCACGGTCGAGGGTATTTTTAGTGGACATCACCGTCCCGCATGACGAGAACCTCGTGAAAGCCGAGACTGAGAAAAAACGTAAATATCTGGATCTGGCGCACGAGATTGTCGACATGTGGGGTGTGGGGTCTGCTGAAATAATCCCTATCGTAATATCTGCCAACGGTTTGATCCCGGTTAGCCTCGCTCACCATCTGAGGCAACTGGGGATCCGGGACGGTTCGCTCGCAGCCAGGATGCAGAAGGCGGTGTTACTTGACTCGGCTAGGATTGTCCGCCGGTTTCTCAGCCTACAGCCCTAACCCCCGGCCGTTTGATCTCCCTGCCGGGGCGTATTCCTCCACCCGCTTATATTTATATATGTAAGTATAAGTAAATTTACTATATTATTTATATAGGTAGTTGTTATAATATATGTATCTATTATGTATCTATTATATATTGGGCGGGCGGAGTGACATTCAGGAAAAAAAAAAAATAATAATAATAATAATATCTTTATTCATGAAATCTGTTTACAATATAAGTTACACTGAGTCTTCCCAATAAGTTATCGTAGATACTTCTTCATGAATAAAGATATTATTATTATTATTATTAAACAGAAAATACCTAAAATTCGTTAAACATAGTATTTATTCCTAAGAGGTGTCGTTAGCCAAATTCTGCCAAAAAATTGTCCGTTTTTCTGATATGAAGTTAAAGGATACTTGAAACGTTGAAGTATCTTTCTTTTATTTAATTTGTATTTTTTCACATTATCAAAAAATTGTATAGTAATCTCGCTGTGTGCCTACTTGCTCTTTATGTTGAAAAATTTTACTTAAATCTCGTATAAGCCTCGTGAACGTTTAAGACGTGAAAGAATTATATTTTTCCATTTAAATATGAAAAAAAAAAATTAGTTGTGCTGAACAAGTACCAACTTAAAATCCATATTTTTATTATATTTTATTTATTTATTTCAAAAGCTCACTTACAACATACATATAAAAAAATAAAATTAAAAAATATATAAATAACAAAGTATCTGATGTGCATGTCACTTACAAGTGTAGATAACACTTATATATAATGATTAAAAGTAAGCAAAATATATGAGTTCTAATAATAACCAAAATATATACCCACATTAATACAGATCAACACTTACAATATAAAAAAAATGACACCCCTCATCACCACAACCAAAATATTATCAAATCAAAATCAAAAATAAAGAACACTATGACTAAATATATGTATATTATTTGTTCGTCCGCTTAAGATTAATATTAAGTAGACTGGCAAAAGAATTTAGGAAAAAGCGACACATTTTTAGATAAATAAAACGAATTCGCGATTATATCAAAGAAGCTTATGCGATATTTAATATGAAAAATGTAAGAGGGATTTTTAATAATTCTCGATGGAGATTTATGAGTAAATCACGTTGTAATTTAAAATGAAATGGCGTCATTACTTTTCAAAATATTGAGTTTCATATATATTTTCTAGTTCTTGATTTTTTTTAAATTTCGTTGATTGGTTTTTAATTAAGTACATAAAAGTATTTAGGAAATTTGGTATTTTAGAAAATAACAAATACCGTAAAATAAAATAAATCAAACAAAATAATAATAATAATAATTCAAACTATTAAGTGAAATAAAAAACATATGTCTTTATTTATTTTTGTCGACAGTATAAAATTACATAAATAATTAAAAAAAAGTTTACTAGTAATATTTTAGTTTTACAAACGTCATATTATACAGTCGTGTGACTGATATTACGTCACTTCCGTTGTATATTTTTCTTACGGTTTTAGTATCACATTTTTTTCAGTTTGCTCGCCCAGCCAAATATCAAGCCTGCCGTAAGGAACTTCATTCCAATAATTAAATATTCGAATAGTCTCTTTGTAGTCCTTAACGTAATTTTGTATCAGTTGTTTATTATTGTATCAGTGATTTTAAATTATTAATGTCCATTAAGAAGTGTGGTTCACAATTACACGTATGTAGCTTTTATTAATTACCTAAAGAAAGCCCACACTGAGTACAATTTGCTTTATTATTCTGAGGATAATCTCAATAATCTATGGTTTAAAAATTACACACCTATAGTCACTACCAAAAATGACACTAAGAATTTCATATTTTTACAATTCTTGTAAATCTTGTTATTCTTGGTTGCAATGACGGACTATACAGAAGCAAGTCGTAACGTAAAAGTTTACAGCTTATGTTACTACTACATTATCAAATATTTTTATGTTAAAATCATTTAATTGTTTCACTTATATTAAAAACGACGAGAAATAATTAAATTGGACATAAATTATCAAGTAACTGTCCAAGATTAAAAAAAAAATGCGTGTAAAACGTGTTATCATACAAAAAATGTTTAAACAAACAAAAATGTAACATTTTGACAGTTGCCTATACAATTTTGTTATAAAACCTATTTGCGCAACATCGAGTTTATGCCGGAAATAAAGTTCAATCATAATAAATAATATTAATGCGTTTGATGTATTTGGATATACTTACACGATGAAATGATCGGGGTTAAACATCTTACGCAAATAAGTGTACTTGTTTATTTATATACTTGTACACGCCATAAAATACTATTTATGGTCAGAATATTCAAATACTTTTGGGTGGTTCGATATACTCATATCCTCATACAAGGCTACGACCTTGTCTCCAGAGTACCTGTCAGTGAGTTACAGGTACGTACCCGGTACAAGGTACGCTACCCAGGTCGACACACTGCTGACTTTCACAACATTGCTAGTGAGAGACTAGTGAGTGTCTGAATAATCAACCCATCATCTTTATGTTCAACCCCATCTAGCTTTGAGTTTGACAAATATAGCAACTGCAGGATTAGAGAGTAATAGTAATGCATCAAGTTCCAAGATTAATAGGATGTAGTGAATGTAGGAAGTGAAATAATACATCATACGTCATCTTCATCCGCTTAAGTTTTAGTTCGTGCTAGATCGATCAACGTATGTGTTTACTGCTTCACTTAACGGAGTCTTAATATTTTTTCAAATACCCTATACTGTAGGTACTATCACAGTTCGCGAATCTGTCACTGCTGCTTAAAGGCTAAGTAGGTACGGTCGTGCTAAGTAAAGGTTTGATTTTAATCTAGCAAGTTTGAATGTAGATTGAGAGATGTGCATATGATTAAATAAAATTTAAAATATGTCAGTTTAGTTCTAGTTCGGCAGTTTAAATTGAAGTCATATTTATGTAGATTTAAAAATATTAAAATTTTGGTTAATATTCAAGTGTTTTGTCCAAGTCACCTCTAACTTTATGATACAAATTACAAACCATAGATGCTTTTTTCAAAACAAACTAACAGTTTTAAAATACACTTTTTTTGAGTAAACAAACTAAATCTTTATATTTAAATTAAAGTTGAACCATAATTAAGTAAAACGTATAACGAAGGTATAGTTGTTACCGAAATATTATAAGAATTTTACCATTCAATTTAAAAAGATATTATATCTCCTAGACTACGTCGTCCTCTACGTATCAACAAAATGATGAAATTAAAGATTAAAATACTATACATTTCAATTTAATAAAAACCATTTAATAAAAATGTGATGTTTCTAAAGAAAAATTTAATAATATGTAGATATTAAGACTGAAATGAAATGCTTATATGTATATATACTTTGGTTGTATTAAATCGTGGAGTGATGGCATTAAATAAATTGAAACGGATTTAAGTTGAATATAAATCATGTGATTTAAGTCAAAAAATACTTTTCAACGATAAAATATATTTTAATTTCTTTTACAACATAAAATGTCTCAAGTTTTTAGAATTGTTGGACATCTTTTTTGGATAGTGTTAATGAAGCTGTAAGAAGTAAATACAATAAGGAAACTAAGGTTTTATTATATTAAGCGGCTAAGTTATATAATTTCATGTTTAGGTTCAAGGAAGTAAAGTTACTCTGTAAGCTCAGCATTATATTTGTAACTTACCTATATTTACTCCTATGTCTTGTATCGAGCAAATTACTTGTACTTCGAGCAACGCGTATACTTTTATCCGTCATTAAAAGTAAGCGACAAGTGTGGCATCAGGATTTAAAGATACTTGTTTCACCAGTTGCTGATACATTCTATCTTACATATTACTTACTGATAGGATGTCACGACAGGAGACAAAACTGATTCCTAGTGTCTGCCTCAACCAACTAATAAACTTCTTTTGGATTGAAGTTGTGAATAATATCTGGCAAACAAAGTAGAGCTGGATGTTGAAAAGAAAAATTCATCATATTTTTTTATCTTTTGGACATCTTTATCTTCCAGATAGCTTTACCATCAGCTAGCAAAACACATCCTTATTTGTTAGTGACCATATTACGTCACATCTCTTTATATTAGATTCCGTCGTTTATCAAGGACAAAAAGTATGGATGAGATCAAGTGTGTCGCGTTAGCCTTGGTATAATATAATAAAATAAGGTAAAATAAGGTATAAGGTAAGGTAATATAAGGTATAAGGTAAGGTAATATAAGGTATAAGGTTAGGTAATATAAGGTATAAGGTTAGGTAATATAAGGTATGGTGCGCTCGATTTATTTGGTTTATTTGAGCGGCAAAATAACTCAATTTCCTGTCGACGATGGTCATTTCAAATGGAGGAGGATGATTATGGACGATGATGGATATGCATGATGCATTGTTTGTTCAAATATTCGAACTCCTTGTTAACCGTAGGTATATACACGTATTTAATATACCAAACTATATTCTATGGATATACACATTAAGCAGTAAAATAAATGTCAATACATCTTTTTGTATTTTGGTAACATTAAAATATATATTTTTTTATAATTATAGGATATTATTTTTTATATAGAACTAGGGTGGGGAGTAAGCCTAAAGTGCACTTATTGTTAAAGGTTACTTTAGCCTATGGGCTCTTGTAACTCTAATAGCATCATAAGCGACTTTTCGACCTTATTCCCAATCATCCCAAATATTTCCCAGGCGTTTAGGCTGCCTTAATCATCATAGAGATACACTTACTTGAATTGTGAACAGTTTTGCTTGGCAGTGATTTTCTGAAAGATTGCTTCAAATTATGAGTAAGATACTCTCTTCTGTATGCTGCCTTATATCATTTAATGCATACACAATTGTCTAAATTTATTACTCAATATAATAAATACAAAACAGTAAACACAAATATACCACGCCCAATCCCTTTAGGTGCTCGAACACGTCTCATTCATTCAAAGCTCAAGACTAATTGTTCCATTTCACCTTTATAAATAAACCTATTTGAGAGTTTCGCATCTTCGTCAAGATATATAAGGGTTTATGATCCTTATTAATAATAAGATTCATTAAGTTAAATTAATTTCACCAAGTTAAATTAATTGACGTTGAATATTACTCCCATTGTATATGGAATGGATTATACTAGTTCATTCATTTATTAATTCACTAGCTGCTGCCCGCGACGTCGTCTGCGTGAACGCTATACAGCACCAAAAATACCTATGATTATACCTTTTAAAATAACATTCATTTACCCGTTTCTTCTTTACATTTCATATTTACAGAAAAATCTCATAGATGGCGTTGCTTTAAAATTGTCTTGTCTGCTTATATTCATTTAATTATGTTTATCGGCTTAGTTACTTATATTGCGTGATTTTTATAGTGTGAAGCTAGCTTATATAGCATGGTTATTAACATAATAACAACAACATTCAAATATGTGTCGTTAGGATTACACGCAACTTACAGAATGCGTTGAGGAAATAAAGGTTCACTGCTCGTTCCCGGTAGGTGATAGCATGATAATATTATGTAGCCTATATGTTGACCCGACTTCTTCATAGTACTCGTGCCAAATTTGAAGTAAATCCATGCAGTACTTTTTTAATTTTTTCGCGGACATACATACAGACAAACAGACAAACAGACAAAAATTCTAAAAACTATATTTTTGGCTGCGGTATCGATTGTAGATCACACCCCAAGTATTCTTTTAAAAAAATATTCAATGTAGAGTTTTGACTTTCCTACCATTTATTATATGTATAGATTTTGATTAATTACACGAAGAAGAATCGGCGTTGTAAAAACATACTATTACAGTTCTAGTTTATTATTTAATTTTAATTTTGTTGCTTGTTTTATAAATATAATTATTTAAAGAAACAGAGAGAGCACTGTGTACAGACGCTTGTCTAAAAAATCCAGAAGATGATGTCTGAATGTTGATGTTAAAATTAAGTGTAAATGTAGGCAGTAAATAACAATAATTATGAAGAGCACTCTAAGTTTTAGACATTAAATGCTCACTCTAAGCGAGAAAATTGTCAAAAATAAAATAAACAAACTTATAAAACTAAACCCAAAGCGTGTACCTTTGACAGTTACTCTTTAAAATAGCCACGTTAGATACGTTACGCAATCTAGTCAAGTTCTAGAGATGTGCTATTACTGGTAGCTTTTGCGTTAAAATTATTGTTTTTTTAGAAATATTTACCGGCAAAGATCTACTAGTACGAAATGATCAAAGATTGTTGACTTAGATTATGGACTTAGATTATAGACTTATTTTTATGTTTTCCGGTCTGTTTTATTGAAGAAGCATCTGAACACATTTTTATGTAATTATACACATTTTCGTTTAACAATCCTTTAAGATCTATAAATTTGTTTTAATATTATAACTGCCATTAAAATCACGGCACGAAATTTATGGATCATGCAGTTTTACGTGGAAGTTATTAGATGTAATTAACGATGAAAGTAGCAGTTAAAAATCATAACAATTATTTAATACTTATAGCTTAAAATGTTACAAATTGGATTAGTTATATTATTTAAAAAGGCGATCATATTTATCGCATGTTAATTTATGAAATAGTCATAAATTTTGACTACTTATATTTATTTTTTTATTATAAAAAAAAAGAACGGCAATATGTTCTTAAGCACAAAACATGAAAATGATCAGATAAATAATCTCAAATATTTTGCAAATAAAACAAACAAATAAACCCTTCACTGAATCGATATCAAATATTCTGAAATTATTCCACGATTGCAATAAAATCCCGAATTTCCCGTGAATGTATTTCCTTTTATCGAGATTATTACCTGAGCTCTGAAGTGTCATAAGTATTCGGCGGTTTTTGATGTGAATCATAATCGGAATTTAGATTCGATACATTCAAAGTACCGTTAAGAAAATAATAAAAAGTATACGTTAAGAAAAAAAAAAAAAAACGAATTACAGTTTAATATGTGTGTAAGTGATACGCTATTATTTTTCATTATATTGTATTCGTTTGTATTTGGTCATAAGCCTCTTTATCTATGTGGTAGGGTTGGAGGTAAATCCATCACTCTGCTGCACTTCGGATTGGCAGATATATTTATATTGTCTAGTAGTAATAATTCCTTCGCTCAATGCAGTCTGTAAGAACTCGCTTTTAGGAAGGTCGCCATTGCATAATTGTGTCAAATAATGTTGAATTCTATTTTCTTATAATGCGTACAACAAAGAATTAAAGAAATAGCAAAAAAAAGTTACAAAAACTCAAATATGGTAATTTGAGTTCACTTCTAATGGCCTACTATTGTTGAAAATAGATCCTGAGTCATTCCAATGTCATAGTTAATCCAGAAATAAGCTAATTGTTATACTTTTAAGTTAATTTTTAATACCAAAATAAGCGTACGTGATTATGGGGTTAATACTAGCAGAAAGACAATTTAATTCCATAGAAGAAAAGGAAAAGGTACGGAACAAATAAATCCTACTCTGCAGGTTATCATTTGTTTTAAATTGATGTCTTTAATATAACTGTCCCTTTTAGCTTAGTGTATCGTATGTTCGTGACTTAGGGCCTGTTGTAGGTGATATATGTATCTGAAACGTCAGACGAATTCTATTCGTTATTACGAGTCTGATAACAAAATATCGTTTACATTTTCTATGTGTGAAATATTGCTTAGATATAAACAACGTCTGTGGATTTTTTTTAACAATTCTAATGAAAATAAAAAATAATTGTTATAATTTTTATTATACTTCATCATTACATGATAATGATATTATACTTATATATTTTTTTAATTTATTTATCAAATAAACAATAACGTAATTTATTTATTTTATAAATGAAATTAAATAATTGTGTTTGCTCGCAAACGAAAAAAAAACTGACTTCAATTACATCGACGAGTAATACAACGTAGATCGACGAAAAAGTACTCAAGTAACTACGCGTTATCAAAGATTACTCAAAAGTAGTTATCAGATCTCGATAAAATTTATATGTGACTACATGATAACCATCAGCTTTCAGATTTTTATCAGCGTAAAAAGTTATTGCGGATTTTCGAGAGTTTCCCTCGATTTCTCTAGGATCCCATCATCAGATCCTGGTTTCCTTATCATGGTACCAAACTAAGGATATCCCCTTTCTAACAAAAAAATAAATATCAAAATTGGTACATCAAGTAGAAAGTTATGCGGTATAATACAACGTAGGTCGACGAAAAAAGCGTCAAGTAAAAACGCATTATTAGATATAACTCGGAAGTAGTTGTTAGATCTTAAATAAATTTAAATGGGACCAATTGACACGCACCACCTTTCGATTAAAAAAAAAATTGTCGAAACCGGTCCACGCGGTCAAAAGTTCTGATGTAACATACATTACCCCCAACCCTACCCCTTTCAACCCTTCTATTCACACTCGCCTTATAATTTTTCCGTCAACACCCTCAGTACACCTTCTTTCTTTTTCTACACGTCGTTGACACACCTATCAAGCTAATGAAATTGATGCACTTGCCCGGTCTTTCATTGACTGAAGACTTGAAACTATCAATAGAAAAAAAACCCCAGGCCAAAAGTAATTCTAACAATATGAAGACCAATAAAAAGTATTAAAGAGTAACGAATCGCTGCATTACAGTATGTAGAGATGCACAAATATGCCATATTTACTCATCAGTCGAAAACGATGACTCAGTTAATGTTTGGAAATTTCCACGAACACTTGGAGTTGGCAAGCCCCCATATAGTAAAATCGATATTGAACTCTTGAATAATAACTTTAACCCAAAACTTTTACATTTGAAGGGTAAATTTGAATTCGTTGGAGATCAGAATAAGGTATTACGTTCATCTGATAACCTTACGCTTAAAATGCCTGTACATTTATGTAAAGACCAAATATTATTGAGGTTCATTTGCTGTTCAGGCTATTATTTTGTGGAATGCTTTACCCTTACACATTCGTAAAGCTTAAAGTATTGATTCATCTAAAAAAACTGATAAAAGACAAATTTATGTCTATTAATATCAATATATAACACGTATACATTTTTTAAATGTACATTTATACTTAAAAGTCTACTGTATACATTTTATTTGTATAATATATTATATGTATATACATTTATACTTAATAGTCTACTGTATACATATTATTTGTATAATATATTATATGTATATCAATAATCACTCTTAATTCTAAATTTACACTTTAAATTAATGTATGTGTGGTGTACATTAAAAGAATAAATAAATAATTAGATAGATTAACTCAAGATGGAATATTAATGACTAGCATCCCGTGCCGGCTTCGCATGGGTATTTAACAAAAATTCCCTATGCCACCTGCGGACAATGTAGCTACCCAACACTTTCCCACTTTTGGAGCCTATTCAGTGCAAACAAACAATCAAATCTTTACTCTTTGTAATATTTATAATATAGATTATTAATATTAATTTCTACATATGAAACGTATAAGTTTTAATTGAAATTTATGATTTGTTTATTTCAGGCATCACGTACATAATTCTAAAGCCTATATATATCATTTACTATTTATTCTGTAAATCACGTCTAGTGGTTCATAAAAAGAAAATGCTTCTAGTACATTATTAGTAATCATTATGTACGTTCGGTTTAAGCTTAGACCCCTTTTTCGATTAGAAGAAGCATTTTCCTAAGCTAAACTATTTCAGTCTGTATACGACTCACTGCTAAGCAAAGGCCTCTTCGCCATATTGAAGGAGGGTTGAAAGTAAAACCACCATGCTGGTCTGCCGCAAGTCGGTATATAATTTCCCTACTATGAGTAGCAATCTGTATCAAATGCTTTTAATAACAACCGAGGATGATGACTACGTGCTCCCCGAGGTGTAGTTGAGGGACATACACTTAGACCATAAAGAAAATATTTGTACAGACACAAGTATCTGCTCCGAACGGGTTCAGAACTATTCTCCGTTGTCCTACAATAGGACATTTATTGGGTTACAAACTTAGAAACGATTTAGGGTTGGCGAGATAAGTTATTTCGGTTCTTAGACCGTCATTATTACGAACAACGGTTTAACAAGCTATCTTTTGTGCCAGGCGATATATTTTCTCACATAATCTAGACATAAACCTTATTTGATAGGCTTCGGGCAGTATCGTAAATCTAGGAAATGATAGTTTTACTCTGTGTAGTTTCTGTCATGAATAGGGAAAATCAATGGAATTGAAGCTGCGTTTTATCTTATATATATTCTAGGAGATATACTAACTTGCTAGCTAATATCATATTTTAATTAATACATGAATGGAAAGCTAATTGACGAATTACTGAATTCAGATTAAACTCCAACAAATCTTCCGTTATAATTTATTGTATGATTCACGTCCCACAGCTGGGCAAAAGAAACCAAATCTGAAGCTGACTAAAAAAGCTGGATAGCTTTTATTTATTTAAGCACCTTTTAGTTTTGAAAATTTTTTTGGGAGAATGGGCATAATAAATACACTTTTATTTGTAATTTTTATCTGTTACATTTTTTTTTCAACCTCTGAGTTCTAAAGTTGTAGTTTGTTAGTTGAGGTAACAGGACCCAGTAACCCTGAGAGCTGTTTTACTCTGTACTGATAAAGGTAATATAAGTAAATTAGTAGTACTTGAGAACAACTTTTTATTTAGTGTGGCTTTAATTCAAATAAGGTTTTATGTAACTGGATCTATATCGTGAATTTATACAACGATATTACAGCAATACCACAGTAAGAGAAAGTATATATATAAAAGAATATATTCCTTTGAGTTTGTATATTTGTATAGTACCTTTTTTTCTATAGCAGTAGTAATATGTATTATTTTATAAAAAGATTTTTGACACTCCATAATAGGCACATATAAAAGAAATATTTAATTTTAATTTTATGTATAGGAATTGGTCAATAACTTTAAATGTCGTTTCTTTGTTTTTTTCAGGTAGGTTAAGGGTTTTTATAATTTATTTTTGTATCATAATGTATAAAGAAACATTGTATAATAAAAACTTTGTTTTTTCAGAGCAACACATTGTATAATTTTCCGATTCCAATTTTAAGTGATCAACTAATGTCTTATATATAATATCCTAGTCAATGTCCAATAACAAGATAGTTATAGGTGTTTACAAATTCAAGTTCCATAACATTTGATTAACCGCATCACAATATGCAGTTGAAAACATAATTATACCAGAGACCGCAGAATCAGTAAATCGTAATAGTTTGACTATATCCTATGAATATATCCATGATAATCATTGTGATGATATGAAGCTATATGCAATATGCGTTGTATGGTTACAAGAGATATCTATCTCTCAGTATTACTTGCAATACATTTTGATATTTTATATGTATTAGTACGTAAATGTCAGCATCTATACAAATAAATAAAATTGGAGTGTCTGTTTGTAATATTAAAATAGCCGCTTTTTACTAAATACATATGGATTTCTACACGGTATATATACCAAAATAACATTTTTACAATTTTTGTCTGTCTGTCTGTCTGTATGTCTGTCTGTCTGTTTGTTCCGGCTACCCTCTGAAACGGTTGGACCGATTTTGACAGGACTTTCACTGGCAGATAGCTGATGTAATAAGGAGTAACTTAGGCTACTTTTTTGTTAAATTCCACGCGGACAAAGTCGCAGGCACAGCTAGTTGTTACATAAGATCCGTGCTATGATTTACCACATTCCTTAAGAGGGAACCATGATACCTGAACATATTTCAAATATTTAAGAATTCCACTGTCTTCATCTGTTAACGTCTTTGTTGATATCGATAAAAAATACACAACAGTCTTTGAGAACTTTACTTAATTACATTGATCTTTTAGTGATATATATATAAATACACCTACACATTGGCATTATTAGAATATGAAGTATCAGAGGACCTATTTCTGTATATTATATGTGTATTACAAAAAAATTAAAGGTATAGAGACACACATTAAAATACGTGTATGTTTTAATGTGTGTACTCATTCGAAAAAAATACTTAAATGATTATGGTACTTCAAACAAAATAAAAATAGATATAAATGAGACATTAAAAATGGAGACCAAATGAAGCGTTGAAATATTTTTATTTGGATAAGCATAAATTTTGTACACTGAAAACATTATATTTTATAAAATATAATACACTTTGTTTTTTTTCGTACTTTTTTTGGAATTTCCATTTTTTATTCTTTTTGTTTAATAATTTCCATAATAAAAGAGCGTAGATGATATCGAAAATGTCACACAGAATGGAGAATAAAAGTTATTTCATTTTCATTGTTCCGTTAAGTAAACTTTTTATTCTTCTTTGAATAAAACTTCTCTGAACTAGTAATAAATAAAATTGGTTGAGTTAAAATTTTATGCAAATAAATTCTCTACCGTATAAACGTTCAATCTAGTTTTCTATACAATCGACTCGGTTATTCAACCGCATTTAGTGCGGCGATAAAACAACATCGAACGCAACAAACGCGCCGTGCATTAAATAGGAACGAACGTTAGTTTACACGATTTATATTCTACGTTCCTTGATTTTGACGGAACTAGGTTTTGCTTTAGAAGTTAGTTTTACTTCCTTTTGATTTCACTGTGTTAAGGTTAACTCTATGACAGTATTGGTAATGACGCAACTATCTATTTCATCTATATATTAAAACGGGAAGCAAAATAATTGTACCCCTTTTTACGAAAATTGCGCGGACGGTGGAGTATGAAATTTCGCACACTTATAGTTTATATAGAGAAGGAGTGCAGAATGCTAATATTTTTTTAAAATTGTGCATAAAAATATATTAAATCATTAAAAAAAACATTACGCACACTACCACGTATTTGACACACACACGCATATCATACTCGTTTGTTGATTGTCGAAGTCTGTAGTCAAATTAAAAAATTTAAAAAAGGTTCTTTTTTTCATTTTTTTTTGTTTTTTTATAATTTAAATTTTTAATTATGGTTGAATTTCGACCACTGGGCGACCACTAGTAGAAATAAATACTCGAATGTTTCGTCGAAAGTACTAAACAATTGTCTAGTATTTTCTGTCACTTTGATTTAGTTTTTCAATCCTTATTTTTTACGAATTTTTACGTCAAAAAACGTAAAATTTTAAAGTACTAAATATGGTAAAGAATTTTATAATTTCAGATTGTGATGGGAAATATTATATGAAAATCTGTCACGTATTTTTCCTAAGAAATCCTTAGACATGTGTGACAATTTGCGGCAGAGCAGAGCAGCGAATTATATTTCAACCTTTTTTCGAATTGATGAGGACGGAGGAGATGTGTCCTTTGTTCAACAATAGGACATATATAGTCTACTACAGAATAGAACAATTTTGTTCAATTGATCAGACCTTCGGTTCGGAATAGAATAAGTTTTGATTTGGTTTATTCTTTTCTCGGTGAGGTGTTTGTTTTTTGACGATACACAGAGGTTTTTTATGAAAATAATGATCAGTTTAGTAAGCTGGTTGTCTCCTTGGATTTGTAGTTTAAGACGGGCAACGTCTGTTTTGTCAGCTAGTTCAAGATTATTAATTCAAAATCGAACCGTAATTTAAAATGAAAATCGGAAAACATGCAAGTAAAACCTTAGCTAAACTTCATTTAAGTTTTTTACCTAATACTGTAATGAAACACATATCGAACTCGATGAGGCCCTCTGTTTCCCCTTCGGGTTTTCATTAGTGAAATAACACTGTAATTCTCTAACCTGTGAACGCAGAGTGATGTTCCACGTATATTAATCTAAAGGAAACACCTCGTATTGTAATGGAAACGGTATTTAAATTCAGTTCATATACATGGGGTTTATTATAGTTACACATTTTATTGTATTTATTTTTATGACACTATAAATTTGCTGAACCATTATTACAATTTTCTAATTGTCGAGATATGCTTTACTTTTGACAACCAATATGATTCAACATTCAAATATATTTCATTAATATAATAGACAGCATTATATTGATTCCAAAAATATGATTGATTTTTAACCGACTTTGTTGAAGTTCATAGCCTTTTACTTGGTTTACCGATTTTGATGATTTATTTTTTATTCAAAAGTTGGTGTTTATCGTGTGTTGTCATTTAAATTTGACCAAGATCTGACGAGTGGTATTTGAGATATCCATCAAAATGTGTATTGTACTATACTTGTCGATACAAATTAAAGTGGCTTTTCTTTGTTAGACAACAAATTATAAATTACTATTTAAAACTGCTTTGACTTGTGTGAGATTCAACAAAATATACTTTGAATTTGAATTTAGTCTCAAATATTAGACGTCAAAAGGACAAAAGTTTGAGTTACAGACGAGAGATTAACGCTTAGTATTAAATACGCTCGCTGCGCTGCAACGCTTTGAACGATATTTTAAACGAGCGCTTATTCAGCGCTTTGAGCTGCAAAATTTTAAATGAAAGTTTGACTAAAATGCATCTGTTGATATTTATTTTTTTAATCAGTTACTTTACAGTTAAGGGATCAAGTGAATATTTTTCTAGATTATATGACATAGACGTGTGGGTTTAATAAACTATGGCTTACAAATAGGACGTATGGATGACGATTTAGTCACATTTATTTTTTATCCATCAACTGGCTGAACAGACGAATTCATACCGCCATTTATGCTTTGTCGTTAATATGTTGATTTTTAATCGACTTCCAAAAAAGGAGGAGGTTCTTCAGAACTTTTGACTGGTTGGACCGATAACAACTTTTAAACTTTCGCGTTTCATTATTATATTTTAATGTTCATACGGGGATTAACGTCGCAGGCGACCACGGCTGGTGTAACCTGGCCGAAACGTCAGGCCTCAAGGTAATATATTTTACCTTAAAAAATTTTGTTCGCGTTAATCCCCGTATGAACATTAAAATATGGTTGGACCGATTTCGACAAAAACAATTTTAGTCGAAAGATGGTGTGTGTCATTCGGTCCCATTTAAATTTATTTGAGATCTAACAACCACTTTTCGAGTTATATCTAATAATGCGTTTTTACTTGACTATTTTGTCGTCGACCTACGTTGTATTACACCGCATAACTTTTTATTGGGTGTACCGATTTTGATGATTTTTAATGTAATCGAAACCTGATGTTTATCATGTGGTCATATTTAAATTTCATTGGGATCTGACAATAACTTTTTTTAAATCTTTGATAATGCGTATTTACTTGACTATTTTTTCGTCTACCTACGTTGTATTAATTGTCGATGTAATTGAAGTCAGTTTTTTTCGTTTGCGAGCAAATACAATTATTAATTTTTCTTTGAAACAAAAACATAGCTAGTCCAGAAAATAAAAAACACAGAACATAGATTCATTTTTATTTGCATAGACTTATTTCTTTAAATTTTTGACTTTGATATTATTGCTTTTTTTTTTGTAATGAAAATCTATTTAAAGTATAAAAAATTCGTATCACAGTGTATCTTAACGAATTTTTAAAAACGGGTTGACCAAATTTAAAATAAAATTTTCGTGTATGTTTAGTGGGTCTTAGAATAGGTAAAAGGCTATTTTTTATACCCATATATATGTGGCAAGGGTGTCCCTATTCATATGGTAAGTCAACTGGTATTAAATAAAATTTGAGAACTTAAAACGGGACTAATATTATTCATGATAAAAGTTTCATAAACATTTATTTATTTATTTATTTATTTATTTATTCTATTTTATTTCTTACATCTAATATTACAGGCATAACCCAATTCATTAGACATAGTAAACGAGACAAAAAGCAAAAGGAATAAAAAAAAAATTAAACTACAATTAAAAAGAATTAGCTGACTTGAGCATAACACTAAAAACAAAACAATGTAACATTAATAACTATAAAACATTAAATTCATTTCTCATAACATATTATGTACAAAGTAACTTTTGCGAATTCACTCCACGAACAAGAAAAAAGGTCTAGTGTGTCAGCCACTAAGTTCAGCGTTCTGATTGAACGAGCAAGGGGGCCGTTGCGCACTAGCTCGGTTCTGCCGTGGGGTACTGCAAATAAGCTCGGTCGCCGCCTTCGTTGTAGATACCTATCGGGTACGCTCAAACCTATCCACTGTAGTACCCCTGGATTATTGACAACACCGCGGAATAATTTTAAAATATAAGTTGCCAGAGCCAGCTCTCTCCTAGTCTCCAACTTGTTGTATCCAACCATGCCCAATACAAACAATGTTGGATACATCAAGGGATACAAGGGATACACGCCATAAAGCCTATGGTAAAGAAACCTGGTGAATTTATTTTGAATACGTTCCAGCATGAGACTGTATTTGACTTCATGTGGAGACCATACTGCCGCATTATACTCAAGCTGACTTCTTATCAGGGCATCATACAGTAAAGAGATTGCTTTGATGTTAGTGAATCCCTTAACTGTGCGAATAACAAAACCTAATCGTTTGAACGCTCTTTTGCATATATTTACGATATGCTCGCGGAATGTTAATTTGGCATCAAACTGAACACCAAGATCGCGGACCGATTTTTCTCTTTTTAATAAAGTGCCATCCACCTTGTAGTCGAAATGGAGTGGTTTCTGCGCTCTGCTAAATGTTACTATGGAACATTTATCGACATTAAATTGTAACTTGTTCCTTTTACTCCACTCCAGGACACGGTTGATATCCTGTTGAAGGTGCTGGCAGTCATCTATCCCCTTAATTGCTAGAAGCAGCTTTAGGTCGTCTGCGAAAAGTAAACATTTGGCTTCGCTTACGATTTCGGGTAGATCGTTAATCATTATTATAAATTTTAACGGCCCTAAATTACTGCCTTGGCTCACTCCCGACCTAACGAAATAAGGCTCAGAACGGTAACCCATGTACTCAACATATTGTTTTCTGTCTTTCATGTAACTTGCGAACAATTGAAGCAGCTTAGGTGTACAGCCAATTTTAGCCATCTTTGATAGCAAAATGTCGTTATCAACTAGGTCAAAAGCTTTACGAAAATCAAAGTAGGCCGCATCTACCTGTAACCCTGCATCAACGTGAGGAACCATGTACGTCAGGGCATTTAAAAGGTTACTGGTTGTGTTTCGTGCAGGTCGAAAGCCATGCTGAGCATCGCATAGATACGAAGCCACCTGTTCCTTTATACTTCGCTGAATGACTGTTTCGAACACCTTCGCCGGTGTAGACAGTACTGCCACAGGTCTAAAGGACTCAATAGTCGTTCCTTCACCTTTTTTAGGTATTGGAACGACACGTGTAACCTTCCAACGTTCTGGGAAATATGAATGTTCCAGACACAAATTAAAAACATATAACAGTGGTTCCGCGAGCACTGGGCGACAATCTTTCATCACGAATGCCGGAATACCATCAGGGCCTGCTGATCGCTTGGGTTTAAGTCGTTCGAGAGCTGCGCTCACGTCACCGAGGCGCAGAGGAGCGATGTGAACGCGCGCGCCGCCCGCGTCATCCCCAGCCTGCGCCTCGCCGACGTCCAGTCGTGCAGCCTTACTATTGTACACCGAATAGAAATATTTAGCAAATTCTATCGTACTCTCTGAATTTGAAAGGGTTACTCCATCTTTCAAAATTTTTTTGGATGTCGTAGTACCCTTTTTCGTTTTAATATAATCCCAAAAAGACTTAGGATCCCTTACCATATCGTTTTGTAATCGATTCTGATAGTTAAGGAAATCGCTATGAATATTTTTTTTAATTCGCGATCTATATAAAGAAAACGCTTCGTAGTCATCTCGGGATTTCGTGATTTTGTATTGCTTATGTAGTTTAGCTTTTAATTGTATATCCCTAATTAAATCGAATGTATACCATTTAGGATAGTTATACCTTAGATGATGTAATTTAAGACGTTTTTTGGGAACGCAATTTTCCATTATAACATTAAAAATACTATAAAAACACTCCAAAGCTTCCTCCGGCTTACTCTTTTCGTAGATTGGACTCCAGTCGGCGGAAGCCAAAGAGGAATAAAATAAATTGAAATCTGTTTTACCAAAATTCCATTGTGATTCGATTTGGCTACTGCCTACCTCGCGACAGTATGTAGCAGGCCCAGGCACCCATGGCGTTTCGCGTACGCTGAGCTTCAAGTTCACCGCGAGTGGCGGATGATACAAATCTACCGGCACTAGAGCGCTGTCAGCTTCACTTACCCGTAAACCTTCACATAGCCCCGGTGAACACAACACTAAGTCTAATTGTCTTTGATTGCAATTTGGTACCTTATTCATTTGAGTGAATTCGCAAAAAGACATAAAATATTCGAAATAATTGTTTACATTAACTGTGCAAGAATTTAAATTGAAATCACCTAACAAAACAATTTGTTTATATTTGACACACAATTTTTCTACTATTCTAAAAAATATCATATAGTCATCATCACTAGTTTTTGGTGGTAAGTAAACGACGCAACACAAAAACAAACATCTATCCTTACGGTACACAGTCGCACAAACTATTTCAAATGAACAGGTATCTATGTTGACGTCACTCGGTGTCGTCACCCGTCGCATCTGTAACCCGTGTGCGGCCACAAGAAACGCGCCGCCAAGCTTACGCCCGTCTGCTCGATCACATCTAAGTATCTGATAGCCAGGCGGCACTATTTCAGCGTCCATTATTGAATCATTACACCCTGTTTCCGAAATAGCAATTAAATAGGCATTTAAAGACTCAATATTATTACAAAAGTTATTTAGCTTTGTACGAAGACCTCTCACATTCTGGTAATAAATTTCGATAAAGGTTGCACTATTTTTCTGTTCCGTTACTTGATTTCCGAAACCAAATCCATTCGCTAAATTCCGTGTTTATTGGCCACACCTCTGGTTGACACAGCTTTTCATAAACGGATTCCGATACCGTAATAATAAACGAAGCATAGTCTCTATCTGTCTTGTGTTTAATTTTTTCAATTTTAAAATTGACTTCTGATCCACAAATTATTTTTATATGGGATGTTAATTTTTCAATTGTAGTGTCTGTGGTTAATCTCCAAACGTGAAGGTGCTTCTTTTTTTCTATCCCTTTTATTTCTACTAGTTCTGTATTTTTTCCTTTCTTAACATTTTTAGTTATAGAACTTCTCCTTTTCTTGCGGATCGTAGTCCACTTAATGTCTTTATAACTTTTTTCTTCCTCGTTTCTATTATTATTATTATCATTATTAATAAGATCTAAGCTCGAGACTGCCTGCTGAGGTACGGTGATAGATTTTAAGTCGGTGACTGCCACATTTGCTTCCACTGTTTTCGTGGCCTCATACATTTTGGTAACGCGGGTAGTCGTATTTTGTTTATTCGAGTTAATACTTTTTGTACAATTCGCTTCGGCAAAATTGGTTGAAAGATTTTTATGATTACCCGTATTTACATGTTCCGATTCACTGTCAGTACGATTATCAAGTGTTTGAGTATTACTAAGCAACACATCTTTTCTGATAAATTTATCTTGAAATACCCTCATATTTATGCTAAGTTTTTCTAATTCTGATTTAGTTGAAAAACATATTTCTTGAAAATTTATATATAACATATTTAACTTAAATCATATTTAATATATATTATTATTTCAGTTTAAATTAAACTTTTGTAACAAAGTTTATGAGGTTTCGGGAAACCGAATACGCACAACTTAATCGTAAACATATTCAGTATGTCAGGTCAACACTACTACAAAGATAAAAAAGTTTGTTTCGAACGAATTTAAATTCGAATGTGAATTAATTTTTTAAGGAAAATAAGTTAAATGAAAGAAAGTAAACCAACATTAAGTCACGGGATAAAACGAGTTATTACATTTAATTGAGTCTTATTAGAAACATTTCTAAGGTATCACGTTCTTTTTGAAAACTTTACGAGAAATTGATATAGGAATTCGATTAAAGTTAAAAATAATTATGAATATGAAAGGTTTCAGCAATTTCAGAAATATAAAATAGTCATATCTGTAGGCTGTCATATGTTCTCACTGGAATTCTAGTCACGTGACATATTGCTTGCGTTGTGCGTTGCGTTGCATCAATTAAGGACAGAGTTATATCTCTATTATATCTATACTAATATTATAACACCAACCCACCTGCTTAACGTGGTGACTATGGGTAAAACACATGAGCTCACGCTATTTTTGGCGTGAACTTGTGGAGGCCTATGTCCAGTAATGGACTCCGAAAGGCTGCTGTGATGATGATGATAATATTATAAAGCTGAAGAGTTTGATTCTTTATTAAATGCGTTGTTATCAGGAACTTACAGAGGTAGAGCACAGCAGGAAATTTCATGCTCAAAATAGGGAGTAGCCTGACTGGGGAAGTACCTCGACCTTACAGAAGACCACAGCTAAATAATACTGTTTTCAAGCAGTGTTGTGTTCTTGTTGGTGAAATTGGGGGTAGGGTTAAAATACAACTAAATTATACATAAAAACGCCTGAGTAATTTATTACGATTAGCCGTCTTTTAAACAATGAACCTATAATATTACGATCCATATTATATTTGATATTTAAATGAATCACATGTTGGAAAACTAACGCTATCATATCAATGAAGCCCTTGCTTTACATATTATGTTATAAATTCGTTTTGTAATTTTGTTCAGGAATTTCGATATTACATTTTCTACAAGCCATTTTCGTCGATAAAATGCGCTGGTTTAAATATACTACGAGTTTTGCTTTTTGACAACTACAAGTATTTTATTAAAATTAGAGGTTATTTTTATATAATAAATATAAGCTTTCCTAAATTAAGTGAGTAATAATATTCGTAGCGATGAATATTAAGTCACTTATAATTTAACACGTAAATGTTACGAGGCATGTTTATTTATGTAATTACATATCATCAACAAATTAAGCAAAAACATTAAATTCTTGTATTTATACAACACAGTTTATACATATATTATTGTCAAAAGTGTGCTGTGTGGCTACGGCACCAAAGAATATAGCCACCCCCTCTCTTCCCGTGGGTGTCGTAAGAGGCGACTAAGGGATAACAAGGTTCCACAACCACCTTGGAACTTATGAAGCCGACCGATGGCGGGATAACCATCCAACTGCTGGCCTTGAAATACACAGGCCGAAGACGGGCAGCAGCGTCTTCGGTGCGACAAAGCCAGTACTGCGGTCACCAACCCGCCTGCCCAGCGTGGTGACTATGGGCAAAACACATGAGTTCACGTTATTTTTGGCGTAAACTTGTGGAGGCCTATGTCCAGCAGTGGACTGTATAGGCTGTAATGATGATTGTCAAAAGAGTAACTGCGTAGTTTCTTGCCGATTCTTCTCTGCATAATCTACATTCTGAATCGGTGGGAGCTTTACTCTTACAAAAATAATGATCAATTTAAAGTTTAAATTTGTAAAATGACGATTCGAAAGTGCGCATGCGGTCTATTTGAATAAAGTTGTTAGTTTTATCGTTTAATAAAATAAAATAAAAAAATCTAAAAATTACTCTTTATCATATTATTTTTCATTAATTTTGTTTTATTTAATCACTGTATTTAAGTTTGATTTTCGGATAAGTGCACTGATAAAATAAAAAAAAAATGTAGCTGATAAAAATAATTAAATCTTAATTAAGAATTACAGTAACAAACGAGATTCGGAAAACAGACAAAAGATAAGAACAGGGATAAAAGGTAAAGTGCGTTGTACTTTGTATATATTTTTTATACAGATGGAATCTTAATTAATGAACTATCAAAGTCTAAGTAAGAAAATCAAAATTAAAATCGAAAACAGCTTTATTCAAATAGGTCCCAAGAGCACTTTCGAATCGTCATTTTAGTTCAGTCTCAGCGTCTTTTATCACCTTTAGCTCTTAGCTACTCGTTTGTTGTAAAAATCGATCGGGATTTCGAGTATTAGCCCTTTTCTAAAATTTAGTGAGGCATTTTTGGTATGTATTATGTTATTTGCGAGGGTTTATTAATTTTTATTTTCATACTTATTGTCAAAATATTTGTACGTTAAAGATATTATTTATTGTATATATTTAAGTGCTTCAACAACATTTACTAAGACATTTTTATTTTGGGACAATGCCTAAAACCGGGAGACTAAGATGCGCTGTTTTAGCCAACTTGATCTTGAATAATGCCGGACTTAATCGCTAGGTTTACTGTAATTACGGACAAGACTGGTCTAATTGCTGCAACATTTAAATTATGACCCAAAAAAGATTTCTAAGAAATCATAAGACTAGTCAATATAGACTAAATAAGTAAACAAATAATAATAATAATAAACCACTTTATTGCAACTAAAGATATTATACATAGCAAACCTTAATATTAGATACATATAGTGCAATGGGCGATCTTATCACTAAATAGCGATCTCTTCCAGATTATCCAACAGAAAAAAGCTAGCAGTGTAACAGGCTTGCGCAACGGTAGTACTAAAGTTAATATATATTATCGTTTAACAAACAAACTAAACAAACAAACTAAAGTTAATATATATTATTGTTTCGTTAAAAAATCTGAGCTACGCAACCAGTTATATATTTTTTTTATATATTTTGATAGTTAGACGTACGTTTATAATATTAGTAATTATTAGTTCAGCTGTTACTGACGTACCTGCAAATATAATAATGTCCTATATTTGTCTGTTTATACGTAGTAATCTCATGCGTGCTTAAACGTAATCCAAAACTATTTTTGTTGAGATGACAGTCTGTATATTAAGGTAGATTTATAGAATATTTATATATTATAAGTATTAACTCATATTAACAGAGACATTGTAATGAAAAAGTCAAATATCTCCCATATTTGACTTTTCCCAGAAGTGTCTGTGTTCAGTATTTCAGTTGAATCGGAGTCTGAATCGAACATAGTCACTTGGCTACTATTTTGTTCTATCACTAAAAATATGCAAAGGTTACGTAATCATTTTACATCATTTTCAATTGTCTATTTCACTTTATTTTTCAACGAGCATCAACTATTGAGCTGGTACGGAATGGTAAAAGGAATGAACGAATGAATGTCATATAAAACAATAGAAATTTGATATGCAGCGGAAATATATTCCGAAGTCAAATGCAATTTATAAATGTCTGAAATCGAAAGTCTTGCCGAGTTTCAATAAACGTCGAATCGTGATAAAACCAAAGGTTCTACCTGAGCGAATATATATCTAGACATTTAGATCACAACGAAATTCATCGACGAAACGAAATTGAAAGGAATACTCTTTTGTGTAAACTTTCTAGTTTATTTTATATACAAAAATCTGTAGATAGAGGTAGAATTTGTGATCAACTTAACTAACGCATTGGGCTCAATGTAATGTTAGTTTGAAGTTTTTTATGCATAAATAAATAAATAAATAAATTTTAGAAATGACGGTGAGGTATCAAAGTGAAAATATCTATACTTTTTAAGTTTAAACCAGTAAAAGGTTTTAGAATTTAATACGCATATTATATGCTTTAATAAATAAATATACTTTAAATTATCTTAACGTTGCTTTAATTTTTAAATATGTATAGATGCAATAAAAGAATGCTTGTCATAAGAAGTCTGTCTAGAAGTATTGATCGTGTGAAATTTTATAATTTTCATGAATCTAGTATGCATATTTAAATTTTCTGTATTAAAATACAATAATGAAATTAATACTATATAATAGACGATACTCAGACCATATTTACCATATGATTTTAATTCTTATAAGTACAGATGTGTATTTTACTTACAGATTACCTGTTGTAAGTAATTGAAACGGGAACGGTGATCACTAACGATATTTAAAAAAATATTATAAATGTATAATATTACAAAAGTAATAATATTATATATTAACAATATTATTATATTGCAACATTATAAACGTTCTCTACTTTTGTTCGCATTTATTTATTTTTTACACGAGAAACGTAGGCTATTTTATTTTTGTTTTTGTGATTGATATTTATATATAGAAAACGGTAATATTTTAAATTTCCTTCAGCAATATTATAAATATTAAGATATGAAATAGCTATTTTTCACAAGTCGAAACTAAGCGCTTTACTAGTTCTTAATCTTTATCCATAATAACATGTTATATAAGCACTTTCGAGGCGCTTAAACGGAGTAAAAATAACGAATATCCTCCATCTATCGTTAGACATATAGAAAATTCAAATATACATTCCACGTTTCTAAATAATAAATAAAATTACATTGAATTAATTTAGCATAACTGACATAATTTATTCCTTTTGAATTTACACGTGAATTTTGAAATAATACGTGTCTGCAGTATTCATAATCTGCTTAGCTGAAAAACACTTACATTGCATTTAGAGTGACACTATTGAAATATAACAAAATGCTAAAATATATTAAATATAACTGTTGAAGAACGTTGGAGAAAATTATTTTTATTGCGGAAAAGATTGAGAATCCACTCAGAGCTGTTTGAGAACAACTCTAGCGTGAAGACTGATGGGTTACTTAATGTCACATTATTTTTGCCTATTTCGTTTTTAACATTACTTTTAAATTTCTTATTTTTTGTATGAATTAGATAAGGTTTTTCTTATGTCACAATATTTCTCTTTACATGAGCTGACCAATAGTATTTACCGAAGGAAAGGTCAAGGTTAAAAGTCGTTTCATAGTTCATACACGGGTTTTCTTTTCTAATTTCAATCCCTCCGAAATAACTGGAGACTATTTAATTTCACTTTTCTCTTTATCCCACATAACAAATAGTCATCATCATCATCATCAACATTTCAGCCTATTGCAGTCCACTACTGGACATAGGCCTACACAAGATCGCGGTAAAAAAGGCATGACCTCATGTGTTTTGTCCATAGTCACCACGCTGGGCAGGCGGGTGACCGCAGGGTTGGCTTTGTCGCCTAAGACGCTGCTGCCCGTCTTCGGCCTGTGTTTTTCAAAGTTAGCAGTTGAATGATTATTCCGCCATCGGTGGATTTTTAAGTTCCAAGGTGGTAGTGGAACTGTATTATCCCTTAGTCGCCTCTTATGACACCCACGGGAAGAGAAGTGGTGGCTAAATTATTTAATGCCTTAGCCACACAGCGTACAATATTTTATATTTTATATTATTCACAAGCCTGTTGCCTCTAAGTGAAGAATATTTTTCATCTTATCTCCCATTTTTTTTCTTAAAACTTCAAATTATATATACACGAGCTGTGCCTGTGGCTTCGCCCGCGTTGAAATCAGTGTGGCACGAAGCCTTAGACGTTCCGTAAACATTCTTCTTGAAGCCCTCTCTCCATTGGTAAAACGGCATGAAAATCCATTCAGTACATTTTGAGGGAATCGATCACATACACTATTGGGGACTTTGTTTTATAATACACTAACTGTTGCCCGCGAATACGTCCGCGTGGTTATGAAGATATACATTACCACTAAGATATTTAACTTCCAACCTGAACCTAAACGTGAACTTCCAACCTCTGTTGTTGTCTGTTCTGTTCGACCCCAAAGGGAGTAACCCTTTGGGGTCGTGTTTCGTAAAATCCGTTCTTAGCGGATGTCTACGTCTTATAAGGATTCTACCTGCCAAATTTCAAGTTTGTAGATGTTATACTTTCGGAGATTTCGTGATGAGTGAGTGACCTTTCACTTTTATATATATGATGATAGATATATTATTATGTTTAGATATGTGGATACCACTTTCGTTGTTTTCGTTTTAAAACTGTATCAAGTTGATTATATACTACTGTCTACTGTATTATAAAGATTCAAATGTGCATTTATAAGCTCCTTGATAATGTTTATTTTGATTGAGTACGAGTGTATATAACTGTTAGCGTAATCATAAATCTTGATACGTTAATGACTACACATACAATAACACAAATATAATCTCTCGCCACTAGCGTATCGCGTGCCAAGCTAAAAACGGACCAAGATAAACCATTCGTGTTTTGCGGAATCATTAGAAGTTAAAGGTTTGCAGTGATATCATACAACAAGGAACTAGTTTTAGTACGTTTTTATCTTTCTTGTTCTCTATTATCTTATCCGACTCCATGTAAATACGTTTTTTTATGTCGTTCTTTTTTATCTAGTTTTTTTGTTACCTTTCTTAATTTAGAATTATTTATTCTTACCACATTCATTTCATTTCCACAATTTTGTACTAAAACATAGTTTATATATTATTTTTCAAAAGAGTAACTGCGTAGTTTCTTGCCGATTCTTCTCTGCAAAATCTACATTCCGAATCGGTGGTAGGTTTACTTTTACAAAAATAATAATTTATGTTTAAAGTTTTAATTTGTAAAATGACGATTCGAAAGTGCTCTTGGGACCTATTTGAATAAAGCTGTTTTCGATTTTAATTTTGATTTTCTTACTTAGACTTTGATAGTTCATTAATTAAGATTCCATCTGTATAAAAAATATATACAAAGTACAACGCACTTTACCTTTTATCCCTGTTCTTATCTTTTGTCTGTTTTCCGAATCTCGTTTGTTACTGTAATTCTTAATTAAGATTTAATTATTTTTATCAGCTACATTTTTTTTTTTTATTTTATCAGTGCACTTATCCGAAAATCAAACTTAAATACAGTGATTAAATAAAACAAAATTAATGAAAAATAATATGATAAAGAGTAATTTTTAGATTTTTTTATTTTATTTTATTAAACGATAAAACTAACAACTTTATTCAAATAAACCGCATGCGCACTTTCGAATCGTCATTTTACAAATTTAAACTTTAAATTGATCATTATTTTTGTAAGAGTAAAGCTCCCACCGATTTAGAATGTAGATTATGCAGAGAAGAATCGGCAAGAAACTCCGCAGTTACTCTTTTGACAATAATATATGTATAAACTGTGTTGTCGTATTACAAGAATTCAATGTTTTTGCTTAATTTGTAATTACATAAATAAACATGCCTCGTAACATTTACGTGTTAAATTATAAGTGACTTAATATTCATCGCTACGAATATTATCACTCAATTAATTTAGGAAAGCTTATATTTATTACATAAAAATAACCTCAAATTTTAATAAAATACTTGTAGTTGTCAAGAAGCAAAACTCGTAGTACATTTAAACCAGCGCATTTTATTAACAAAAACGGCTTGTTGAAAATGTAATATCGAAATTCCTGAACAAAATTACAAAACAAATTTATAACATAATATGTTATGCAAGGGCTTCATAGATATGATAGCGTTACTTTTCGTACATGTGATACATTTAAATATCAAATATAATATGGATCGTAATATTATAGGTTCATTGTTTAAATGACGGCTAATCGTACTAAATTACTTAGGCGTTTTTATGTATAACTTAGTGAGTAAGGTGACCAGAGCTCCTGGGGGGATTGGGGATTGGGTCGGCAACGCGCTTGCGATGCGTCTGGTGTTGCAGTTGTCTATAAGCTACGGTAATCGCTTACCATCAGGTGAGCCGTACGCTTGTTTGCCGACCTAGTGACATAATAAAAAATAAAAATAAAAACTATTTTAACCCTACCCCCAATTCCACCAATAAGAACACAATACTGCTTGAAAACAGTATTATTTAGCTGTGGTCTTCTGTAAGGTCGAGGTACTACCCCAGTCAGACTGCTCCATATTATGAGCAGGAAATTTACTGCTGTACTCTACCTCTGTAAGTACCTGAGAACAAGGCATTTAATAAAGAATCAAACTCTTCAGCTTTATAATATTATCATCATCATCACAGCAGCCTTTCGCAGTCCCCTACTGGACATAGGCCTCTACAAGTTCACGCCAAAAATGGCGTAAACTCATGTGTTTTGCCCATAGTCACCACGCTGGGCAGGCGGGTTGGTGTTATAATATGTTGTTGTTGTTGGTTCTGTCTTGTCTTGGCTAGAATCATACCTTTCTGGGCGTATTTTTTACGTAGAAGTCAATGGCTTTACCTCTACACCACGTGACATAAACTCTGGAGTGCCACAGGGATCTCATCTCGGTCCAATTCTTTTTAACATCTTTGTGAATGACCTTCCCCACTTCATAAAGCATTCTGTCCCTTCCTTATATGCTGATGACCTTAAGTTATGGAAGGTTATTGACACAGAAGAAGATGTCTCCCTTCTACAAAGTGACCTCAATGCTCTTGTGCGCTGATGCGGAAGAAATGGTATGGAGCTCAATATCAAGAAATGCAATCACATAAAATTCACGAGAAAATTGTTTCCCATCTCATCGGTCTACTTTATTAACGGTGTGAGTCTAGAAGAAGTTGACGTAGTAAAAGATTTGGGAGTATTTTTGGATGGCAAAATGACTTTTGTTCCGCATATTGAAGGCATGGTTGGGAGAGCTTCCAAGCTGTTAGGTTTTGTTATCAGAAACGTCAGGGCATTTAAGTGCTCATCAACCAAAATAGCTCTCTATAATAGTATTGTGAGATCAGTTCTTGAATATGGTAGAGTGGTATGGCGTCCACATTATGCTTGTCACATATTACGTATAGAACGAATTCAAAAGCGGCTGGTTCGGCATTTAGTTTTCAATCATTACAGAGACAAGAAGTCACTCTCGTATAATGATATTTTAGAGTCACTGAAAATGCAAAGTTTAAACAGCCGACGTGACTTACTTGATCTCTGTTTTTTCTATAAAATTATGAGAAATTATCTAAGTTGCCCAGCTCTTTTGGAAAAATTTATGTTTAGAGTCCCTCTTCGGATACCTCGCAAGCCGGTTGAGCCACTCTTTCGTCCACTTCGTAGAACAGTTTTGGGTGCAAACTCGCCAATCTCACGAATTTGTACGCTCTATAATAGGTGTGGGGGATCGATTGACGTACACTGCATGTCTCTAACTAGATTTAAAACAGAAATTGCCAATAGGCTGACTTAGTGGTTATTGTAATTATTATTATTATTAATTTTTTTTTGTTTTTTTGATTATTAGTCTTGGTGTTTAGCACATAATTTAGTTTCTAAGAAATTTTCTATTGTGTACATAATATAAAAAGCATGTGGAGTATACCTGTAACTGGTTGTGCAATTAGCACAAATAAATTAAATATTATACTGTAGATGTAAGTAACATTGTAACAATCGTTGGTGTACCAAATAAATAAATAAAAATAAAAATAAAAATAATATCAGTATAGATATAATAGAGGTATAACTCTGTCCTTGATTGATGCAACGCATCGCACAACGCAAGCAATATATCACGTGACTAGAATTCCAGTGAGAACATATGACAGCCTACAGATATGACTATTTTATATTTCTGAAATTGCTGAAACCTTTCATATTCATAATTATTTTTAACTTTAATCGAATTCCCATATCAATTTCTCTTAACGTTTTCAAAAAGAACGTGATACCTTAGAAATGTTTCTAATAAGACTCAATTAAATGTAATAACTCGTTTTATCCCGTCACTTAATGTCGGTTTTCTTTCTTTCAAGCAAGTTTCTTTTGCAAGTTTAAGGTACTTCCCCAGTCGGGCTGCTCCAGATTTTGAGCAACATCCTGCTGATCTCTACTTCAGTCATACAAATTACTTTATATAAGCAAATCTTGCTCGACATATTTAAGTTCTTAATATTTTATAATGTTTCATTTTAAAAAGGTAAATAAAAAGTAAGATAAAATAACAAGTAGTACAATAAAGTACATGTACCTATTTGAAATTGAACAGAAATCTGTTCGTGACAAATAGGAATTTCATTTCGAAGGAATTATAAAGATTGTATAGAATTTTCCTGGTGTTAGGAATGTATAAAATATTTGAATAAGTTCTTCTCTTAAAATAAAACATTTAAAATGATTATTTTAAATTTTATTTCATAATGTAAAACCTTTTAGAATGAGTATGCTAGAGTTACATTTAATGAAATTTTTGTTTAATTGAATATAAATGAATAATGTTTAGGAAAATGTACATTTAATGAAAACATTTTTCGTTACATCACTCATTCTTTTGTTGTTGAGTAAGTGTTTCTGGGAAAAATCGAGGACAGGGATGGTTATGTGCATGCGATGCTTCTAGTGTTGCAGGTGTCGATATTCTAGGGTAACCGCTTACCACCAGATTGACCATAGCTTTTTTGCCAACTTGGTAGCTTACAAACAGGTGTACGACTTACCTGCTGGTATGCGATTACCGTAGCTTATAGACTCCTGGAAACCAAAATGCTTGTGTTGCTGACCCTACATCCAATCCTCTGTAGGAGCTCTGGTCACCTTACTCACCACAGGACAATACTGTTTAAAAGTAGTATTATTTAGCTTTGATCTTCTGTAAGATCAAGGTACTTCCCCAGTCAGGCCGCTCAAGATTTTGAGCAGCATATATCCTGCTGGGTTCTACCTCAGTTAAATTATATATGTATATCAAGCCATCATCTGTTGGCGTTATTTATTTATTATAGTAACTGGAATCGTAAACGCTTCAGTGCTTAGATTTAATTTAGATTTGCAGGGAACACGTCGAACCTATAGGCACAGTTATCTAGGATCGCAAATTGTTGACAACTGACACATGCTGAGTTTGTATGCACTTTGCAATTTAGAATCAGCTGTCTGCGTTAGCAGTCTTAATTAAATTACCATTGTTGATTCAATTCAACGTGTTCTAAGCTTTATATAAATTACATTAAAAGAGTTAAGCCAAATAAAATTTTTATTTACGTTGGATAAAAGTCTGTGGTAGATTTCACAGATTATACACTTGTCACTATATCTGTGAAGCGTCAGAGATACACCTAACCCACCTCAGCCTGCAAAATAATGATATTTGTAATAAAAAAAATACTAATCGATAGATTTTGAATAGCTCAATTCAACTACGTTGTCCTTTTAAATTGCTCACCTCAAATTATATAATTAAAAATCAAATTTTTTTTTAAAAAATCAAATATTTTCAAACTCCTATATCTTTTGATGTATACAATATTTTAAATTGCTCAAAGTGTTAAAAAACTGCTCAAGTTGCATTTATAATTGCTCAAGTATAGTTTCGAACGATCCACTTTCCTTAATTTTTAAATAAATATAAATAGTTTGAACAAATAAAATAATGATATTTGTAAAAAAAAAAACTAATAGATAGATTTTCAATAGTCCAATTCAACTACGTTGTCCTTTTAAATTGCTCACCTCAAATTATTTAATTAAAAATCAAAAAAGTCGTTAAAAAAATTCATTTATCAATAATTTCAAACTCCTATATCTTTTGATGTATACAATATTTTACATTGCTCAAAGTGTTAATAAACTGCTCAAGTTGCATTTATAATTGCTCAAGTACAGTTTGGAACAGCTCCACTTTCCTTAATTTCTAAATAAATATATATATGAAGTTTGAACTAATTTTGATTGATTTAAAAATTAAGGAAAGTGGAGCTGTTCCAAACTGTACTTGAGCAATTATAAATGCAACTTGAGCAGTTTATTAACATTTTGAGCAATGTAAAATATTGTATACATCAAAAGATATAGGAGTTTGAAATTATTGATAAATGAATTTTTTAACGACTTTTTTGATTTTTAATTAAATAATTTGAGGTGAGCAATTTAAAAAGACAACTTAGTTGAATTGAGAAATTGAAAATCTATCTATTAGAATTTTTTTTACAAATATCATTATTTTATTTGTTCAAACTACTTATATTTATTTAAAAATTAAGGAAAGTGGATCCGTTCGAAACTATACTTGAGCAATTATAAATGCAACTTGAGCAGTTTTTTAACACTTTGAGCAATTTAAAATATTGTATACATCAAAAGATATAGGAGTTTGAAAATATTTGATTTTTTAAAAAAAAATTTGATTTTTAATTATATAATTTGAGGTGAGCAATTTAAAAGGACAACGTAGTTGAATTGAGCTATTGAAAATCTATCGATTAGTATTTTTTTTTATTACAAGTATCATTATTTTGCAGGCTAGGGTGGGGTAGGTCAGAGATACAACATAAATGCAAATATACTTTATTGTACATCCAACCGTAATACAAAAACACCTTTCTATAAAAAATACAGAGTATAAATATAAAATCACGGCTAAATAAATTTTTAAATCAAACTATCGTTTGTTTCATATTTTGGTAGTCGTAAATAGAAGCAGAATCATTACACAACCAAAATTTTAAAATTATAACAAACCTATATACGTCAGTGGTAAAAAAGACAATAATAAATATAGGCGTGTATCTTTAATTCAATTAATTAAACGCACATTATTGTCATAATGAAATGAAATTACTTTACGTATTTTTGCTGCATTATTTTATTAACAAATATTTTTATATGTACATGCATAACACTGCTACATACCTATATACATACATATAAATAAATAAATAAATAAATATCTTATAACATATACACACGGTCGTCTGTTCCTATGGTAAGCAACTTAATGCTTGTGTTACAGGTAATAGCCGACTGTTAAAACTATTTTTTTTATAAATATACATACAAATAATACATATATAAATACATAAATACAAATATTACACCCAGACTCAGGCGGGAATCGAACCCACAACCCGCGGCACAGAAAGCAGGAAAAAAAACATATATGTTTTATTTTCTATATAACGGAGTATAAACATCATGCAACAGAGAACTTCCGCGTGATAAGTGTTACACTTCACTACATCACCTCAATATTTTTACTTATCTATAATATAATGAAAACGAAATCGACCTAAGTTCTACTTTCTTACCATTTCTATCTTTTGTTTACGACATTTGTCGTTCGTATATTGGTGTTCAAAGAAAAAAAGAATCATATATTTACGTACATTAAAAAAAAAACTTTCTAGATTTCATTCTGTGGAATCTAATCGAATTTTACTCGACGTATGTTAAACATTTTATTAAATTGTTTGAAATAGAAAAAGCGTTTATTAAAAAGAGCTTTTATAAATCTTAGTATTAATGTCGACACGGATCGCATTGAATTCGCGTTATGGGCTTGCTGAATTATTCAAAACATTTCGTAATCTGAAAACCATAATTTACTTTAGAAAAACGGAAAAAATCCAACGTTTGTTTATACTCGAAATAAATTAGAGCGATTGTGATTTGTTTTGCGCTCTTTTAAATGTTTAATTAAAGCAACGGAAATTCAACAAATAACAGAAAATTTTAAAATAACATGGTTATTTTTATTACTAAAATTCTTCAAAAACGGGATATATTTATCATGTTTTTTATTTTCATTTCACAGAGCACGATATTTCGGTATTAGGTACGAATACTTGTCTCATGAACAAGAAATTCTTAGTATATATTTATACTAGCTGACCGGACAGACTTCGTTCTGTCAAAAGTTGATATAGTAAAAAATTTATTTATTTTAAAACTTAAAAAAAAAATATTTTTTAAAATTATTTTTTGTTTTAAAACCTTCCGTTGGTCTTAGAAAACATACAAACAAAAAATTAGCCGAATTGGTCGAGACATTCTCGAGTTTATTTATTTATTTGTACAAAAATCCATAGCTACATTTTATGTTTCTTAATGCAATACAGAGTATCCAAACAAAAGTCACTTTCGGATTTTACATTATTTAAATTACACAGTTAAGGTAGACAAAGTTGAGTTGAGGTAGTAAAACACAGTTACAATAAAAAATGAGAAATATATAAAATGTAAAATATCCGTGGTCAATAATGTGTAGATGTGAATGTGTAATTTTGTGAGCGTGTATGCCTGTGTAATTGTATGTAAGTGGATGTGGTATAGATAAGTGACTGTGTAGATTATTCATACGTGCTAGCAAGTTTCTCTATTACAGCCCTTTTAAAGGAGCTTCTAGATGTGGAAAAAAGGTAAATCTCAGAAAACAACTTGTTATACTGTCATATTGAATTATGCGCTTAGCAACATTAATTTTTATTTATATAGATAATTGTAATTGTCTTGTAGACCGTTAAAATATACAAAAAATTTTTAGTCAAGTACAATGACAGGACAAGAGTGATTTAATTATGATTGAAAACGTGCTGAGGAGACTTATTTGCACTTAAATATCAACTTTTTATATTTTTTTTCTAATTTCCTCCCTTTGTCTCATTCGTCCTTTACAGGACTTCATTGAATCAAACTGACTATAAGGGTAGCGGAACACTTAATCATTCTTGCCCGTTTTCTTTTAAGCAATAAGATTGTACTGTTACTTCAATTAACTAACAGTAGTTATATGTGGAAACGGAGCATATAAATTACATACATATACAATAAATATAATATATAATTGACTATAAGAGGGAGTTCTACTGGAATGATTATTTTTTTTAATTAATATTTTTACTGTCACGAGACAAGCAAAACATTTTATGTTAATATTAATTTAGCAACTTCAAGTGAATTAATCCTTCTCTACTTCACTTGAAAATTCGTGTAATATGCAGTGAATCACAGATTTTGATTTTTTCATAAAATACTTAAGGCTTATCAGTCGTAAAGAATAATATTTATGGAGATATGAAAAATAAAATAAAAATAATAAATAAATAAAAAAAATCCCTCCCTCAATTAAGTGGAGATGCACTTGATCTAGATGGAGTTGCTATTCTTTTAGACACTTAGACGTAACAAAAATGGTACTAAGACCTCATTTAATGGTGAATTATTTGTAAAGTACGTAGTATATTTGTAAAAGATGTCATGTGTGTAGGTGTACATGTGTGTATGTGAGTGTGTCCGTGTGTATGAGTGTGTGCGTATGTGATATAACCTCTGCTTTTTATTCGAACAGACTATTTAATATAAAAATATGATCATTTCGAATTATATGACAAATATGCCACTGCATGCATGCTTCATAACATATAAATAATTTTTTTTACAGAAATAATCTTGTTGAATTGAGAATATTAAATCTTGACAGTCGGAACAAGTTGCAATGACCGTTCCGCACGTGTACTGAACGACTATTTTTAATACAGTTGCGAAAAAATGAAGCAATGTAATAAAATAATAAATAGAATATAAGGAAAGTTTTTTTTTCGTCACCCATTCTGGTAGGCAAAGGGAACTGTGCCCATACAGCCAAGTCTTCAGTATATATTGAAAATCAGTTTATATATCATATATTGATTATCAATTTTTTATTGAAATGAAATGAAAATGAAATTTAATGAGATAAAATGAAATGAAACCTAACCAAACTCATTCAATCAAATCATTAAATCTGATATTGAAACAAATTAGTAGCTTCTTTTTAGAAATATACGTATTTGCATGAATCATAAACACTTCTATGATTTTTTTTAGTAAAAACTTCATGGTTGGTTTTTCTTTTTAATAGACATTATTTTAACAGTTGAGAAAGAGAACGCACGAGTTCGGGAAAGGTAAAAAAAGCAAGAGTATGTAATAGCCAACATCCCGAACGCTATACGTCGCTGTCAATACGCCACTTTTTGAGCAATTGTATTAAAAAAGTTGTTTTCAAGCTTGATGTTAATTTCTGTGTGAATTGAATTTTTTACTTTTTTATTATTTTTTATATTAAACAAATATATGGCATACTAATTTAAACACGCTCGTTGATCTGCTATTTCACCACAATTCATCATCATCATCATCATTACAGCCTATACAGTCCACTGCTGGACATAGGCCTCCACAAACTTATGCCAAAAATAGCGTAAACTCATGTGTTTTGCCCATAGTCACCACGCTGGGCAGGCGGGTTTACACACTACCTTATAAGAATACCACAATTACCTTATAAGAATGTTTCAATATTCTTGTTGTGTATATAATTTTTTTGTGTTACATTTAAACGTCAAGGTGTGTCGCAAGCATTACCCGCTTAAGAATACTATAAAACAAAGACATCTTTCGCTGTTTGAGTACAGAGCTTTTTGTCTTTAGTTCGAGAAAAATTACCATTTCTTTGTTACTTGATGTAATAAAATGAGTAAAACAAGACGTTGATCATTCATCATCATCAAGCTTTTTTCTTCTTTCTAATTGAATGAAGTTTCGATACTCAGTATAAAAAAAAAATAACGAAAACGAAAGCGAATAAATAATAATTGCCTCAATTTGCATTGTTTTCAGTCATCTTTATTTACTTTACTGTAGAGACGTATACTACGTATGCTATAGCTTCAGAACCTATTGTTACATAATTTGATAATGTCGAGAACATTCTAGAAGGTGTGAGAAAGAAAATATTCTCAAACTTTCTCGAATTTCCTAGAGCCTAGCTCTCTGAATATAATAATAAGAGCCCGGTGTCGCCCGCCAGAGTTAGTTCGATTTGAACAGCGAAACAAGTGATTTCGAAACGAAAAGGAAAGAAGTTATCTGTGAGCCTTTATTTTGAAGTATCAGTGTGAGTATTTTTAATAGTGTGTTTAATTCATATTGTTGACGATATCAATTTTAATATTCTAAAGAAAATACCTGGTGAAGAGAAAATATATAAAACGATCGACACGATGGTATCCATTGAAGAAAGTGTCAACTTCACTACTGAATTTCTAAACTCTTTAGAAATACCAGGAATGCCATTACACTTCCTTCGTCTAAAAACTGGATCTCCAATCATACTACTCAGAAATCTCAACTCCCCAAAACTATGTAATGAAGCGAGGATTATCGTAAAACAGCTATCAAGTAATACAATTGAAGTTGACCTTATTCCTGGAAAGAACAAAGGAAAAGGAAGGAAAAATTTCAAGAAAGAACAGTATTTATACCTAGAATACCACTCATCTCTTCTGAATTACCATTTCAATTTAAAAGATTGCAGTTTCTAATTAAATTAGCATTTAGTTTTACAATTAACAGAGCGCAAGGGCAAACTTTAAAATATTGTGGCTTGATGCCATGCTTGATGCCGCAAAGAATCCTGCTTCTCTCACGGTCAGCTATATATGTAGTTTTTTTATATATGTAGCTTTCTCAAGAGTAGGAAATTCGAAAATTTTGCATATATATCCCGGATAATAAAATGAAAAATGTTGTTTATAAACAAGTAGTGTAAATAATGAGAAAATGTTTTCAATATTTTTTTTACTTTTTACGTCGTAGCTAGTAATGAATAATAATAATATAAGCCTTTTATTTCAGACACGTACACTTATTTTTCTTACTTAACTAACTTATCTAACGTATCTCTAAATCATCGACACCATGTTTGTTTACCCTTGGTTGGCATAGGCCTCTTCCAACTTCTTCCAATATTTTCTTTCTCGAGCTATCTCGACCACACAGTACCCGCGACTGCTTTGATGTCGTCTTCCCACATTTTGTATTGTCTTCCTCGATTACGCTTTATATTTATGGGATATCAGTTCATAACTGTTTTACTCCATTTCTCTGAACTCCATTTGTTTTTCCGTATTGTATATGTTACATTTTCAAGTTTTGTAATACAACCTCAAAACAAAGAAAAAAGAAATACATTAACAACACCCCAATCTGAAATCGAAGACTGCAACCTTTCAACTTGGCACTATTCTACGCGGATGTAATTTATTCAGCAATTACCTTTGAATAATTAGTTCTTTACTTGTGCATTGTAAATGTGTAATATTATCAAATTTGTTAAAAAAATTATTGAGACAGTATCATAGCGCCATTACTATAATTATTATTGTAATGTTGGGATTGCAATCTAAACTTAAGTAGGGGTTTGTAAAGGTCCGAGCGTTCGAACGTAAGAATTTAATGCTTCGACTGCCTTATTTGTTCGCTAAGGCTTACGAAGTTTTGGCACGCAAGCCATATAAACTATGCGCTAGGAAATTGTAGGTACGGCACTGATTAATGTACAAAAACAACACAATATATTTAATGTTGTCAAATACGCTCATTACAATAGATTTTTTGGTCAAATTTGTTTTGTTATGGTCACCTGCGTTTAATTACGGGTGACGACACCGAGTGACGTCAACATAGATACCTGTTCATTTGAAATGGTTTGTGCGACTGTGTACCGTAAGGATAGATGTTTGTTTTTGTGTTGCGTCGTTTACTTACCACCAAAAACTAGTGATGATGACTATATGATATTTTTTAGAATAGTAGAAAAATTGTGTGTCAAATATAAACAAATTGTTTTGTTAGGTGATTTCAATTTAAATTCTTGCACAGTTAATGTAAACAATTATTTCGAATATTTTATGTCTTTTTGCGAATTCACTCAAATGAATAAGGTACCAAATTGCAATCAAAGACAATTAGACTTAGTGTTGTGTTCACCGAGGCTATGTGAAGGTTTACGGGTAAGTGAAGCTGACAGCGCTCTAGTGCCGGTAGATTTGTATCATCCGCCACTCGCGGTGAACTTGAAGCTCAGCGTACGCGAAACGCCATGGGTGCCTGGGCCTGCTACATACTGTCGCGAGGTAGGCAGTAGCCAAATCGAATCACAATGGAATTTTGGTAAAACAGATTTCAATTTATTTTATTCCTCTTTGGCTTCCGCCGACTGGAGTTCAATCTACGAAAAGAGTAAGCCGGAGGAAGCTTTGGAGTGTTTTTATAGTATTTTTAATGTTATAATGGAAAATTGCGTTCCCAAAAAACGTCTTAAATTACATCATCTAAGGTATAACTATCCTAAATGGTATACATTCGATTTAATTAGGGATATACAATTAAAAGCTAAACTACATAAGCAATACAAAATCACGAAATCCCGAGATTACTACGAAGCGTTTTCTTTATGTAGATCGCGAATTAAAAAAAATATTCATAGCGATTTCCTTAACTATCAGAATCGATTACAAAACGATATGGTAAGGGATCCTAAGTCTTTTTGGGATTATATTAAAACGAAAAAGGGTACTACGACATCCAAAAAAATTTTGAAAGATGGAGTAACCCTTTCAAATTCAGAGAGTACGATAGAATTTGCTAAATATTTCTATTCGGTGTACAATAGTAAGGCTGCACGACTGGACGTCGGCGAGGCGCAGGCTGGGGATGACGCGGGCGGCGCGCGCGTTCACATCGCTCCTCTGCGCCTCGGTGACGTGAGTGCAGCTCTCGAACGACTTAAACCCAAGCGATCAGCAGGCCCTGATGGTATTCCGGCATTCGTGATGAAAGATTGTCGCCCAGTGCTCGCGGAACCACTGTTATATGTTTTTAATTTGTGTCTGGAACATTCATATTTCCCAGAACGTTGGAAGGTTACACGTGTCGTTCCAATACCTAAAAAAGGTGAAGGAACGACTATTGAGTCCTTTAGACCTGTGGCAGTACTGTCTACACCGGCGAAGGTGTTCGAAACAGTCATTCAGCGAAGTATAAAGGAACAGGTGGCTTCGTATCTATGCGATGCTCAGCATGGCTTTCGACCTGCACGAAACACAACCAGTAACCTTTTAAATGCCCTGACGTACATGGTTCCTCACGTTGATGCAGGGTTACAGGTAGATGCGGCCTACTTTGATTTTCGTAAAGCTTTTGACCTAGTTGATAACGACATTTTGCTATCAAAGATGGCTAAAATTGGCTGTACACCTAAGCTGCTTCAATTGTTCGCAAGTTACATGAAAGACAGAAAACAATATGTTGAGTACATGGGTTACCGTTCTGAGCCTTATTTCGTTAGGTCGGGAGTGAGCCAAGGCAGTAATTTAGAGCCGTTAAAATTTATAATAATGATTAACGATCTACCCGAAATCGTAAGCGAAGCCAAATGTTTACTTTTCGCAGACGACCTAAAGCTGCTTCTAGCAATTAAGGGGATAGATGACTGCCAGCACCTTCAACAGGATATCAACCGTGTCCTGGAGTGGAGTAAAAGGAACAAGTTACAATTTAATGTCGATAAATGTTCCATAGTAACATTTAGCAGAGCGCAGAAACCACTCCATTTCGACTACAAGGTGGATGGCACTTTATTAAAAAGAGAAAAATCGGTCCGCGATCTTGGTGTTCAGTTTGATGCCAAATTAACATTCCGCGAGCATATCGTAAATATATGCAAAAGAGCGTTCAAACGATTAGGTTTTGTTATTCGCACAGTTAAGGGATTCACTAACATCAAAGCAATCTCTTTACTGTATGATGCCCTGATAAGAAGTCAGCTTGAGTATAATGCGGCAGTATGGTCTCCACATGAAGTCAAATACAGTCTCATGCTGGAACGTATTCAAAATAAATTCACCAGGTTTCTTTACCATAGGCTTTATGGCGTGTATCCCTTGTATCCCTTGATGTATCCAACATTGTTTGTATTGGGCATGGTTGGATACAACAAGTTGGAGACTAGGAGAGAGCTGGCTCTGGCAACTTATATTTTAAAATTATTCCGCGGTGTTGTCAATAATCCAGGGGTACTACAGTGGATAGGTTTGAGCGTACCCGATAGGTATCTACAACGAAGGCGGCGACCGAGCTTATTTGCAGTACCCCACGGCAGAACCGAGCTAGTGCGCAACGGCCCCCTTGCTCGTTCAATCAGAACGCTGAACTTAGTGGCTGACACACTAGACCTTTTTTCTTGTTCGTGGAGTGAATTCGCAAAAGTTACTTTGTACATAATATGTTATGAGAAATGAATTTAATGTTTTATAGTTATTAATGTTACATTGTTTTGTTTTTAGTGTTATGCTCAAGTCAGCTAATTCTTTTTAATTGTAGTTTAATTTTTTTTTTATTCCTTTTGTTTTTTGTCTCGTTTACTATGTCTAATGAATTGGGTTATGCCTGTAATATTAGATGTAAGAAATAAAATAGAATAAATAAAATAAATAAATAAATAAATAAAATAAAATTAGTATGTGTACTTTAAAAACTATTACAATAACGATAAATAGTTTACTAGTCTCGATCGGTATCGAACTTTTTCATTTTGTAAAGATTTCGATATCATTTTATTACATTGGCACAATATCACAAAAGTAATTTTAAAATTTAAAAATACACTTTTACTAGAGCTTAATGCTTCTCCTACTCCACTACGATTACTGGATAGATGTTTGTATGTAAATATCTCATATTATATTTTTTAAAATTGCGCACAAAATAAAACTCAAAAATTACTCGTCAAATCTAGATAATCTTTAAATGGGACTACATGATAATCACCAGCTTACAATTAAAAAAGAATCACCAAAATCGGTACACCTAGTAAAAAGTTACGAAGTAACGCTAATAAAATGTATACAGTTTAATTGAGAACCTCAACTTCTTTTTGAAGACGGTTCAAAATGGAATGGTACTAGTTCAACTATTAACTCATCTCAAAACATCTGTTAAAACCTTGTATTCTATTTACTGGGCTTTTACTATTTATTACATCCAGGGCATAATTTACATTAACGCCATTAAAATAAATGCTTAATGGGATCTAAAAGTACATTTTAATTTGGAAAATTTATAATCGAAGTGCTGAAAATAGCCACGTCGACCCGTAACCAAGGCCTCTAGAACATCATAGCAATATAGGAATTGCAAAATGCAAATCGAGTAAGTCTCGTTTGAATAAAATTGTATATAGTCACTGTGAAAGCTTAGAAACTTGTGCAGAAACAATTTTATTTAAAGTTGATTTTATCACCATGACCGAAAATACTCATACCAGATGGCTAGCACATACATCGACTCGATAAGAATGTTCTTTCATCGATAAAACGAGAATAAAACTGTCGATAAACATAGCACCGTCAACGTTTCTGTTTCGTTTGGCGTTCATTCAAGTAGTTTTTGATGTACGAATACCGGTAAGCTTTATTTCTGCTATTATTGTTCTTGATTTAGAAACATTGTCTACTCAATAAGACTAGTTTCCTGGAGCGTAGCTGCCAAACAATAGACTAGAAGACGACGAACCTCTTTGTTAAAACGAAACAATAAAAACATAAATATGTCTAGCAAGATTTGCTTACGTGAAGTTATTTGTGTAACTGAGAGTACAGCAGGAAATATTCTGCTCAAAATCTGGAGCAGCCTGACTGAGGAAGTACCTCGATCGCAGAGAAGATCACAGCTAAATAATACTGCTTTCAAACAGTGTTGTGTTCCTGTGGTGAGTATGGTGACCAAAGATCTTAGAAGGATTTAGGGATATGGTCTGCAACACGGTTGCAATGCTTTTAATGTTGCAAGTGTCTATAAGCTGCGGTAATCGCTTACAATCAGGTGAGCCGTATGCTTCTTTACCGACCTAATTGTACAAAAAAAAAATATACCATAACCCTACTTTTGACCATTATTTTAACAGTTTTTGATGTACTTGTAACGTCATTATCGGTAGCTAAAGATTTTGCAAAATTGTATTAAAATATTTTTTTTGTAATGTTTACGCGAATTTTGCTCATTATAATGAAACAACTTTTGCGGATTTTATCGCGGTTTATTAAGTTTTTTAAATGCCTGACGTTTCGAATACTTTACAGCAACCATAGTCACGGGAGTCACAACATTCTTATTCACAGGAGGTAAAGTTCTTATGAAATCGGTGAGAGAATTACTTAAAATTGCGAAAATGTAACAGAAGTGTGCTTATAATAAAATGACACTTTTTTTTGTATTTACCTTTCATAATAATTGTTACAGACTAATTGTATGGTAATCATGTCACAGTACTATTTATAAAGGTTTCAGTACCGTACCGTTCCACTGTTATGCTGGAAGTTCGATTAAAGCTCAAAGCAGATGTTTGAAAGTATTGGATTTAGTCTGGTTTCCAGTATTAAAGAGTTTTCCCGTCACGATCCATAGAGCACGTAAATCCTCTCAGTTATCACAAAAAGCTGATAACGATCATTAATTTAGTAAGGAAATTATCAGAAAAATAAATTTCGGACGAAAATATTCTCCAATAATTATGTCACCGTGTACCCGCTAACCTGGAAACATATTTCAAGTCAAGATGAGAGTCTTACAGTTGAGTGCATAACGGATACCATCTTTGACACACAAGTCGAAGTAGTCCGCACTAGTCATGCTGATATTTTATAAATTAACATAATACAGAACGTTGAATTTACGTCTAGACCGCATTTGCATACATAATGCAACAACGACGTAAGTTGAAGACTATTTTTACAAGTAAGCAAAAACGAAGGTTTGTTGTAAATGAAAAATACATACTGTGTAATGGGTATATTATTTAAGCGGCAAATTATAATAAGGCCTTTTTAGAGATTTCAAAATTGAATTAATTTTTGAATTATTTAAAATAAAATATTTTATTGTTAAGTTATAAGTAGTTAATCATAAAACGGTACAAGATAGACATTACATTAGATACATTAGATAGAGGTCTATTGTTATATTTATCTTATATATAAAAATGAATCGCAAAATGTGTTGCTAAGCGCAAAACTCGAGAACGGTTGGACCGATTTCGCTAATTCTTTTTTTAAAATATTCCTTGAAGTACGAGGATGGTTCTTACGGAGAGAAAAATTCTAAAAAAAAAAAATTAAATTTCCTGAAAAAGTCTAAAAACAACACTTTTCTATACTCCCATACAAAAGATTTGTGATAATACTTAAAAGTCAATTTGAACTTTAATACCATACGATAAAGTTTGTGTTAGGCGATACGAAGTTCGCCGGGTCAGCTAGTCTATAATATAAAAATGAGTCGCTGAATGTGTTGCTAAGCGCAAAACTCGAGAACGGTTGGACCGATTTCGCTAATTCTTTTTTTTTTAATATTCCTTGAAGTACGAGGATGGTTCTTACGGAGAGAAAAATTCTAAAAAAAAAATTAATACAATTAAAGAATCGACTGTTAGGCGATACGAAGTTCGCCGGGTCAGCTAGTTGTATTATAGATATTATATTATATTAGAGGTTTATTATTATATTAATATATAAATAATCCTAATTTTTCCTTTATTACTTTTTAACTGCTAAGTAAAAAAAATGTTTCTTATCATTACACTTTTATTTTACTTTTCACATTATCGTTTTAAATTAAATAAAATCAAGTATCTATTTCAATTTAGTACTACTTGTTTTGTATATTATATTATAAAATAATTATTTTATTGATAATATTAGTATTATAAATAAAATTATGTAAATAGTAAATAATTTAGTAGTAAATGTGAGAATGAATTTTAAACAGAATCAGTAAAATACGAGCTTTTAATATAATTAATGCGAGTAGTGTGACACGGCGACATTTAAATAATGTAAACAAAAACGTTATACTGTAATGAATATTGATGTCAATTAAGCTCGTATTTGAAATAAAACTTTACCAAATTCAATTGACAGACGTCATATCATTGCTAAATATTTATTTAATATATTTGAAAATAATTAGAAGAGAAATAAAATAGAGAGTGGGAGAGAGAGAAATATAAATAAAAGTTATCAAACACGTACTATATTGTGTGTCTATTTATTTTACTTTTGCTATATAATTTTGTCTATTTTCTATTATTATTTTATTTAAGTTTAATAATGTTCAATTTAAGAAGAAAAATTAGTAAGTACAAAAATATATATAATTACTTATCTTCAAATGAAACGTAAATAAATACTTTATACCTACTAAATCCAGTTTCTTTTGATATCTTTAAGTTTTCACGCCATTCAGACACTCTCCACCAGTGTTAACAGCCGTTAGATAAGAAACTAAAATTGAAAAAACTACAAAAAGTATTCGTCGAGAGTAATTCGAGAACATTTTATTTCAAAACTCTTAAGGCGTCATTTACGTGAAGGTTAATCCTGCTCGTGGAAAGTCGAATCGAATTAAAAATATTTATGAACATAGTTTGTTTGTGAAATGTTGATGATTTATAAAGACTTGAGAGTGGTTTTAACCGGCTTTAAAACAGGAGGAGGTTCTCAATTCGACTGTGTTTTTTTATGCATGCTACCTCAGAACTTTTGATTGGGTGGACCGATTTTGATTTTTTTAATCGAAAAGTGGTGCGTGTCATGTCGTTCCATCATTCATTATCATTATCATTTAGGCCTATCACAGTCCACTGCTGGACACAGGGCTCCACAAGTTTACGACTAAAATAGCGCGAACTCATGTGTTTTGCCCATAGTCACCACGCTGGGCAGGCGGGTTGGTGACCGCAGGTCGTTCCATTTAAATTTAATTGATATCTAACAATTTTTGAGTTATATCGTATTTACTTAACTACTTTTTCGTCGACCCACGTTGTATTTTACGCTGTATTTGACGATTCTCGTTTTATTCGAAAGTTGATGCTTTTCATGTACAAACAAGGTTGTACGTTGTTTACGAATTTTAGGTAAAATGTAGCAATAGCAAATCGGCTGTTACCTGTAACACAAGCATTTAGATACGTATCTTAGTTTAGTATGTCTAAGATATATTTATTTATTGTTTTCTAATGTTTACGTGAATTTGACTCATTACAATGGAACGAATTTTTCGGATTGAATCGCGGTTTATTAACTTTATTAAATGCCCGACGTTTCGAATTATAGCAACCATGGTTACGGGAAGATTCTACATTTGATTATCGGTCTACAAAGTCAATTTTGCCAGATTGCTGCAAGCGATGGAACGCACAAGGAGAAATCTTTCTCCTGAAAACCGACCCTAGATTAGTATCTTTTTTTTTATGTCACTAGGTCGGCAAACAAGCGTACGGCTCACCTGATGGTAAGCGATTACCGTAGCTTATAGACGTCTGCAACACCAGAAGCATCGCAAGCGCGTTGCCGACCCTATTCCCAATCCCCCCAGGAGCTCTGGTCACCTTACTCACCAACAGGAACACAATACTGTATCTGAATCTATTCAAGCGCAATGGAGAATCAAAGGCAAGAGGGTAGACAATAAATAAGACAGCGAAAACGAGCGGATACGGGCTGTTTAAAATTAAGATGGTTAACGCTTTATAAGCGAGACTTAACTGGTGGCAAACGGAAGAAAAAAAAAAAAAACAATTTAATTAACTGCTTAACCTATAGCGTAAGAATACTTACACATATTCTACGTGTTATTGATTGTTATTTCCACCATTGGATTGAAATATACAATGGACATTCAATTAGTGATTTACGATTTTCGAATAGCACTTGTAGTACCTGTTCACGCTCAATTGGCGCTGGCTCTTCAAAAATTTCGCTGTCGTGTACAGCACACTCTGATTAAAATACGCGGTCTAAAATTTTGTGTTAAATTCGAATAATATTATATCTAATGGATTCTGTACATGAAAAAAAATATGTTTCAAAGTTCAATACATAGGTACCTAAAATGTTATTACATAAATATTTGAGACAAATTGTTATTTGAGTAGAATTAACACTTCGTTGAATTCAAGTTTACAAAAAGGGTTTTCATAATTTATTTTTTATTTATAGCAAAAAAGCAAATAAATTGGATCGATAACCATCTCATAAATAACAGACTGTAGTTAAAAGCCCCGCTGTTATAATCTATTTGCTATTTAACGAGCCTTTTTTATGTTTTTGAATATTCTTATTTAATTTCAAAAAATGACGTACGCTGTAATTGAAAATCTGTGAACGCTGTCGTATGCTATTATGTGATAATTATTTTACTATTAACTAAACGTTTTTCAGTAACAGTTATTTCACACTGCTCAGCTCGTTTGTCTTGATATCTATACTAATTATTTTATGTAATTAGTTAAATATAGCGTTCAGGAAAATAAATATAGGCCGAGATATTTCATTAGATACTAGTTATTTTAGCAATGTGACTATTAAAGAATAGGTTGTAAAGTAGAAATAGTAGTAGTAAGAATAGGTTGTTGTTTAGCAATGTGACTATTAAAGAATAGGTTGTAGTAAGCTTGAGGATAAAGTATTATTAAAACCTTGTATAGACTGAAACAGCAAAAGTGAAAAACAGATATCTTTAAAAAAAAATAGAAGCAAAAACAAAACCGCCTGATATACTTTAGAAATTGTAACCTCAACTAACATCAAATAGTTTTTTAGACTGCGTTTTTACTTTGCTAGGTTGGTAAATACCTAATTGTTCCATGCATTGTGTAAATCTTGAATGTAAAGTACGCATTCACTAGCTTATATTTAATTTTGACGAGCAGACCAAACCACAGTTGCCCTCGGCCTATATAAACGAAGCGAACCAAAAACCAGCTCCAGAATATTCTTATCTCTGCACACTTTGGGAACATCTATTCATAAAGACATTCTATTGTACGATATTTCGAGCTCTGACTGATTATGTAAACCGATTTTCTATTGATAAATGTTATTCGAAGAACTTTTCACCCCCGAAAGATTCAATTTAGATATTACAATAATCCATCGTAAAAAGCCTGAACTGAAAAGTCAGTGGTCTAACTCCTAAAGCAATTTTACGGACTTTTACGAATCGAGACTGACAAGTCCAATATTTTTTGAGCCTTAATATTGAAAAAGTTGTCCATATCTTTTGTTTTGTTACTAGCTGTGTCTTGTGGTTTTACGCGGTAGTCTGAAATTATGAGAATTTTTGAAATACGAATGAATTGTATTTGTATTTAGCTATCTTTACTATATAATTATATTTGTTTCTTTTTTGTGTGCACGAAACACTCATAAACATTCATCCTCTCGAACCGACATTTATTAATTAAACACTAAGATTTTTTAAGTTTTGCATACACATATCCGTTGATGCGGTTCGTTTTTTAATTAGTTTGTTTATACACAGAAGCCAGCATCCATACATTAGTCATACATCAGATCCTACACAACGACCGCTTTGTTTATAATTGGCAATTGAGATGAATTCTGTCTGATTAGCATATCTTGCGGGCGTCACAGCTGCGCGTAGGTAGATATAATTATTACATACGCTCGATGAAAGGGGCTGTTTGCTGGTTTTGTTAATAAATCACTATACAGTAGTAACTGAGGACATGTTGGCTTTGTGGTTCCGTTAGTGGTCGCGGTTTCGAACACACTCTTGACAACAAAACAGATAGTTTGTCCTATGTGCTTGCGTTACCTGTGTGTTAAATGTATAGACTAGTTTCTGCCCACGACATCGTCCGCGTGGAACTTTTAAAGGGAAATAATTCTGTCATAAACGATTTTTGCGAAACTTTGACTGTTTACGCAGAGCACGCAGCGGAAGCTCTCAAAAGGACAAAAACCCGAATTTGAAACATTCTTCATTGGTACTCCGCTCCTGACGGTCTTAGCGTGATGATATATAGAAATAGCCCATAGTCTTCCTCGATGAATGGGCTAATCTAACATTGAAGGAATTTTTCAAATCGGACCATTACTTCCTGAGATTAGCGCATTCAAGCAAAGAAACAAACAAATTCTTCAGCTTTCTAATATTAGTATAGATATAGAATTTCATTTTACTAACGACCGTTGAGTTTGAAAAATAATTCGATTACAAAGTCGTATTATTTTAATATCTAGTTCCAGTGGAATTTGAAATCCTATTATAATTGCGAAAAGTGTGATGAAAATACTTGTGTAACAATCAGAAGTTAAGGTAAAAATTTATATTAAAAATATTTATTTCTTGTAAAGCTGGTAAAGAATTTATTAGAAGCATAAATAGTAGACTAAGAGATAACACAGTTTCACTACCACCTTGGAACTTAAAAGGCCGACCGATAGCGGGATAACTACCTAACTGCTGGCTTTGAAATACATAGGCCTAAAACGGGCAGCAGCGTCTTCAGTGCGTCAAAGCCAGCCCTGCGGACACCATCCCGCCTGCCCAACGTGGTGACTATAGGCAAAACACATGAGTTCACACCATTTTTGGCGTGAACTTGTGGAGGCCTATGTCCAGTAGTGGACTGCGAAAGGCTGCTGTGAAGATGTGATGTGGTGATAAATAGTAACAGTAAGAGCTTGAAATCGGCGCGAAATTAACATTTCGGTTCGTTCTCTTCTATTTTTTTTTCCTTTTTTTTTCTTTGTACCGAAATATTTAGCGATTTGGGCCTTTGACCTAAATCGAGAAGACCTAAACCACCATTGTGACGGACCTAATCCTGATTCCGGCTTATGACTACTTTAGCAAATCCACTGTCTATTTGGCTTAAAAGTCATAAATGATATAGAACTTTGATTAAAAAAAAACTTTTTTTGCTATTTTAACCAACTTTTGTACCTTTTAAACCGACTTCAAAAAAGGAGGAGGTTACTCAAATTGACCGTATATATATATAATGTATGTTCGGGGATAACTTCGTCGTTTATAAACCGATTTTGATAAAAAAAAATTGTTGGTAAGAAGATATCCGAAGTGTGGTACCATGGATAAGGAAACCAAGATCTGATGATGGGATTCCAGAGAAATCGAGGGAAACCCTCGAAAATCGTAGTGACGTCTAGTGCGTTTGTTAATTTTTTTCATCTACATACGTTGTATCAATGTCGATGTAATTGAAGTCGGTTTTCTTCGTTTGCGAGCAAACACAATTATCAATATATCTAATATAATTTTGTAATCAATAAGACTACAAATGAAAAGACACTGCTTAAACTGGTTTTAACTTGTTTAATCTGGATGTAAATACGTTGAAATGTCTCGTAGTAAAAAAAAAACAGTTCTTTCTTACTTTTTTTTAATAGAAAAAAAATCCCATTAAGATATCCATAAGGGCCATATTTTTATCCAAATAAAATTGCTCAACGGGGAAATACTGAAAGCATTAATTCGATTTTTCAACTTGCTCCAGCAGTTAACTTAAAAAATAAGTTAATCTTCAATTTGTATATAATTTATTCTTTGTTATAAGGCAAAGATAGCTTAATATTATTAAGTTAAAAAGTTTGTTTCTTAGTTTAAAAACTCAAAGAGGACATCTGCTTAGAAAAAAATGATAATTGCATTTTAAAAAAGGTTTAGCAAGTAATATTCAACCATAAATACAACTTCTATCAAGCACAAATTTTATATAGTGAAGCAAAAAGTTTGTACTCTTTTTTACGAAAATTGCGCGGACGATGGAGTATGAAATTTCGCACACTTATAGTTTATATAGAGAAGGAGTGCATAATGCTAATATATTTTTTAAATTATGCATAAAACTATATTAAATAAAAAAAATAAATATAAATACATACACTACCATGTATTTGACACACATATGCGTATTACCTTTTGTTGATTTTTAGTCTATATTCAAATTGAAAAATTTAAAATAGGTTCTTTATTTTCATAATTTTTTGGTTTTAACGACCACTAATATAAATTAATCTTCGTTGGCAAAACGTTGACGTTTTATTTAGATGTCATCTTCCATGGAATTAAATGTATACAAAGACCCATTAGCGAGTCATCAACAATATAAGAGTGATGTGGCTGACGTTTTGACGATTTGTTTAATAGCAGCCATTTGTGATGGCTCTTAAAGGCTTTTAGTCAAGTAAAAAGTATATATTTAAATCTATATATTAGATGAAATAAACTTTATACAATAATAATCAACTTTATTTGTCATATCAAGAAATGGTTTTACATTACAATAATTATTGTATTGGCTCATAGTAAGGCATATATCCCTCAACCCTAGTGTTGCCCAAATTCAGTCTTGGTCTTGCAGTCTTGGTCTTGTTCTTGCGTTTTTGCAAGACCAAGACCAAGAACAAGACCGCGTATTTTTAGCAAGACCAAGACCAAGACTGACCGTGCAAGACTTGAGCAAGAACAAGACATAGCCTGCAAGACTCTTGCGTCTTGCAGCTAGGACTTAGCGCTATTTCACTGAGTAGTTAGGTGTAACAGTTCGGTGTATAGGTAGGTACGCTTAGGAATTCTATGAGACGCAAAAAACTGTATCAAAGAATATGAAAAACTGGACCTATGCGCATTACGACTAATACCATAAACATAGCGAATAAAAAAAATATCTATTAAAATCAAACTGAGTGCATGCATAGTTATGTTTTAACCATCGGCACTTTGATAATGCGGCATCAAAGGTTTTGTACTTACTTCTCAAAGAAATTTGCCGCTTTTCGGAAGTACATGGTTATGATACACGCGCCGGCGGCTTCTTTTGAAATCTAAAACAATCGTTGCCGCCACGCCGAAATCATAACATTTGACACTATTTGATTGCCGCCACAGGGCGTAGGTATACTCATGCAAAATAATTTCGAATTTTAAGAGTACCTACAGGTGTTCCAAAGAATAAATAAGTTTCAGAGTGCTTAGAATGAAAATGAATACATTATACTGATCACGCAAGTAGTATTATGATTAGGATAAAATGGTAAGGATAGGTAGTAGATGTCATATTAATTCATTCTAGTAAGTATATATTATAATATTGATTACTTATATGGTTTTAAACTAATTACTTAGGTACTATTATTGTACATTTAGTCATTATATTTCTTAAGTTTTTACAAGAAAAAATAGCAAAAAGTGTTCAAATATCACCCGTTTAATAAATATTGTAGCCACTTTTAAATATACTTGAAACGTGTAAAAAAATTCTACAAAACTAATAAAATAATATAAAAAGCGTAGGTACTTACCTACTAATAAAATAAAAAGCCTGCGATAAGAGTTTTGTATTACTTACCAGCCCGAATATCTCTGAGAGAGATGATGAGAGTAAGTATTTACTAGCTGTGCCCGCGACTTCGTCCACGAGGAATAGTAACTTTGGAGGTATATTGACGTTCAGGACTTATTTATTTATTTTAAAACTTCTGTCATCAAACATACAAACGAACTCTTCAGCTTTATAATATTAGTATAGATGTACGCCAAAACATTCACTTATATGTAAAGAATAGTGATTGGCACTAATTCTTTACATATATTTTATTCATCATTCATTATCATCTAAAATGTCTTTTACCATTGATGGGTGGACGTCAATTGCTGGTAGGAGTTACTACGGGGTTACTATTCATTATATAGACAACGAATGGAAGTATCAATCTGTAGTTCTTGATTTTATACCATCACGCGGTCGACATACTGGGGAAGATATTGCAACGATTTTCCATGAATGTTTATTGGAATATGGCATAATTGATAAAATACAAGGTATCACGGTCGACAACGCAACTGCAAATACCAAATTTATGTATGAACTGGGCAAACAGCTGCCGCCACACTTTGATTCAGACAATCAACATTTCCGGTGCTTTGCTCACATTTTAAACCTTGGTGTACAAGATTTATTAAAGACCTTAGCATTACACTGTGAGTCTGACACTAACGCGCAAGATCAGCAGTACGAAGACTATGCAGACGAAACTGAGGATGAGGAAGATGAAGAATCTGCACCAAATATTGCTGACTCGCGTACATCTGTAACAAAGTTACGCAGTATTTCCAGTAAAATAAAAAGAAGTGAGATAGTGAAGAAGAAGTTTCAGTCTGCTTGTGAAGCAGCTGGCGTGCCATCAAATCTAAATGCCATTCTTGACTGTCCAACGAGATGGAATTCCACACATGATATGATTGGATTTGGTTTAAAAGTGAGAGCGGGCATTGACATATTGTGCAGTTCTGTCACCGAATTAAATGATTTTCAAATCACAGCTAATGAATGGCAGGTACTCGAAAAATTACATAAATTTCTAATAAACTTTAAACTTTTAAGTACAAAACTTGGTGGAGACAAATAAGTTACATTACCGCTAGTCATTGTATCATTCAATCTCTTGCTAGATAAAATTGAATCCATGGTAAAACAGTTAGATGAGAAACCTAATCGATCTGAAGTGGATGAAAGGCTCATTCTAGCTTTCCAAGCAGCTCGAGACAAAATGCTTAAACATTACAAGAAGAGCAACTGGATTTATTGTACTTCTTTAATTTTAGACCCAAGGCATAAGGCTCAGACTTTTGACCTGACAATGTGGGGGAAGCAACTTAAAACAGAAAGTCTGCGCAAGTTCAATGAACTTTATGAAGAATATAAAAGTCTACACTCACTGAACAAATCTCTGGAATTACCAGAAAAAGAAAATAAAGTATGTGATGAAGATGAAGACGTAATAGACTTTGATAAACTCTATGAATGTCCCTCGACGTCATCTGGATCTTGTCTTCAAGGCTTAGTGATAGACGAGTTGGAGGAGTACCTGAGAAAACCAAGAACTGCCAGCTCGGAAGACATTTTAGATTGGTGGAGGACGCATGAGACAGAGTATCCGATTTTATCGAAAATGGCCCGTGATTTTCTCTCAATACCTGCAACTTCAGTACCTGCTGAGAGGTTATTTTCTAAAGCATCATTAGTAATTAGAAAACATAGAAATAGGTTAAGTGATGAGTCAGCCAGATGGTTACTTTGTATTAATTCTTGGTCAAAAAAATTGATATAAAGTATCATAACCTAATGATAAAGCTGTTGATTTGTGTTGTATTTTATTTTTTATTCAATTTATTTGAATAAATTTTATTTTTTAGTTGTATTTTATTTTTTATTCAAATAAATGATAAATCGTAAAACTCTTTTATTAAATTTCTTATAAGTTGAGGGTTCAATCTCTTTCTAGACAGATAAGTATTGTTCTTTAAAATACAGTCAAGTTATTGTAATTAAATTGTTTTTTTTACATGTTTTAGCAAATGTAAGCTTATAAATCATAAATGTTTATTAAGAAACAGTTACTTCCATGGAAAACGACATATAGGTCAGTTGATTTTTCGAATTTCTTATCAAATCTTCAGTTATTTATTAATCTGCTTGATCTTTACTATGGCTATGTTAATTCAAGCTCACAATGTTCCAATTCTAATACGTTTTTCTAAGATTTAAAGTAAACTTTAATAAATAGTAATAGACTAATAGGTAATTGCAAGACTTGCAAGACTCTTGCTGCAAGACCAAGACCAAGACCAAGACTGGGAGCGCAAGACCAAGACCAAGACCAAGACCAGGTGTATTGGCGCAAGACCAAGACCAAGACTGGCTAAGTCTCGTCTTGTTCTTGCATTTGGGCAACACTACTCAACCCGCATTGGACCAGCGTGGAAGATTAAGCTCCTACATAAGGAAAGAGGTCTATGTTCAGCAGTATTACAGGATGAATAGTAATTATTGTATGTATATACGAATGGGATGTAAGTTAAGATATTTTGAATAATTTTTATTGTTCACTATTTTTTATTGATGCCGAGTGACACTGCATTTTAATTTCTTTGCATTATGGGCAAACTTTCTTGGTATTGTAATGTTATTATCATTACCTGTATATTATTTATTTATGCATCTATATATTAATACGTGAAGCGAAAACTTTGTACCCCTTTTTACGATAATTGCGCGGACGGAGAAGTATGAAAATTCGCACACTTAGAGTTTATATAGAGAAGGAGTGTAGATGCTAATTTTTTTTTTAATTATGCATTAATATATATTAAACCAGTAAGAAAAAAGATTACTCACACTACCACGTGTTTGACACACACATATATATGTATATTATAATATTTTGTTGATTGTCAGTCTGTAGTCAAATTGGAATTTTTTAAAAAAGGTTCTTTAAATTCCTTTTTTTTGTTTTTCTTTAATTTAAATTTTAATTATGGTCAAATTTCGACCTTTGAACAACCACTAGCATTAATAAAAAAGTAATAATGTATATACAAATTGGTTATATAAGCTGACACTTGGGTAAGACGATTTCTGATCTGATAGTGTGGGTATTGTTTACTTATGTGCTTGCGTGTGTAAAATTCAAACTAACATTAAAATTATAACAAGAAATATAAATTTAAATAAATGGGTCTAAAAGTACTGAGTAATTGTAATTTACTGAAATATTAATTAGGCGAAAGACCGTGAGCAAATTGATGTCAATATTGGTAATCGTGACGTTGAAACATTAATGTAAGTTACTAGAGTTGCAGAACTAGCTTAAAATTCTTAAGCGAACAATTTTATGTCAATGATAATTCATGGCTTTGTACATTCAACAATTTGTGATTTTTTTTAATAATATGCTTTATGAATCCATAACTAAATAAAAAAAATAATAATAACTACTAAAAAAGCAAAAAGTTTTTACTGAATTGAATTTTTTTTTTTGATTATTGATTTTACTTTTATTCTATCATAGTATTTTATTTAATTTTATTTTTACTTATTGATTTTTTAATATAATTTTGTTTTGTTTTTTATTCTGAATGTTGTCTTGTCTTGTTGTACTAACCCAATATGGATTTATACTTTGGTCTGAAATAAAGTATTATTATTATTATTTAGAATAAGAAGCAACAGGGCGCCAATACGTTTTTTGTGTCATTATATGGCACACTTCACTCGACTTTTCGCATTTCCCGCTCTTCGTATACCGAAATTATATAATTATAATAGGGAAACGCCATGGTATACAAAAAATAGGCACCCGGTTTTATTTATTTTTTATTTATCGTCTTTCTCGTCGATAATATTGAAAACGAGAAGTTTCTCTTCCTAAAACGACAAAATTCGACAAAATTACGATGTCATGTTAGCTTCCGTAGAGATAAATATCACAGATCACTAAAATTTAATGATTATCTCTTCTACTGACGTAACGAGAAGAGTATCGCGTGCACGCATGTTAGCTACTGTAGACATAGAGAGATAATACGAGAAAAGGGGTAGACAAAATTTTGTCGTGGCGCGCATGCTAGGCCTGCAGGTATGTGTAATTAATGTTTATTAGTAACTTGGTATTATATTGCTTAGTATCTTTAGAAACAAGTTTTTTTCTAACTATCTTCAACATATTATTTATTTTATTCAAAGATTAAATACTTAAGTTTTTTAAATATGTTTCCCGAATGGTCCCAGCTTGTATTTTTTTTCTACTATTAACCTAATGAGTTGTGAAGAGAATTACATAAAATTTAGGTGCCACTAAGTGCCACTTTTGGAATGATATTTTTTTAATTAAATTGACTCTTTTACAAAGCAAAGTTTTATTTGCGCTCAGATATTTATTTACCGTATTTTATGGTTGTAGGTTCTTCTGGGTTAACTGTTTTATCAAGACACAGTATATATATATGATGACTAAGAACATAAATGAGAAGAGTTTTAGCGAAAAAATAGATAAGGTACAAGAAATAATAATAAATAAATACAGTTTAAATAGTAAGGAAAAGAAAAAACTTATCATTAAATTTTCAAAGCTAAAGTCGGAAATGAAGTCACGGTGGATAGCTGCAAAAAGAATAGAAGATAAATTTTTGAAAATGAATCGAGATTGGCTGCAAGGGACAATATCAATGACGAGAAAAAAAATATCAAGTGTTGGTCGTCCCTCTAAAGACTGAAGACTTATCGGAGCGTAGCAAACGTCGCGACGCTTTCTGAAGTTTTTATAGATGTTAGTTTACATTAACTAAAGGTAATTAAATAATAAACTTTAAAATAAAATATTTCTGCAACTTACAAAATAATTCTAAAAGTTACTCACATAATTATATTATTAAAGAATTTCACGTATTAACTCAAAAGGTTTACATAGTTATGTAGTAATAAACATCGCCCTCTCAGTTTTTCCCCTTACTTTCGTCCGCTTAAGTAATTAATTTGGTGACTTAGAATTTTAATTACTAGCTTAGATTAATTATTGCCCTCTTAAGTGTATTTCGCTTATTTTTAGTGATTCATTATTATTGCCAGTTAAATAAATTTCCTCATAAATAAATATTGTATTACTCGTTCATTATTTTTATGTGCCCTTGGTTAATTTTTCGTAAAATTACACAAATGCTAATCATGGTTGATGTAGATATATATATATATATATATATGTATATAAATATAAGAATAAAGATAAAGGAAACAACAGATAACGGAAAAATTGCGAAAAGCGTAAATTTTTAGTTACATAATATAATAAAAAGATTTTTAATAATTTTGTTTGTACGGAACCCTCGGTGTGGGAGTCCGATTCAAACATGACCGTTTTTCAAGCTCAAAAGGATTTACCTCATACGTGTTTTGCATCCTAATTGTGTTCATACTTTCTCTTACTTATTGTTTTTACAGCATTCTTTGTTAAGCCCAAATAATTGGTTCGCTCACAAGCTGTTAGTTTAGTTCAATGATTTACAAGAGCCTTTTTATTATGAATAGTGAGTACGGTAATGAGTTAAGATAATATTTAGGAATAAAGAACAAACATACGAGTATTCCTGTTGTTTTTTTGTCTGTGGTCAACGATATGGTGCTGCTGGGACCAACGGTGGGGTCTCTTTGCAAAATGTTGGATATATGTATGTGGTGAAACGTATAATGATTTTTATTCATATAATGGCTTTTTTTATTGTATGGACCTTGTCTGAAATAAACTGTATTATTATCAGACATACATTTATTTGTGCACGTCTATATATAGTCCACTGCTGGACACAGGCCTCCACAAGTTCGTGCCAAAAATGGCGTAAACTCATGTGTTTTGCCCATAGTCACCACGCTGGGCAGGCGGGTTGGTGACCGCAGTACTGGCTTTGTCGCACCGAAGACGCTGCTGCCCGTCTTCGGCCTGTGTATTTCAAAGCCAGCAGTTGGATGGTTATCCCGCCATCGGTCGGTTTCTTAAGTTCCAAGGTGGTTGTGGAACCTTGTTATCCCTTAGTCGTCTCTTACGACACCCACGGGAAGAGAGGGGGTGGCTAAGTTCTTTAGTGCCGTAGCCACACAGCATATACTTGTTGATTTAATATAATTATGGTGGTTTTCGAATTCTGAAAAAGAACACAAATTGAATAAAAACGAAACGTAAAATTCCCTTTGAGTTATATTTGTGACTCTTAATTCGAAACAAATGTGTCGAAAGCAATAATATATTCGCACAAAAGTGAAACACAAATGTATAGATAACAAGCAAAGGGAGATCTAACTTTGTTCTATATTCAACTGGGACGAAAAGTTGGTTCGTCAAACTTCTTTTAACATTTTTATAAGGTCACTGTAATTTGAACAGGCATAAATTTTTTATAAAATATATATTTTTAAAATACCAATCCAACTTAATGTTGATAGCAAATACAATGTATTATTGTGCGTATTGTGTAGATATTTATTATTATTATTATCTAAAGTTTATTAGATCTAATTCTATGCATTGAAAATATTTTAAAATTTAGTAATATCAGCTTCATAAGAAATAGTTGTTGGTACAATGTTAATACAAATACTTGTTAATGTTTTTAAGGGAAATCTTGGCAAGGTATGCTTTGTTAAGGTTTTTATTCAGCAGGTAAATATTTTGCGATCTTTGTAACACTTTTGAAAACTAGTATTCTGATATTAGCTTTTGTAAGGCGATACGGATAGCAATGTTAATGATAAAGCTTCATGTTCTAATGTATACGGCTTTGAACTTTTGAATACCTAGTTTAATATTTCTCTTTAGTCTTTGTTTTAGTTTAGGTATTAAGTTTAGATTTGGTTTGGCCTTTTTTATATTATTGTTATTTCAAAGAACTTAGACCGACCTTACAGAAGATCACAGCTAAATAATACTGTTTTCAAGCAGTATTGTGTTCCAGTTGGTGAGTGAGGTGACCAGAGCTCCTGGGGGGATTGGGGATTGGGTCGGCTACGTGCTTGCGATGCTTCCGGTGTTGCAGGCGTCTATAAGCTAGGGTAATATCTCTGACCATCAGGTGAGCCGTACGCTTGTTTGCCGACCTAGTGATATATTAAAAAAAAACTTAGAAATAATAAATGAGGGTAGTATACACATTAACACGAGTATGCACGCTATTTATAAGGTAACAAGTTTTACACCCAACTGTTATCTGAACTAAGATCCTATTTGATACTTATAAATGTAAATTCATTCCAACGACTCACCCCACTGACTTATAACAAACTGTTTTACAGCCTGCTTGCCTGCCCTGTAATAAGACATTAAGAATTCTTGACTATTGTATATATAGATCGTATAACTCATTTGTAAACACTTATAACAATCTTTTAATTACAAGTGTAAATAAATAAATAAATAAATAAATAAATAAAGTGTAATTGTAGTGTATAAAATTAAAATGTCGTTAGCAAAAAAGTGAAAATCTTAAAATACATAACTTTAAACATACACCTTTACCTCTTTTAAGCCATAATGTTCTAATTATAGGCTACAAATTTAATCAATAACGTAAATAAATCGTAATCAATAAAGAATCATCTTAGTAAAATCGATTTTCATTTCCAGTTAATTTTGATCGCAAGTGATTCGACCTTAACCTGAAAATTACTGTCGGGTTGAGAGTTTGTGTTGCTCAAATATATATAACGTTTTTATTTTAATAACAATAATAATATTTATTTTTACTATATTTTTAGTTTAATGCCTTGGTAAATTTTAATCAAGAATACAAAAATCCGTAAGCTATTACCTACCTGTACTGTCTAACATTTTACGCATATCAATATGTTTAAAGGTTTTTCAATAAATGGTCCTATAAATCCTTATGCTAACGTATTTTATGTCCTATATCTTAAATAATGTTTATGCTAATGGAGAAATATTAGCAGAGAAATAAGTAAACGATTTTTGAATTCATCTTGGCTGACATCCAAAACCGAACTTGTGACAAACTTCGCGTGGTGTTTGTATGTTGCTGTGCCAAGTCACGTTTTATAAAGTACTCATTTTATCAAAATATTTACGAAATTTTCAAAGCCTATTCTAATATAACATGTATTTTATTTAAAACTAGCGACCCACCCCGGCTTTGCACGGTTGCAAAAACTATTAGTGTTCCTCTACAATATTATGCATGTATTATACATATAAACTTTTCTCTGGAATCACTCTATTAACTGAAGAAACCTGCATCAAAATTCGTTGCGTAGTTTTAAAGATCTAAGCATACAGACAGTGGGAAGCGACTTTTTTTGTTTTTTTGTTTTATAATACGTAATAATATAACTCACGTAATTTACACTCCAGATAAAAACAAAATGAATAAAAAACTAACGTGAAATTCAATTTTTACTTAATAGGTCAAGTTTCGTATTGATTATTGTATATAGATGTGAAACTTTTTCATACAGCCTGGTCGGTAAACAAGCGTACGGCTCATCTGATGGTAAGCGATAACCGTAGAATATAGAAGCCTACAACACCAAAGAATCGCAATCGCGTTGTCGACCCTACCCTCAATACCTCCAGGAGTCTAGTCATCTTACTCACCACAGGAACACAACACTGCTTGAAAGCAGTATAAATTAGCTGTCGTCTTCTGTACGGTCGAGGTACTTTCCCAGTCAAGCTGCTCCAGGTACGAGCAGGATATTTCCTATTGTAATCTACCTCAGTTAAAACTAAGGAATAAACGCCGTAACATTTTTACTACACTTATGAATATAGTAAAAGCCATAGGTATTGTAAATTTATCCTTATTAAACAATAAGCAACTAAAGCTTTTCTCCTTTACATTATTATTTAAATTGTAGACAAAAAAAAAACAGAATATTCTACTTATCTAGACATAAAGTATAAAGTTTCCGGAGACTTGAACGAGACTACCGGTCATTTTCATGATAATTTGCTTTATCACAGTATCCGACATGAATTGCAAATAGAAATTATACGCTTGGAAAACTGTTGTCATGCAAAACAAAACATTAATAAATCCTTTTGTCTATTTTAAGGTATCATTATTTATCTAAGGGATCTTATTATTTATTTATTTAATATGAAATGATTTTGATAAGTCGATTCTCGGTCACTGTCGTGCGTTAGAATCGATTGAGTCTACTGAAGAGATTCTAAAGAAAACATGTCAATAATTCCAATATTAGTAAGTAAATGTTAGAAAAAATGATATAATGAATGGTTTTTCCTTATAAACCGAATATACCTAAACATTACTTTGCAAGTATAAAAATCGAAATATACCCCAGTAGACGTGAACGAATAAGAAAACATAAGAAAATTTGTTTTTTTTTTCTAAATATAAATTCATAATTTAAATTACAAATTCATTTGTCAACTTACCTGTAGCGTGCAGCTTCCTCAAGGGGTCAACGATCGCGAAATATCTATCAGCTGATAAGGCTGTCAATGTGAAGACAGATACGCCGATGCTGACATCCTTAGCCGCTTCTGAGACTCTGCACACCGTATCACCCCATGGCCAGGACTCAACGGTGTAGACGGTCGAAGTGAAGGGTACGCACGTTATGATGACGAGTAGGTCTGCTAAGGCCAGCGAGAGGATGTATCTGGGAAAGAAAATGTTTATATATTGATCATAAATTCGTTAAAAATATCCCGTTTTATATGAGGGCCATGTCAATTCTGACTTGGCCGTTAAAGCAGTTTGCAATGACCCTACTTTCAGCTCCGGGTTTCGATTCAAGCCTTGAATCTGGGTGTTATATAATTTTATTTATATGTATTCAAAGCGACCCACCCCGGCTTCACAGGGTTGCAATGCTGATACTAAATATAAAATATAAAATAAATATTTGCAATGTAAGGGCAAAACAATATGTTCATTTACGACATCACATTAGCAACCTCTAAAATTAGCAGTTTCCTCTACTATAATATGCATGTATTATTCATATAAATTTTCTCTTGAATCACACTCCATTTATTAAAAAAAAATGCATCATAATCTGTTGCGTAGTTTTAAAGAGGTTTTATTTGTTACGAATAAAATACTTTTTTTTTTAAAGATCTAAGCATACAGACAGCGAAAAGTGACTTTGTTTTATATGGTTAATGGTTTACTAAAAAAGCTGTGTGTGTATATCAAGCGACCGTTATCCGAAACAGGCGTTAAATCGCTTGCCCTAGAAACAGATGACCGTGTTGTATATAATGTGTTTGCTTTATTTATTTATTGACCATTCCTTTGGAGAAAACATCGTGTTTTATGAAAGGGTTGTATTATTTCATAAAGTATGTGAGGATTTGTTAATCTTTTATGGCGTCGTTGTCAAGACATGTTTGTCTCTGTGTCGAGATCGTATAATAAAATATGTAAATATGTGTGCCTTCCTTTTCTTTTTTATGGTCATGTAATTTGATGAGGCTATTTTTATATTCCTTAAACTAAATAAGTAAATATTTTTAATTATAGTGTTTTTCATCGTAATTAAATAAATTTACCATTTTTATGTAAATACTAGCTGACCCCGCAAACGTTGTTTTGTCAGATATGTTATTAACCCCCTTAACCTCCCCCTTGTAGCTTAGGGGTATTAAAAATTGATGTTGGTCGATTCTCAGACCTACCCGATATGCACACAAAAATTCATAAAAATTGGTCCTGCCGTTTCGGGGGAGTATTTTAACTAACATCGTGACACGGGAATTTTATACATAAGATTTAACTTAAATATATAAATAAACTAGCAACTCGCCCGGCTTCGCACGGGTGCAATGCTGATAGTAAATATAAAATATAAAATAAATATGAAATAAAATATACATAATATATGCGCAAAAATGTGTTTATTTTTTCACATTAGAAACCTCTAAAACTATCAGTGTTCCTCTACTATATTATGTATGTATTATACATATAAACCTTTCTCTACAATCATTCTATTTACTCAATAAAACCGCATTAAAATTCGTTCCGAAGGGACTTTGTTTTATACTATGTAATGATGTGCATCAATAAGATGAAAATAAAATAATTGATAGGATCTGAGACAACATATGCAGTTTGTTTTGTCTATCAATTGCACCATACTCTAAAAATACTTGTAAAGTTGTAAAAATCTTAATCAAATTTAAATTTAACCACATAACGAGCAATACCTTTCGATTAAAAAATAATCATCAAAATCGTTACGCCCGGTAAAAAGTTATAAGATAAAAAAACGAAAAAATAATATAGTTGAATTGAGAATCTCCCTTTTTTTTTGAAGCCCTAGGTTAGCTGTAACAATTGTCGTGAGTGTTACTAAGCGTTGCTATTTCATAGCTTATGAGTAATTAAAAAATAATACAAACTTTTTTATATATAAACACGTTTAATACTTTCATTATTTAAATGAAATGGCTACATATCTTATCATATACATATATTTTGAAAGTTTCAAATCGGTCCATTACAGTCCATTCAACTAGAAATTAATATAATAAAACGTAGGAATTATTAAAGAACGGAAATGATCCCTCTTAAAGTGAAAAGTTATTCTGATCTGTTAAATATTATAGGTAAGGCGCTGAAAAGGATATATATATATTTTTTAAATAAAAATATATCCACGGGCTTATTATGTCCGTGCTTTATCGCAGGGGAACTCTTTTAGGGGTGATATCCAGGATGCCCGGGTAGGCATTCCTAGACCGTATGTCGGCTTCAGCACTTGGGGGTGCAATACCGACCAAAACCCCTGCGGGAGCCTTCCGCCGCTTTAATTGGAGGGTTCCGGATCTGCAGGCAACAGAATCCTTCCAGCGACAGGCTGGCCTCGGCGAAAAGACCAGACTTCTCCTCCATGGGGACTGTCCGGCTCACCTCTGAACAATCCCGACGACGCCGTGTCTAGCAGAACCGGGTTCCTATCCCTGCCCGACACGGCCTTAATAAGTAATACTTGGTACTTAAAATAACTGTAACTTATATCAAGGTAAACTAATAAATTAACTAAAATAAACTTAGTGCCCCTAATGTTGACGTGAGTCGACCTACCAAAAATTACACTAATTTAGTTTAATACTTTACATGCAATTAGACATGTATATATAATAGTTGCTCAACGTGCAATGGAACGGACTATGCTTAGGGTCTCTCTCAAAGATAGGATTAGATATGAGACTATCCGCGAGAAAAAGAAAGTAACCGACATAGCCCACAGAATTAGCAAGTTGAAGTGGCAGTGGGCTGGCCATCTGTGCCCCAGGACCAATGATCGTTGGAGCAGACGGGTCCTGGAGTGGAGACCGCGTCTTGGCAAAAGCAGTGTGGGACGTCCTCCGGCCTGTTGGACCGACGACCTACGTAAGATTGCCGGTGTAGGCTGCATGAGGATTGTGAAAAACCGGGATGTTTGGCGCAAAGTTGAGGAGGTCTCTGTCCAGCAGTGGACTACAATAGCCTGAGCTGATTGATATAATTTGTAATACAAAGTATATGTAACATGTATAATGTTTATGAAATACAAAGTAATGGTAGAACGCAGTCAAAGCTCTGTGCTACCTAGCCATTCTTACTCATTATTTACAAATTTTTGTTCTTTTGTTAGAGCTTAAAAGTATGCATTAGTTTTACTATTCCTCTCTTCTGTCTTTGGTAGTTGTTGTTTTGGAGTTCTCTCCTCAAGTAAATGTCTATTGACAGTTAGTAGGTATTTTGCCTTAAGAAATACGGACAGAAAATAATATGAAACAAAACGCCAGCACCATAAAAACTACTGAACTGCCTTAAAGTCTAACAAAACAATTACTTTCGAAATTGATTGGTACGATTGGTAAATATTTAAATAATAATTCGAAGTTTATTTGTCTTAAATATTCCCTTAGATATTATTAATCGTGATCAAATATAACGTAGTTCAAAACTTTTGTAATATCCGTTAAATGAATTATTTATATTAATTTATCATTTGTTCTGTTATAACTTATTTTCATTTATAATTTGTTTGAAATATTAACAAAGGCTTACGCTAAACTTGAAGAATCTGATACACCTAGAAAACTTTTTAAGATTAATATCTAATTAAAATAAACTTAGAGAAAAATGATTCGTTATGTGAGGTATGTAGAATGTCATATGAATGATTTGGTTGTAATTAGTCTGGAATATTACAGAGCTACATATAATCTATATAAATAAATAAAATGGAAGTGTCCGTTTGTAATGTTAAAATAGCCGCTTTTTACTAAATGCACATGGATGTATACACGGTACATATATCAAAATACCATTTTTTGTTTCTCTATCTGTCTGTTTGTTTGTTCCGGCTAATCTCTGAAACGACTGAGTCGATTTTCACGGGACTTCCACTGACAGATAGCTGATGTAATAAGGAGTAACTGAGGCTACTTTTATTTTAGAAATTTATTTATTTTATAACTCTACGAACTGAATAATGACTATTTTTAAATTCCAAGCGGACGAAGTCGCCGGCATATCTAGTATTATGTACCTATAAATAGTCACGAAAACAGCAAAAAATATTTAGAGAAATGTTGTTCAGTTTTGTTAGAGTTTTTGTTTTATTAAGAAAATTTATTTTGTAACTCCTCTGTATGAAATTAATGCATTTGTGTCCAGTTGGCAATCTTTGGGTTTGCAACTCTAGAATAACTTGTCCAATTCCTTTTGTACAAGAACACTTGCCCGGCGATAATATCAACTCTTTACTTTTCCTTAAACCACAGTACACCCTTAATCTCTATATTATTTATTTTTATTTTCTGGTAATAAATTTCATCATTAGCAACATATACTACGCATTTTATTAATGCTTACATTTTTAAATCATCTAAAACGTATGTTAGTATATAATTTATTTTGACAGCTATTTTATTTTGGAATAAATCAAAATAAGACTAAAAAAAGTCACGAAATTGTTGGCATGAATCATCCATCATCAAAGATCCACTCTTCTTGACATAGCCTCTCGACCTCAATGCACGCCAGTCAGTGAGATGATGAAGTATCCATTTAGGATTAATTTTGCCCGGTTACGTCTGAAAACGTAAAAACCGGAATAAAAGCGATATATTACGCGATTTAATGTATGGATGATTAATAGTTATTTTTGTTTACTGGCAATTCTGTTTTTGTTTGTAAATTTTAAATTGAAATGAATCATTTGCGTCCTAAAAAAAAAAAATTAAAATAATTGTTCAGCTTTTTGTAAGAAGGCATTAAGTGACACTCATTTCAGGGGATTAAAGTTTGTATAAAAGATTTATGATATTTAAAACTAGAAGTTACGAAATTTATTTAAGCTTTAGGGCTTTTGATATGACGAAAATACGTCAGAATTTATTTAAATTTTATCCTTAAGTCAACAAATTATGCAATTTAGCGATTTCGCACGATAGCGAAATTACACTAAAAAGTGACTCATTTGGTACATTAAAGTTTCTACAGGAGTTATGTCCTTTTTTAACGTAAAATGCGAATATTCATACTTAGGATTAGGAAAATAAAATGAACGCAAAGATCCAGATCACGAAGAAACATCTGTATATCAAACCCGAAACCATTAGTACAAAAGATAGATTAAGAGCCATTTCACAAAAATCGGTAACAATCCGCGAAATTGTAATATTTTGACGTCGTTAATCTCAGGATGCAATAATGTAATTTAATTTCTTGAAATGTAATAGAGCAACCTTTGTTGTAGTCCATAGTCAGATCAGAATTTTGATTTATATTATGTGTATAAAATTATTAACCTTTTCGTCAGCCTCCTCCCTGGGTAAACGGTCGCAATGTATACTTTGAAGTCCTACTTTTCAATAACCTCTACGTTGAAACCATTTTAAAAAAATACGTAGTATGTGGAATATAATTTTGTTGCGCACTATCGCAGATTTTTACTCAATTTGTATCTCTATTAAACGATAAAAAAAATTTTAAGTTACGAATATTTTCCAAATAAGTACAATTTTAAAAGCGATATTTTTCTTAGAAAACTAAGAAATTTTAACGAACTATCTTCATCATAGTAAACTTACATCATTAAGGAATACAAAAAAAAATAATTAAAAGATGTAATCATTTTTAATACATTTTATATTAAATAATAAAAAGATAGTATATATTACCACGCATCAAGCCCAGTAAATTAGTCGAGCGCTAGCGCTCTTAGAGGTAAGGTCCACGCCAAATTCTGCGGAGCCGTCTCTTTCGCTTACACGCGGCAAGCGCTTGTTGTTATAGCGGATAAACCGCATTTGATACTTTTATAATAAAATATAAATAAAATAAACATATTACGAAAATGACTGTAAAATAATATAATGATAATTTCTTTAAACAAATGTATAATTTAATTTTCTTTTCTCGCATTATCAATACAAATAGGCATTTCAATCTGTTTGTTTTGTTATTTGTTAATTAATATGTTTGTCGGTGTCGATGTCATAAAATGCTATTTTATTCATATCGTAAATATTAGATTCATTCGTAAACTGAAAAAACTAAATCAATTAAAAAAAAATTGTTTCATAAAATTGATTTTTTATTTTTATTTTAAATTTATTGACTGTTGTTATATAACATACTTGAAATTTTTAACAAATTAATTATGTAAAAAACATTTTATACCATAGTTATTTTTATTATACATAAGAAAATGATCAAGATGGTCTTTTGGTTGTCACACTATACTTACTAGCACAAAGATCGCGCGGCTCGTACGACTCGCGCGATGCGACCAAATTTACCTAAACTTGCAGAGCGTAAAATTTTGAAATGGCTCTTAAGCATTAACCATAGCACCAAAACGAAACCGTTTGAAACGTCCTTAGAGGCAATTAAAATTCTTTTAATAGCTGTCACTTGAAGTCCTAAATAAAACAAGAATTTTATTGAAATTGGAAAAATAAAATGAAGTTAATATTCTAGAAACCAGAGAAAACCCTCAGAGGCTGTACTGACGGAAGATGGTTATTAGTTTAGATTGCACTATTTTATTAATGGATAGTACGAGCTAATATTGAAAGTCATAAAAATTTTGTTTTATTTACTTAAAGTAAAAAGTAATTTAATTCAATTTCGTTTAATTTATTGTAGACTACCTGCCCGGATAGACTTAGTTCTGTCAAAAGTTAATAGTAAAAAAATTTTTAATTTTTTTTTTAAATTTTAAAACCTTCCGTAGGCCTTAAGGAATATACAAAATAATAAATTAGCCGAATTTGTCGCGCCACTTTCGAATTATGCGCTTAGCAACATTCATTTTTATTTATAAAGATTATACTATAATTGTTTAACCCCCAAAGCAGCAGCATAGCGAATAGAGAAAAGCCTGCTGATTCAAGCTGATTCAATTCAATTTAGGCTCATTAAAAACTCATTTGATTTCATGTCAAATTAGACAAGAGATTGGTTTGGCTTCAGTATTATGGAATTCTATTTTCCTAAGATTTAAAATTCTGCCAAATAATGCGTCGGTTCCGCGTGTAAAACGTTTGACTTAATTTTTTAATTTCTTCATTTTCATATGAATAATAATTTATGTTTTAAAAAATATTGTAAAAAAAGGAATGTTTGTAAAGGGGAACGAACAATTTAAAAGTAATTAGTGTTATCTTAATTACACTATATTAGTTTCAGCAACGTGTTTTATATTTTTATGTTCGACTCTCACGCAAATATTTAATTGTGTGGTATTTAAATAGTTTTATATAAAATAGAGGTAATAAATAGGTTTTATTGACATAGCTCCTTCATAGCTCATTGTATTGATATGAGTGACATTAGTATTGAGACATGAAAAGAAATTGATGTCAAATTCACTAGTGTTGTGCAAGAAAGTATTAATGAAAAACATTAAAATTATTAATTAGAATGAACTAAAAAAGGAATAGGTCTTACAGTAACAGTTATAAAAAATAGACACGATGTGAATAGTTTAAATATTTATTTTTGTAACAATATATATATAGTACGAGATAAAGGTTAATAAAAACGCTATTTATTGACTAATAAATTTCAATTTGTGTTTTTTCTTTTTGACTAATGGTAACACTAATATCATTGAAATATTATGGATGGCGTGTCCAGAGGCAAAAACAGGAAACGCCACCAATTCCTAGATGACCTTTCCAGTTTATGATTACGAAATTCATAAACAATTCGCTTTGTGTTATCACTGAAGGGCGGTTTTCGGTACTTGTTGATTATAGCATTGTTTTTGATTTTATATTTACTTTTACGAGGATTAAATAAATTAATTTTTAAATTAAATTTTAGGATTATTTGAAGGGCGAAATACACAAAATATACAATTAAAAACCTTAAATGATTGATTTTCTATACAAATAAATAAAATTGGAGTGTCTGTTTGTAATATTAAAATAACTGCCTTTTACTAAATTAATAGGTATGTATACACAGTACATATACCAAAATAACATTTTTTATCATTTTTGTCTGGAACTTTCACTGGCAGATAGCTGATGTAGTAAGGAGTAACTTAGGCTACTTTTATTTTAGTTTTTTTTTTTTGTAACTGCGAACTCAAAAACAACTTTTTTGTGAAATTCCATGCGGACGAATTCGCGGGTACAGCTAGTTATTAAATAAAAAGGACGATTCGGATAAGGTCTGTCGTTGATTCACAGAAAACATTGCGTAAAAATATCAGCGTGCTTAAATAGGTTTTCAACTTTCAATTATTTTTAATTTAACCAGAAAAATTAGTCTTAATTAAAATGATGTAATTAGCTCATTGATTATTCATCTTTGAGTACTGCAGTGTGAAGTTTGAATAGATTTACTCTGTTAATAATATCGTCACTTTAGTCACTTGCAGCTTAATTAGTGATGCACTCGGTAATATTTCTAAGAAGCGCTGGCTCAAAGATGTACGTATAGTCCAAGTAGATTTCTAGGAATTAAAATTCTTAAAAAACTATATCTGTTTAAATAAAATTTAGTATTTTTAGATTATAAAAAAAAAACTGATGACCAGTATTTAAATACCCATATAGAATAGTACCATGGTTACAATAATAGTGACTGTTTTAGTGATATTTGACTAAAACGTAGAAAAAATGAAAATATGATATGTTTCTTTTGTAACAATGTTATTATTTAATGTTAAAAAAAGCCATGTGCATTATTTATCTGTTGAAGTAAAGAATACAAGTAAAACTAAAATATTTGCAGAAAAACATTCAGGACGACATTTGAATTTTTTTTTGTCGCACATATCAAAGCGGAATTTCACCAATTTCATTAAAAAAATGTCGTATTTCGCAATTTGTATTTGGCTGTTATTTGTAATCGTTAATTAGGTAATCCATAATATTGTCACCTTGTTTGTTTGAACTCCTTCTTGATTTTTAAATTTAGTAGGACATCCGAACTAGAAAATAAATTCACACATCTGCTTAATTGATGCAAATTATATTATTTTTAGTTTTGTATATTAGAAAAAAAAAGATCGCAATAAAGTTGGCTGAAAAATTCCTATCTACCTATTAACTATTTCTTTTTCAAGTTATTAAGTCTGTTTTTCTCTTGTTGCGTTGGCGCAACGGTCACAGCACTGGCTTGTGGCTGTTGCGCTGGCGGTTGCGGGTTCAATCACCGCACATGACAAACATTTGTATTGGCCATGCAGATGTTTGCCATGGTCTGGATTTTTGTGCAATCCTTGTGGGTCTCGCCACCGTGCCTCGGAGAGCACTTTAAGCCGTCGGTGTCGTTATTATGTACACCTGATAGCGATCGTACTCATATTAGAGATTATATTCACCGACCCGCATTGGAGCAGCGTGGTGGATTAAGCTCTGATCCTTCTCCTACATGGGGAAAGAGGCCTATGCCCAGCAGTGGGATATTACAGGCTGAAGCGAGCGAGCGAAGTCTGTTTATTTCGAGGATCTATATATGTACATTATAATACCTTATTATACTATTAATAGGAATGGAGTAATGATGATAAACATATGCAATATATGAGATAAATTTTATTTGACAGTGCTATAACATTTTAGGCTTTTTACGTAGGCTTTGTACAGAATATCTTAAATACGAATATATCCCTTAACGGTAATATTTACGTAGAAAAAGTATTTCAACCGTAAATCAAAAAATAAATTCTATATATAAACTAACTTTTCCGTCTAAAAAAACATTTTGTACATTAAATAATGATTACAACTTGTAGATACGATTTTCCGACTTGATGGAGTTTGTAACACAACTTAAGTGATTTTTCAGCGATTGTTAACACGCTATGCTATATTTAGTAAGTCACCCTGTGATTACCGTGAAATTAGTTTTACATTATAACTTAATTGAATTTAAGCAATAATAGAAAGATAAATACTGTTGAATTAGATAAACCGTGTTGTTTTTTAATTTTCCTGATATACGGTCTCGGCGTATGTGTCTGTTCGGTTTTTGATTCTTTTTTTTTTGTAAGACGTTTAAAACTCAGTAACTAGTAGGAGGGAAATCAAAGCTAATCAGCGAAATTATTATGGTGTAGGTATTTTTTTATTAATTTAGCTCGTAATGTCCCACTGCTGGGCATAGGCCTCTTTTTCCATGAAGGAGAAGGATCAGAGCTTAATCCACCACGTTGCTATTCTGAGGGTTGGCGGATCGGTCGGTGTAGATATAATAACTTTTAATTGAGAACAAATTTTATTAGGTATATTTGACTATTTGTAGCATTTAAAAAAAAAAATGATCGTCATTTAGACTTCAAAGAGTTTCAAGTGAAAAAGGTTTTATTCTACTTTACAACAATGTCACGTGTTTCTATGGACACGTAATTCATTTTTTTTTTTGACAAAAACGTGATATGTTATATCTTCTCTGTCGCTGGGGTCCTTTTGAGTGACAGAGAAAGGGAGAAAAGTATGATTTTATTGATATAAAAAAAAAGAAAAATAATTAAACCCTTTTTCATGGTTTTATTTTGACAACTACATTTCTTGCTCCTAATATCGTATGTCGATTCCTACATCACATCGGGATAATGTAAAATTCTCTTCAGGAATAATGGTGTAAGTCGATTGGATGTTGAAAAAAAATCAGCAATCAGCAGCTTCTGTGGTCTAGAATTAAATATTGTTGATTACATATTTTATTTTGACTAAGAATATCTTTATATTCTTATTATGCATAACTCACGTCGTTGAAACACGAAAAAGATAGTAGTCTGCGATGTACCGTAAAAATTGCTTGTCAAAATAGATTACGCAGTTTTTTGGTGGACTTGTGACAGTGTAAAAAATATTTAACACAAAAAAAATGATGACAATATTTGAAGCATAATTTGTGAAACTAGTCTAATACCATAAATGTTAATAAATACGGCCTACCCTGATTTTATACTGTAGTATATGAAAGCTCTCAGGCGGCTTATTTACTTTACCATTTTTAATAATTATTGTCGTACCTTAGCAAATTATAAAACCAAACCTTTCTTATGAATCACGCTGTTGGATAAATCTGCATGAAAATTTGTTTAGTACAATTTGAGTTTATTGCGAACAGAAAAAACACCTGCACCAAAGGAGTTTGTTTTATAATACATACAGATTAAAAATTACTTTTGATAATCTACAGTAAGAATACTCACGTATTAGGCACATTCCTCATAGCCTTGTGTCGTACAAAAACAGCGACAAGGGTTCCGTTTCCCACCACGCCTATGACAAAGATCAGCGCGAAGAGAATAGGTACGATGTAGGTCTCAGGGCGCTCGTAGTAAGGCTTGTAGGGCTCAGATATATTCAACGTATCATTGTAATCCATCGTGCATGCTATCTGAAACAATGGAAAAAGTATTTATTAAAATTAATCGTGTGGATTGTTTTATGTACGATTGTATTATACGAGTTTATGCATGATGTTTATTTCTGTAAGCTATTCTTAAAAAGTTTAATTGAATAAATGTTTCTAAGATTGTATTATTACATAAAAACACATCTATAGAAATAAAAAAAAACGTGTGGAACTCGGGGACTGCCACGGTAAAGCTAGCATAGCATTTTTTATCAACTTATGCAATTATAATTATTTATTTATTTTTATTTCCGCAGTATTTTTCTTTGAAATTAATTGAAGTAACACTTTTTGTGCGTGGTGACCGATAAGAAAACAATTTTTTTTTCTTTTATTGAATAAATGAGAAGTTAATATCGTTTAAAATATTTTTATTATCTTACAATACATGGATCAGCTCGTCTCGATCCGTGCGAGCTTCGTACAGTCGCAAGTCATACCATATACATTACACGTTAAGCGAACGCTCGGCCGAGCTACATGGTACGCGGAGTGGTTTCTGAATAATTTCTTGATTCGGTCCCCTCGCTCAAAGCCCGCAAAAAAAGCTATGCAATAGCTTAAAAAAAGCGCCGAAAATATTATGTGAATAACTTCCGAACGAATCGATACGACGATTAACATCTTGGCGATTTTTATTTATGTAGATATCAAAAATACAAACGAACGACTTTTTATTTCTAGAACTAGAGGTTAGAGTCGAGACGTTTATTAGACACGTATCTTATACTAGAATGGGTCACAAGGGATTACGAAGAGTTTATGTGCTATATCTAAGGGAGCGGTAAAGTTCAAGTAATCTACGTTCACCAATAAAATATTGTCGGTAAATGAGAATATACTTTTCATTTTTGTTTTAACTTGAGATATTTTCTAAACGGATATCTAACTCAGTTTTCTCGGAAAGACACTTCTGTGAAATTATTTATGTAGTTACAACTATATAACAAAGTTGGTGCATTGTATTTACACAATTCAAACAAGCTTATTTATCAATCACACGTGTGTAGAACACGACTAAGAACACTCAACGAAACATTTATTTTTCACTTCAAATCTATAGTTATTCATTCGCAATACATACTTTTACGCTTACGCTTCAGCCTGTAATATCCCACTATTGGGCATAGGCCTCTTTCCCCATGTAGGATGAGGATCAGAGCTTAATCCACCACGCTGCTCCAATGCGGGTTGGCGGATGTATTCCCTACAATGAGCAACGATCCCTATCAGGTGGACATGATAACAACTGGGACCGACAGCTTAACGTGCTCTCCGAGGCACGGTGGGGAGACCCACAAGGATTGCACAAACACTCAGACCACGGCAAACAACATGGCCAATACAAATGTTTGTCATCTGTGGGGATCGAACCCGCAACCGCCAGCGCAACAGGTACAATCCATGGCTGTAACCGTTGCGCCCACGGGGCGTCAATACATACTTTTAACTACAAGTTAGCCGCACAATAATTAAACAATAACTGCTTCTTCACTTACAAATTATCATATGTATAGGTCAACATCCCGCCAATACATGACAAAGATGGATTAACTATTCAAGACGGTGTCTCCTTCTTTATGCTCTTCCGGTACTTCAACAAATAATAATCAGAATAAGAACATTTAAATGGTAACAGTATTTATTGTTTAACTACCCTGCAAAACAGATAACAAAGATAGTGACTGAGTAATTGTAAATTAATATGAATTAACCATTCGGTAGATGGCGTCGCCATCTTTATACTGTTCCGGTATTAGTCGAATAAACAATAAGAGTAATATCGACACAAAATCCAATCTTTTAATAATTATCAGAAATACAAATCTAAATGCTAACACATGACTGGTCCTTTGGTCCAGTTAACATTGTTTTCCAGGCTTGAAGGTTCTTCTTCCTAGAGTCTGAGTTTAATATTTGCATATGTATTTATTTAACTTCTTAGGTAGTAGCATCAGGTGACCTACAATAATTTAATAATAAAATATATAATAATAAAAAAAAACATGTTTTAGACCACACGACTGAAGTAAAACTTATGAAACGTAACTCTCTCTTTCTATCTTCACTAACTTGTATCTCCATCTCACCTTCCGTTCGCCCCGCCCGATCACACTTTAACGCTCTCGTCACGCATTCACCAGCTTACTCCCCAATTCAAGCGTGCATAAAGAGGTTTTATCTATAATATAAAAATGAGAAAACTCGAGAACGGTTGGACCGATTTCGCTAATTCTTTTTTTAAAATATTCCTTGAAGTACGAGGATGGTTCTTACGGAGAGAAAAATTCTAAAAAAAAAGTTTTAAATTTCGTGAAAAAGTCTAAAAACAACACTTTTCTATACTCCCATACAAAAGATTTGTGATAATACTTAAAAGTCAATTTGAACTTTAATACCATACGATAAAGTTTGTGTTAGGCGATACGAAGTTCGCCGGGTCAGCTAGTTTCAAATATATATAAAATAACAAAATCAAAATCAAAATCAAAAATAGCTTTATTCAAATAGGCTCCAAGAGCACTTTCAAATCGTCATTTTACAAATTAAAACTTTAGAAATTAATTATTATTTTTGTAAAAGTGAAGCTACCACCGATTCGGAATGTAGATTCTGCAGAGAAGAATCGGCAAGAAACTCCACAGTTACTCTTTTGAAAATAATATATAAACTGTGTTTTAGAACAAAATTAGAAACATGTAAACGTAAACATATCTGTTGTTTTTGTTAAACACAGACATTATGTGACTACTTGGAAATATATGACCCGGTTTTTACGTTATTTGAAGTATATATTTAAAAACAATGTTAAAAATTCTAGCTGTTCTTTTTTTGTCCCGTACATATCACTGGCCCCGAGCAATAAAGCGGTAAATGGTTACGCACTTTTTAATGTTATTTGATTTTTGCCTTCTCTGAGTATCCAATCTATCACTATAATTTTTTTTCAGTTTTTTTTTTAATAAATATTTCTTTAGAATAAATAACAATAACAGTTCTATTGCATGGATAATTCTCTTACGATTAAGCTAGATTATTTTTATAGCTAGCTTATTTTTACGATAAACTAGATTATTGCATTTTTCTTAGAAACATAACACACAAAACCGGTGAACATCTTTACCCTAAATTTCTAAACAGAGAGTAACAGTAATAAGAAGTAAAGAAAAGGGTATATGGTACAAAATTATTCAAAATCAGCCCTCTCGTTTACCTTGGTTTATAAAAGCAAGGATTGGTAGGAAGTACATCAGAACAGCATTCAAATTACGTTCAGGCTATTTTCTATCCAAAAAGTTTGCCTTTTTAATGAAAAAAGCTGAATCCCCTTATTGTGACACATGCAGCCTGCTAGAAGATGTACACCACATACTAAGTGACTGTTATAAATACGAAACGGAGAGAGAATCATTGATGAAACGATTTAGTATAAATAAATTGCCATGGGTACTTTTTTTTCTGTGTTAACAGAACCTTTGTCTGATGCAGCAAATTTGTTAGTTATTGTTGTGATCTTACATCATCAATGATTCATTCTCCATTTCTTAGACATAGTGAGAATTAGGGTATGATGGGGCTGGCATGTCTGTGTAGACAAAAGTCCCTAAAAAAATTAAAGAATTAAAAAAAAACAGTAATAAATTTAACCGCGTTTTTGGAAATAAACGTATTATATCAATAAACTGCACTTAACAGTAAGTAATTACAAGAGATTTTATTCTGTACAATGCTATAACGCCTTTAAAATTTCCCTGAAGAAGGTGGTAATCGGCTGGTACGCTCGAGATCTAAAGTGGAAATTCGTATCGTCGTATTATTTTCTTACAATCCTGAATCTCAGTGGTTGGTGTATTTAAAAATTGTAAATGATGTTGTGATTGAAATAGTACCTATCATCTATAAATTGTATTATACACCACGCGCCACCGTTCGCTTAAACCGAAAATAAAATCATCATATAAAAAATTTCGGTCTAGCGGGTACATCGTTCCATAGCTTAATTGGCTAGAGCGCCGACACGGTCAGTCGGAGACGCAGGTTCGATCCCCGCTGGAACGGTCAATTTTTGATATGATATTCAAAAATGTTTAGAATTCCTAATATGTGGGTAACACAAAAATAAAATCGTACATATTGTATTATACATTTTTCAAATTATTTCATTAAATATGTATTCCATTGCAATTATTTTTTAAGGGTTAAATTGGTAAGAAAATAGCTTTCATTTGAGATGCTGAACGCCTGTTTAGGATCACTGTACGCTGCACTATAAACAAATGCACTATAAATAAAAAAATTGATATAACCGCTTTATTGCCCGGGGACAGCGATATATTGCTTAATTGACCTTAATTTACGTACAATTAAAAAAAAGATCTTCTTTTTCTTCTTAATATTGGAATTAATTATTTCGATAAAATGAAGAAATTAGCTTAAATTTACTGTAAGTGAATTTAAACATAATTCATTAACACTATTACAACTAAAACGAATACATTTTTATACCATTTCATCGCTCGATTTCTTTTAAATTATGAGATTCTTAAATAAGAATAATTTAGAATCTTCCAAGCGTGTCGTGACATATGAGAGACATTATGTTAAAATATTAATATAAATGTACATATTTTTTTCTTTATGAAGACGAGTGCTTTGTTGAAGGGTTTTAGGAAGTGGGTTGGTGGGTTATATATCTATCTGTGGCTCATTTATATTTTCATCTTGTACCTCTCATCGCGCCCGGTGTTTTGCATCAACCATTTCTTGCGTATTGTTTTAAAAGACTTACTTTTAATTTAAGGAAATGTATGAGAAATTTGTTCAATTCAATTAAATTAACGTTACCTGGAGCATTAATAATAGTTGACTGTGCTCGCATTATACGTACTGTATTTGTTACATACAAGTAGCTGTGCCACGACTTTGTTTGCGTGGAATTTCGTTATAAAATAAATAAAATTTTAAAATAAAAGTAATCAAATCGTTCCAGTTATTTCAGAGATTAGCCGGAACAAACAAACAGACAAACAGATATAGACGGACAAAAATTGTAAAAAATGTTATTTTGGTATATGTATGGTAAAACCGGGAGAGATGCCGCAGTGGGATAGATGCCTCATGTTCTAAAAACCTAACATCCCGAACTCACAAATAAAAATTAATCGCATAAGTAGGAGTCGAAGACACCCAGTACCTCAGATATCCACAGATATTCGTGTGGCAAGGACGCGTTTGGATCGTGTATGTAATTTTCTCCGTGGCGAAATTTACAAACACGTCAAAGTTTTAAAGGTTAGTATTTATGGTTGTATAATTTTATAAATAGTAATAAATTCCGTTATATTTTTTATCACGTCTATATACTGGGTCATTGAGTCTGCATATAGTTGTAAATAGATGCTATTGTGTTTATAATTTATTTAAAAAATACGTGGGCATCTATCCCAATCACAAAGGATAGTTGCCCTGATTTTTTGAGGTATAGGTGCCCTTAGGCAGGGCTTTAGGGCATCTATCCCTTCATTCACCATATATAGAGTAAGTTTATATGTATATTTTTTTTTGTGTCTGTTATATTTTTTATGTATTTACGTATATTTATGTTTGGATGTTTTACTGATTCTAGCAGAACTATGCCACGAAAATATAAAAGAAAGGAAGAAATGCGAGCTCGAGCATGTTCTTGGACTATAGAAAACCTACAGTCAGCTTTCGATGACAAAGTATGATTGTGCAATGTGCATGTTGACACTTGATATGAATATTTTAGACCAACAATTAAGAATTTATACTTTTGTTGAATAAATGCTTGTAAAATTTAATTAAATTTATATATATATATATATATATATATATATATATTAATCTGTGTGATATAAAAATTATATCCTAATTATAACAATTAAAAGATATAAAAAAACACAATTTTTTTTTCATTGCTATGGCCCATGTTTCTTGGAGACAATCGATGTTTTAAGAGTATAACCTAACCTAACATTTGGTTTTTGGTTTTTCGTTTTTTTCGTTTACACGGTTTAAAGGGCATCTATCCTACTCACTATTTTCATGGTGAGGCAACTATCCATATAGGTAAGCATCTATCCTCAAAAAAAAGGGTTCACGAAAAGCTAATTTCTGCCTAATCTGCATTGGCTAGGTTGAAAAAAAATAGTCATAATTCAACATAAAGGATTGAGCTAGCTACATTAATAAAAATTATTCGTATAAAAATCATATTTTTAAAATTAGGTGGCTATTTCAAAAAGTGAGGCATCTATCCCGGTTTTACCCTACCGTATCCATATTCATTTAGTAAAAAGCGGTTATTTTCAGTTATTGTCAGAATATGTTTCGGAGAGTGTGCCCAAGAGCTGTACAATTTGGTTCCACCATCACCATTCTGCCACCGAACCGCTAGGCATCGCTTGAGTATGCACCGCTACGTGGTTGAAATCCCACGATCTCGCACTAAGCGTTTTGCTTCCTCTTTCTTAATACGCACCGCAAAAATCTGGAATGCCCTTCCGAATTCCGTTTTTCCAAATAATTACAACTTGGGTATTTTCAAATCAAGAGTGAATAGGCATCTTCTAGGCAAGCGCGCACTATCTTAGGCTGCATCTTCACTTACCATCAGATGAGATCGCGGTCAAGCGCTAGTCTATATATTGTAAAAAAAAAAATATTACAAACAGACACTCCAATTTTATTTATTTATTATTGTGTATTTCGCTTCCGTAATTGCTATAAACTGTATTTTTAAGCTACTCGTATATGCTGTGCTTGTAATCGTGGCTTTCTCCTTCTGTGCTTATGCTATAAACTGTATGCTATACTTGTGCCTGTTTTTGTAAATTTCTGCTTCAGTACTTTGTTTGTTTGTGTATATCTTTTTTAAGTTCGGTTAATAAAATCAAATTGAAACCGACTCGGTTTTTACAGTCAATAAAAATGAAATACAAAGCCGCTTAAGTAATATAAACCTTAGTATAATAGAAGTGGTATGTAAGTCACAAGCATATATTATATGACGTAATTATATTTTTGTTATTAAAAACGATTACAATTATAATCTGTGGTATAATATAGTCTGTGGTATGACTAAAACAGTCTCTAAAAACCAAGGAAGTTAAACCCTATTACTAGGTGTCAAGTCTCTATCAAAAAGGCAATGGCTCGTAATCCGGTTTGCTGTCGCATTTATGGTATTCAAAAGTACACAAAAAGTTATTTAGTTAAAATTACGGTCGAACATGAGATAGTTTTGAACAAAGTTTTTTAAGAATCTGTGTAACATAGTCCCGGTTTAATTCCATAGTAAATAGAATATTAAAATCGTAACTCTTTAAGATTTCAATCGAATCAAATAATAAAGGTCAGAAAAATATATGATTATTAGTACTTCTAGAATCTCTGTTTATAAGAAAGAAAAATACAAAACAAACGAAACCACAAAAATGTTTTTGAAATAGATAAGCGTTTCTTTGTAAGGTTCAAGATCAATTCATTATTTTTTTTTCCGACAAAAGGTTGTAGGGATAAGAGAAACCTTTTTAGAGGGCATGTTTTGCAGTATACTTGAAAACGAGGGACAAACCTAATAAAGAATTTAAGATATAGTATCAAGTACAGTACTGTAGGGTTGTCTATGTTACTGTTTTATTGTAAATTGCTCTCGAAAAGATCAAGTAAAGTTAAAGTTTCCACTAATAATGAAAAGCTTTATCTTCTAAGGAGTAGAATGGGACCTTTATCTTAAATTATGCGATATGTGTCTGTGTTTGTATTTATTCAGCTGTTTAAAATACGATGAACACTTTGTATTTTTTTATTATAATATTATGGGCTTACTCTTGACCCCAGTCTAGCTCTAGAGCAGAAACAAGGTCTAAGATGGAGCGAGTTCGCCCAGAAGAAGCCTGTTCATTCGCGCTTCAAACATGTTCGGGTTATATGAACTCAGAAATACAGACGCCGGCAGAGAATTCCACTCCTTGGCTGTGCGCATTAAAAAAGATGATTCGAAGCGCTTTGTACGTATGAAAGGTATATCAATCAGGTAGGGATGAAAGCCTGCAGTACGTCTGTAAGTCCGATGGAAGAAAGGAGATGGGGGTATGAGCTCGTGCAGTTCCATATAGCTGTATATGGAATTCTAAAGGTAGGTAGGTCCCCATGTCATCCGCTGATCTTTCTATTTCTATACAAAATATTTCAACCAATTGTGCGTTATAACTCTAATTAGTACTAAAATGAAAACTAAAACATTGAGATTTGAAGCAGTAACTTTACTTCTATAAAGCTATCGATCTGTACTATAAAATGGTTCAGATAAATATTACGATAAATACTGAATTATAAATTATAATTTTTTTTTATCGAATATGCCCTTCACATTTTGGAAAAGATCTTATACGTTAAAAACGCTATTATACTACTCAAGTGCTGGATCGATTTCTGCCAAACAGAAGTGAAAACTTCATTGGCAATCGCAATTAGGAAGTAACGCAATAAGTACCGAGTTAACCCGATCAAGCCTTTACCTCAGAGCGTGGCGGATCAGCCTAACTTACCACCTAAGAAAAAATCGGCACACACAAAAAAGGTAATCACTTCAAAAACCGCATTGAAATCGATCTTTAAGTTTTTTTCGGAGAGCTACGATGCCACAGACACAAACACATAGACATAGATGGACTTTATACTTTTTCAAATAGAGAAAGGATATAGAAGCGGTTTTAACCAGTAAAAAAGTCAAAGTTCAAACAGCGTTTCCATAAATCATTGAACACATAAGATGCAACTTAACAGACATACTTAAGAACATAAAAGTTATCGTGAAATTATATAGAAATCCATCAATCTTTATCGCGGAGCGGAAAGTACTGAACGATACGGTTCTTGAATATTAAACATTAACACAAGTACACATAAAATGATAATATTTTATAGACGGAACGTTCTCGAATATCGATAGATACTTAACCAATATGTTAAGCGTCTTTTTTGATAGGATGTCGGCAGAATTATAATTGTAGAAATGTTTAGGATATTAGGAATAAAAATTAGTTAAATATAACGATTATGGTAAGTTCCTAAAATTTTCGGAAATACTCTAAAAATGAATTTAGCGCTAGATTTTCACTGAGGAAAGTTATATGATCTTCACGAGCAAAAACTTTTTAAATATTGTTTTTGATATCCTGTACAATGATGATCTTCGACTTGTATCACTTATTACGAGAGGCACAGAATTATAATTATAGTTAGTAAGCTCTACGATGTTAATATACTTGCTTATTCCACAGATTAGGTATATAATGAACCAAAGCCAGTCCAATGTGCCTCACGTGAACAAAAAATGTAAGATTAGGGACAAAACCGAAACATATCACGTAGCGCTACGTGACTTGAAATTATCTGCTGGAATGTGAAAATACATAGAAAACATGATAATTGAGTTTAAACGAAACGAAATCTCAGCTATTTGCCAATGCTCGACATCTGGCGCAAGGGACGTGAACACTTATGCCAACCAACCAGATTGTAGACTTAGCTCAATGTTGAATGTTTTTAACTTTCAACCAACTTCTGTCTTTAAAACAGAGTTTGACAGAATTGAGTTATTTGATGTCCACATAGTTCTATATGACATTTTACAAATTCATTTTATAACTTGTAAAATTTCACTTTATTTAAAGATCAGCATATCTGTCCACCTTCTAGTTCTTCTGCTCAGATTCTGAGCGAACAACACATTTTAAAAATATTCTACCTGAGAGATACCTTTTACTGAAAAAAACTTACAATCTTTTATACATCTAGATTAAATAATAACTCATAACGTTTTATATGTCAAACTTGGCGAATTTACTTGGCTAGGCCTTTGGCACAGTTTTGATAATTCTTTCTATTCAAGGCGTTATGGTTTCAATTTCCGCTCCAAATATGGGTGTAATATATATTTCGTTTTGTATGCTTTCTCTATGTGTAAATAACTGTTTTATGTAATTTATTTTTCCGAGTGGTGTACAATAAAGTATATTCTCTCTCTCTCTCTCTTTATTTAAATGAGCATTTGTTAAAAAACACGTCGCTATATCAGCCGGATATTACCTAAGATCCAGGCAATTATTTTCCCACCGTAAGATTAGGCGAAAGTGTGAGAAGTCCCATATTAACCGTATATATAAAATTCTCGTGTCACAATATTAGTTATAATACTCCTCCGAAACGGTTGGACCGATTTTTATGAAATTTTGTGTGCATATTGGGAAGTTCTGAAAATCAGCCAACATCTATTTTTCATACTCCTAAGTTATAAGGGTGGGGGGATTAAGGCTAATAACATATATGGCAAAACGACGTTTGCGTGGTCAGCTAGTAATATATACAATTTGGTTACTTTCTCCATTGATTCCATAAGGTAAAGCGTTCTTGTCACTGTGATTAAAAATGATTGACGTTGAGTTCATTGAAAAATAAGTTTAACGATCGTAACACTTTTATCATAAATAATGTTGGCTGATTAATTTATTGTAAGCGCCGCTTTGTCATTGTAACGACAACCTATCAATTAGGTGATAAATCGATACCGGGCTAATCGGAAACGTACATCAATCAAAGCTATTTTTTTTTACAAACAAGAATACATAAAAAAAGAAGAAAAAAATTGGATAATTTTGTCTGTTGATTGTTATCTTTGTCAATTAATATTGTGAATCGGTTTTTGTTTTTTGTTTGTAAGAGCACACAGCGCTAGATGAGATAGATTATTATCTAAATGAGGATATTATGGTGTTATCTCAGAAAAATCGTGGCAATTCCTTAGAAAACTTAGACTGCATATTTACATCTACATATATAGGTACATATCTTTGTATTAATTAGAATACACCTATAATAAAACCTATAATAATAAAATCGTAATACGTTCAATTCTGTGCATCGAAGATTAAATATCTTCGTAAGAAATTTATCTATCTTGCCTACATTACATCAAAACTACTTTACGAATTTAAACAAAACTGGGAATGATTTGAGTTCATACTAAGACCTAAGAGACTAGGCACTCCTTCTCCCTCTTAAAATTAAAAAATACGCGGACTCTTGTACACTGATTTAACTTAAGAAAAGTTAGACAAGCCATTGCAAAAAATCTGCATTCTTTTCTATTCGGATTACGCAAATTCGACCATGTATGTCTCTTCCTTTCGACCTCGTCTGAAGTTCCTTCCTATCAGATATTGTCGAAACCTTCACGTTTTGTTAAAGCATAAAAGCATATATTTACTAATATTCATATTGACTTTAAATTACTTTATAAAATATTATTTATATATAATATTTTGTTGAGTTTGTAATTCGCTTTTTAAAAACTCTATGCATTATTATACATTTCTTGGATTTCAGTTGGTAGTAGCTTAAAGTTCATCAAGAATAATTTACACGTATTAGACAAAATAAATTGAAGCTTAGTATCATTCGCTAGTCCAGTCTGTAGTTGAAACGTTAGACTGACGTGCTGAAAAAAGCTCATCAGTGACACGACTCGTACACGCGAAGCGGTTTTGTCGTAATTGCGATACGGGAGTTTTTAATTAAGTTTTAAAGCCAACGGTTTTTAGTTTACAACGTATATTTGAAATATAATCTTCATTAAGCAATATGCAATTAAGGTTAGATGCTAATTGCATTTTGAATGTTGTTTATGAAAGTTGGGTGTCAAATCAACATTTTTTTTACATTTGAACATACTTATTTTTTAAAGGTAATGACTACTTGTCAATCATCGATTAAATTTTGTTATTTTATTAAAAAAAAATTTTTTATTTTTATTTTGTTTATATGTTTTGTTTGGTTATAATAATATGTTTTTCCATTTTCTTATTTTTCTCGAGAACATTATCAATAAAGCTAAGTGGCATATATTTCCCAAGCTAGCTCCTATCTACGTTGAACTTTGACGAAGTTCGTGTATATATTTGTTTTAGGGACATAATCCTACAAAGTGCGAGACTCGCCTCAGTTTCTCGCCTGCTTTGATAGTTTTGCCTCCTATCTTGTATGTGAATAACTGCGTGATGATCTTAGCTTATCATTTATATTTTATTTGGTCATGTGTTAATTTGTTTCAGGTTTTTAAGGTTTTACTGAGGTTCCTAATTTCGATATGACGGTAATCGTATGATATTATATCGTGTGGAATTAAGGGATACAACTTTACAAATTGCTTTACGATATACGAGGTGGTTTTTTGACACATTAGTTTAAAACGAAATAAGTTTTAAACATTAACGGCCATGAACACTTTTGATGTAGCTATTCTTAATCCAAAATATTAAAAATTATAAAGTCACGTCATCACATATTAAACACATACATTTTAAGCAATATTAATTTAAGACTCATTTTTATAAAAATATAAAAGCTTCAATCAAAGCAAGTTTCAGAATGTGTATATATTGTATATGTAGGCAATTAAAATATGCGTAACACTTTATTAAATACTGAAAAAATGTTGGTAACCAATAGTGTATATGCAAAGGATATAAATAAATATAAAGTGATAGTACTCTTAAACATAAAAGAGTCTTTGATATTTTTTCTTATGTTTATATTAAGATGAACATACAATTTCTCTCATATTACAACAATAATAAATAAAAAAGTTACAAGTTGTAGAAATAGCTTCGCAAAAAGTCGTGTTCACGATAAAAATGTCTGATAAAGTATTAGATCATAAATCAAAAGAAATTGTTTTATTCGTGTTTCGCTAGACTTAGTTTTTTTAAACGATCAGACAGATGTGACGAACAACTTTCAACTGCTTTTGAGTATTTATAAGTCAAGTTTAAAGTTTAATACGTTATTCATATAATAAATGGACTAGCCCGTAGACGCAGTATGTAGTGACCCTGCTTTCTGCTTCGAGGGTTGTCGGTTCGATTCCCACCCCGAGTTTGGGTGTAATATATATATATATATATATATATATATATATATATATATATATATATATATATATATATATATATATATATATATGTATGTATTATTTATAGGTATGTTTATCAATAGAAAAAAAAAATGTGTAGCTAAATACCAGTCAGCTGTTACCTATAACACAAGCATTAAGTTGCTTACTTTAGGAACAGATGACCGTGTGTGTATAGTTAAAAAAATAAATAAAAATAATATTAGTAAGTAAAATACTTTATTGAACTGCAACAATACTTTATTGAACTTTAGCGCTGTTGGAAGCTAAACAGTATATAATAATAGATCTACCATTTACTATCCTTATATATTATGAGCCCCCAGTCTCTTGAAACAGAATTATCGATGCTCTAGAGAAATATCTTAAAATACGAACTCCCAAGCCAATACCAATTTCTTAGGTATACGCATATTTATCACGAGCGGGATAGAACCCGTTACAGATTGTGATGTTTGTACCAATCGGTTATCATAATTATATCTGGTCTTATCAAAGTATATGCACAGCTTTATAATTATTATTAATCAAAATTATTGAACTAAACTGCAATCAATATATAATTACCTGTAATTCTCAATTAGAATAAAAAACGTAATTTCGTTGAACGTCTCAATTTGATCAACACGCATTAATCAAATCGTTCATTTTCAATAGTAATAAGTGTGAAATGGCTCTTATTAATTATTATTTATTTGTATTAAGTCTAGACAGATTACTTTGCTAATATTAGTCGTCTCTCGGCAAATATCAATACAGAACTTCTTGAGATTTTTACGTTTATATAATAAATAATGATACGAACAGGAAAGAAATAAGTATGTTGCCTGTAAAAGCATAAATATTAAATATCCAATGTATAGTGTTACATTCAATTTGATGTAGTAATTATATTATGATAATTGTATTTGATACTACTGTTTTCTAAGAAAAAAAAAATAAAAATAAAATACGTAGCGGATACATAATATACGGTAGCAGATTTTGTAGCTAGGTGGTTTAGGCAGGTAGGTTTTGGTTTGTCTTACTAGCAGTTGCTCGCGGCTTTGCTAGCGTAGATATTTATAATATTTAGGTTTAGAGATATACAAATAGCAGCTAAAGTTGTGTAATGTAATGTATAATCATTATTTTAAAACAACTCATGACCTATTTATATCACATTTATGTTTCACTTTTTGTACTTTAGAACTATCAGACTGCTCGTAATGCTCTCAATCCCGCTTTATGGAACAGTCGTGAAAAAAACAGTCTTCCCTTAGGTTTCTCAAGTCATTTTTAGGTAATTTCAGTAATACGAAGTAATCTCCTATTTGACTATAAGAATTTGTAGGTGCTCGGATACTTATTTATGTCGTGTAATCGAAATCTTAAAAATAAAAATTCATGCTTCTAAAATTTCAACTTCAGATATGAATAATTGTGTTTGCTCGCAAACGAAAAAAAAACTGACTTCAATTATATCGACGAGTAATACAACGTAGATCAACGAAAAAATAGTCAAGTAACTGGGCGTTATCAAAGATTACTCAAAAAGTGGTTATCAGATCTCAATAAAATTTATATGTGACCACATGAGAAACATCAGCTGTCGATTAAATTAAAAATTATTAAAATCGGTACACCCAGTAAAAATTTATTGCGGATTTTCAAGAATTTCCATCAATTTCTCTGGGATCCCATCATCAGATCCTGGTTTCCTTATCATGGTACTAAACTTGGGATATCTCCTTTCCAACAAAAAAAAGAATTATTAATATCGGTACATCCAGTAGATAGTTATGCGGTATAATACAACGTAGGTCGACGAAAAAAGCGTCAAGTAAAAACGCATTATTAGATATAGCTCGAAAAGTAGTTGTTAGATCTCAAATAAATTTAAATGGGACCAATTGGCACACACCACCTTTCGATTAAAAGAAAATTTGTCGAAATCGCTACACCCAGTCAAAAGTTCTGATGTAACATACATAAAAAAAAAATACAGTCGAATTGAGAACCTCCTCCTTTTTTGGAAGTCGGTTAAAAAAATATCTAAGATATATGGAGGGGTAAAAATTTCATCAAGACTAAAACATCAGATTTGATTATTTATTTGTTTATTAATAAACAATACCTAACTGGCTTTATAAATAAAGGGTAAAATAAAATTTATAAGTTCAAAATAAATAATAGTTTATGCAAGAAATAAGACGCACTTTTATACGTATGTCAATGATTTTGTTGTAATTGATTTTATATCAATTTCAAAAGTGCTGATCAAACGTTTATCGAATAATTGTGTTTGCTCGCAAACGACATCGACAAGTAATACAACGTAGGTAGACGAAAAAATAATCAAGTAAATACGCGTTTTCAAAGATTACTCAAAATATTGTAATCAGATCTCGATGAATTTTAAACGTGACCACACGATAAACATCAGCTTTCAATTAAACTAAAAATCATCAAAATCGCTACGCCCAGTAAAAAGTTATTTGGTATAATACAACGTAGGTCGATGAAAAAGTAGTCAAGTAAAGACGCATTATTAGATCTAACTCAAAAAGTAGTTATTAGATGTCAAATAAATTTATATAGGACCAAATAATACACAACACTTTTCGATTTTTTTTAATCGAAATCGGTTCAACCAGTCAATTGTTCTGAAAAATCGAATTAAGAACCTCCTCCTTTTTTTGGAAGGTTAAAAAATGTAAAGCTTCTAACTCCAGAAATAACATATCATCATTTTTAAAGTGTAGAATTAAAAAAAAAAATGAAACAGTATTCATTCATTTTTAATTAGTGCTCCGGAACTACATTTTTATGTTTTCAGCTTCAAAAATGACGAATTTTTCATTTGAAATATCAACCTCTATTTCATCTCTGTAAGAGTAGGTTGTCCACTAATGCTGAAATGGTGAGGACCGTACTGGTGTGTGTGTGTGTGTGTGTGTGTGTGCGTGTGTATGTGTGTGTGTGCGTGTGCCGTGTCGGCGGTGACTAAACACTTACGGTCGCGGGTTCGATTCCCGCTCGGAGTGAATATTTGTGTTAATGCAAATATTTATTTCTGGTCTGGTTGTTAGTCGTTGTGGGTCTCCCCATCGTGCTTCGGAGAGCACGTTACGCTGTCGGTCTTGTTTGTTATCACGTACGCCTGATAGTGATCACTACTCATAGTAGGGAATATATCCACCAACCATCATTGGAGCAGCATGGTGGGTTAGGCGCTGATCCTTCTCCTGTATGGATAAATAGGGCTATGCCCAGGAGTGGGATATTACAGGCTGAAGGGAAGTGTATATTGAATTTAAATTACTTTATAAAATATATGAAAACTTATGTCATAAACAAGACGTTCGTAGATAATGTCGAAATATCGAGCTCCGCGAATAAAAAATAAAAAACATGGTAAATATCCCGTTTTAAATAACTTCAGTATGGAAAATAACCATGTTAATTTAAAATCTTATATAAGTTATATGTAAGATTGTTACTATGGGATACAGCAGACGATTTCTGCAATTAAATTAAATATAAGTCGTTATTGTTTAATATGAAACATGTAATAATATTAATTAATTAAAATAATTAATTTATAGAACAATTTATGTATTGTGTCATTTCATTCGGCCGAATAATATCTACTGTATGCATGTAGTACAAACTAATTAAATATATTAATATGATAAATGAGCAATAAAGGCACCAGAATATCATAAATTGAAATGTATAGGATTTCATTCAATTTCAATAAACCTTAGTTCATTCAAAATGAATTAATATAAAATTTAGGTCAAGTAAAAAATGATGACAAAATAAGTCTATTTGGAACCCGTTATATTAAAATCTATTTAATTTTTATCATTTCTAATTAAAAACGGTATTAATGGTAAATTTATCAGCAGGGTTCTCAAAATAACTCTGTCATAAATGGAAAGAAACTGGAGACTTGTTAAAGTGAACATACTTAATTTTTATATATCAAGTTTGAATGAATTATGTATATCGGTTTTGACGACGCGTTGGCGTAACGGTCACAGCACTGGTTTGTGGTTGTTGCACTGGCGGTTGCGAATAAACATTTGTATTGGCCATACAGGTGTTTGCCGTGGTCTGGGTGTTTGTGCAGTCCTTGTGGGTCTCCCCACCTTGCCTCGGAGAGCACGTTAAGCCGTCGGTCCCGGTTGTTATCATGTACACCTGATAGCGATCGTTACTCATAGTAGGGAATATATCCGCCAATCCGCATTGTAGCAGCGTGGTAGATTAAGCTCTGATCCTTCTCCTACATGGGGAAAGAGGCTTATGCCCAGTAGTGGGATATTACAGGCTGAAGCATAAGCGTATATTATTTCACAACACCAATTGATTATCCATTCAACTGCTGGCTTTGAAATACACAGGCCGAAGACGGGCAGCAGCGTCTTAGGTGCGACAAAGCCAGCCCCGCGGTCACCAACCCGCCTGCCCAGCGTGGTGACTATGGGCAAAACACATGAGTTCATGCCATTTTTGGCGCGAATTTATGGAGGCCTATCTCCAGCAGTGGACTTCAATAGGTTAAAATGAAGAAATGAATGAAGTTTTTTGATGTGCAATTAAAAATATCTCATTTGAAATTAATAATTTTACTAAGCATAAATTTGATTTGTTACTATCTCACTAATAGCTTGTTAAAGCACACAAGTAGATAGCTTAAACCTGTATATGAATATATAAAATAAACATACATATATTCATTTTTGTAACGCAGTATTATAATTTAAACCAATATATAAAGTCGCTCCCAACGCTATCCAAACAAATGATAAGAAAAGTCAAAGACAGGTCGATTTTTCATATACACTCTCGGGGCATATGAGACATATTGCCCCAGGTGTATGTTTTATTCATGGGTCATATGAGACGTGAACATGACTTTTGCATCAGATATGCAGTGGGATCGTAAAATTTTACCTTTAAAACGTATAATTCGCTATTTTATTTGAGGATGTATTTGCATTGCATTGCATTGTCGCTTGAAACGTTGGCAGATTTATATTTTAAAAGATATTTAAATATTATGTTTGTGGTAAAATATTACGTACTTAAAGTTGTTTGTAAAGTATTCATTCATAATTGTTTCTAATAAATTATAGAAAAAGTTCAAATAAATTAAAAAATAAAGTCAATCATAGTTTGGATTGTGACATTGCAGTGATAAAGTAAGACAAATTTGAAAGTTACGAGTTAAATAGTAACACTAATAAAGAAATTTATTAGTAAAGTTCAATTAATAACAAAACAGCGTAATCTCATATATAGATCAAATATTTTCATACTGCAAATGTTATGAAATAGTTTTACCCTATTAAATTTACAGCAATCGATCCTCAGATTGGTGTGCGCATAACGTTCAGTTAAAACTTGATAATTCTATTTTCAATTTAACAAAAAAGTTATTGTTCAGTTCGCAAAGTTATTAAATAAACAAATTTCTAAAATAAAAGTAGCCTAAGTTACTAATTATTACATCGGCTAAAGTCGCATCAAAATAGGTCCAGCTATTTCAGACATAGCCTTAACAAACAGACAGACAGACAGTAATTGTAAAAAAAATGCTATTTTGGTATGTGTACCGTGTATACATCCATATGAATTTAGTAAAAAGCGGTTATTTTAATACTACAAACAAACACTCCTAATTTTTTTTTATTTGTATAGATATTCAGTTTAGATCGATTTCATTACATAATTTCAAATATATTGACTTAATAAATAATTGTGTTTGCTCGCAAACGAAAAAAAACCGACTTCAATTACATCGACGAGTAGTACAACGTAGATCGACGAAAAAATAGTCAAGTAACTGCGCGTTATCAAAGATTACTCAAAAAGTAGTTATCAGATCTAGATAAAATTTAGTGACCACATATGTAATAAACACCAGCTTTTGATTAAATTAAATATTATCAAAATCGGTATACCTAGTAAAAAGTTATTGCGGATTTTCGAGAGTTTCCCTCGATTTCTCTGGGATCCCATCATCAGATCCTGGTTTCGTTATCATGGTACCAAACTAGGGATATCCCCTTTCCAACAAAAAAAGAATTATCAAAATCGGTACACCCAATAAAAAGTTATTGCGGATTTTCAAGAATTTCCATCAATTTCTCTGGGATCCCATCATCAGATCCTGGTTTCCTTATCATTGTACTAAGGATATCTCTTTTCCAACAAAAAAAGAATTATCAAAATCGGTACATCCAGTAGAAAGTTATGTGGTATAATACAACGTAGGTCGACGAAAAAAGCGTCAAGTAAAAACGCATTATTAGATATAGCTCGAAATGTAGTTGTTAGATCTCAAATAAATTTAAATGGGACCAATTGGCACACACCACCTTTTGATTAAAAGAATATTTGTCGAAATCGCTCAACCCAGTCAAAAGTTCTGATGTAACATACATAAAAAAAAAATACAGTCGAATTGAGAACCTCCTCCTTTTTTGGAAGTCGGTTAAAAAATGTTACATACTTACCTGTCCTAATAACCGATGTCAGTTTCGTAATTAGAAAACTGAAACCGTCTTTAGTGATTACGAGATGCTAAGAATTTTTATACAATATATCAAATAAATGGTAACATTGTCGTATTAGCTTGAATTTTATTTCGTGATATTTTTACTACGTTTTTTAACCACTGTGTCATTTATATTAATTTTTAAACACTGTATAAAAAATATATCTACGCAAATAAAATGTGTACCTGCCTATATTGCAGATGTAGGCAAAATTTCATTTTTAAATTAGGACTTAAATCAAAATTAAATTGTAATAGTTTTCAAACTCGCAGATTTGCAGTACAATTTAGTTCATAAAGTACAACTTAAACCCTGATATTCTACCAACGATAACGAGCAAAAACTACCATCGTCGTCTTAACAAGGCGGATAAACGAGACTTACTTCGTTTATCATGTCGTAAAAGCACACAATACTATAAAATTAAATCTTTAACCGTATCTTCGTTTTTGATGTACATTTTGCCTTTCATCTTCTCTCTCAAGGGATGATTCCCTGATTTACCCTGATTACTGAATTTCGAAAAAAGTGTCGATGATCATAGCTTGTGATTTGTAATCGTATCCTGTTCGATTTAGCCTGCAATATTCCACTGCTGGGCATAGACCTCTTTCTGTATGCAGGAGAAGGATTAGAGTTTAATCCACCACGCTGCTCCACTGTGGGTTGGTGGATATATTCCCAATTATGAGTAACAATTGCTATCCGGTGTCTATGATATCTGCCCTGAGGCCCAGTGCCACAAGTACAGACACCCAGACCAAAATAAATATTTGCATACATTTTAATATTTACTCCGAGCGGGAATCGAACTCACGGCCGTCGATGTTTAGGCGCCTCTGACACGGCACCGGCACCATTACACCAGACCGGTCGTATTTATTAACTTAAAGAACTGTAAAAAATTAATATACGGAAATTTGTCACGTAATATTGTCTCTTACTGATAGCTACGCAGCAGATAAATAAATTTAAATTAGCATTTTATGTAATTTATTAGACGATATAGCTGTTATAGAAAATATTTCAGATCGTATAAAATATTCAAATCCGCTTAGTGACGGCGTATTTGTTTTACCGTCTGTTACTTCGTTAACGTATAATTGAGTTTCAATTCCTTTATTAATAAGTTTGGAAGCAATTATTCTTTATCTTGTTATCCGTTCGTCGCTTCTCTTACAATTATTAGAAACCAGAAATGTTTGTAGAATGACGATTAAAATGTTCTTATAAAAGTCAAATTTTAATATTTCAATATGTATTTGTTGAGACAAGCGTATTTTTATAGATTAACTAGCTGACTCGGCAAACGTTGTCTTACTGCTAAACTATTTCAAAATAGGGATTGATCGTAGAGGGTTGAAAATTTAGGGTTGTATGTATTTTTTGTGTTGTATCATAAAAAATTAAAAAATAAATAATTTATCTAAAAAAAAAATAGGGCTGGACTTCCCTTAATATTTAGGGGGATGAAAAATAGATGTTGTTTGATTCTCAGACCTACCTAATATGCACATAAAATTTTATGAGGATTGGTCAAGCCGTTTCGGAGGAGTTTAACTACAAACACCGCGAAACGAGAATTTTATATATTAGATTATTATTTATGGCTTTCAATAGTACCAATATAGGGTGGATGATTTCACGTTTGGCACTTAGAATGGAAAACACACAAAGGAGATTTTTCAGTGTTAATTAGAATGATTAAGAAATGTGATTGTATGTTCAAGATTACAACGTCAATAGGATTTTGAAGTTAAAACTGTAGTATTGTGGAGTTTGTATTAGTCCACGTTATTGTGCGATTATATACATAAAAAAGTAATTTTTAAGGACTAAGCCTGTACATAAACTAGAAAAAAGTTAAACTAAATCTATTTTACGTCAGTAGGTACTGATGTCAAAATTAATAAATTAAAAGTATGGCTAAGTTTTTGGTGGCCGAGCTTTCTGCTCCGCTGGTTGCGGGTTCGATTCCTGCCTGAGTCTCGGTGTAATTGTATTTATTAAGATATGTATTATTTCTATGTATATTTATAAAAACATATTCTTCAATAGCAGTCGGCTGTTACTTATATTACAAGTATTATGTTGCTTAACGTAGAAACAGACGACCGTGTGTGTATGTTATAGATATTTATTTATTAGTATTATTATTATTTAACTGTTAATGAACGTATCTATTCAACACTTAACAACTTCCTTGTAACAAAAACTTCCTTAAATAAACAAAACGTAATTTTTGACATTTATTGCCACAGTTCCGCTACGCTGTTTTATTATTTACATTCGTCATAAAAAAACTTCTAAAGCAATAAATATTTTTGAAATCAAACCGGTAGACCTCGATTGCTTTATTCTAAGAAATAAAGCATACACAAAAAAAAAACACGCTTTATAACTTAGATGCCATAATAAAATTGTTGTATACGTGGGTTCTTTTTTTAATAATATTTATTTATCAAATTTTTTATATAATTATCAGAGATATAAACATAATAATATATTACAAAGTGCAAATGTAATTTAATTTTTTATATATAACTAACTGACCTCGCAAATTTCGTTTTGCCATAAGTATGTTATTAACCCTCCTTAATTCTCCCCTCCCCCTTATATAGCTGTATGAAAAATAGATGTTGGCCAATTCTCAGACCTACCCGGTACGCACACAAAATTTCATAAAAATCAGTCCAGCCGTTTCGTTAGAGAATTGTAGCTAACATTTATTTTTATTATTCATTGTGACACGAGAATTATATATAAGTGATTTTACACTAAATTTTTTGGTCAGTAACAATAAAATATAGCCTATGTCACTCCTGAACAGTGTAGCTTTCAGTTAGTGAAAAAAATTTTATGATCGGATCAGTATTTGCGAGGATTACCCCCTACAAACGAACAAAGTAAGAAACTTTACCTCTTTATAATATTAGTATAAATAGATGCTATGATGCTATATTTCATGCAAGGTATTACCAATTTTGTATCAAACTACAGTTTATTAACCACCTTCAAAAAAGGAGGTTTCTCAATTCGACCGTATATATATTTTTATGTGTGTTCGTGGATAAATTCGTCGTTTATGAACCGATTTTGCTGATTCTTTTTTTGTTGACCATGATAATGAAACCAGAATTTGATGATGACGTCTCAGAGACATCGAGGGGAACCTTCGAAAATCGTAGTGGCGACTAGTGCGTTTGTTAGTTTGTTTCGACTACTTACTTATGTTATATTACTTGTCGATGCAATTGAAGTCGTTTTTTTTGTTTGCTAGCAAACACAATTATTAGCTTAAAAGAGTTACTTCACGTTTAGTTTCTTGCCGGTTCTTCTTTTCAGAATCTTCATTCCGAATTGATGATAGCTTTAATTATAAACATAAATAAACAACTAAACTTTGAATACTTACGAGTGCTGTAAAGAACTCACTATAGACGGCGCCACGATCGCTTAAACCGAATATAAAAACATCATATCAAAAATTTCGATCTAGCGGTTACGTCGTTCCATAGCTTAATTGGCTAAAGCACCGACACGGTCAGTCGGAGATGCAGGTTCGATCCCCGCTGAAACGGTCGATTTTTGATATGATATTAAAAAAATTGTTCATAAATAAACATTTAATTTCTAAGATTAAGTGCTTTTGAATCATATTTGTAATAAAGTTATTTTTCAATTCATTCGGTTATAAAAAGTATATATTATAAAATTAATGAGGTCGAGTTTTTGAAGGTTGTTTTGTAACATAGATGATGATATAATTAGGAATGGACGACCAACGTATGATGATAACTAGGCGAAAATTTAGGTACTTTGAAATTCCCTCATGAGAAATACATACACTCGTAGTTAGTAAACAACGCCTACCAAAATGTACGTTGGAGTACCCCAGAATCGTCTATAATAAGCGTTTATTAAAACACTTCATTTGAATTTAAGATTACACGTACCGCAGTACCTGCATATTGCTTGAGTTTATTATACGGATAAGCCGACGGAACAGAGTACATTTTTGTTATTATTTTAGCCATATTAACCCTAAAAGGGCCGCTAAATCATGGTACATTACAGATGAACATTCTCGATATTTTTTGAACATTATAATCAAATTAGTTTTATGTTTCTATTGATTAAATGGCGTTATTTGTTTATATAAAAAACTTCAGATAACTTGTAAAATACTTCAAAAAGTTAATTTTTTCAAAATTAGAAATGTAAAAAAATCTTTTATTATATTTTGTATTTCTTAGATACAAGTATGATATGATATATCTGATTATAATTTGTAAAAAGCTTTGAACATTTTTCGTAATTTTCCTGCATTAAAATTCGAAGACAGGCTGCTGGAGCGTTTGTTATGGGTAACCTATAAGTTATTTCTTTCAATTTATTTCTCATTTTCCTCTTGTGTTTTTTTAATTTGTTTGGTATATTTTGGCATTAACAAACTTAAGCAAAGAAGAAAAAAAGACCATACCAGCAAGAAAATAAAAAGCTAAAATGAAAGGTCAACAAGTCTTAAACTGCTGTTTCTATACGATAGATTTCTTGTACATAGATTAGAAATGGGACACGCGATACTAGTATATTAGATTTTATTTAATGCCTCTCATTTTTTTCTACTCTGTACACACACACACACACACACACACACACACACACACACACACACACACAGACACACACACACCAATACACACGCATGTTGCAAGTACATATCATACTTTGATATGGAAAATCTGTGTTATTATACACATATACATTTTATCGAACGAATTCATTCTCCTAAAAAATTCTCACTAAGTGCTGTTTTGTGAGAAAATCGAGCAATCGTTATCCCTCAATTTGATTTACGAATGCCCTAAAACCTTATTTAGGTTTAAGCGTCTACATCAAATTGAAATAAGTATATTTCGCATTTATGTTGATTACTATTTTTTGCATGTTTTTAAACGAATTTTTTTGGCGTTTTGACTTTAACTATGCCATAACAAATAATTGATGACGCTGTACTGGTTTATGGCTATAGCACACTTTGAGACATTCGTTTTAAAAAATTATACATTATTTTTGAACGAAAGAGCGAGCAACAATCCCTGATTTGGTAATTTTGACCTTAATAAATCGCGATCCTCGGGAACTCGAAGCTAATTTATTCATACCAGGAACATAACAGTATTATTTGGCAGTGGTCTTCGTAAGGTTGAAATACTTTCCATAACGGGTGGCACGAAATTTTGAGCAAAATATTTCATGCTTGCCCAATCACAATAAAAAAAAATTCCTGCCCAGCAACTGCAAGAATGATTTGAATAGGTTTATCAGATTTTTCTCAATGAATATATTATGAATATTAGTAAAAATTATAAAAGACACTATAAATGTAATCAAGGTTTCAAGAGAAAATTCATTATATGTATAAAGTTTATGCATCCAACTACTGGCAATGAAACACACAGGCCGTAGACGGGCAGCAGCGTCTTCGGTGCGACAAAGCCAGACCTGCGGTCACCAACCCGCCTGCCCAGCGTGGTGACTATGGGCAACACACATGAGTTCTTGAACTTGTGGGGGCCTATGTCCAGCAGTGGACTGTGATATGCTGAAATGATGATGATGATAAAGTTTATTAATTCCCTTTTTTTTTAATGCCCGACGTTTCGGATACTTTATAGCAACCGTGTATGTATAACGTTTCATATCATACAGTGACATTTTATATACAAATATAAATATCTACAACATACACACACGGTCATGTGTTCTTAAAGTGCTTGTTAACTTAGTGCTTGTGTGATAGCCAACAGACGGCTGGTATAGCTACATTTTTTTTGATAAACATACATATAAATAATACATATGTAAATTAATATATATCACACTACGATTCAGAGTGGAAATCGAACCCACAACCCAAGGAGCAGAAAGCAGCCAGCGGGCTAGTCAAAAACAAAATTAAAGTGACATTGTACCCTCATCCTGGTTTGTCAAAACATAAATTTTTTCGTTTTGTAATGTCCGCACTAAATTATTTTTAGTATGGTTATAAATAAATATTTCCACTTATTCGAATTACTAATAATTTAACAAGTATTTTAGTGCATAAATACCCTTGGGTGCGAACCCTCCTACAGACGCGAATAACGGAACCCTCGTCAAAGATTCTTGCTTAAACGAAATCACGTATTTATTCAAATTTTTCATTTTGTTTTAATTTTATAATTCATTTTACTACTTTTTTTATTCCTTAACTGGAATGCGACGCTGTTAAATGGCGGTTATAGCTATAACAAATTTAGTTAAATTTGACTATCAAAAATGAAACATTGATTTGTTTAGTCTGGGTCAATTTGTAAGTACAAATTTAATATTTAATTGATAACAGTAATTATAAACTAGTATATTCTAATAGGCTTTATATTTAGATAACAGATTTAAAAAAAAATTGACACGAATAATTTTTTTAAAATCGATCCACGATTGCCATCAATTTGCCGTTATAGAATATAAAGAGAAGATTATTATTATTTTAGAATGTATTATTTTGTCGTTTGAAATTATATAAAAAAAAACTTGCTACATATTTATTTTTATTTATTTGTATTATTTTATGGACATGTGACTCTATTTATTGATATATAGATTTAAATTATTTTTAAACAGTTCTTATAGATATTGGCCATTAAGAATAAAAATTAAGAAATAATAGAAAAGAACTGTCACAGAAACATCGAATGTCATATAAAGAAATATTAAAACAAAGACAAAAGATCAATAAAAAGTTATTTTCCGCTCTGTGATATCTATATATTATTATTTTTATGCCTGTGACATGTAATTCATCTCTATCAATTATTATTCTTTCAATTTTATTCTTGTGGAAAAAAATAACTTTTTTATGATTCGATAATGGAATTTTATTTGGCGTCTATAATATACCCTTGTGCTTAAAACAGATTTAAAAATAAAATAAATATTAAAGCGCAATCAATTATTGTAAGACTAAGCAAAATTTATTAATAATGCATCAATACGTATGTATATTAAAATAGAATTGTGAATTTCATTTGTATATTTTTCCCACTATCTTTATAAAAATTATAATATGGCTTAAAAGAGAATAACTTTATATATTATAAAAAAAAATCTAGAAATAATTTAAATAAAGAATAAACGCGGAATCGAGGCATTTTTAATAATTAAAACATATTATTATTGTAGAAATTAAGTCATAAATTTGAATAAATAGAAAAATTATTATATTTATTATTCTTTTTTTAATGCTTTTTTTTCTGTAAAAGATAAAGTTATTTCTCATACTTCAATAAAATTAATAAAAAATTAAAACTATTAAATTTTAGTTGTTGCAAAGCTGTTGCAAAGTAGTGGTCTCTCGAAACTGGTAAACATCTGTCGTATCAGGTAGATAGATGTAGGATCAACGTTTCAGCATAATTTAGTCAACAAATCATGCCAAGCTAACGGTGATTTCGCAGGCAGTGAAGGAATGCCCAGCTGCTTCAAACCATGCCGTCGTTGACCTGTCAAACAGTCCCGTTGTTAGGTTATCTATGGCCGGATTACGTAACTGTCACTTTTAAATGCGACATTTATCATCTGGGTTCTGAAACTGCGGTGTCTGTCAGATACACGTGTGGCACGGTGGTGTGGCATGAAAAACACAGGGACGATTAACTGGAGAGATTTATTTAAAGCTACTCATATAGTTAAAAACAAAAGTTATGTTTAACCACCAACAGGACTACAAGTTTAAAGTCGCTCAACGTGCATCGTGGTCTCTCTTAAAGATAGGATTAGAAATGATAACGAAAATAACATAGCCCACATAATTAGCAATTTATATGGCAGTGGGCTGGTCACTTGTGTTGCAAGACTGATGGTCACTACAGAAGGCGTGTCCTGGATAAGGATTGTGGAAAACCGGCATGCTTGGCGTGAACTTGGGGAGGTCTATGTCCAGCAGTGAACTGCGATAGGCTGAAGTAATGATGATGAATTGCAAATATTATATTCACGTATTCAGACAAAAACTAAATTGAACCCAACAATTCATCTCCACGTATACATTCCCGTATCATAAACTTTTAGATCAAATACTGATATCGAACACTAATTAAAACTTCGGTCATAAAACCCAATATGAGAAAGCATATAAAGTAATTTAAATTAGATTTAAGGTTTAATTAAATGGTGTTTACGGCAAATAGAGGTGTTACAATTTAAACAGCCAGCACTTTAAATCCCTTTCAAGTCCACAATAAAATAAACAGCACATTAAAGTGATAGTAAATAGTAGTGATTTCATAGTTAAAATTTACATATATGTTACCTTGGAAGGATCACAATTACAATGTACATTAAAGACAGATTTTAGTAGCATATTATATTCAATACTCGCTCGCGATTTCGTCCGCGTGCAATTAAAAAAAAATTGTTCAGTTGGCTAATTACAAAATAAATAAATTTCTAAAATAAAAGTAGCCTAAGTTACTCCTTATTACATCAGCTATCTACCAGTAAAAGTCCCGTCAAAATCAGCCCAGCCGTTTCAGAAATTAGATACAGACAGACAGACATACAGACAGACAGACAAAAATTGTAAAAAATCTTATTTTGCTATATGTATCGTGCATACGTCCATAAACATTAAGTAAAAAGCGATTATTTTGATATTACAGACACTTCGATTTTATTTATTTGTATAGACTAGCTGCCCCGACAGACTTCGTTCTGTCAAAAGTTAATACAAAAATTTTTTTTTTTTTTTTTACTTTAAAACCTTCCGTAGGTCTTAAGGAACATACAAAAAACCGAATTCTCGAGTTATGCACTTAGTAACATACCTTTTTTATGTAAGATTTAATGTGTTAATCAAATTTCGAAAATATTCTGTTTAAAGTAACTAAACTTGTAACTAATCATATATATAATATTTTGTATGTACATATAGTAATTTACTATATTACTAGAATAAAAACAAATAAAAACAACCATATAGTTTTATAAATGTTACTAATAAATAAATATTTTCGTAAACTGTCATTCGCATTTTTTTGTCTTTCAAGCTGACAGCCAAGTTGGCTGTGAAGAATGACTTCATAAGTGTGTCGAATGAAAAGAAATAGCAACGCAAACATTACGTGGGCGCCTCTACGACTTGAGATTTTTTATATTTAATACGACGTGAGTTTTTTTTATATTTTTAGAACACCAAAATGAACTCGTCGTACAGAATAAAGTTGATGCTTCTGATGTTACAAGCGTTCACTAGTAGTTGTATAAAAAACGTAACATTATACTTTTCCAACACTATTGTTTTGTTTAGTGCAATAACTGATAAATTTTCCGTTGCATGTTCGAAGAGGGAAATGCGACTTTTTTTAAATGTGTTAAGTGACCGATTTCTCAAAGTAAATGCTGGGATCTGGAACCACATGATAAAGAAAAGTTGTGGTTTCATCAATTTCCATATCTCGTGTCTAAGCAACTGAAATTAAAACCCTTAAATGTCAGTATTTATGGCGTATATAAATATAATCAATCTCATTTGAAAAAGTATACGTAATACTAGGCAGATAAATGTTTTAAATGTAAAACTATGGCTATAGTCATAAAAACTTGGTTTTTTCCTAAATTTTTTGGATGAAATTTAAAAACACTATTTAAATTTTACATAAAAATATGCTCTCTTTTTTCTATTTTCCCATATTCTTCTATTGAATTCTATAAAAACAGTGTCGTTTGAAAATAACTCTAAAGCAGACGGGCAACATAAACCCGCTTTTTACATCACCTGGTATAAAAGGACGACAAAAATGGAATAGTTACCAATTAAAGTAATAAATATTTTTATGAACTATGGTCACAGTTACGACGTTATGTTAACAGACTTGACAAGTAAAATATTTGTTACGAATTGTTAAATTAAGGAATTTAATAAAACACTTTTTTCGGATTTTATCGCGGTTTATTATTAACTTTTAATTCCCGACGTTTCGGATACTTTACAGCAACCATGGTCACGGGAGGACTGAGGTGTCAGACGTCCTAACGTTACAAAGTTATTCGAAACTACCTGACATACATCAATATTTATTTAGTCCTATCTACGCAGAATGTGCTAATTGAGTCTTTAATCTGTGGTAAATTATGCTTGGTTTTTGATTTAATTATATTAATAATGGGGTCCCAAGCAGGTGGTAATTGCCAGCCATCTTCTCAGCTCTTGTCAGCTTAAGCGGACTTGAAACATCGTCGCTATACTAAGTCTAAACAATAAATTAAGGAATTGTTTTATAAGGTACTGACAGACGTGCTCAAAAAAAGCATGCTAATAAGCTTGCTTAAAATTAGCATGCTCTGCAAACTGTTCACATATGCCAGAAATAAGCATGCTTGATTTAAAGCATACTCCTAAATAGGCATGCTCAAAGCAAACGTACGGACAGACGTGCTATTTGGCACCAGGCTCTCGGCCAAAATGGATGTACAAGTATATAGTGACATTGCTATCCGTACAGAACTTAATAAAATAATCCTATTGCTTGCAACGGAATTGTGTAAGAACATCTTGGTGAAAAATAAAAAAACAAAAAAAGGAGAATTTGGGTTCGTAATTGGATAAACAGAAGAGAATCACTGGGAGCAAGTAATCGATTGTTGGCAGAGATGCGCCTGCCTCATAAGCATTATTACGAGCAATATTATTTTTATATAAAGGAGAATGTGTGTTCCACAGACATTCGTAACTTCTATAATGTGACACAAAAAGCAAATTTTTTCTTCTCCCCAACGCGACATATTGCGGGTTTAATTTTAATTAATTACATCAATTTTATTAATTGCATAAACAGTCGTCCGCCGCAGATCGAGACAAAATGGATAATAGCATGCTAATAAGCAAACATGTTCAGACGTGCTCGGAGCACGCCCCCCACCTACCCGCGCCTCAGGTAGCATGCTCGAAAATCAAACGTCGTTTGATTTTTGAGCACGCTCTAAATAAGCATGCTCATTACATTACACACGTGCTACTAGTGAGCACTTGCTCAATAAAAGCATGCTTTCGTGCTAGTAATGAGCACGTCTGTCCGTACCTTTAAGGTTTATTATTTATGATTAAGTTTATTTCTTATGCTCTATGTCTCGTGTGGTTACGGCAGTGCAGAATATAGCCACCCCCTCTCTTCCCGTGGGTATCGTAAGAGGCGACTAAGTGATGACACAGTTCCACTACCACCTTGGAACTTAAAAGCCAACCGATGGCGGGATAACCATCCAACTGCTAGTTTTGAAATACACAGACCGAAGACGGGCAGCAGCGTCTTCGGTGCGACAAAGTCAGCCCTGCGGTCACCAGTCCGCCTGCCCAGTGTGGTGACTGTGGACAACACAAATGAGTTCACGCCATTTTCGGCGCGAGATTGTGGAGGCCTATGTCCAGCAGTGGACTGCAATAAGCTGATGATGAGTGATGATTCTTTATGCCATAATGTCTGGCGCGAGCTCATGTGTTTTGCCCATAGTCACCATATTTTATATAAAATAAAATTTATAAAATATGTATAAATGTAATGAATGTAATGTCATTATCTTATATTTAAATCAAAGTTTTAACCATAAATTTAAGCTGAACTTAATGTTTTGTGATTATAACTACTATATTCTGTTTTTTTGGAAGAGTCCTAAATGGTAAACAAACCCCTGTCAATCGTATTTCACGTTTTTTCCGCATTTATCACTCACTTTCACAACATATTAGCTAACGGACACTTGTAAAACTCCATTTACTATTTATTTCACTAAAAACAAATATCAATTTATGATTTTAAACACATAAAAATTATTAAAATACGGATTTCGAGCGTACAGATAATTAATATTTTCGAAAATGACATTTTAATATCTTTTTTGTGACGCAAATAGGGATGTGGTCATAATATTTTTAGAGGTGAATGAGTATAAGAGAATGAACGGCATGAGCGATAAAATGGGCCGTGTTTTTTACTTATATTTTAAATTATCACGAATCATAATTTGATAGTAAGTTATAAAACAATGTTACCGTAAAGCGATTTGTTATTATGTTTTAGATATTGTTTTTTTTTTTAAATTATGTTGAGCGTAAAAAATGCTGACAAAATTTTATAAATGTCAATCTTTTATAGTAAAGTGTTTATTGTAAGGGTTTTATTTTATATTATGAATGTTTCTGAATATCAATTTCACTCTGAAAAGGAGATGGGGACTTTTGGGCCAAAATGTAATGAGTAGAGATATTGTTTAAAAAATTGGTCATATTTTTTATTTTAAAATATAAACTATCAGCTCAATTCTGAATCTAGAAGCGGAGAAAATTGAAAAAGATAGTTTTCATCAAATTATTTGGGTATCGATTCAACTATAATCGATTACAGAATTCAAAAAGAAAATGTTTGCACTAGTTAATTAACTCAAGACATTTAGATGCACAATTAAAGCTATAAACAATAAAGAACATTTAAATAAAGTTACATTAATATCGAAAATATCAATTAATATCTGATAAACCAAAGTGATTATCGATTTCGTATCGATTTAAAATAAATCATATTTTTACAGTAATACTGTGTCCGTCACTCGTTTCATAATTACTGTTTTCCGATGCATTCTGAGTCCTTTCCTGATATTTATTTATGGTTTCAAGTGTATATCAATATTGGTAAAAAGTTTTCAAACAGTCTTCACTAAATTTAACAAACATTAATGCTACAAGAACTTAGTGATCGGGATTTTGTATAGACATTGTAACATAACCTCACTTTTACAAAAAGTCTAATAACTCCACTCTCAGATAGCCAAAATATAGATAATTTTCAGCAAGGAATCAATAAGCCTAAATGCATTAATTGATACCATTTTCATTTCATTACATTTTGGCCCAAGAATGTATGGAATCGTATCCATCTCTTTTTTAACGCTATCCCATATAATATAAAAGCACATAGCATTGGCATAAAAGTTTATTGTAGTTCACAGGAAAATTTTGTGGGACTTTAGTATGAGACTTAGGGTTACCCAATGAGAGCTACGTGAGCAACAGTGTTATCAATCCTTTTGTTTACATGTTATAGAGTGTGCCGGCGGCGCAAGGCTCTATATTTATAGTGAATACAAATAATGTGACAATAATACTAATAGGGTCAACTTTTTTTTCTAGACACAGGCGGCCCTATTTTGTTGTAAATTTTATTTTTGACGTCTTTTTTACCGACCATTTTACATAAACGAAATATAAATTTGTGGCCTTTTATGCTCGATGCGCGATTAATATATATATATTTTTTTCGTAATTCTGTACCTCTACTAATTCTTTGAAAAAATATTTAATATATTATTAGATTTTGAAACAATTTTAGCAATATGTTAGCGTTAAATATTTGAACATAAAATGAATTTTACTTTCGTCTATGTCTTATTAATATTGTTCATTCATTTGCTCTTTGTGTCACTTTTTTTATACTTACAATATTACTCTATTATCTGTGGTCGGAAGTACGCCATATTTGTTTACTATTTAGGACTCTTCCAAAAAAATAGAATATACACACCACGCATTGAACAACGGAAAATTATTGTTACGGCTCGTTCGGAAAATTGAATTCAGAAATTCCAAAAATGATTGCAAGTTCATTTCGCTAGGTTTTTCGAAGGATTTACAGATTGAAAACCATTGAAAAGTTTCGGCATCTAAAGCTTCGGTGAAAAGAGGAAAATATCAATTTAAAAATTATGGATTTTTAAATCAAGCACTCGAAGGTATTGTCGATCAAGAAGTTGCTTGTGACAATTATAATAATTTTATATGTATTAAAATTGAATTAAGTTTAAACTTAATTTTAGGCTTTAAAGCTTACTATTCCACCAGAACATCGCAAGCATGTAAGCATGTGTATTTGTATGCCCTCATTATTAGTATAAATGCACTTTACGTGTCCAACAATTTACTTGTCTGTTCTTGAAATTATCTAAAAGCCTCTATTCCCAACAAAATTCAAATAAAATAGGGTAAAATTGCGAGAAAGTAAGTGCAGTGTGGCTGTTCATATTTTTTTTTGACTGCCTACCCGGCCTAAAAACTTTATGCACGCCACTGTGTGCAGGTATCATATTGTATTAGTCGATATACTGCTTATCTAAACTAAAAAAGATTGACCTACAGCGCAGCGGGCACTGATAAGCTCGCCTTTTATTTTATGTATTTCATAAGACTAGGTACGAACTGTAAAACAATTTTATTTTATATATTATGTTATTTATAATTATACTAGTAATAAAAACGTTTTAACTAAGTTACAACGTAATTAAATTTAAAGTATCACCGAGCGAGAATCAACAAACTTAATGAGCGCTCTTGAAATATCTCTTTATACAGAAATGTTTAATAAAGAACTATTAGATTAAAATGATAAACACGGTGAATTCCTAAATTATGATGACAATATTAAATAAAGTTTGTAATTAATTTGTTAGGTGTATTAAATGCTGCGATATTATTAGCTGTGATTTAAATATGCTGCTTTTTTCGGTATTTTCGCAAAGGTCTATTTATAACTTAGTCTGCATTTGACACGTTTTAGCACGACGAATGATTGATAGACTTTCCAGAATATTTTGACATGAAAAATTTATAAAATAACTATAAAAGTTATGGAATGTTGATATCTATAAAAATTGGAGTGTTTGTTTGTAATATTAAAATTCTGTCTGTCTGTCTATCTGTTTGTTCCGGCTAATCTCTGAAAGGGCTAGACCAATTTTGACGGGACTTTCACGGGCAGATAGCTGATGTAAAAAGGAGTAACTTAGACTACTTCTATTTTACATTTTTTTTATTTTATAACTGCGAACTGAACAATAACTTTTTATTAAAATATACGCAGACGAAGTCGCGGGCATAGCTAGTTGTAAATAAATAATTTTAGTATAACATCACCAGTTACAATCTAACCAAGATCAACAGAATTTCGTGCTCTCCGAGACACTATAGGGAGAGGAGGTGTAATTTGAAACTTATTAGTTTTATTACATTACGAAATAAACCCTGCGGTCACCAACCCGCCTGCCCAGCGTGGTGACTATGGGCAAGACACATGAGTTCGCGTTATTTTTGGCGTAAACTTGTGAAGGTCTATGTCTAGCAGCGGACTGTATAGGCTGTAATGATGATGATGACGAAATAAACGCTCCACACACGACGGCCCACACTAAGAATTACTCCTGTGTCTGGGGTCCGCAAACACACAATACTTAAGCACAAATGTCCAGACCTTGGAAATTAACTCAATGGATGATAATACATATGTGAGGAGATCGAACCCACAACCGCCAGCGTAATATCCAGTGGAACCATACTGTAGGTTCAATATCAAGTTAGACATCTAGAATTATCTCAGAGGAGGAGAAAGACGCCATCTCTTTATATATCGAGAACGTCGATACGTATATGAACTAGCTCACACTTTTTATTCGAACGCCTGTCAAATGCATCTGCGGAAAATATTTCATCTAGATCATTGAAAGACTGAATTTTGCAAATGGCATTTTCCGTTTTTAAATGACGGAACTGTAAAAGTTTATGATTGATTATACCCACTGTTTGGAAACTGAAGATTTTTTTATGGTCGGTATGGTATTTTGTCTTATCGTTCAAAAAGCACACGAAACTAAGCATGCAGATACACGAAAAATATTATCAAATTAAGTTAGCACAATTATACTAAAATATACATACACGTATGTACGTAACGGGCGTATATTTCGAAGATGAACGGTAACGCTGCACTAGCAAGCCCATTTTTGGTAGTAGCGTCATCTAGCGAACCTAAAACTGGCAGCTTGAGTTATATTTAACATTTTTTTCATTTTTATATTTAACTAGCGATCCGCCTCAGCTTTGCACGGTTGTAAAAACTATTACAGTTCTACTACTATGTTATGCATGTATTATACATATCAACGTTCACTTACTAAAGAAAACCGAATCAAAATCAAAATCCGTTGCGTAGCTTGCGTAGGTTACAGGCATACAGACAGTCGCGCTGACGGTCGCAGGTTTGATGCCGCAAATGCAAGCATTTGTATTGGGCCATAAAGATATCTGCCGTGTTCTGGGCGTTTGTGCTTGTGTATTGTGGGTGTTTTCGGATACCTGACACTGGAGAAAATCTTAGTAAGGGCCGTTGAGAGTGACACGTGAACAGAAAGACGCTCGCGGTTTTTTTATTATTTCGAAGACAAATATCATTAGAAATAGTATCTTTTTGTGATCACCTTTGTCTTTCTTTTAATTTCTTTGTATCGTAATTATTTAATTAATTACCAAAGAAACCTTTTAATATAATTCATTCGGTCACTATAATATACTATTGTATATTACAGCTTATTTCATTGCTGAATAATTAATTTTTCTTTTGTTTACTGTCGCTTTTTATTTTGCTCCAGCAAACTCCATTTTCGTAATTATTTTGACATATGGGGTTTATTAAAAAAACATAATATAAATAATTTTACAATGTTTTTAATTAGGTATTTTAATAATTAGGATTATTGTTGCGGTCATTTCGAGTGGTACTACAACTTACATGGCGCTTAAGAAAACAGAAATGGGTTTGGTGAACAATTGTTGGCCAGTAAGGAGGCCAGATCTCCTGGGGGAATTGGGGATAGGCTCAGCAACGCGCTTGCGATGCTTTTAATGTTGCAGTCTATAAATTTCGGTAATCGATTACCATTAGGTGAGCCGTACGCTTGTTTGCCGACTTAATTGGTTATATAAAGCATACTATATATTAATATTCATGTAATCATTTATTAAAATGTACTTGGTGTTTTTTTTTAAGTTTAGAATTCTTGATGTTTGCTACATTATCATTCCTTTGTAATTATCATTCCTCATGAAGACGTCAATTTAAAAAACAATTTTTTAAAATAAATTTATGGAATTTGAAGAGTGTGTCATTAAATAAAAAAGGAATATCGGAGACATATTGTATTCATTTCAATACCATCTTCCGTCAATAATGTTAAGAAACCTTCCATTTCAAAAGATATCAGGTAAGTTTGAGTACTACGTGTAGCAGAATAATATCATTATGTACTTAAACAGTGCTTCGTCAACATAAACTCTTCCTTTACCAAGTAAAGACTTATTTAGCTTGAAGTATTTTAGCATCCAACTTTATATTGGTGTTAATATGTTTATTTGAGTGTGATAACATATTTGCAATTTAATAGTTTCTGAAGCTTGCAAAGAAATTGAAAAAATGAAAGAAATTTATTTAATTTAATAAACGATCGCTATTAGGTGTATACCTATGATAACAACAGGGCGCATTTACGCGTTGGCGCAGAGGTTACAGCACTGGCTTTTGCGCTTGCGGTCGCGGGTTTGATGACCGCACATGACAAACATTTGTATTGGCCATATAGACTATGTCGTGGTCTGCGATATATGTAAAAAATAAAATATTAATAAAATAAATTATAAAAAATTGCGGGTAGGCGCTAAATTAAAAGTCATAAAATTTTGCTCTGCTTTTAATATTTTTAAAATTACACAATTAGTAATCTTAATATTAAATTTATGTGTCTGTGATATTTAACTACCAGTCAGCTATTTATTACAATATTACAAACACAAAATAAGCTACTTTCTCAAGACCCAACAACACTTGTACTACAATGGAGACAGTCAAGCAAACCTTAGATGAACTTGCACAGGTGTTTAATGCACGGTTTAACGAGTTCCAGCAGGATTTAAAAGTCAGTACACAGGCTGCTACTTCAATTGTTGATATCGGTGAACAATTTAATTCCTTCCGTGCCTTTGTCTTGACTGCTCTTGAAAGTCTTCAACGCCAGGTGGAGTTCCTGTCCAAACAGCAGGACGAATCTGAGATGAGATCACGAAGGAAGATCCTACTGCTACACGGAGTCCCCGAGTTGGACAAGGAGGAAACTACCACTCATGTAGTTAAATTGCTGGATGAAACGCTTGGACTCACACAGATTACACCAGCCTCCTTTACTCGCTGTCACAGATTAGGTCGTCCTAACAAAGAAAAACCTCGGGCGATTTTAATTAAATTTAAAGATCTCTCGCTAAGAAACCAGGTTTGGTCAACTAAGACTAGTTTTAAAGGCTCTGGCGTCACAGTCTCTGAGTTCCTGACAAAAAATCGTCATAAAGTTTTCCTAGCTGCTCGCCAGCGCTTCGGCGTTTCTAAGTGCTGGACAAGGGATGGTGTAATTGTAATCCTGGGTGGTGATGGTTCAAAACACCGTGTAACTACGATGACGGAGTTAGATGGGCTGCCTGGGTCGATCATAAGTATTTCTGATACTCAAAGCGTGTCTCCTGATGTGAGAGTCACCAAGCCGTCAAAGGCGAACCCAAGGGTCAAGAGAACAGTGAAGAAATAGACACCTTTGCTGCAGTATTTTCTTGTACTTTGTTTGCTTGTTGGACTCTGTTACTGGGGGTAAGATATATATTTTTGTGATGTTTCATTGCCTTTTCTAAATTTTATGATTTTCAGTTGAATTTTTTTTTTTTTTTTTGTTTTGTTTCAATCAATTACTTGCAATTACTAATAAATGACAGCTGTTATATGACAAGTGATACTTGACATCTAATTTCGTTCCTAAACTATTAAAAAACAAAACATATTCCAAAACAATCTGCAAATATAAATTTAATGTGGTATAAAGTTTTGAATTATAAATTTACATATATTATATTTGTTCATAAATGTTTTTTATTATTCTGTCTTAAATATCGTATGGTGTGTGCTTCCAGTGAGAGCGTTCAACAAATTATTTTATTTTGATTTTTATTTTTTGATTTTTAATTCACTTATGTATATAGATATTTTTTCAATTTTTATTTTTTATTTCATAGATTATTTTTTGGTAGCTTTTTAATTATTTGATTGTTTTTTAATTGATTTTGTGTTTTTAATAAAATTTGTACTTTATCATTGTATAGTATAGTATAGCTGGCCGGTGGTGTTTTGTAGTCAATTTATATAGATCAAATTTAGTCATATATTTTATATATTTCTAATTATTATTACATCATTATTTAAGATATTATTGTTATTATTATTATTATTATATTTTAACATATATTATACATAATATATCTATATACATTATTTGATTATGTCGTCTGTAAGTGGTACAGATAGCGATCACTATTTCTCTTTATCGTCTTCTGATGAATTGCCCAGTGATGATAGTTACCACAGTACAAATTCTCCTTCACTTAATATTACCCTTGATTCACACTTCTCTGACTGTCTGAAAAAATTTAACGTTATCCATATAAACGCTCAAAGTGTTCCGGCCCATTATCCTGATATGCTTGCATCATTCGACTGTCGCAATATTCATGCTATCCTTATTTCCGAGTCTTGGCTAAAACCCTGTTTACCTTCTACTTCCTATTCATTACCAGGTTTCCAACTTATTCGTAATGATCGTATCGGCAAACGTGGTGGTGGTGTGGCGATCTACTTACGTTCTTACATTCCTTTTAGTGTCGTTAGTTCGTCTAGCCAACCACCCGTTACTGATGCAGCTGAGCATTTACTTATAGAAGTAATTCTTTCTCATTCAAAAATCCTTCTTGGTGTCTTTTATAATCCTTCCTCTCTTTTTGATTATACTTCTAATTTGGAACTTGTTTTAGACAATCTTGTCCCTATCTACAGCCACGTTCTCATAATGGGAGACTTTAATACTTGTATACTGAAAGGTGATGCTAACAGTAAAAAACTGTTAGATGTTGCCGAATCTTGTAATCTGCATATTCTGCCTCTTGCAGCTACTCATAAATCTCCCGGCTGTATTCCTTCGCTTCTTGATCTAATCCTGGTCTCTTCTCCTGACTTAGTTTCCAAGCACGGACAATGCTCCGCTGATGCGTTTTCCTATCATGACTTGATTTTCCTCTCGTATAAAATTCGTCCTCCAAAAGCAAAATGTAAAACACTTCTGCGACGTAACTTTGGGGGAATGGATAGAAGTAAACTCTGCGACGATGCTTGTCACATAGATTGGTCATCAGTTTTTGACGCTGACACTATAGACAAGAAAGTGGACTTATTTAATACGCAGCTCATTCAACTGTATGACATCCACGCGCCAATTAGGCCGATTAAATTTAAGCACCTTCCAGCTCCTTGGTTGTCTGAAGATCTAAAGGAGCTAATAAATAAAAAGAACAAAGCCAAATCTCGATTCAAGTCCAATGACACTGAACATAACCGCGAAATTTATAGAAAAATTCGAAATCGCTGCAATGCATGTTGTAGGGACGCTCAACGTCGCTACATCCAAAAATCAGTCGAAAACGGCGACCCTGGTAAGACTTGGAAATTTCTCGAAACACTTGGAGTTGGTAAAGCATCTCGTAAAACTTCTATTAATATCGACATTGAACTTTTAAATAAACATTTTTCCTCTTCTACTTTACTCGATAATATTGAAAAACAACGAACGCTAAATTTTCTTTCTTCGCTTCCAACTTTTAATTTTTTCACCGTTTACCTTCTCTTCTTTTACCGAATGTGATGTTAGAAGGAGCGTATTGTCCGTGGCTTCGAATGCTGTTGGTACCGACTATATAAGCCGTAATATGATCATTCCTATCCTAGATATTATTATTCCCGTTCTAGTTCACATTCTAAATTATTCTATCACCAGTTGTAAATTCCCTGACGCGTGGAAGGAGGCTCAAATTATCCCGCTTCCTAAAAAAGCTAATGCTTCCAACCTTTGTGACTTCCGACCAATCTCCATCCTCCCTTTCCTTTCAAAAATTCTCGAAAAGCTAGTTTTTCACCAGTTAAACCTTTTTCTCAACAAAAACTTGCTTCTCAGTCCTCTCCAATCTGGCTTCCGCAAAGGTCATAGTACGGTTTCAGCTCTAGTCAAAGTTACTGATGATATTCGATTAGCTATGGACAATAAACAACTCACAATTTTGACTCTACTTGATTTCAGTAATGCATTCAATTGTGTTGATTATGACATCCTACTGAGTGTGTTGCGTTCCTTCAACATATCTCCATCGGTGACAGATTGGTTTCTGAGTTATCTCAGGGGGCGTCGTCAACGCATATGTCTTGATGAGGCTTTCTCCTCATGGTGCGACGTCCAATCTGGGGTACCTCAAGGCGGCGTTTTATCTCCGTTGCTTTTTTCAATTTTTATTAATTCAATTACTCACTATATTTCTTCTCACTACCACATGTATGCAGACGATATTCAGATTTATCGCCATTCCACGCCTGAGGATGTTGTGAGTGCAATCAACTTAATTAATATGGACCTTAAAAAAATTTCTGATTGGAGCAAGCGATATGGGCTTAGTATCAACCCTGGCAAGTCGGAAGTCATTGTTATAGGCAGTCCTGGCATGATCGCAAAAACAAATAATTTACCACCTATTACCTATAATGATACTAGCTTGCCTTACTGCTCCACTGTCAGAGATCTCGGCATTCACTTAGACAAGACGCTGTCATGGTCGGATCATTTAAAGGTAATTACTAAGAAAACTTTTGCGACACTGAGTTCGTTACGTCGCCTTAAATCCGTTCTGCCAATCCCTACAAAAATTATGTTAGCAAACTCTCTTCTCTTATCCATTCTAGATTATGCAGATGCGAGCTACACTAATTTGACCGAGGACCAACTTAATAGGCTTGAGCGACTTCAAAATCTTGCCATTCGGTTCATATTTTGTCTACGCAAATTTGACCATGTTTCGGAGTTTCGTTCCAAGCTCAAGTGGCTTCCTATACGCCTTCGCCGGAAACTACATATTCTTTCTCTGTTGTACTGTGTGCTATTTAATCCAAATTCTCCTTCTTATTTAAAAGATAAATTTATATATCTCGGCGAAGCTTCAGAATTAAGAACATCTCGAAGACTTATGCTGAAGCTACCCGTACATAAGTCCAAGTACTTTAGTCAGTCTTTTACTGTTCAGGCTATTAAATTATGGAATAGTCTGCCCTTAGCCATAAGGGAGGCCAAATCACTGTTGACTTTTAAAAAAAACGTTAAGGATTATTATCTTAAGACGGAGACGATTTAGTGTATATATGGTGCAATCTCTTTTCTTTTTTTTTCTCTTCTCATTTTGTTTATAATATATGTATATTTGTGTTTATATCATTTCACTTAATTGTTATCTTCAATTTACGTTCATTGCTTACATAGTTTATTAGTTTATAATAGAATATATATATTATATTATATTTTTATTCTTCTTTTTATTTATTTATGTATTTTTTACGATAGTGCTAATGATAATAATAAATTCTTTATTTTATTATAAGTATTTGATTGTAGACATTTGTATGTAAGTTTATTATACATCTACACCACCTACCCAATTTAGATAATAACTTTCCTTTCTATGTATGGGTTGTCTGGAAGAAATGGCTAATTAGCCATAAGTCCGCCCATTGTACTTCACTGTCTGTAACTATCTTTATGCTTTGTTTGTAATATATTTGTGGTGTACAATAAAGTATAAAATAAAAAATATTTTTTTGTATGCGGGCCCCAACATAGTAGAAAATCCTACTGGGGGCCGTTGTTGTAAAATAATAATAATATTAAATCAAAAAAATAAAAAACCTTAGCTTAGCTTAAACAAGCTTAGCGTGCCCTTCGAAACATGGTAGGGATACCCACAAGAACAGACATTCAAACCAGATAGAAATATTGTTTATCCTTCCTGAGTGGGAAATGAACTCACAAACTATCTGAAGCTTGTACATGCTACACCCACCACTACACCAGAGCGGTTGAATACACAGAAAAAAAAATTCTATTCATATTTATACGGTTCACTCAATGATTTTCACACTTGAAGTGGAGCAGAACTCTTATAATTAAAACTATCGCTACTCAGAAAAAGCTTAACGTTTAAATTTAAAAATAGGCTTGTTCCAAGTTTTAATTTTTAACACAATTATAGGAAAGTTAAGTGTTTAATATAATTTGTCGACAGCAGCATCGTAGTAGAGTTAAAAGTTATGAAAATTTAATGATTTTGATATTTAGCGTATTTAATTATTGACTAAAGAACAGATAACTGTAAGGTAAGAAATTTGTAAACAATATGTTAATTATTTTTACGAATCAAGAATTTTGTTTAATATTATAGTAGACTTCATTAAACAAAAACAATATTTATAACTCCGGTATATTATATTATATTTATTTTAAAATAATTTAAGTCAGTTAAGACATATTTAAACATCGAAACAAAATATCATTAGCTTACACGAGCGTGGATTAGTTTATTTTTCTAACGGAAAAATTTAAAACTACTCTGAGAATTAAGAATAGAAATAATTTTTTTTGGGAGTGGAAAAATAGTTTTTTTTATACAAAGATATTCTAATTGTATTATGTTGATTTAGAGACTTTTGGATCGATAAATTATCCGTACGGTGAATTTAGTGAAAAATAAATAAAACAAACGGGGTGAGCTAAATAAAACCGTTTAAAAAACTAATCCTCTCCCGTCCACCGGTCACTATGGTTGCTGTAAAGTATGCATAACGTCGGCTATGTAAAAACCTAATAAACCGCGATAAAATCCGAAAAAGTGGTTTAATTATAAAAATAGTTATACCTATAGTGTTCATAAACAATACTGTAATGGCTTAAAAGTTATTCAAAAAGGATTTTCTAGGGCAAAATATAATTCAGTAATTAAATGGGCAAAAGCTGTCACTACTATATATACATAAACTAAATTCTCAATAAATACTCTTCTTAATATTTTTCTCTTTTTAAGAACGTGTACAACTGAACATGTTATAAGTACATTAGCAAAAATATTATGAATCTTTCGGGCCTTCCACGTGACAGATCAAGGCTGAGTGGGCAGGAGAGAAGTGGAAATTTTAGAGGCTATTAGACTACAAAAAATACATTTTTTCTTATTTGCATATCTCCATTTACAGTCAAAAAATTCGACCTTGGAGAAATCGTAAACAAGTGTCTACGATATTACTTTTTCGTCTCATTGCTTACGCATACTAAAGATGACAATCAACGAGTAAATGTTACTGGCATTGTTGTTGTTGTTTACATACAAATTCGTGAAACACTTAATAGTTCGTCTCATGGCTCTCGCATATTAAAGAGGTACCGGTTGATTCTTAACCCCAGGCAGGCATCGTTAATGTAATGCAACGTTGAAATTCTTCTGGAATTTTTGCTTCTATTTCGAGCAGAGCTGATTTGTTAAGTAAATCTTTAAGCTTTGTATTTTAATATAAATTTAATAAAACCATTGTTTTTTTCATATATAATGTGGTAGGTAAAACACAGCAAGGAAAGACACTTTCTATGCAAGACTATTTCAACGATTCACTAGTAGATGTTCATAAGTTTCGTTTTCTGATACGATAAATCTTGCAAATACTTACTGATAGTTTGACAACAGGAAGCATCAGGTTCTTAAAGGCTTTTTTTCCTAAACTAAAAAACTATAAATTTTGGATTCATAGGTTGGAAATAAAAATATATGAAAGATAAAGTGATGGTAAATTAATTGCGAATCAATTTCATTGGCCTTAATCCGTCTATTGCAGACGATTTAGACAGTGTCAGAAAGACTCTGTGTTGCCTAGGACCCTCTTCAGGAAAACGCAGAGTTGCCTAAGCTGTGCGCCACCCTCTCGACCTCACTGGCTAGGCCCACAGGAACGACGAGTCGATACGTGTGGAGCCAGTTCGGCTGCAGGAGTCTTTCGCATTTTAGAGCTATTCCACGAATGCTTGACGGAGACCCCATTCCGGGTTTCAAATGAAGTTTTCCTTCTCTAGGACCCTGATGATTTTGAGCCAGGTTTATCCCTCGGTTACCTTTTACGACCCCCACGGGAAGAAAGGGGATGGTGCTATTCTACTTGGCCGCCACTACACGGCATGAATCAATTTATAGCCTAGGAAAGAGTAGTAATAATAACAAAAGCGTACGTATGATACATCAAGATTGATTACTGCTAAAGAGATCACTTTGACGAAGTTTACTATGAATCGTTAAATATTTGAAAGACTTCGCCGTAACTTAACTAAAAGCTTTTCTGAGTTACTTCAGACAGTCTTGAAACCGGAATTTGTTTGATATTGAAAAGGAAAATGTTTTAAGTCAAAGGTTAGAAATGTTTTTAATATGAAGAAGATTAAAACTATGAATATTTGTAGCAGACGAAGAAATTCGTCTTTAATAACATCGACAAGTAATACAACGAAGTAGAAGTAGACGAAACAAATTAATAAACATCAAAATCGATTCATACACGATGAAATTATCTGCGAACACACATAAAAAAAATATATATTCAGTCGAATTGAGAAACCTCCTCCTTTTTTGAAGTCGATTAAAAAGAACAAAAACTTTTCTTCTTTTTCGTTTTTCAAAAATATTTTTTTAATGAAAGACAATTAAGTATATAAATAAAATATAATCTGGAACAATCAGAAATAATGTAGCTTAACACTAGCGAATTTTTTTTAAATCAGCTAAGCAGTTCCACAGATCTGCTTTTAGCGATCAATTTACAAGCAATGTAACAAAGTTTACCTCTTTATTATACAACTAGTATTACAGTCGAATGCGAACGTGGGCCTGATGGTAAGCGGTTACCATAGCAACTCCAGAATTACAAGCGTGGTGCCTCCCATACAACCACTATCACAGTTCTTTTCCAGGAACTCCTACCGTTCTTACCAAAGGAACAAAACACTATTTGTCTCCAGTCCAGCCAGGCTCTAGATTTTGACCAAGGTACACATATACCTATCTCTATCTATGAAGTATCTATATCTTAATAAAAGTTTAAGCATTAAGCTCCCCATATGTGCCATGCCATAATTAAATTTATATGTTTGTAAAAACATTTTAAATATAATTCTATTATTTAATTTTTGCCGTTATGACTTTGCTTTTATAATTTTTTCCCTTGTAAGCCTTGGGCTAAATTACTACGTTTTATATTAAATGCTAATCTTTGTAAGAGTAACGTAAATTCACGTAATTAGAAGTTGACAAATAATATTAAAACTTCTGGACATGTATCCATACTTTTTACAATTAAGTATTTCATATTTAGAAGTTTTGACCACGTATAAATTTTTGTGATACAATCTGATTTTAGCGACTCTTTTTGCTGTCGAGGATTTATACATTTTAAAATTTTTTTTTGTCTTTTGTAATAAACGTGTCATTGGCAATATACTCATATTTTGTGATATTTATGCAGTACTGAAAGCCATTAATCACAAAATAATTTTAAAATTTTGCCACGCTTGACGATGTCTGTAATTTTTTAAAATATTTTGGATATGGATAAGAGATAAGTGGAAATAAAATGATGACATCAAAGCTGTTTGTCAATTAAATTTATTATTAGAATTCCACTCATTATAATAAAATAAATTTTAAACTTAATAAACCGTGATAAAATACGAAAAATTTGTTTCAATATAATAATTATGTTAGTAGAAGTTGTAAAGGAAAGTTTATGTGAAATAATACTTTCCCTTGGTGTCCTATTATGACGATGAGGGTACCGCTAGGTTTTAGTGGGTAGTCCGGCGCAATCTGTCCGTGACGGGAGCCCCACTTCGTGAGTAAACAGAATAGGGCTAGTGCCATCTGGGTAAGTACCTTACAGATCACAGCTAGATAACACTGCTTATTAAGCAATATTACGTTTCTGTGATAAGTAAGGTGCCGATAGCTCCTAAGGAGGGTCGGCAACGCGCTTCTGATACTTCTGAGTACTTATGGTAACCGCTTACCATCAGGTCGGCCGTATGCTTGTTTACCCTAGTAAAAAGCAAGACAAGTTAATTATTTTATTAACCTTCACGATTTGAGGAAAATAATCTTATATTTACTCTCTGGTTTTATATTGACATCATTGAGTAAAAGTCAATAAATAAACTATCTAAATATAGATATCGCGGCCACATACGAAAAACACTTTGACGCGGTCACAGTTTTATGTACCTCCATAAAATTTGATATAAATGCCACCCGCTACATACATCTTTATTGTTTAATTAACGACGTAATTAATATGAAAAATGAGTTTGTTATACGCATGTTTACGTAACATTATATGAAATGTATATTTAACGTTATAGGCGTAACAGCTATCTTTAAATAATACTCTTTTACTGTGACTATTTTAATGTGCATTAGCACAAAAACAAACTCTTAATAAAAATTGAAAATTAAAAAAATGTCGGTGGTGATACATAAAAAAAGAGTGAAATATGACTTTACTGTATTTTTTGATGATGTTCATAGACGTCATGAGTTTTTGAGATTAGGCCAGCTGAATGTTTTCTGCCAACCACCTTAACAAATTTAGTGAAAATTGTCCAAATTGTGTAAATATATTTACGATAAAAACTACCCCAAAAAGCTTTCTATAAATCACATAACATTGGTACGTGTCATACGTAAGCCTTTCTACGTAACGAGTAAAAGAAAAACATATGGATGTATACACAGTACATATACTGAAATATTTTTTTTACAATTTTTGTCTATCTGTCTGTTTGTTCCGGCTAATCTCTAATACGGTTGGACCGATTTTGATGGGACTTTCACTGGCAGACAGCTGATGACGTAAGGAGTAAATTAGGCTACTTTTATTTTAGAAATTTATTTATTTTATGCCGTGTGCTTACGGCATCAAAGAATATAGCCATCCCCTCTCTTACCGAGGGTGTCGTAAGAGGCGACTAAGGGATAACGCAGTTCCACTACTACCTTGGAATTTAAAAAGCCGACCGATGACGGGATAACCATCCAACTGCTGGCTTTGAAATACACAGGCCAAAGACGGGCAGCAGCATCTTCGGTGCGACAAAGTCAGCCCTACGGTCACCAACCCGCTTGCCCAGCGTGGTGACTATGGGCAAAACACATGAGTTCACGCCATTTTGGCGTGAACTTGTGAAGGCGTATGTCCAGTAGTGGACTGCGAAAGCCTGCTGTGAGTGAGTGATTTATTTTATAGCTCTGTGATCTGAACAATAACTTTTTTGTTAAATATCACGGGACGAAGTCACAGGCACAGCTAGTAAATAATAATAATAATTATTATTATTAATATTATCATTATTTGGTACTAATATCGTTGGAGTGCATTGAAAATAATTGAATATAGAGTGAGGGTCACTTCATGTTTCGAGTTATTCTCAGCAAACCCCTTTTATATGATACCTAAATTGTAGAAGTACATTAACAATACATACTCCACCGATGTAGATGCCATGTTGGATTAAGAATGACGTCACATAGCTAAACATGCATTGTCATCCAACTTAACGCGTGTACAAAATTTGAGCTCAGTCGGTTAAATATGTATTATGCTTTAAAATTGAGTTGCAAGCCACCCTAACAAACATATAGACAGACATTTCAAGCTAAATAAAAGCTTTTAAAATAACTTTAGGCGTGAATTTGAGTATAGACAATCCACAATTTTTTCGTGCCTCTTGAACTTAACTCAGTTTTTTACGTCGATTATTGTTTAAGTTGGTGCTAGAAACAATTTTTGATATATAAAGAAATTGGTATAGGTAACAGTTGATTGGAAGGTTTTCTTCTTACCCCGGAAACGTTACGAGTACCTGCAAAAGGAAATATAAAAATATTAGTGGCAATATATATTCATAATCTGAAAGCATATCTAGAGATGTGTTTCATATCAATATCATGTTGACAGGTCGTTAAAACCAACTAACTTAACTGACTGTTAACTGAGGTAGGGCACAGCAGGAATTTCCTGCTCAAAATATAGAGCAGCCCGACTGAGATAGTAAGTACCTCGACCTTACAGAAGATCACAGAAAAATAATACTGTTTTCAAGCAGTATTGTGTTCCTGTTGGTGAGTAAGGTGACCAGAGCTCCTGGGGGGATTGGGGATTGGGTCGGCAACGCGCTGGCGATGCTTCTGGTGTTGCAGGTGTCTATAAGCTACGGTAATCGCTTACCATCAAGTGAGCCGTACGCTTGTTTGCCGACCTAGCGACATAAAAAAAAAAAAACGAGCAGGTGGAAAGACAAGCTGCTTCAGCTGAACGATTGATTTAAAATACCAAATACTTTAATTTACACCGCTCTCATTCAGCCTATGCAGGTGATCTTATGAAGATCGTTGGCCAAGCGCAACGCTATTGCGTTTTCCAGCGGGTGATCTCTACTTCAGGACACGTTTACTCCAGTGGCCATAGGTCCTACGATATACGCAAGCAGTCTAGTGCCATGTAAACATACATATTATGTAATACATTGCGTTGCATATCATTAAAATACTAATTGGATATCCTAAATTTTATTTTCTAAATAATATTCTTATTTTAGTATAAAAATAATTCAAAGTTGTTAGTGTGTTACATAAATATATATTTGTAAAAGTAAATACTTTGGAGCTTCGCAGGTAAACAACAAAATATTCTCTAGTGCTTAGTTTGTACCTCAATTAGAAAAACATAAAATATTTTTCTAGAGTTTTCTCGTAGCTTGATCACGATTTTATATCATGATAAATCTATTAAAGAAGGATCTAAGAATTAAAATATTTTGTAGATGATGCAATTTTTAAAATAAAGCCTTAGCACATACTTTTCTTAATTTTATTGTCTTATCATTAATAGTATTTTTTATTAAAAACGACATTATTTAACAGGTTCAGGTCAAAGATATTTATTCTCATAAGAATTAATAATTCACTTATATGAGAAATACATTGGAAAGAATACATTCTTAAATAGTTATAAGTTTACAATAATTCTAGCCGAGCGTGTCGGTAACATACAATAGCTTATTATACAATATCGTCACAAAAAGCAAAAAAGTGGGTAGAAACGCAATTACATCGATGGTAACACCGGTCACTACGTAGTAAAAAAAAGCAACAAAATCAGCAAGCGACGAAACACAAACAAATACATAGATCTTCAAATGTTTAACTAGATGCGGCCAGGCGAAATATATGTTTATGTGTGTAATTTTAAAATTATATAATTAAGGTTTTTATTTATTAATTACTTTATTTTTTATTGAGATTTTGTAACCTATTTCCTAGTTATTTTAACGATATTACTTTGGTTTATTATTTTAAGTGAGGATCTTTTAAATATATGTATATAAATAATATTAAATTGACGTTTTTTAATATCTATTTTTTTGCAGATTAAGAATTTTGATATTTTGTAGATATATTTTTTAATGTATAAATTTGTTGTTTTTTTTATTGTTTTGCAACATATTTCTTAATTATTATTATTTATCTATTAATTTTTTTTTCTTTCACGTTATTACTTCTACTTGTTATTTTAGATGATAATTTTTGTTTGTAGTTGTGATAATTGTTTGTATTATATTTTAAGATTTTGTAAATAATTTTTTAGTAATTTTTTAAACTTCAGGATGCTTTTAGCTTATTTAATAACTGTGGGCATTTTATTATATATTTGTACACTTTCATATGTAATGTTCCTTTTCCCGTAATTTGTTCTCGATGGGCGTAGAACTAGGTCATTAGAACTTCTCAACTTTTTTGTATGTATATATTTCTTTTTAGTAAAAGTTAAAGTGCTTCGTACGTCTTTATTATAATTTTCCTTATAAGTATGTAAGAATAGTATTTGTATGATTATTCAATGTTAAGTATTTTCGTATCTTTATATATTTTAGTTGAAGGTGTTAGGAAATCGTAATGAAATAGTAATTTAACCAGTTTGTTTTGAGCGACTTGAAGAGTGTTAAGATTAGTTTTAGCAGCTGATCCCCAGATCTCTATCAAATAGTCAATGTGTGGCTTTGCCAAAGAGTTATAGATAAATTAGCGTATTTTTAGTGGTAGACAGTGAACAATTCCGCGTAGTGCTCCAGTAAGTGATGCCTGTGATAGCCTTGATTTTACTTTTTTCAATTGTGATTTCCAAGTTGATTATCCAAAATTAGCCCTTGATACTTTTCACTAGTAACTTTTTTTATTTCAAAATCATCAATTTTTAAAGGTGCGAAATTAGGTATTATTTTATTTTTTGCTGTAAAAATGGTAAGGTTTGTTTTCGACACGTTTATTGTCAGTAGGTTAGACCGAAACCATGTTTTTAATATATTAAGATCACCTTGCGCGTCTTGAATGATTGGTTCAATTTCGCCACCGAAATAAAACAGGCTTGTATCATCCGCATATAGTGATAGATCACCTTTGAGTCTCAACCTAGTTAGGGAGTTAATATAAATTAGAAAGAGCAAAGGGTCCAAAACTGACCCCTGTGGCACATCGCACGTTATTATTTTTGGGCTACTTTTATATTTTGAAATTTAGATTACCTGGTAGCGATTGGAAAGATGTGATTTAAACAGTTCAAAAGCTTTACCTTTTATGCCGATATCGCCTATCTTATTTAAGAGAATTTTGTGGGAAACTGTATCAAACGCTTTCTTTAAATCAATAAAAATACCAATGACGATTTTTTTTCATCTATAATATTTTTTAATTTTGTAACTAGATCTACAGTTCCTAACACCGTGTTAGATTTGGGCCTGAATCCATATTGTTTATGATAAAGAAAATCAATAGAGTTTAGATTAAATTCAGGTTAACGCGTTTAATCTCAATCTTATCATATTGAAAATAGTGTACATTTTAAAACTAATTCAAATATTCAGAGGAGATAAAAAGTATGCCGCTATAAGCTATTTTGGCAGTCGAAGAACGTACCTACTAATAGCACCTACCATTTATTCTTCACTTTTCCTTGAAGCCGATAGCTATTTCAATCAAAAACTTTTTAACTAAAACCTACAATCAGGGTTAATTGAAAAAGTTTTCAATACAAAAAGGACAACTTTTAGATAAAGTTGAAAAGTTGGTTTCATGTCGATTATTTATTAACCGAATATCCATAACTGAGGACCAAAGGTTGGAAAACGTGAATTAAACTGATTCGGCTTAAATCAATACATATAATAAAAATGTAACGGATAGCCGTCCGTGTACATGGAAGATGTATGAGAAAAAATATTATTGGGACCTTTATCAACGCAAATAGCACCCAAAACAACGATTGATTGAATTTTTGTCTATTTGTCTGGGAATTTGTGCATGCTTATCTCAAAAACGGCTTATCCGATTTAAATGTGATTTTATAGTCACTAGTATATTGTGGTAAGCTTCATTGAACATTTAGTGTTTGTCTCATGTCAATCGGCTCATAAATATAAAAGTTATGCCAATTTAAAGAATCACATTATTTGTTATCCAAAATAATCCTAAAGATATATCCAAAAAATGCTGTCCAAAGTCACTATTCCACGCAGACGAAGTCGCGGGAACCGCCAGTTAATAATAAGTTTGATTATATTTGATGTAAAATATTGTGAGAAAAACACTTACCAAATGGTAAAAATCCTCTCAAGTTTTTTAATATTAATACTAAATACTTACTAATTTAAAAACTTTGCCTTGACGACGTATTCAGTCTGTAACATCCTACTGTTGGGCATAGGCCTCTTTCTCCATATAGGAGAAGTCTAGACGAAAGTTTTGCCTCGATGATAGCTCTGGTATAGTGTAGTGTGTGCCGCGCGGGCGCCTAAGCACTAGCGGTTGCAGGTTCGATCCCGCTCGGAGGGGATATTTGTATTCGTAAAAATATTTATTTCCGGTCTGAGTATCTAATAGTGTGTCTCCCCACCGTCCCTCGGAGAGAACAATAAGCCGCTGGTCCACGTTGTTATTTTATAACAACGATCTTTGAGTCTTGATATCGATCGTCACTCCTAGAGGAAAAAAGAGGCCTATGCTAAGCAGTGGGATGTTACAAGCTGAATTGCAAATACTTTGCAGTTTTCGTTTACCTCGACCTCTGCAAAACCACTACTACTCATTTATATCTAAACTGATGTATAATAACGTAGGAGATAGGAAAAGACATACTTGTAGACCGTAGCCGTTAAATTATTAAAATAGTGGAAACATTGAGTAATTCTCGATTGAATTTATTGGCGCTAATAAAACGAATTGTTTGTTGTCTGAAAACCATAAATCAAGTCAAGTCCAAACATTGGGTAAAGGCAAGCAAATGAACCAATATTTCGACAAAATTACGGTTTTATGCGGACTTTATAGAGGACGTACTCGTAACTTTAAGAGGCTATTTGCAATAATAATCTACACATCAAAATATTATAATGTGTAATTAAGGTCCATACGGCTTGTCTCTTTTATGCGGTTTTGTACTTTACGATTGTTGTATTAAGTTCAATTTCCCTTGAAACATAAATGGCCTATATAAAAAGTCTGTGATTAAATGTATGAAATTTCTTGTTTTTGTAGCTTATTCGTGGAATGTCGCAATTAAATGGTTTTATACGCGTAGGTAATGGAGGTATCAAATAAAGAAGATTATTTAAGAGCTGTAACACAATTTTAACGGCTTTTAAAGAAAATGTTACAGTACCAATTAAACGGCCGAAAAAATTGTTACCATTTATGCGGTAAGCAAATTATTTGTACCTATTAAAATGTATACATTAATACGTGAAGCAAAACTTTGTATCCCTTTTTCAGAAAATTGCGTGGGCTTATAGTATAAATAGAGAAGAAGTGCAGAATGCTAATATGTTTTTAAATTATGCATAAAAAATACATTAAATAAAAAAAATCACACATACTACCACGTATTTGATACACACACGCATATATTATATTCTTTTGTTTAATGTTCAAACTAATAAAATAATTTAAATTAATTATGGTCGAATTTCGATCACTGGGCGACTAGTACGAATAAATATTCGGTCAGACGAAATACGAATAAAAATAAAATTAGTTATTATACGTGTATGAATAGCAAACATAATATATAAATTAAACAATTTTTCATTTCATGGTGAACTTTTTGTATTATTATTTTTTTAATTTTAGTCTTTTTTTGGGATTGGTTTGTGGCACGATTTGGTATTTTTCGTGTAAGGATGGTAATGTTTTTTTCATTAGTTCGGATCACGCATACTTTAAAATAAAAAAACTAACTCAAATTTACTCAATAAAATTTAAAAGAAAAAACAAACTAATTTTGCTAAAGTAATTCTATTAATTAAAAAGTGTACATAGCATGGTGAATAAGCTCGTAACTATTTTTAACATTGTTTACAGTACTGGGAATACGGGGTTGATTTATTATTATTTTTTTCTTCTTGACTATTTTCGACGATTTAATAATAATTATTTTTTTCTGTAAAATTCTCGTGTCACAATGTTATTTTCAATACTCCTCCGAAACGGCTGGACTGATTTTTATTAAAATTTGTGTGCATATCGGATAGGTCTGAGAATCAGTTAACATCTATTTTTCATACCCCTAAGTTATAAGGAGGGGATTAAGGGGGTTAATGACATATATGGCAAAACAACGTATGCGGTGTCAGCTAGTATATGTATATAAATAAAAATACATCGCTAAAATGTTTGTTCACGCATTTCTTCCGAATACTGCACCAAATTCTAATTACTGCAGCTATTGTCAAGGATAAGGCTCAAATATGGCTCAATAAGGCTCAAAAATGGTGGTACTGAGCACTAACATGCTAAAAATATTAAGTTAATAAAAAAAGACAAATTTTTAAAAGATATGACTAGCTTAATTGTTGTCAGTTTTCATTCTTCATTGTCACTTAACCGTAACTTTTTCGTTCTGAATATTTACACCGAATCCTAAAAATACACGTCAGAGACAGCTCTTTAACTAATGCGAGATGAAACGGAAAGTGAAAATACATGTTGAAGAAATAAGCGAGATTTAGACGACTTTTCTGACTGACTAAATAATAAATACAGTATGATATTATCCGTAAGGAATGTAAATGTTAAAAAAGAGGTACTTAAACAGCGAATAAAATTAGATTTATTCAGAAATGTTGCCAATAAAGTTCATAATAATTAAGGTAGTAGTTTAAAACGACAAATAAACTTGAATTAAGAACCTTATCCTTATTTTGAAGTTGGTTAAAATATTAAAGTCATGCTATATAGTAAAGATATAAATAAGTTTTATAACGGAATAATAAACTTGTCATTACTTAAGATAATAGTTGACATTACCGTATTTTAGATTTGCTCTCTGAAATGTAACTACAGTGAAACTTATTTTAGTTTGTTTTGAGAGTACGGTACTATGTCGTTACCATATACATTTATTTCGAAATCTTATAATACTATACAAAATAACAATACAAACCTTTAGAACTAGCTTCTTGGGGGATCGGGGATTGGGTCGGCAACGCGCTTGCGATGCTTCTGGTGTTGCAGGTGTCTATAAGCTACAGTAATCGCTTACCATCAGGTGAGCCGTACGCTTGTTTGCCGACCTAGTGATATAAAAAAAAGAACTAAATATTTACAGATAGTTGCGGTACAATCCTTTTTTTATTATTTTATTGATTTTAGGGACTTTTGTCCTACAAGGACACGCCAGTCCCATTGTAACTTTTACAAAATTATCGCAACACGCACAAAAAAAAAAAACTGAAACAAAAATACCTCAGTTACTAAAATCTAGTTACATAAATCAACAAGGGATAATTTATAAAAATCAAAAATCATTCTAGCAGATTCTGATAAGAGATCCGATAGAATAAATTGCACCGCCTCAACATCGAACAAACAAAATTTTAAATTCCTAAACAATACTTGTCTCTGTGTCTGCAATTTGATACATTCCATCAACAAGTGATATAAATCTTCTTTAGTTCCACATGTATCACAATTAGGAGAGTTAATTTTGTGCGCGTGGAATGGTCGTTAAGTGTACGTAACTGTACATATGTTGTCAATCTCCCAGTACTTAAGATCTACTGCAGTAGGTGATTTCAATTAAAAAAAAAAAAACAATTTAATAATAAATGATAGGCTAAATCAAATTGTAAACTAAAATATCAATTAATTGCCAACGAACTTATTTAATATAACGGTTTGTTAGCCCTTAAAACTTTTTGTTGACTGTTTGGATTATTGAAAAGTGGGTGGGCGAAGTGTCTTTCAAATTTTTATGCCTAATTATAATATATTTATTATAATATTATTTAATCACTTCACTTTCACTTCAGCCTATCGCAATCCACTGCTGGACATAGGCCTACCCAAGTTCGCGCCAGACATCCCGGTCTTCCGCAATCCTCATCCAGCCTACACCGGTAATCTTACGTAGATCGTCGGTCCAACGGGCCGGAGGACGTCCCACACTGCATTTGCCAAGACGCGGTCTCCACTCTAGGACCCGTCTACTCCAACGGCCATCGGTCCATTATTTAATAATTTATATATATTTATTTATAAGTAAGTAGTCTTATATTTCTTAAGACTAAGTACGAGAATTACTCGACCAGACCTGACTTTTGGGGCAAAATAGAGCATGGACAGTGGTATTTACCAGATGCTATAATTTTTTGTAATCTTTTGAGATCATTCTAATATTCAAATTTAACTTAAAATGGTTGTTAAAGTAACGCATGCTTTTGCAATGTATTTCAAGCCTGAAAAGAAGTTGTTTGAGTCCAAGGTCTACGTTTTAACCTACGCATGTACGTATCCTAAACTCGAGGTTTCTATTCGGACAGCAAAAGTTTGCGTTATCGGCTACAATGCGTTTATGTGGACAGGAGCCCGTTTATTTGGATTGTTTGAATGAGACCGGTGGAAATAAATCGCACTTAAGAAACACAATCACTCTTGTGAACATCGCTGTACATAAATGATCAAAAACTTTTTGGTTTAAACTCAATAGCATATAAAACAAGTAACAAGACACGAGTGTCAAGTTGCTAGCATCTTCATAATGCACCTTCAAAAGTGGTGTCTAAATTTCTTATTCACAATTTGTGTAAATTTTTTGTGCTCGAAGCACGTAAAAACTATCAATAAGCTGGAATTTTTTTTAAAGATATCAATGAAAAAGTCATAATTACAACCAATGATTTAGGGTTTGCTTTATAATTAAAATCTTAAAGTTATACAAGTAACTGATCTCAAATAGTACTTTAATATGAACAGAATAATACTTGTAAATCCGAATGGAGTATTTATATCACTAACTCCTGTTTGAATCAAAAGATTACGTCAAGACAGTAAAAAGTAATAAAAGTACGACTATACAGTACAGGAAACTTTTACTATTTGAATAAAATCGGCGCGTCTGGTTTTAACTGTAAAATTTTTGTCAGTTATGGTTTAGTTACACTGAAAGTTTTATTGGTTTTGCGTGTCTGTTTGATGCGATGTTTATTTTTGATTTCCTTCTTGTGGTTACACGTGGTGGCCAGATACAGTTTTATTACTGACAATAACAATTAATTTTTATACATATTTTAAAATAATCTTCTATTATTCTTTTTAATTTAAAGCCATATAAATATTATTTAATATTTATATGGCTTTATTTAATCCAATACTAAGAAAAAATAATATTAAAAGCATTATTGAAAACCAAACATCTAATATAAAGTATAGCTAATAAATTTTTTAAAACATTTTTATTATTGTTACTATTAATAGGTCCTTTTTATTATTCGGTGGATATTTATTTCGTATTATATTAAGTACCTAAGACATACGTCCTTCTCCTAAATATAAGCATTTGGCCGACAGGGGGACATGCACAGGCTGTCAAAGCACAATGTTCAAGTTTAAGTGGTAGACGCTTGTTCGCTACTCATCATGAGGATTAACATTCAATAATAATTATTTACAATATCGGCTACAAAGTTTCGTTTTTATAATCCGATCAAATCAGACAAAAGAATAGTGATCAAACAACAAAACGACGACAAAATTGAATTTTGGTAGAAACCTTGGGTGCACGAGTTGAAACAAATATCACCATTCTTAGGGTGGAGTTCACCGACTATCATTTAACCAATGTTTGAGTAATCAGCCGATGAATTCCTAAACATCGGTTATGCACCCGGTAAAGTATTCACTGTTCACCACGAATATTTTAACCGTGGTTACTAAATCAGGCAATCACCATACGCTCAGAGTGTTTGAACCACTAATGAATGAATGCTATAAGTCTACTCATTAGGGAAGTCACATAGTTTTATTTAGTCGACACGAGTTTTGGTGCCATCTATAGTTAGTAGCATAAAATAAAACGCTTTCAACTTGAGAAGTTCGAGAACGCATTGGAAACTGTTACGTTAGCATGTAGTGTCCAATTTGGATGGGTAATAACGGCACGGCGCTGTCATTGTCAATTTTTTTTATTATTTCTTTGCACGTGCTAGCATTCTTTGTGTTGATTATTATTTTGTTCTGTTGTGAGTGTTTTATTTTTAAATTACGGTTTACTTGAAAAATGGCAGCTTTAAAAAAGAGGTTTTGACAAACGGAATCTAGTTTTAAATGAGGAATCATTGTATTCTTCGTAATAATTACGACGCATTTGAAACAGGTACTCTAGGTCTCCTTGTTTTGGTCTCTATATTTTCTAGATTTTCAAGAAGGCCTAAAGTCTTGATAGTTATCAATTAATACATTGAAATTGAAAACTGACTATGTGTTTATCTCTCATCAAAAACTTTCAACTAATAACGTAATGTTGCAACTGTTGTAAAGTCACAGCAGAATCTGTTGAGCAGATGTCCGAATATGGCATTAATGGACGGTTAAACAATGCTGTAGAGCTCGGTTATAGTAATCGACTGTTTAAGGGCTGTAAACACTGGTTAACGTATGGTGAACAGTAAAAATGATTTAATCAGTTGTTTAACTGATAAACAGCCGTTTTAAAAGTCGGTGAACTCCGCCCTTAAATGTCGCTGGTCTCAAAGTTCTACTGGTTTACCCAAGGACTCTAACAAAATTCAGCTCTGTTGAGATTTTGACATTATAATGTTTCCTTTGACCGGAATATACGTTTATACGGTGTAAAGAAGGCGTACGTGACATACGAAATATAGCTAAAAAAAAAACAAAGTCTACGCTGTAGCGCTGCTAAAGATTTATAACGTTTTTTATTGGTTTCCGTTTTATTACAGCACGTGGTTCGATATCGCGCCATTCATCAAGATTGAAAAAAGTTGTGTACTAGTTTAAAATTGTTTTGGACTATTGAACTTGTGTAGTTTCCGTACTTTAATCCAATTCTTTATTTGGTTCTTGTTAAGTAAACGAGATATGGAGTATACGTGGATATACAGACGTATGCTCCGAATACATTGGACTATGAAAATAACAAATGTTGAGGTTCTGCGTCGAATGAATAAAAAGATGGAAATGATGAGAACTGTGAAGGAGATGAAGTTGCAGTATTTTTGTCACATAATAAGAGGACGCAGATATCGGATTCTTCAGCTTGTGATTCAAGAAAAAATCGAGGGAAAACGCCGACCGGGCACAAGGAAAACACCCTAGCTGAAGAACCTCTGTGAATGGTTTAAGCTAAGTACTCGCTCTCTCTTCCGTGCTGCAGCCTCGAAGATTAAGATAGCCATGATGGTCGCCAACCTTCGTAGAGAAGAGGCACAAGAAGAAGAAAGTAAACGGGAAAGTAGTTTGCCTAGTTTCTTTGTTTAGTTCCGTTTGCTACTAAAGTTACTCGTACCTAGTAATTAGAGATCTGCGAAAATAAATGTAATGTATTACGTGCTCTTGATTCAGTTATACAGTGGTATTTGTAAACCACCTTTAAGGAGTATAAGAAAATTGACCCCTGCATGGGTTAAAATTGACGAGTATATTGTATATATTAATTGATCTGAAAATTGACGGACAACAAAGACCTGTTTTCGTCTCGGAGATGCTTACCCAGTCTGCAAGGAACCTATACTTCCACACTCGTCACTTTAGTAAAGAGCACGGATATAAATATTGCTGGACTGCTCATGGGAAGATTTTCTTGCGCAAAGAGGAAGGTGCACCAAGCCGTCGCATCGATGCTGTAGCTGACTTGAGTAAGCTGCTTCACCAAAATAATAAATGACTGCCTATTATCCAAAGCCCACAACGCTATTGTTTTTTGTGTAATAATTTTTGCTACATATTAATAGTCTACGTTACTTTTTTCGTATTTTTGTTTATATTTAATTGCTTGGTATCAAAAATCATTAATATCGTTCTGTTACTTTATATAACAACAAATTTTGAAATTTGTCTTTCTTACATATTACGGTCATGTATGGGGTCCTTAAATAAGAGTTGTATCTTGTTTGTGTACACTAAACATATCCTACTAAAATACACAATCACCGTTCATCTAATCACACTCGTCCATCCAATCAGTACAATTATGTCCACCAACACACACAGCAACATAATTTCAACACAACACACAATCTTTATCTGGCAGAGCAGTCTTTCCTACCAACAAACTACACACCGCCTCTCAGTCTTCTATAGCAACATACACAACTGTATAATTCTCGCTACATTACATAATCTTTATCTGCCGCAACAGTTTTGTGCCATAAATGCACAAGGGATTACTATCATTTCCAATGGCTGATCAGATAGCAAATATATCCAGAGACATTGATTGTTTTCGTGTATCGAAGTCTATAATATGTAGTCCAGAAGCCATAACTGATTACATTAGTTCCCCTCGAAGTTTTATTTCAGTTATGCATATGAATATCCGCAGCATAGCATGTAACTTTGATGATTTTACTGTCCTTTTGGAAAGAATCCCCATATCATGTGATGTTCTTGTGTTGACGGAGTGCTGGATAAGTAAAATGTCAACAACTCCAGTGCTATCAGGGTATGTGTCCTATGTTTCAACTTATCTAAAACAGAACGATGGCGTTGTCGTATATGTAAAATCAAATCTGAAACATAGTTGTAAGCTTGAAACTAATATTGGAGATGCAAATAGTTTAATCGTGACTATCTCCAACGGAATTGTTATTTTAGCAGTATATAGATCCCCTTCATATACTAATATAGATAATTTTTGTGATGGTTTGGATAAGTGTTTGACGTCCTTAGCATCAGAAAGATCGGTTGTTCTGGTTGGAGATATTAATGTAAATATTGCCTCAAATAGCACTGATTCGAACCGACATAAATATTTGGACCTTATTGCATCTTATGGTCTGATACCAACGCATGAACTTCCAACTCGTTTGGACAGTTGTCTTGACCATGTTTTATTGAGGTCAGACAGATATTCCAAGACTTTTATTCTCGATTCTCTGATAACCGATCATGCTCCTACGGTATTTGTCCTGGAATGCAATATAAAAAGAAGTCAGGCTAAAGCTACTATCAGAAGGATAGATTACCCTAGTTTGTTACACGAGTTATCCTGTACAAATTTTAATCAAGTGTACGAAGCTAAAAACGCGAATCAGGGAGCTAATGTTTTTATACATTTAGTATCGAACGCCATTTATAAACACTCCAAGTTAATACACGTCCCACATCGATTGCGTGCTATTAAGCCGTGGCTTACACCAGGCCTTATACGTTGTATTAGAAATCGTGATAAACTACACAAAAAAGCAAAACAAAACAGTGCTAATGCTATACTAAAACTCACATACACCAGATACCGTAACTTTTCTAATAACCTTTTAAAAAAATTAAAAACTGAATATGAAGCAGAATAATTTAAGAAAAATAAAACTAATCCTAAAGGCATGTGGGATACTATAAATAGAGTAGTCAATCTGAGGAATCCACAATCAGCCCCAACAGAATTGTTAAGTCTTGATGAGGACCCTCATATTTCACTTAACTTAGTAAATAATTATTTTGCAGAAATAGGCAAGGCTCTTGCGGATGAAATACTATCTAAAAGACCTAATTGCCTTCCTAACGCAGTGAAAACAACCGCGCAACTCTCTCAGATTGACTCAATGGCTTTATTTGACGTGGATCAGAGTGAGGTTGAGACCATTATTAACAACCTTAAAAATAACTGCGCTACAGGTGTGGATGAAATTTCAACTCAAGTTATCAAATTATCAAAGATATATATTATTCGTCCCTTGACGCACATTTTTAATCAATGCTTTGCCACGGGAACTTTTCCAGACATTTTAAAAAGAGCTTTGGTGCATCCCATCCACAAAAATGGCGTCAAAGATAGTGTTGGTAACTATAGACCAATTTCAGTGCTGACAACAGTCTCAAAAATACTAGAAAAACTTCTAAATAACAGGCTTATCAAATTTTTACATAAAACTAATGCCATTGCCGATAATCAATATGGTTTCGTAAAGGGTAAATCTACTGAAGACGCTACCTTAAAACTCACTGAGACTGTTGTCAAGCACCTAGATAATAGAAATAAAGTCCTGGGAGTCTTTATAGATTTATCTAAGGCGTTCGATACTGTGTCTATACCATTACTCTTGGAAAGGCTGGAGTCAATTGGAATACGTGGAACTGCATTGGATATTTTTCGTGATTACCTTTCGAATCGTACCCAATGTGTCAAAATAGGAAATCGCACCAGTGGTGACACTAAGTTAACATATGGAGTCCCACAGGGCAGTGTCCTTGGTCCGACATTGTTTTTGGTTTACATTAACAGTTTGTGTGGTCTGCGATTAACTAACTGTGAAATAATTACCTACGCAGATGATACAGCGCTGATTCTACATGGGAAAGACTGGGCAGAGGTACACAATCACACAGAAAATGCATTGAAACAAATTATAAAATATTTAGATGATAGCTTGCTGACTCTTAATCTGGATAAGACCACATATATGACTTTTTCACTACGTGCAAATACCCAGCCCTCAAGTGATTTTTGTATAAGAGCTCATCATTGTGATAAGTCAGACGACGATTGTGAATGTCACTGTCCCAGCTTAACTTCTACACCCAGTACAAAATATCTTGGTATTATTATAGATAAACATCTCAACTGGTCCCTACATGTTCAGGCTTTAACAGCACGTGTAAGAAAATTGATTCCTATTTTCTATAAACTTAGGATGTCTGCAGACCGTGACATACTAATGAATGTTTATTATGCACTTGTTCAGACCTTGCTTCAGTATTGTGTTGTCACATGGGGAGGCACTAATATTACTACGCTGCTACCACTGGAGCGTGCGCAGCGTGCAATTCTCAAAGTTTTGTCTAAAAGACCACGAAGATATTCCACAGCACTCCTATATCGTGAATGTTCTGTTCTCACTGTCAGGCAGATATTCATCATGCAGTCAATACTTCGTAAGCACAAAAGTTTAATATATAATCCCTCTCAAAAGCGCAACAGAAGTAGGGTGTGTACAATACCGTCACATAATACATCTCTTGCAAAACAGCAATTTTATATCATTGGCGCTCACCTCTATAATAATGCAAATAAAGTGAACAATATTTTTCCCCTTAAAACAATGCACTGTAAAAAAGTAATTCGCGGCTGGCTTCAATCACTTGATTTTGTCGAGACTGAAAATGTAATTCATTATTAAAAAAAAAAAAAAATGTTTCTTCTAACACACATGCGCACACGCACGCTCACACGTATACACATGAACACAAACACACACACACACACACACACACACACACACAAATACACACACACCCACACTCATACACACACACACACACACATATAGATATGGAGTAAAAATGAGCACACCCGCACACACTTTATTACCCCCAAAAAAGAAAGACAATATTGTTTAAATACTATTTTTATAATATTTCTCAAGTAGATTTGCACCTGTTATGTACGTAATGTCTGTACGTATTGCTATGTCTTATATCTCACAGTGGAAGACGCAGGCAGCTGTATCACAGTTTATACTATTACGGCTGCCAACGTTAACTTGTATATGTTTCTGTTTAAAATGTGAATACTTAACGTACTGTAAATTGTTTTGTTAATAGGAGTGAATAAATAAATTATTATTATTATTATTATTATTATTAATTAGGTAATTCCGCCGTTTATTTTTTTCAGTTATTTAATTTTATGGCCACGTATTTTCTTGTAGCCCTAACAAAATTCTGGGAAATAATATTATAAATTAAGATATAAGTGTACACCAGGGGTGTCAAACAAAATTTCGCAGAGGAATATATTAAATTTACAATGTGTAGGCAGACCAAATTTACATAAAAAAAGTGAAGTGCGTTTTTTAAAACTTCCGTAGAGGAATCGAGCGAAGTCATGATTCTTCTTACTGTAACACATTGCGATCGCGGACCGTATCTTTGACACCCCTAGCGTATACAATAGCATAAACTACATGAAATCGTAATCTGATTTTTATTATATAGTAAAAAATAAAACAAACACATGTATACACGATACACAGTCTCTCTGTTATCAATAAAAAAACTTGTTTAGACTATCTTTGTAGTGGTTTGGTAGTGGCTCTTTTTGCTGAAATGTCGATAAAGATAAATGTACATGATTATTCCTTACATACAACTTCCACGTCGATATTTCGAGCCTTCCATTTTATACTTCCTGCTTTCAAACAGTGATTTAACTCCAACCATAACAAAATCAAACCCTCCTCAATATCTTCTCATAATTAAAACTATTAATGTCAGTTAAAACGGGGATTAAAAGTCTATTCATAGAATGATGCAGACCGGCTAAACTTTTTTATTAACTATAGTTGTAATATAGCATGTTTGATTTTGAATGCTGTGTAATTGTATTTACAAGAAGCTGTACCCGCGACTTCATCCGCGTAGAATTTAATAAAATAATTATTGTTCAGTTCACAGTTATAAAATAAATAACAGAAACTATAAGAACTATAATATAACAGAATAACTCTAAATTCAGTTATTTTCAATCCACTCCAACTATATTGGTACCAAATAATAATAATAATTATTACAACATTTGATACCTGATTTATTTAAATAATAATTTTATTATTACTATTATTTACTAGCTGTGCCTGTGACTTCGTCCGCGTGGTATTTAACAAAAAAGTTATTGTTTAGTTCGCAGAGCTATAAAATAAATAAATTTCTAAAATAAAAGTAGCCTAAGTTACTAGAAACGAGTTATAAAGGTTAAAAGATTTATGTGTATTTTTTAAACGATTTCAAAAAAAGGAGAAAGTTTCTCAATTCGACTATATAATATTGTCTATGGAATTGAAGTCGGTTTTTTATTTTGCTGGTAAACGAATATATAGTACTAGGGTGACAAGCAAGAAACGAAAGCTCTGACTGATGATAAGCAGATACCGTAGTCTATGGACGCGAGCAACACCAGAAGCATTGTTAATGTCGACACTGTACTTCCTAGGAACTCTGACTATCTCACTAAGCGGAATTTAAACCTAACAGGAACACAGTACTGTTTGAGAACAATTTTATTGTACTATGATTTTCTGTAAGGTCTGTAGGTTACCCTAGTCTATTTTCTTTGGCGTTCGTTCTACTTGTACAATACACAGTCACGGTTTGCAAATATTTGCGTACTAGCTTATTTAGTCTCAGATCTCAGAGATTTACTCTCTCTTGTTTTATTAAATCGAAATACAAAATTATGTGGATCAGTTACCTAATCTCGTCTTTATTTATATACTCAGAAGATAAGACGTTTAAATATTAAAAACTCTTGTACTAAACATTCAAACATTTCTCGTAATAAATTTTTAGGAGAGCGTTTCATAAAAAATGATAATTAAGTATCTTCGGAAGCAATTAACTTCGTAAGTATCGTTGGTAAATTAAAACCATAATTTCGTTTCATTATTTAACGAAGCGTTGAATAGGAGATAGAGGTTCGTTGTCTTTAATTGCAATAAAATCTAATGAAGAAAATGGTCACCTGACGAAAGAAAACCTTTTTAAAGCTGACTTTATTACTTGAGAAAAGGTCAAATACTTTTGCGATAATTTTTGCAACGTTCGACGAGATATCATTATCAGATGCTTTTACAATGTCCATAGAAAGAGTTCGAACTCATTTCCGCTTTTTAACCACCTTCACAGAAGAAGTGAATCAGCATCTGTTGAATACGGATGAATGTAAAAGCAGATCGTTTTATTGGGAATTTTTTTTCCGTTCGGTACTAGCGACGTTCGCAGTATTTATGGATTAGTAGTAGAATAAGGGAACATCGTCATGGTGACTAGCAGTCGTTACGCGGGTAATTATCAATCAATCTCAAACGACTGTAAGATTATGCCTAACTTGCAATTATTTCTGTTAACTTTGCAGACTAATCTACATCATCTAGAACCTGAAAGGGATTCAAGAAAATTAGTATTTTCTTTCGATAAAATATTTCGTTGGATAGTAAACATTCAAATAAAGCTTATCTACCCATTTTAATAACTCAATCTAATTTATGATCTAAATTGTGTTCTAAGTATTAGTAATTTTTATTACTGTGTTACTTCATAACAATGAATAATAAAGTAACACACTTACTCGTAATCTATAAAATAAACACCGACGTATGATGATGTTTCAAAAAAGCAAAGATCAGGTACGTGCCAATTTTTTTTTGTACAACAACAACAACATTACGCAGAACGATCTGCTTTAGAACGTTGCTCGTTGCTCAACACCAGTTAAGATCACGCTTTTTAAAGCTTACTGCACTTCTTTTTACACGAGCAGTCTATGGGTCAGCTATACTCAGAGGTCTTACAACGCCTTGCGTGTACAGTACAATAACGCCTTTAGGGCATTGTTGGGGCTGCCGCGGTACTGCACTGCCTCTAGTATGTTCGCGCACGCAGGGGTCGACAGTTTCCCGGCCATTCTGCGCAAAAAGGCTAGCTCACTTTTAAGGCGAGTGCGTGGCAGCCGCAACAATGTCTTAAGGGTCATCGCCGATAGCGGGGACTGTCCACTACTCAGGCATTTGTGTGACATTACAAAGTCACTTTTAGTTATTAAGTACTAACATTAGTTATTAAGCTTTCATCTTTTATTTTCACTAACAATTATGGACCCTTTGTTGTCTGAGTAATAAACATTTTTATTTTAATTTTTTTATTTTTTTATTACAAATATTTCTAGCGAAACCAAATTCACAATGTATCATGCAGAAACAATGCTATCTTTCATCGTGTTATATAACAATTGTGTTTGCTCGACAACGAAAAATAATACGACGTGTAGGGTAGGTCGTTAAAAAATTGTCAATTAAATACCTATTATTGAGGATTACTCAAAAAGTGCTTGTCGATTTTCGATCAAAATGAAATGGGCCTATACAACAAACATACACAATAAACAGTTGTGACATAATAGACATAAATTTTTTTTTAAAAATCTGTCGAATAAAAAAAAATCGTCTTTAAAAATTAATATAACGGAAAATGTGTTTCAACATAGATACTAAATTTCTAAAAAATACTCTGTCATAGTGTTACTTCTGACAAAAATAAATAAACACAACTTTTCAAGACTTTTTAATGAAAAAACTACAACTTTTCAAGACTTTTTAATGAAAGGAGTACGGATGTGTATATATACTACACAGTATTTTTTAAAAGAGTAACCACGGAGTTTTTCGTCGATTCATCTGAGCGGAATCTACATTCTTGATAAGAGATACCTTCGCTTTTAACTATAGTTAATTTATTAAAACAAATATAATTTTGTTTTGTTAAAAGAAAATTTAAATTGGTACAATTTTTATTTTTGTGTTACATTAGTAAAAAGTGTTTAGAAAATTTAAGTGATTTTGAAGCCTACTTGATTAAAGTATTTTTTAACCGATTTCGAAAAAGGTGGAGGTTATCAATTCGACTGTACTTTTTTTGTCCTCATAACATTTAACTGGGTGAACCGATTTCGATTATTCTTTTTTTAATTGAAAAGAGATGCTTGTTATGTAGTCTCATTAAAATTTGATCGAGTACGATGAGGATGAGTACAAGTGCTTTTTGAATTATCTCTAAATAATGTGCATTTACTTGACTATTATTTTGTCTACCCACGTTGTATTACTTACTAGTCGATGTAATTGAAGATTCTTTTTTTTTTGGTAAGTACACACAATTATTGGTTTTTACATTGATTTATTCGTATAAGTATTTTTTTTGTGTAGATATTATTTTTGATATAAACTTAATGCGTAAGGGTTTTTGTGAATTTTACTATATTTGGTATTTTATTATATTGGACATAATGCCTGCATGTTCCTAAGGAACGGTAAAAAGATATTTCTATGAAGCACTTAGTAGTGATTATAAATGCACTTAGAATAGCAGGTGCAAAAAGCCTTTGATTAAAATATTTATATTAAAAGTCGAATAAAAAACGACTTGTCTAAATATTGTCGTAAAATAAATAATGATTTCATATTAATAAAAGTCGCAACGTCGCCTTAATTGTTGCATAATATGAGTTATTATTTAATTGTTATTTAATTTTTATTTAATTGCGGAAAACCGGGATGTCTGGCGCAAACTTGGGGAGGTCTGTGTTCAGCAATGGACTGCAAAAGGCAAAAAAAAAATGAGTTATTACATATTATCACAATGTTAAGAGCTGAGGTAAGACTTCGTTTGCGATTGTCATTTATTTTTTAATATTTTTTAGCATCACTTCAGCCTATCGATATTGTTTTGTTATGATAGATATTATAAAATTACATAAACAGTTAATTATTTGAAATATATACTCCTTCTTTTTAAAGTCGGCTAACACACAAATATAATATCCTCGTTATAGCTCACACGCAGTGATTCACACGCAACGTTACCCAGTATGATGAGAACCTTGCGTCGGGGCCCGGAATTTAGCACAATACAAAACCAAACAATCATATTCAACAAACAGCTGAATAGTTTATAAAATATTTTTCCTTTGAAAAATCAAATCCACAATTACTACTATATGTTATTATTATCTTAATATATATAAATCTCGTGTCACAATGTTTGTCCGCGATGAACTCTTAAACTACTTAACCGATTTTAATCAAATTTGCACACCGTATGCAGTTTGATCCAACTTGAAAGATAGGGTATATTTGGTTTTGATATATGTAATTATTATATTTAAGAAAAAAAATAAGGCGATACGAAGTTTGCTAGGTCAGCTATACCTACATATAATAAAATGGTAGGAAAGTCAAAACTGTACATTGAATATTTTTTTAAAAGAATATTTGGGGTGTGATCTACAATCGATACCAAAGCCAAAAATATAGTTTTTAGAATTTTTGTCTGTTTGTCTGTATCTATGTCCGGGATAAACTTAAAAAGTACTGCATGGATTAATTTGGCACGAATATTATTAAGAAGTCGGGTCAACATATAGGCTACATAATATCACGCTATCACCTACGGGAAACGAGCAGTGAACCTTTATTTCTTCAACGCATTCTGTAACAACGTGTAATCTAATGACGCATATTTGAATGTTGTTGTTATTATGTTAATAACCATGCTATACGCTAGCTTCACACTATAAATAAAGACATTCTGTAGTATATTTAGTATCAGCATTGCACCCGTGCGAAGCAGGGGCGGATCGCTAGTATTATATAGATTGTAGGATTCACTTTTTTAAATTTTTGTTTCGCCATTTTGATGACCCTAATCTGTATTGTTTTAAAATCTCCTCTGTCTCAAGGTCGTCTAGGAAAATCGCTTACCCAGCGATAAGATCGCCTTTGTGCATATTATTTTTTGTAAGTTTTATTTTTAAGATACCTATGTATGTTAACTTGTATGCACAATAAAGTATATTTCTTCTTGTTCTTCTTCTTTTTATATGCATCCGATTGCTGTATTACTACGCCCACAAAACACCTGTAAAATAGTTCTACGTATATTTAAGGTGATTTTAAATTTACATCTTTTACATATGAAAGAAAATGTTTAATAATAATTCGAAGGGTATTTCACTGCGTTTCAATTCATTAGCGCCAAAAATTTATAAAATATATTAATCATTAAAATAATTACACCATTAAGAATGAAGAGTTCATTAAAACTTTCGTAATAAATACTGCAAAACTTTCTTAATCCTAAAGTATCTAGTACCACCTATATTGAAAGCATTTTAATATTGCAGCAAAGCCGATTTTGGTACATATATTACTTTTAGTACTTGTTAGACTTAGGCTACAGAGACCAAAACAATATAAAATTCGTACTTGTGAACCAACTTAAGTTTATGTGAAATATTCTGAATTTATATATATATTTTTTTTAAATAATGACGAAGAATATCTATAAATTCAATTCAATTTTGAGACTAATTGCCTGACTACTCAAAGCACGTCTACAAAATGCATTGCAAGACTGAATTTTTTAACAAGACATCGCCGGCGGTCTCTTTTGAACAGTACCTTTATAATGTTCCACTATTAAGACCTTTAAGGTCTAATATATCTAAAAATAAGCATAATTATAAATTTATTGTGTTACAAACTGAAGAAGAAGAGGATTAAAAATCGCTGAATATAGAAATGCCAGAACATTAATTTACCATACATAAAAGGAAAGTTCTACTGTGTGGTTAGGGCAGTAAAGAATGTAGCCACCTCCTCTCTTTCCCAGGGTTTCGTAAGCGACGACTAAGGGATAACACAGTTCCACTACCACCTTGGAACTTAAAAAGCCAACTGATCACGAAATAACCACCCAACTGCTGGCTTTGAAATACACAGGCCGAAGACGGGCAGCAGCGTCTTTGGTGTGACAAAGCCAGCCCTGCGTCACCAAATCGTCTGCCCAGCGTGTGATTATGGATTCACGCCATTTTAGGCTCGAATTTGTGGAGGCCTATTTCTAAGAAGAGAGAAGAAGAAGAGAAAAGGAAAGCTATTTAATATAACAGAGTGACTTTTGAATCAGTCAATATTTTGACAGTTTCAAATAGACTACAAAGTGACAATATTCATTGGAATATCTGTTTTAAAATAAGTCCAAAGTATTCGAAATATTTTTGATTAAACGACGTCGTCACAAAATCCAAAATTTTCTAAAATTTTGTAAAGGTTGCGAAGTATTTCAATTATATTTTGTAATAAACCATTTTGTACTATCACAGCTATGTACTACAAAGATGATTAACATTGTTTAGTTACTTTATACCGGCTACCCGGCATATCATGTGTATACATATGATGATGTAAAGATCAATGATAGATGCTGATAAACATTACGACTGTTCTGAAATATATGTTCGAGTTTACGACTGTTCTTATGTTAAAGAAGTGTTGTCTGAATGATGAACCATTGTGGATGTGATTCCGAACAGGAATGGATAAAGATTGAAATCGATGAGTAGAAATACGCAAAGTGGAGGTATTTTTTCTTTTTATGAAAGTCCCTTCATAAGTCTCTTATTTTAATTTATGTGTGATAGAGTACGATTAATAGTTACGATTCATAGCGTTAGTAATGTAAAATTTATTCATATTTTAACCAATTTCAAGTTCTCAAATCAACTTTACTGGTATTATAATTGATATAAATAGCAAAGATGAGATATAAGAACCCATTAATGGTTAATTAAATTTAAAACACCATTCTCTGAAAAGCGGATTATCACTGTTAATACGTATAAAGTATCTTTTATACCGAGCTTAGGTTGCACGAGCGTGTTCTATTATAAATATATCTTTGAGATATAAACTTTTAAAACGAATGTAATCCTAGTTTTTTATAGAAATTGTGATAGTTTGCAAGACTGTTAGTGGCGTTGAATTTATAAGTATAGGACATAACATAGAACTGCTTTGCTATATTCCGCTCAAAATTTCACATATTTATTATATTTTCCTAAAAAATCCTTTAAAAAACACAAACGATTATTTATGGTTTTCATATTCATATTTCTTATTTGGATTATAAATTAATCACTTATGACTCATTGGCTGTGGTTGTCAAGTGGCAAGCATACCCCTCTGATCTGAATGCTGTTGAAAATTGTTTGAGTAAGCTATTACGTGCTGTGTAATGAAATGGTAAACAATTAAATAGTGTTGAACAACAAACAATTCTATCCAAGATGAGGGGAGAAGTTCATATTTAAACCATAAATTAATTAAAAAACCCTATATGAATCACTGTCGAAGAGGCTGATTGGAGTTAAAAATAATCGTGTTTGCTGGCAAACGAAAAAAAAAACCGACTTCCACCCATTTTATACTTCCATTCATGATCCCATCACGAACAGGCACGATCTTACTCGGAACCTTTAGGTAAACAATAGCTTAATCTTTCTGATATTTGAATGAATATCTTAACCAACCTTAATAGTAACGTCAAAAAGTAAAAAATAATTTATTATTATTAAGAGTTGTAATGAAAAATGTTTTGTGTGCTAAAGTTTTGTCCCGGGCTGTAAATCAGATACAAGGTCATGTATACTTTTTTACTTTTTCGATATCGTAAAACTTTTGAGAAACGATTGTGATTTTTACTATTTATAGTACAACATAAAACAGATGAGAAGCAACTGTTTTACATATATACTGTTTTACGTATATTTCTAGTTAGACATCCTAGATTAGGTTAGATATGTCCTCCTTGTATTTCGATATCTATCTACTAGATGAAATGCTTCTATTAAACTTTTTGAAAAAAAAAGTCTGTTTCAGGTAGTTAATTAAAACGTGATTATTTCCATTGCATACTAGCATTAGGATTCAATTGAGCATATCAAAGGCGGTACGTCGATGGAACGCAGGTATTGGAGGCAGTGCCGCGTGTGATTTTCATGCTTCAATTCCTTCACAATTCGTATCAAACGTAGAGAGATTGTTAACGCTTGGACAGCTTTATTAAGCGTGTTTAACGTATTTTTTTAATATTTTAAGGACTATTTTTAGGCATAGACAAGGTAAAAAGGCTATAAAATCGTATGAATGTGTAGGAATACTTCTGCTAAAAGGTGGTAATCATTATTCAAAAGACCTCGTCTTAAATATATTCGTTTATAATATCTCAGGCCTATTTTACAATTTTTGGTTTATAATATTTCTTAATTATTTAAAAAAAACCTGTTGTTTATTTATACATTGAACTGACGTTACGAAGTGAATTTTTTTTTTTATATCACTAGGTCGGCAAACAAGCGTACGGCTCACCTGATGGTAAGTGATTACCGTAGCTTATAGACGTCTGCAACACCAGAAGCATCGCAAGCGCATTGCCGACCCTATCCCCAATCCCCCCAGGAGCTCTGACATCTTACTCACCAACAGGAACACAATACTGCTTGAAAACAGTATTATTTAGCTGTGGTCTTCTGTAAGGTCGAGGTACTACCCCAGTCAGGGTGCTCCATATTCTGAGCAAATAATAAAATAATATGAGATAAGGCTATAACTCGTTTTTTAAACTAATTTAGTAGGTATATTACAATTTATAGAAAAACTACTTTGTGACTAGATAGATCTAATGAAATGTCATAAAATTAATAACCTTGACATACAGTCATTTGGCTCTAAGATATGTAACTCGAAGCCTGTGTTTTAGGTTTCAAGAGACCGATATGTACATATTTCTAAAATTTTATACATATTGATATTATACCTCCACCTAGGGGTGGAAATCGAACCCACAAACATGAAGCGAAAATGAGTTTCTCTGCCAGCAGCATCAGCAAACAACAGCAACAGCAAACTATTGTATTTTACAGTACTGTCAAACCCTTTATTCATTCTAACGCTAAGCTAACCTTTATTCTCGCAAAAAGATCAAGCAGTAAGTGCTTAAGAATTTACCTCTCAAAACGTAAATATATTACAGTGTCAACACTTAACCTATTCTACTTAATAAAAATCGTTAATATAGGTCATAAATATTACACCGCCTTTATTAACCTCACCCTAATATTTTATGATAATATTATCGGTTTCTAATGTTTACGCGAATTTTACTCATTTAATGAAACAACTTTTTTCGGAAACGTCGGGAATCAAAAGATAATAATAAACCGCGATAAAATCCGAAAAAAGTTAATAATAATAATACACTTTATTGTACACCAAAAACAGAAATTTGTTTCATTAAATAATATTATCGGCTTATTATTAGAGGCTACGATTAAGAGGGAACATAGAAGCGGGTATCCCTAGTCGTAATAGTTTCTGTATGACTTAGGAACGAGAAGCGCTGTTATTTATTGTATATCATAGTTTGATATCAACTTTCAGATAACCAATTATAACTATAGCTAGTGTAGGTTAAATTAAAATTATATCGGAGTGATTATACATTAGACATTATACAGGAATTTTTCGGTCAAACCGTTCGCGGTTTATTTTTTAACGTATCTTCTAAAGTAAATATAAAAGAGATCACTATTAGTGATAAGGACTTTGCAGTTTCTTTAATTTGTAGTATTAATTAATAATAATAACAATAAAATTATTTTTAATCATAATCATCATATAATCATAGATGGATTAAGCTCGTTTCTTGTTTATTTATTTATTTAATTGGATTTTCAATTGCCTTTACGAAAAATAACTAGTTGTAGCTTGGCGCATGCTAGCGCGACCACATCTCGCCCCACCCAGGCGGACGACTGCTCACACGTGGTGGTTTTTTCGGTCAGACATAGCCCTCTGGCACTCCCGCGCCGGAGGGTATCCACGATGGATTTTCCCTACGTAAAAAAAGGCAGCAAGTGCAATATATATTAAAAATGTGCCAAACGAATATATACCATACATTAATTTACCTATCCTCCCACCACCCATACTCTCAATCACACTCTCGTCTCTTCTTTTTCTCATCCTTCAATAATGTATAAATAGATATATGTGTTATAATATACATTACAACAATATTGAAATATTATAAGCCGTTGTCTTTATGAATGTAGTGTTGTTATTAAGGCAGCAACTAGTCATGAAATAAGTGCATATACTCTGTTAGCAACCTATATTTAAATACATCAGTCAGTCAGTCAGTTCAACCCATTGTAGTCTACTGCTAGATATGGGCTTTTCCTTCCGGCTTTTTTCCGCTGTCCTTACCCAGCCTAAATACATAAATAAATATGTACCCGCTAGACAAAATGCCCGAAATGATCGCCGATTTATATTTCATCTGAAATCTCAAAGCTGGGTCACGATTACAATTCTGCCTTCATAAAAGGATATCGCGAAATAACTCACTGCTTACCCGGATATTAAGCTGTGATCCTCCTCTGAGATATAAGTGAAAAGAGATAGAAAATGGGTATACTTTCGGTTGCAATGAAGTTCGAATTTAATATAAACTTTTGCTAAAATTTTTATTCGGGTCACGTAACTGACTGTCAAGCATTTGAATTAGAGTTAGCGCGCACTGTAGTGCGGTGCGTTTGTGAAAGTGTCGCTTACAATTTACCAGTTTTCCTGAATAAATGAGAAACAAGTGTAAGACGTAACGAATGCGTTTGAAATAATATGATCAAAACTTCAAGTGAAATTAATTAATGCAAGGAAAAAATAATATTTCCTGTGGGTACAATAATGACGTACTCTATGACACGTTTTGGGTTTGTATTCAACCAATGTTGAGTACGAGATCTGCGGTAGAGTTTCCGCAATAATTTTAAGAACAGTGTGCGAGATTCTTGTATTGTTCTGTGTCACAGAATGATAAAACTCGTATGCTATTCAGTCTCTATGCGTGTTCAGTCTCGACGTCTTGTCAGAACCTAATTACTTCTGTTATTGATTTCGTGGCACGTTATTTGCTTGGAATAAATGTCAGTTCTAATCCGGTAATTTTTCTCAGTTAGTATTTATGTCAGAATATACGTTTATGTATGTTTCATTACATGGTTGCCAAGTCAAGCGCTAAAAGCGCCCTAGTACATTTATTATTATGTGTTTTGTGGAAAATAACCCACGCAATTTAATCCTGTGTGCTTTCATCTAATCCTTAAAACGTAAAAAATGTGTTTATTCTTTAATAATTCAAGCATTTTGTAAATCAAGAAAGTTAAAGTAACATTATTAATGTTTGTTGGTTAATTCTTTCACTATTAGACATTTATATCCTAGAAGAGCAACGACAATTCTAATCATACACAAAATTTGCTTATGAAATATGTCAGACAAGTACTAGTTTTAGGTATTTATGTTTATATTAAAAATGTATATATTAATCTGTAATTAAAATTTTCAACTTCTAATTCAATCTATTGTAATTATGACATTAATTGTACAAATTATGAAATCCAATAATTCCCTGAGTTTTTGACGTCAATCTTAGAATTAGGACTCTTCATATATATATATAAATACACGAGTATATTTATCGCACGATTGAGAAGCTATTAATGGAAATCATTAAAACGACGTAGTTTCTTTGCTCGATTATCCTACTGTTCACCCTCACGGTGTCTGTCAACAGTTAAAAAAACGCTGTCTTCGACATATATATAGGTTTATTAAAATATAAATATTCTTAAAACACTGAGCTATTTATGGTTCAGCGAGCACAACAACAGAAAAATAAAAAATAAAAATCTTTAAATTATGTTTGCTATTGTCACGGAATCGCAAATATTTTTCTTACAATACCTTTAAAATATTCATAAAAATCTTTCAACATTCGAGCAGTTTAGTTTTATGAAAACTCGCTTTCAAAAGGGTATTTTAGTTGACCATCCAGATGTGATCGCTTTGAGTGGAAGTTATTTCCCCTGTATTACTACGTTGTTACATATCTAATACTATTTACAATTCTTGTATATATATATATATATATATAAATAATCTGAATCTCGGAAACGGCTCCACCGATTTTCATGAAGTTTAGTATGGAGGGGATTTTGGGGGCGATGGCTACAATATCGTTGGAATACGGAGGTAAATTTCGCAATTGTCAATAAAGTTGCAATAGCTCAGGTGGGAAATCGGCCGGTCGGGATCGACCGAAAATGCCCGGTTAAAATCATCATGTCTCCAGATCGATAATTTTTTTCCTTTTTTTTTCTAATTGCACTCATGATTTTTTATTTAAATAAGCAGTTCATATTTTTTATTATTATGTCCATAAAATCGGAACATATTATTCATATTTTATCAGTATGTAAGTCGTACTCAAATATGATTTCCAACAAATACGATTTACTAAAAATACCGAGCTAAGCTCGGTCACCCAGGTACTTCTTAATTAAAATAGTAGTATATCTATGTTAATTAAGAAGTACCTGGTGTATCTTTTCTTCTCATAGTGTATCTTTACATCTATACAAATAAATTAAATTGAAATGTCTATTTATAATATTAAAATAACCTATTTTTACTAAATGCATATGTATGTATGTATTACACGGTAAATATACCAAAATAACATTTTTTTGTATTTTTGTCTATCTGTCTGTCTGCCTGTCTGTTTGTTCCGGTCAATATCAGAAACAGCTGGACCGATTTTGACAGAACTTTCGCTGGAAGATAGTTGATGTAATAAGGAGTAGCTTAGGCTACTTTTATTTAAAAAAATAAAATAAAAGTAGCCTAACTTTTATAAATTTATAACTCTGCGAACTGAAAAATAACTTTTGTGTTAAATTCCACGCGGATGAAGTCGCGGGCACAGCTAGTATTACAATATATAACAAAATTCTCTGACGTGTCTGTCTATTTATTATTAAAATCTCGTCGGAAACAGTTCAAAGTAAGAAGAGAAAGAAATACTTAAACATATTTAAATTCTGATAATTTCATGTCACCATAATTATAATCGACAATGAAAACACAGATATTTTCTTTGAAAGGCTGAATAAAAATATTATACACTCACTCACTCACTTCAGCCTATCGCAGTCCACTGCTGGACATAGGCCTCCCCAAGTTCGCGCCACACATCCCGGTCTTCCGCAATCCTCATCCAGCCTACACCGGCAATCTTACGTAGATCGTCGGTCCAACGGGCCGGAGGACGTCCCACACTGCGTTTGCCAAGACGCGGTCTCCACTCTAGGACCCGTCTACTCCAACGGCCATCGGTCCTGCGACACAGATGACCAGCCCACTGCCACTCCAACTTGCTAATTCTGTGGGCTATGTCGGTTACTTTCGTTCTCTCGCGGATAGTCTCATTTCTAATCCTGTCTTTGAGAGAGACCCCAAGCATAGCCCGTTCCATTGCACGTTGTGCGACTTTAAACTTGTGGACCAGTCCCTTGGTCAGTGTCCACGTCTCGGCTCCGTATGTTAACACAGGCAGGACGCATTGCTCGAAAACTTTTGTCTTCAAGCATTGCGGAATCTTCGAAGTGAAGACTCGACGGAGTCTGCCAAACGCCGCCCAGCCCAACCGAATCCTCCTATCGGCCTCCTTCTCGAAGTTGTTGCGGCCTAGTTGGATAGTATGGCCTAGGTAAATATAATCCTGAACAACTTCGAGAAGGGTACCATCGACCGATACCGGTATCGGTATGACTTGGTTGTTAAACATAACTTTCGTCTTATCCAAGTTCATACAGAGACCGACACGTCGGGAGGACTCGTTTAGGCCGGCCAGCATTTGGCCTAACTCATCCAGCGTCTCCGCAAAGATGATAATATCGTCGGCGAAACGAAGGTGAGAGATGAATTCACCGTTGACGTTGATGCCCCGTTCCCCCCAATCCAAGGTCTTAAAAACATCCTCTAGCGCAGTGGTAAACAGTTTCGGTGATATTACACCCCCCTGTCTTACCCCGCGCCGGAGGGAAATAGGTCTTGTTCTTTGGTCATTGACATGAACGGTCATCGTCGCCGCGTCGTACATAGATTTTAGTACCTCGATATATCGCCAGTCGATATGACATCTCTGCAGAGAGTCCAGGACAGCCCAGGTCTCGACGGAGTCGAAGGCTTTCTCGTAGTCCACAAATGCCATACACAGCGGTTGATTATATTCTTCCGTCTTTTGGATAATCTGCCGAACAGTATGGATGTGGTCCACGGTGCTGTAGCCATTTCGAAACCCAGCCTGCTCTGGTGGTTGGAATTCGTCGAGTTTTCTGGCGAGACGATTCGTAACAAACCTCGAAAACAGCTTATAGACGTGGCTCAGAAGTGAGATCGGTCTGTCATTCTTTAACAGAGACTTATCGCCTCTCTTAAAGAACAGCACCACCACACTCCTGGACCACGCCTCCGGCGTGGTACCTCGGTGGATGACGGCGTTAAATAGTCTTGCCAAGGCTTTCAGGACAGGTCGCCCTGCGGCTTTAAGGAGTTCAGTGGTAACTCCGTCATCCCCCGGGGCCCTTCCGTTTTTAAGCTGCCCGAGCGCTGCACCAATCTCATCCTCTTCGAAGTCCGGGATACACTCCGAATAATGGCGCAACAATGGTGCCCGTGGATCTTCGGTGTCCCAAGTCGCAGGCTTGCGTGCGCTCGACGAGTACAGCTGTCCATAAAAATTCTCAACCTCTTCTCGGACCTGAGGGCGAGAGCAGACGGTTCTGCCATCTGCTGTTTTAAGCTTCGCAAGAAGGCTTCTCCCCAATGGTCTTTGGAAAACTTTGGACCCCCTATTCTGCTCAATCAGAGTAGCAACCTCTCTCGTATTTGAGCAGCGGAGGTCTCGGCGAATAGTTTTCCGTACCCTCTTGGAAAGAGCCCTCTGTTCTGGCGAAGCAGCCGGCAACTCGCGCCTCTGCCGCATCAGATCCAAGGCTTCGGGAGAAAGTTTGGACTGCTTCGTTGGCTTTGTTGGTGGAAAGTGCCTGCGACCCAGTGTACACACCGTCTTCACCACGTTGTCGGTTATCTCGTCCACGTCGCTAGTAGTTTCCAGCGAATCGAATCGGTTTTGGAGTTCCAACTGAAACTGCTCGGAGCCACATAGTATTTGGGGCAGCGTAGGTCGGAGAGTAGATTTCATCAAGCGGGTCCGCTCCTTTCGGAGACATATATTCAGAGTGCCCCGTACTAGCCGGTGGTCGCTGCCGGTGTTAAACCTGTTAACCACTGAGACATCTCTGAATATATGCCTTTTATCCGCTATGATGAAATCTATCTCGTTCCTCGTCACAGTATCGGGGCTTTGCCATGTCCACCTCCTTTGGGGCTTCTTCTCAAAAAATGAGTTCATCAAGAAGAGCCCCTCCGATTCGAGGAAGTTGACAAGCGTCTGCCCCCTGTGATTCCTGTGCCCCAATCCGTGTGGTCCGATGCTCGATCCGTCGCGGCCTTGTACTCCCACTTTAGCGTTGAAGTCTCCCATAACAACGCTGTAGAAGGTCGAAGTAGTGCCATGTATGGCCCTTGTAATATCTTCATACAAGGCTTCGACTTCATCGTCAGAGTGTGCCGAGGTCGGCGCATATACCTGTGTCACTTTCAGGGAGTACCTGTCGGTGAGCTTAAGTACAAGGTACGCTACCCGGGTCGACACACTACTGACTTCCACAACGTTGTTAGTGAGAGTCTTGTGAACCAGAAAACCGACGCCACCTTGGGAAAGCCCATCACCTTCACGGAAGTAGAACAAGTGCCCGGAGTCCAGGATCATCGTGTCCTCTCCCTCTCTTCGGACTTCAGACAACCCCAGTATGCTCCACTTAATGTGACTAAGTTCTACCTCAAGTTCGGTGAGGTGATGGTCCAACCGTAGCGTGCGTCCATTATACGTAGCCAGGAATATTTTTCTATGGCAGCCTCCCGTACCCCGGTGATTCTTAGCACCCTCTACCCCACCGTTACCATGGCCGCTGCCGTAGCCGGGAATAGTGGGGCTGCCGGGAACTGAGGGCCTTATTTTTAGGTTCGAACTCATGGGGGTTTTTGCCCATAGTCACCACGCTGGGCAGGCGGGTTGGTGACCGCAGGGCTGACTTTGTCGCACCGAAGACGCTGCTGCCTGTTCTCGGTCTGTGCATTTAAAAAGCCAGCAGTTGGATGGCTATCCCGCCATCGGTCGGCCTTTTAAGTTCCAAGGTGGTAGTGGAACTGTGCTATCCCTTAGTCGCCTCTTACGACACCCACGGTAAGAGATGGGGTGGCTAAATTCTTTAGTGCCGTAACCACACAAAAATATTATGGATACTTGACTTCAAATATAATGGATAACTTCGTCGTTTATGAACCGATTTTGATAATTCTTTTTTGTTGGAAAGGAGATATCCCAAATGTAGTATCATAAGGAAACTAGGATCTGATGGTCCCAGAGAAATCAAGGAGAACCCTCAAAATCGTAGTGACAACTAGTGCGTTTGTTAATTTTTTTCGTCTAATTACGTTGTATTACTTGTTGATGTGATTGAAGTCGTTTTTTTTTTCGTTTGCTAGCAAACACAATTATTATTATAAAGAAAATTAATGTTTTTAGATCAAAAAGAAAATATAAGTAGGCAAATACTTTCTACTTCAACATTATTTTATTTACTAAGTTGTTATATGAGCTGTTTGTTCCCATATAATGGTTAATGCATATCTTGAACATCTTATTTGTATACATTACTAGACTCAATAGACGCTTTATCAGGGAGTAAAAGTAATCTAATCTTATTATCACAGAGCATTGTTTAACGTAATGAGTGAAATCTGTTCTCTATCAACATTTAATTAATTACTGATTTAGCAAAGCCGCTGTGATAACAATTAACATTCGGTCTCCTGTTTCGATACGAAATGCAAACAGTCACTAGTTCATTATCATTACAATTTATATTAATTCAGAATCAGAATGAATTTTTGTCGCTCTTATACCGGTTGCTAGTAAGACTATCTGGCACATAAAAGCAAAGAAATAAAAGTTTCTTTTTTTACCATTAAACTTTAATTTATCTGTCAAATGTTTGTTGATTATTTTAAAGATTAAATACATTATATTATACATGCATATGAACGCTCAAGTTTAAGTAGATAAAATGAGAAAAGGATGAGCAGTCGATCGAGTGTATGTGCGTGCGTGTTTGTGTGTATATTTCCGTGTCTCTCTGTGTGTATGTATGTGTATGGGTGTGGGTGTGGGCTTGTATGAAAACTAGTATGAGTATGTGTGTGTGGATGCGAATCAAATGCTTGTATGTAAGTTCAGTTTAACATTAAACGTTAATTTTTTATAAAATATATTTTTAAGTATATTAGTGTAAGTTTTCTCTACAGTTTTACTCCTTAAATTGTTAGAATGTCAGTCTTTACGCTGCATCGCTGCAGCGTGCTGTCTCAATTGCAATATTCTATAAATGGTAGGATTCATTTTATGAGAAGACATTTAAGAAAATTAATGAAAAAGTAATTTAGTAGTATGTAATAATATAATAATATATTCTTTATTGTACACCAAAATACAAACAAACAGTAGTGACTAAAAAAAAGATGTACAAAGGCGATCTTATCGCTGAAGAGCGATTGCTTCCAGATAACTTTTGGGCATGTAATTTAGTAGTCTAAATGCTTTTGTGTGTAAGTCGAATGAGAGAGTTCTGGATTAATAACTTTATTATACAAAAAAATCCTGCTTTATAATATTTTTTTATACATAAAAAAAAACAAATATTAGACACGTCTTTTATATTATTTTTCAAATGAAAAAGATATTCAAAGTCAATTCAGACTTTTTTCTCGGAGACATTTTGTAAGTCCGAACTTAGAAACCAGATTACAAAACAGAAATAGCACGTCCTATCTATTACCTTATTTCCATGAAACAAAATTCAATAATGTATATGTCGCAGAGTATGAATACGGAACGTCAAGTGTTTGACTTGGATGTATTCAGATAATGTCAGTTGTCAATTATTAGCTGTTAGAGTAGTGGGGTGATCGACGCGCCACCTAGCACATCGTTCGATAGTCACCTACCCTCAGTTATTATATTACTCGAATTGTTCTGACGTGTATAAAACGAACGGTGTCACCTCGGCTAAGGTAGTCTTGGCTCTGGCTTGGCACGATACATTTGTTGTATCCTGCTAGTAGCTTAACCTAGACTCATTCGATAATTAATTTGTGCATACGAATTAATTGTTACATATTATGGCGAATAACTCGAGCAGTGAAGGTGAGCGTTGATGCGCATCCCAAAGGAGATCTCCTTAAACCTACACCTGGGTCGCAAGTCCTAGGCACTGCTCTGAGTTACTCCCTCTGCCACACGATGGACTCGGTACCCGCACGGTGAACCGTGAATCCATCGAATGCTAAGAAGTTAGTCTTCGCCCCCTTAACTAATAACTACCCGCCTTCCGTACTGCGTTACCTTTCTGTTAACTGATTCCTGTGTTATAATAATTTGGTGATATCATTAATTGTGTTTACTTGTGTCAACGTTGCCCACTTATGCCCACAGTAGACTGAGTGAGTACTCTGAGATCATGAGAAAGAGAAATATACCTTCAAGCCGAAAAGTATACCTTCTTTCTTTTTATTATCTGACATCAGAAGTGGGATCAGATCCAAACCCACTTTCAAAATTTAATTAATTTAGTTAGTTACATTGAACGAACAAATGTCTCTCTTCGCTTCCGGTATGGAAGCTATTATTCAGAAAATATGTGAAGTTATAGGCCTACCCCCTGACAATACATCTGTTTTTAGCAAGTGTGCGAGTTAGTTGCAATATTTTGTGGTGATTGGTGGGTACATCGATATTTTAGTTCTTTTCGGTCATTCTGTTGTATTCTTATCGGTGTGTAAGTGGTTTTTGTTCAGGGTTCGATTACGTTATTCGATTTACCGGTTATTTGTTGAATTTAGTTTTGTTTTAATACGTGATACGTAGGTAATTGTGTAGCGATTGATTTTGCGATTCTGTTTTTGTTTCGATGTCAGATTGTGAGCGTGATCGTAGTGTCGAGCCCCCGCGGTAGTCGCAAACCCAGTCGTGAGTGTCGCCGCAATAGCCGTGGTTGTCACAACGGTCATGAGTCGAGATGAGTTTCAGCGTCGCGGCAATCCCGGCGGCGCTGTAGCAGAGCGACGCGTGGATGTCTGTAGTGGCAGGCGTTTGTGGAAAAATACAACAATCTTGTGAGTCGTACTATTTTTATCTTTATTCCAGTGCCGAATGTTATCTTGTTAGACAAACTGTTGGTCGTAACTTCATAGGGCGATTATTCATTTACAGGCTGTAGGTTATGCTAATGAAGATTGTACTGAACAAGTCCTTTGTGACGTGTTGATTAGTGGTAGTCGTTTATCGATTCTACTTCATGTGATTGCCCGATGATTGTTTCAAATATGACGTAATCATTGGTCGAGAAATATCAAAACAAGGTGTACAATTAGCATTACTGAGTCGTTTTTTTAATATCGCAAAATAAAAATCTGTTGCTACCTGTACTTACGAACCGGGACTCTTGTACAATCTTGACGATATCGACATAGGTATTCTGAGTAATGAATCTCTGCTGTCCTTGCTTAAGGAATTTGTTCACGCTTTTATTGATTGTTTACCCCACACGCGTGTCACATCTAGTGAACTAATAATTAGATTTCATGATGCGAATCATACTGTTTATCGTACTGTTTAACGTCTTACAGGCTCAGTCCAGATGAAAGGTAGATAGTGCGTTCTAAGATTAGAGAGCTAATAGGAGCTAACATCATTTGCCCCAGTCGGTTTCTGTTTGTGAGTCCTATACTACTTGTGAAGATATGAACTCTAACGCGGTGCCAGATAGGTTCTCTTTGCTTTTTATAGCAGAGTAAGTGGCTAGGAACATAGAAACGAGTGCGAGTTACGACAAATTTTAAAGTTTGACATTGGTGACTTGGTCTTAATTCAAAACGAAGAGGTAAATCAGACAAAATTAGAACGTACCTACAAATTTACTCACGATAGGTTAGGGAAAATACCAGTAGGTCATGTACCAGGCGAAATTGATGTAATTTAAAATCTTGTTGATAATGAAGCTTAAGAAACTTGAGTGATTAACTTTATCGACCGTAATGTGTTTGACCGTACCAGTAGTTATTTCGTAGTGATAGTCCGTGGGTGAGCGATGTGCGTTTAACTCTGGCGGAGGTCGTGGTCTATGGAGACCGTTGTGAGAGAGTAATGTGTTTGCTCTTCGGCTAGAGAGCCGTGGTGTTAGAGGTATTCACTCGGAGATTTCTGAAAGCTTGGTTGTAACTTGTTGTGGAAATAGAGTACGTCTATAGTTTTGGTTGTGATAACGTCGATGGTACATGGCTGTGGTATTTATGTGTAGTGATTAGTTATGACTGAGATTATTGTAAAGTTCTTCAAATATCGTAAGTTTAGAGCGTAGTTTGTCTACTTTCCCCTTTTACGTAGAGTTTGACTGAGTAGCATGAGCTGCTGTCGCTCGATTTAGGTGACAGTAGCGACTCTTGATTACGGTTATCGTCACTCGATGGAGGTGGCAAGGTTATCGTCACTCGCTGAGTGGCATGAGCTGCTGTCGCTCGATTTAGGTGACAGTGGCGACTCTTGATTACGGTTATCGTCACTCGATGGAGGTGGCAAGGTTATCGTCACTCGCTGAGTGGCATGAGCTACTGTCGCTCGATTTAGGTGACAGTAGCGACTCTTTACGGTTATCGTCACTCTCTGAGTGGCATGAGTTACTGTCGCTCGATTTAGGTGACAGTAACGACTCTTTTAATTAAGGTTATCGTCACTCTCTGAGTGGCATGAGCTGCTGTCGCTCGATTTAGGTGACAGTGGCGACTTTCTTCTTAGTCGTTCACTCTTGACAGAGTGGTCATGGTTGACGACGATTCATTGGCTAAAGTAGCCCCCGCTATACGTCTCCACTTGATGCGGTTTTCGGCGTCTCGAGAATTCTGGACTATGGAGGTCTGTGTCGCAGCTTTGATAAGGTCTGTCCAGCGCGTAGGTGATCGACCGCGTGACCGCTTGCCTTCTACCTGCCCTTGGATAACGAGTCGTTCTATAGATTGTTTGTTTCGAACAATGTGTCTGAAATATTTCAGGATTCGAGTTTGCACAGTCGACGACAATCTCTGCTTGATTTTTAATTCCTGTAGGATCGAAATGTTGGTCCTAAACGCTGTCCAAGCAGTCGCCGCCAGCACCACATCTCGAGTGCGTCGATTTTGCGTCGGTCTTTGAGTCTAACCGTCCACGTTTCTGCGCCATAAAGGAATATCGGGAAGGTTAAGCTTCTCATTAGGCGGACTTTTGTGGCTCTGGTGATATTACGGTTGCACCAGACTCTTTTTAATTTGCCAACGGCAGATCTTGTAATAGCACATCTCCTTCGAATCTCGTCTTCGCATCCTCCGGTGTTTGCAATAGTGAAACCAAGGTACACATAAGATTGGACAACCTCACAGTTGCCAATCATAGAGATGTCAGGATGGTTTAGTTCGGCTCGATCCACTATCATCATTTTGGTCTTACCTCTGTTGATCGTAAGTCCAAAGGAGAGGCTTGTTGTCTCTAGAAGTGTCAGCAGGTGTTCCATGTCCTCTTTTGTTTGAGTGAGAAGAGTAGTATCATCGGCATACCTCAAGTTAGATATTTTTCTACCTCCCATTGAAATCAGTCTGTAGCGACTTTATGTAGAACTAATAATGGAGTCCTGTTCATATCAATCGGGATTGGTTAATTTTGATTTAATGATAGTTTCGCGTATGGTTGTATGGTGTGTTATCAAAAGTGGTTGTACTATCACTTTATCCTTGATTAAGTGTGAATCAGGATAGGCCGAGATGAGACTTTGATACCGCAGTACCTTTTCCTTTTTACAGCATCACACGAGGACGTGTGACTTGTCAAGATGGCCGTGTCGCAGAGTATGAATACGGAACGTCAAGTGTTTGACTTGGATGTATTCAGATAATGTCAGTTGTCAATTATTAGCTGTTAGAGTAGTGGGGTGATCGACGCGCCACCTAGCACATCGTTCGATAGTCACCTACCCTCAGTTATTATATTACTCGAATTGTTCTGACGTGTATAAAACGAACGGTGTCACCTCGGCTAAGGTAGTCTTGGCTCTGGCTTGGCACGATACATTTGTTGTATCCTGCTAGTAGCTTAACCTAGACTCATTCGATAATTAATTTGTGCATACGAATTAATTGTTACATATTATGGCGAATAACTCGAGCAGTGAAGGTGAGCGTTGATGCGCATCCCAAAGGAGATCTCCTTAAACCTACACCTGGGTCGCAAGTCCTAGGCACTGCTCTGAGTTACTCCCTCTGCCACACGATGGACTCGGTACCCGCACGGTGAACCGTGAATCCATCGAATGCTAAGAAGTTAGTCTTCGCCCCCTTAACTAATAACTACCCGCCTTCCGTACTGCGTTACCTTTCTGTTAACTGATTCCTGTGTTATAATAATTTGGTGATATCATTAATTGTGTTTACTTGTGTCAACGTTGCCCACTTATGCCCACAGTAGACTGAGTGAGTACTCTGAGATCATGAGAAAGAGAAATATACCTTCAAGCCGAAAAGTATACCTTCTTTCTTTTTATTATCTGACATATAAATAATCTCTGCCGAGTTTAGTAGACATTCTATTTTTATGAAAGATTTTTTCTCTGCCTGTAACTTTGGACAGTATAAACACTTTTTAATTCTACATGACTTGGCTTGAAATTTGGGCCTATTTGTTGAAAAATGGACTTTAAAACGTTTCCTTAAAACGAGTATTTAGAATACACCATAGTTTTTTTTTATATTATCAAATAATTAGGCCGCGCGGAGCACTATTTTCAGCGTTAAATTAAAATTATAAATAAATTGTAATTAAAAAAAAACTCAAATACCACGTTTTTTTAGGTAGGTAATCGAACTAAAAAGAAGAAAATAATTTTTAATTACAAGAGAGCAATCAATCATAATTAATTACTTCATAATAACATTATAACAAAATTTAAGTTATTAAGAGAATAATTTAATTCAAAGTAAAAACGTGGTCTGCATTTTACTATATTTTCATAACTTTTTACCATGTTTCTATAACTCTCCGCACATAGATATTTGCAAGTAGAATAATTGTTAAATTTAATATATCAAACACCAACAAAGCAGCAGCTTAATTTATTAATAAATTTTGCATTCAAAAAATTAATTGCAAAGTTTCGATCTAGCGGGTACATCGTTCCATAGCTTAATTGGCTAGAGCGCCGACACGGTCAATCGGAGACGCGGGTTCGATCCCCGCTGGATCGGTCAATTTTTAATATGATATTTAAAAAAACTTTTGCATTTTTTTGAATGCTAGAAAATCCTTCTGACTCATTTTTCTAGACGTCATAACGGATCGATTTTACCGCGATTGTCATTTTGACACTCTCGATATTTTGGCGACGTTGCACGCGCGACGCCGCGCGCCGCTGTGACAGGTGACTGATGTTACTTTCAATTGTCTTTGTAAGTTGAGCTATGAGAGGTAGAAAAATAACTAATATGAAACAAAAAAAAGTACGTATATGGAATATTAATTATATAGTTTCATTAAAATGTTATAGTTTCTAAGCTTATTCCTCATGTGTCTATTTTGAATAGAAACTTTAGCTAATTAAATTAAAACAATACTACCACGGAATAAAAGATCTTTGAATAGCTTTCCTGATCTCTATGTAAAATTTTCTCGTAAGAAATTATTCACTGAAAAATATCGCGTATTAATGTATCTAGTTCTTAATAAAACCTAATATTTTTCCAAAATCTAAGCTAGTCTTATAAACATATTAATTTTATTACTATGACTACAACAAGGTATATTAAATCTTAGATTCAAAACGTGAATGTCGAAGGACGAAGAGCGATCGGCAGACCGAAAAAGCGATGGATGGATTGTGTGAGTGAGGATATGAAAAAGAAAGGAGTAAGCACTGAAGTGACGAATAATAGGGAGGAATGGAAGAGAAAAACATGTTGTGCCGACCCTACATAAGTGGGATAAGGGCAGGAAGATGATGATGATTCAAAACGTGAATGGAAAAGCTATGGCGTCTTGTTAGCAAGGAACTTCAAACACGAAGTGTGGTATGACGTAAGGGTTTGTCCTAAGTTATGGCTATGTACTTAAATATTTAAAAATGGTTAAACTCATAGAGATCTCTTTTAGAGCTAGCTTCGCCTTTGCTATGTTATAATATATTGTATATATATATTTATTTATTTAATCACAGAAAAAAATAGATACAATTTATGTGATAATCAGTGCAGCAAAAACAATTAATAGTTTAACAGTGCACTGTTTTTCTAAAGTAATAAAACTAAAGTACACACGATATTATATATTAATATAAAAATATGATATAAAGCTATACAAATAATAGATTATACATGTGAATATAATTGGAAAGAAAAAAAAATAACATCAAGTGGTTAAAGAATAATAATAATTATAGTAAAACTAATAAACGCGGCCATTCCATTCTCTCTCTATAAAAATAATTGTAAAAATGTTTCGTTTTATTGCAATAGAAATATAGCTAATTAGTCATAATTAACCCAGATACTAATTTCAGTTCATTTGTTATTTATGCGTCCATAAAAGAAATAAAAAATTAAACAGCCAAAGTAATAAAAAGTTTTCTTTAAATTTAATTTGATAGTTTGTAACAAATTTGTTTATTAACGATCCTATAACTTAAGCGCTGTCTGTTCCTATTAGCGTGTCGGTGCAATAAACGTCCGACCAAAGCACCTATTTCAGTTTCCTGACAACTCGCATCATTTAAGTCCCTGGACTAACGTCATCACGATTAATCCCAGTGAGGCTAATAACAGCTAGAATAGGATGGTGGCCAGAGTTCTCTACAGGATTTCATTAACGGTATCGTTCAGAAGGCAAATATTAAAAATGTCACCGCCTTTTTAAACGGTCGTTTATGCCCAAATCGCAGCAGTGTTCCCAGTCAGAAACAGAATATTTCTAGATATTTAACTTGTGTTGGTTCCCCCGAAATAGGATCAGTATCCTGTTAATTAAAACATTGATTATATTTTTTTAATAAACCTAGCTAGGGTGACAAACAAGCGTTCTGCCTGATGGCAAACAGATACCGCCTTTCTATGCCACGTTACACACTACAGGAATGCAACATTACATGAGAGCAGATTTTCTGTATGTTGGATGACTTCAACAATCGGGCTAATCCGGTTTTGGACGAAAATTTTTTTCCGTGCCCTATCTGGATAAAACTTATGTATCATTAGTAATATATATACTACAAAGAGGCGTTGAAGATTTTCCTAATGTTATTTTTACTATTTTTGTTAGATTTCGCTATATATGTACTTAATTCAAGTAAAAGGTTACACAAAGACATTCAGTAAAACGATTCCTATCTGGTAGAAAAGGAGTAGGTAATGGATACTATGTAAATTATTGAATCTAAATTTCTAAAAGAAATATTTTTTACTTTCCTTTTTTCTGATAGCGCGGGGTAAATCGTCAAAAAGATGCCCAGTTCTTTTAAGTCAACAAATATAATTAAAATGTATGCCGTTTTGTAGGTCACTAATTATTTATTTAAGCCTCCCACGCGCTTGTAGCAAATTAACCACAGGATGACATTAGTGCTCAGCATGCGTGCGTAGATTATGGGCTAGGTTTTAAAACCTAAATATTAAATGTTGGATAAGTTTTTTTTTTTTTTTCAAATTAAATCACGTGTTAAAAAATATAGCCATTTTATGTGAAAAAAAATAAAAGTATAACATAAGTATTTAAAATACATAACACAAATAATATATGTTTATCACTACATGGTATAAGACAAAGTCGCTTATCGCTGCCTGTCTCTATGTATGCTTAGATCTTTAAAACTACGAAAGAAATTTTAATTCAGGTTTTTTTATTAGATAGCGTGATTTAAGAGAAAGGTTAATAATATCAATATAAAACATGCATAATATAGTAGAGAAACACTGATAATTTTAGAGGTTTTTAATGTAATGTCGTAAATAAACACAGTATTGTACACCTTAAAAAAGGTCTATAAAAAGTTCGCAATGGTCTATGTCTATCTCTTAGGGATAACCCACAAAAACAATTTTTTATCCTTTACTTTTTACGAGACACAATTTTTTTGAAATTGTATATTCGTGTTTTAGTCGGTATTAAGGTTAATTTTTAAACTGCATTTAGAGTTAATTTGCTGGATAGGATTAGAATAAAACCATAATTTCTCAATTCAAGAGTAACCTCTAAACGAAACATGTTTGTATTGTCTAATGACAAAAAAGTTGTAAACATTGTATATAAAGACATTTTGTAGTATATTTAGTATCAGCATTTCACCCGTGTGAAGCCGGGGCGGGTTGCTAGTATATTTTAAAATAGTATATTGTGTTCTCGAATTTTACAAAAGCTAGCAAGTCCAATTTACAGAGAAGGTAAATTTAAACTGCAATGTCTCTGGCAGTTGGACTTTTAATTGTATTTTATGTAAACTAATTTACTTGTTCTAAATTTGATTTTTCCCAAGGATGCTAGCACGCACAGGAGATATCTAAACATGTATATTCACTATATTGAATACAGTTGCGAATTAAGCTCCAATACTTTAGGCAGTCAGTCATTAGGCTCCAATCCGACAGGTAGTCATTTTTTTACAATTTATCCGTTATTTGATTATCTGTTTTTAAGGTAGGCAACATAATATTCTGAATTTGATAACAACTGGCTGATATTTATAGAAATAAAAATTAATCCTAGAAAGGTATGTAGGCGTATTCGTTACTTTTAGGACCAAATTTTATACAGAAAAAAATAATAATAAAATCAATATGCTAACGAAAAAAATTTTGAGGTACGAAGTTCGCAGGTAACTAATACATAATATATAATGTATATAACATATTATTTGACAAATACATAATATATTAAAATATTACAACCATAGAAACTAGTCATTGGTGAGCCTACCATGAGCTGTGCCATAGCTTAATTTATTCAGTTCATAATCGTGTATGTGTCTATGGTTTTATTCTGAAATAGCACCATATTTGTTAAACGTGTGGTTGCTCGCCCTTAATATCTTGTTCACATCCGATGTCCGATGAGATAATTCCCTCGCCACACATCGCTGTCGCGCGAGGGTTCTCCCCTGTGCACCCTTCCCCGTAAGTTATTTAAAAATCTGGGATGTCACTCAATAATATTATTATAAATATTTGGGTTAGTTACTGTATTATAGTAATATTACCAAAAAAAGTATATACTCGTATAATAAAAATAATAAAATAAAATTACAGTTGATATACAGAATCAAACTATGATGAAGACTGAAAATTATCGCAATGTAGATAGCGACAGTGCGAATTTATCATTAAAACAAAAAACACTATATTTGTACTTATCCCGTTTTACTCGAATATATTTATTTAATAAGGTCTTTCATTAACTTCTGTCCTAAACAAAGACGGGAATCTAATAATACCTCAATATTTATAGCTTAATTTATAAATTTCTAAATTCATTTGCACTCAGAGCTATGAGTACAATATACACTCGTAATGGAACGGCCGTAGTTGGTTTCCGAACAATGTTGATGACGTTATCAGACTTAACTGCACTCCGTGTCATCCAGTGGGCCTCATTTCCATTTATATCGCCTGTGCTGAAGTAAAGCGCCAATATTAGGTTCGAACTTTCCTTCAAATTTTCATAAAATGATTATATTTAGCTCAATTTATAAAGTTTGACCTCGCTGATATCTCATAAAGCTTATACCGAACATTTTAACTGTGGTTTTAGATTTTTAATGTTCTTTATTTGACAGATTATCAAAAAGCTTAGATAGTCCTTTGCATTGTAGCTACTGGAGAACTGAATGACTGACGCGCTAGCGATCGTGAGTTCGATCCCTGCACACTGCAAATATTTGTTTATGCCATACAGATATTTGAGGTTTAAAGTCAGGAGTCGAATGTTAGCATTTCAGCAACATTGCAGACGTCATAATCTGCTATGTTGCTGAAAAGCCAACATCCGGCTAACGATGTCTGTAAGTCCCGAATAAACAGAAGTGTATGTATGAAGAAAAACGTTGAAATAACTCGTCATGTATCTAAGAAATGCTGTTCAAACTTCATGGCATATTTTATATTTACAGATACACACGACAGACATCATATGTGAAATTTGATGTCGATTCACGGGTCACTAGAGCGGATTAACATAATGGCTCCATATGTACTTCGATTTTCATGAATTAATTGACCATAATAAACAAGGTTTTTGATTTGTATTTTTTTATGACTTTTTGTTTTGTCACAATAATAATAACTATGTTGCAGCGGTTGCGCTACAGAGAGAATTTAATTAAGAATTGCTATTTCTGAATAATAAATATTTTTTATTTACATAACGTTGTTATTATTAAGCTTTTAATACTATGTTCATCAAAACCATTGAAGAAATATGAGAAGAGTAGAATTCATTAAGAATAAACCTACTTGAGTGTTCAGTTTGTTGACCTTAGCGACAGGTATATGGACTGGTAGTTCATAGTAGATGATATATCATAGCAGGCATATGACCACAGAATACGGGTTTAAATGTTCACAAAATAATTTTAAACAGTGCGTGTCGAGCAGGTAATAAAAATATTGCTAACGAATACGACGAATGTGAACGTTATAAAACAGCTAGGTAAAAATATTTATAAGAACGTAAAAGAACTTTTAAATAAGATAGTCACACAGAGATAGTAACTCTGACAGTCTACAAATGTCTACATTATATGCATGCCGATGCCTCGTAAATACATACATACTCGTTACTAATAGTAGGTATATTCGCCAACCAACGTGAGCAGCGGCGTGGATTAAGTTCTAATGCACTCTCCTACATGGAGAAAGGGGCCAATGCTCAACAGTGGGATATTACAGGCTGAATGATATCAAATCAAATTCGTTTCGATGCAAAATGTCAATTGTCAACGTGTTAAACTTGAGACCAACACTTTTATATTAAATGTAAAAAGGAAGGGCTTCTCAGTCACTTTGTGGAGCGCAATAGTACGATGGATTCCTCTCAATGCGAAAATAAAGATAAAAAAGGTTTTATATTTTCACATTATTCTAGAAAAAGTCTTTTAGGTGCTTTCGATTTGAATTTTATATTACAATCGTAATACAGACGGATCAAACCTTTACATTGAATACTAGCCGTTTTATATCCATAAGTTATTATCATCGCTCTAGAATATTTAATCTAATATTGTAAAATGGTTAGAATAATTTTTTATTCAATATGACAATTTATTATGACTATGACTTATTTATGATTATATGATTTTATTATGACTATGAATTTGTTAATCAATATCGTTTGATGATTTTACTTTGCAATGTGTTATTGTTCCAAACCTATAATCATGCCTTGAACTAGCTAAACTCTGAAGTTTGATGTATAATAGATTTATATAAAATATAATAATAAATGTACGTAATACTAAATATTTAAATGTCAATCAAATTGAAAAAATAAACAAGACTAAGGTACAGAAGATTAAGGTATAATAAAAAATAGGTTAATATCAATTATTAGTATGTTATACTAACAATAAATTATATAAATATTCTATGTTTTTTGTTACATGGTTCTACCAGTAACGTTTTATAAATTATTTTTCTATTTTAGAAAGAATATGTATACTATAAATCTTGTACATTAAAAAAAGTTAGAGATCATAATACATCACTCAATAGCTAATGAAAATGTAGCAGTGACCGATATTAGCAACCAAGTCGTCCTCTTAGGGCGAGTGATGGGAGAGTTGCCTTGCTAGATAATAAAAATGTTTGATAAATATGTGTTTGCATTTTATGCGTATATACAATTAGATGATGTAACACACGTTTCCGATACAATTAGCACGACAGTGATAATTTTAGTACCGGTTTTAACTTTACACCTTTATTTAATGGTGATAAAAATAAACACGATAATATTTACATTATCATAATGTGGAAATATTAAGCGTTCAATTTTAGATTTCTCAAATATATTTTTCCTTAAAAACTATAATTTGTTGCCTTTATATTTTTGTTTTAGCAGTCTGTTAACGGTAGTTTTAGATATAGACTGGCAACGTATTTGCAACTCCTCTAACGTTGTAAGATAGGAGATGAATAAATGTAAAACTATTTGTTATTATTGTTAATGTATTGAACTAATATTATATTCTATTTATTCTTTGTGTGATTTCTCGCTACGTTACAGTCTATAATATCCCACTGTTTGGCATAGGCCTCTTTTACTATGTAGGAGAAGGATCAGAGCTTAATCCATCACGCTGCTCCAATGCGGGTTGGCGGATATATTCCCTACTATGAGTAACGATCGCTATCAGGTGTATGTACATGATAACAACCGGGACCAACGGTTTAACGTACTCTCCGAGGCACGGTGGGGAGTTTGTCATATGCGGGGATCGAACCCGCAACCGCCAGCGCAATCGGCACAATCCATGGCTGTGACCGTTGCGCCAACGCGGCGTCGTAATATATAGGTCGAATTGAGTAACCTCCTCCTTTTTTGAAGTCGGTTAAAAAAGACATCATCCAAACCGGCATCGAATCACTTTAACTCTTTCTTCTACTAATTCTTCACGATTTACTAAAAATATCGAGCTGAGCTCGGTCACCTAGGTACTATTTCCTAATATGAGTAACGATCTCTATCAGGTGTACATGATAACAATAGTAACTGACAGCTTAACGTGCTCTCCGAGGCACGGTGGGGAGACCTACAAGGACTAACAACCAAAACGGAATGAAATATTTCTATAAACACAAATATCCACTTCGAGCGGGAATCGAACGCGCGACCGTCGATGTTTAGGCACCGCCGACACGGCACGCGCACCATTACACCAGAGCGGTCTTTGGTGTGATTTCTCACAGTTAGATAAATGTTGTTTATGCTTGATGTTTTGCGACGGTTAAATCTTGTAAGGACACATACAATTTCTTGCTTTTGTTCTTATGAATTTAATCATTATATAGAAAAAAATATCGGTATGATAAACTTCGCTTCAGTTTGTAATATCCCACTGCTGGGCATAGGCCTATTTCCCCATGTAGAAAAAGTATTAGAGCTTAATCTACCACACTGCTCCAATACGGGTTGGCGGATATGATAAACTTATACGGAAGCTTTGTAAACTTTATGTGAATTTAATCAGAGTTTAGTTAGAACGCGCAGGTATGAAGGCTATCAACTATTCTGGTGTAGCAGCACCTGTAGTTGTCTAAAACGCTGGCTGACATTAGTATGATATCCCCTCGGGACAGATATTTATAATTGTACTATATTTTTCTTGTTTGAGTCTATTGCTTGTGTCTTTCCCTACCAGGTTTCGGAGAACACGTAAAGCTGTTGGTTTCTGTAGTTATTACAGACTCTTTATTAAGTATTACGCTACAATGCCCCTCCTACATGGTTAAATAAGCCTTTATCCACCAATTGACCTGAAAAAATAAATCTATCACAGCTGAAGTTGCATTATATAATTATATATCAAGCAGTGTGTTGTAAATATATACCAACTAGCTGTGCCTGCGGCTTCGCCCGCGTTGAAATTAGTATGTCACAAAGTTTTCCCGGCAAAACTTACAGTGAAACTCTCAACAAAATCGGCTTAGCCGTTCCGTAAACCTTCCTCTTGCCAATGGTGGAGCCCTCTCCCCAATGGTGAAACCGCATGAAAATCCGTTCAGTTGATGTTGAGGGAATGGATCACATACAATTTTGGGGACTTTGTTTTATAATACACTAACTGTTGACCGCGACTACGTCCGCGTGGTTATGAAGATATGCATTACTATTAAGATATTTAACGCAAATTATTTTTTTATTTCAGTCACTTGAAATGCTTATCACACTGAGTAATTTTTTAAAAGGCACAATTTAGTACATTTTAATAGTTATTTTTATAAAACCTCTCTCTACACCTCATTTTTTTATTTTCTGGCGCAGTATAAATAATCTATCAGGCGAACTTATAGCTGCAGTATATGTTTCATACAAACTATCAACCCCAATTTAACCAGCTTAGCGGTGGAATATCGCAAAATCTGTTCTTAGCGGATGTCGACTAACTATAATTTACCTCCCTGCCAAATATCATCTTTGTCCATCCTGGATGGATGGACCATCCAGCGGTTTTATAGTTCTCGTGATGAGTGAGTCAGTGAGTGACATTTCTCTTTTGTATATATAGATTATGATGCATTATTTGGACACCTCCTCACCATCTATAGTGCATACATTTTAAATTTCAAGTCTCTTACTTCAAAAACATAGGACGTTCATACAAACTTCCAACCCCCATTTTATCCTCTTAGGGGTCGAGTTTCGTATAATCAGTTCTTAGCAAATGTTTACGCCCTATTAGGAACCTACCTACCAAATGTCAAGTTTGTAGCTGTTATAGTTTCGGAGATTTCATGATGAGTTAGTCAACCTTCCATTCTCCGTTTTAACCCCAAAAGGGAGTTGATTTCTAAAGATACATTATGTGGACACCTTTTCATCATCTATAGAGCATACATTTTAAATTTCAAGTCTCTTATTTCTAAAACATAGGACTTTCATCAAGTTTGTAGGTGTTATAGTTTCGGAGATTTCATGATGAGTGAGTGACCTTTCGCTTTTATGTATATTATATAGATATCCAAGCTATCAACTCTCATTGGCGCATATAAAAGTTGGAAATAAATTATATACATATAATTGAGTCAGTTTCAATAAAAATAAACGCAGTTCTTGACTTTGGTTGTGTATGAACTTGTGTTACCCATATAAGCCTAAATTTAACCGCATCGATCGTCTCGATCGTAAATATCGATTATCTGGATGTGAACTTGGTTAAAAGGTCTTATGAGTGTAATACTATGTATCGTTTTGATTCGAAGTTACTCAAGTAGTAACTTAATGTTGTCTATGCCGACTAATAAATAGATTGTATAGGGTAGCTATTTCATTAAAATATCCACTATCTATAATTATTTCTTGGCATAGTGAATTATTTTGTATTTAAGTTGACTGTACTATATTACAATTGCGTGCTATAGTCTAAGATCCGAACTAAACAAGACCTGCACCCATTTCCTTAATGGATAAAAAATATTTTTTATCTACTTTAGTATGTTAATGGTAAATCGCGAACTAGTTGGCTGGAAAATCTACAGGATTCAGACTTTCGGTGGATATTAAATTTATTCCTTAGACTTGTAGGTGCATTTTTAAATAAAATAAAAAAATTAATTTGGAATTAAACATATCCATACAACACCGGAATCTGTACTGGATGCTAGGTAGAAACGCAAAACTAACGCTAGATAACAAGCTCTTGCTCTACAAAGCGATAATTAAACCAATATGGATGTACGGGATACAGCTATGGGGAAGCGCAAGCGACTCTAATGTAAATGTAATCCAGAGACAACAGAACAAAATACTCAGATTTATAGCCAATGTACCCTGGTACGTCACCAACAATGAGATCATGCCACACCTATCGATGAATTCTGTGAGGCACGAGATCCGGTCCAATACCTCAAGATATAAAGAAAGGCTATTAAACCACCCGAATGAGCTAGCCCATCAATTAACTATCGACGACTGTATCAAAAGGCTAAGAAGGCATAACATACTGGAACTACAAAACAGACAGTGAACTGGAGAAAAACTGAGAGTAGATGTCTCATTGGAGGCACACTCAGCCACAGACGAATATCACAACCAATTTGCTTATAGTTCGGACAGACTGATTGCAAATACTACATTTAAAAAAAAATGAATTAAATATAGCCTGGTCAGGAATTTTGCAACCAATCCTCTCACAATTATTTTTCTAATATAACCACTACAGCCTATCGTAGATCAATGCTGGACATAGGCCTGCACAAGTTTACGCAAAAATTGGCGTGAACTCAAGTGTTTTGCCCATAATCGCCACGCTGGGCAGGCGGGTTGGTGACCGCAGGGCTGGCTTTGTTGCACCGAAGACGCTTCTGCTCGTCTTCGGCCCGTGTATTTCAAAGCCAGCAGTTGGATGGTTATCCAGCCATCGGTTGGTTTTTTAAGTTCCAAGGTGGTAGTGGAACTGTGTTATACCTTAGTCGCCCCTTACGACACCCACGGGAAGAGAGGGGGTGGCTATATTATTTACTGCCGTAACCACACAGCTCCAATATAATAAAATAAACATAAAATAACTTTCATTTATTAAGCATATATGTGAAGTTCGTCTCTAGTTCGGATCTTATTCTATTACTACAATGCAAAATCATCCACTTTTATTAAGGCGAGGGATATAGGCGAAATGGTAATACTGCGCCATTATGGCATTCTCGTAAACGCTTGTTAGAATTATTACCGAAAGAAGTAAATTTCGTAGATCATAAAAAAACATAAAATAATTGGTTATATAATCAATGCTTTTATGAGATTTGATTGATTGAGTTTTGTTATTCCTAAATTCAAAAACTATTTAAACTTGATATGTATGAAAAATGTGAAATTCTCATAAAATTAGAAATTAAGACGGTATAATTACAGGGCATTTTTATTTAAGTAAAATTATTCCTCTCGTAAATTCATTCCCGTTAACTGGGCATGAACACGCGTCAGTAGCGTTCCACGTGCACTACCTAATTATTTTAATGAGGCAATTGTTTTCAATTGGATTAATGAACGACAATTTGTTATTAACTGTAATATAAATGACTAAAGTGCTATGAAATTTATAAACGACACATTTCCCGTATTGTATCGATACTTTCCAAAATGGTAGAGATATAGGTATGTCGATTTTTTGACCATTTTAGCCTTATAAATCATGTTGAAATTCTAAAACCAATACCTTAACTCTCAAGCCAGATATCCTCAAATTATCTGTTTTGACACGAAGAATACATTATCTAAGGTGCTCTCATCTGTAAGTGACGTAACGTGATGCGAAGAGTAACGGTGCATCGTAATGCGACCTTACATCAATAATACTTAACGAGACTTAATGTTGACCTGCAAGAGTAATATTTATAGGGAAGAGGTTAGTATAGCATAGTATATATTATGTAATTTTTTTATACGAATAGGCTAGTAAACGACCGCAAGACTATAATACCAGAAGCATCGATTAAGAGGTTTGCCGACCCTATCTCTGACCAATTCCAGGAGCTTTGGCCACCTTACTAAAGGAACACGATACTTCTTGAGAGCAGTATTTTTTAACTGTATCTTCTGTAAGGTTGAGATTGTAGTTGGACTTTTCAGATTTTGAGTAGGGTATAGAGGGGTATATTCAGCTGTTCTCTACTTCAATAGAGAATCAATCTTCAATCTTCTTCTGACGCCGCGTTGGCGCAACGGTTACAGCCATGGATTGTACCTGTTGCGTTGGCGGTTGCGGGTTCGATCCCCACTCATGACAAACATTTGTATTGGCCATACAGGTGTTTGCCGTTGTCTGGGTGTTTGTGCAGTCCTTGTGGGTCTCCCCACCGTGCCTGGGAGAGCACGTTAATCCGTCGGTCCCGATTGTTATCATGTACACCTGATAGCGATCGTTACTCGTAGTAGAGAATATATCCGCCAACCCGCATTGGAGCAGCGTGGTGGATTAAGCTCTGATCCTTCTCCTACATGGGGAAAGAGGCCTATGCCCAGTAGTGGGATATTACAGGCTGAAGCGTACTACTAGTTCAATAGAAACTTAACATGAATAATACTTTAAGTGACGATAATTAACGCGACAGTATAATATTGATTCATAAAAGGGAAAATTTTATAGGCAAGAGAGTAATATTTAAGGCATTATTGTTGAAGCAGGATAGCGTAAAAAATATGGGAGTGTTATGAAATTACGACGGGACTCTAAGCGACGTAAAGTGAAAGTACTTTAATGCGAACAATATTTGATGTAGATATTTTAGGATTTGATATTTCTTAATCGGATCAGGACGTATCCAACATTTTAGAGTTAAAAGTCAGGGTAAAATTAGTGCGTTTAATAAATCGATAAACGGTTTGAGTATTTTATCAGATTTTTTTATATTATAAAATTGTGTCATTAAAGGAAATATTTTGGTATTGAATTTTTTAACTGAAACATTTTATGACATGAAAGTATCTATACGAACTTATCCTTCTTCATAACATTCTTATTTATGAACGACATAATTTCATTCAGAGCTATGAAGATGACAGTCAGGAGGACGCCATTATGAAGAAACGCTTTTTTTTTTTTCGCTGACATGAGATAAATTTTTATTACAATATTCTTAAATGATTTATATCTAATTAGAATATTTTTTTAATTCGATGCGTATTTATATTAAACTAGCTGTGCCCGCGACTTCGTCCGTGTGAAATTTAACAAAAAGTTATTGTTCAGTTCGCAAAGTTATAAAATAAACAAATTTTTAAAATAAAAGTATCCTAAGTTACTCCTTGTTACGACGATCACCTATCGGTCAGTGAAAGTCCCGTCAAATTCTGTCCAGCCGTTTCAGAGATTAACCAAAACAAATAGACAGACAGGCAGACAATTAAAAAAAATGTTATTTTGGTATATGTACCGTGTATACGTCCATATTCATATGGTAAAAAGCGGTTATTTAAATATTAAAAACAGACACTTAAAGTTTTTTTATTTGTATAGATATAGAGTCCTCCCGTGACCATGGTTGCTGTAAAGTATCCGAAACGTCGGGAATCAAAAGTTAACAATAAACCGCGATAAAATCCGAAAAAAGTGTTTTATTAATAGACATAGATTATTATTTATACATAATATTACATACTACTATTGCAAATGTTTTACACATATTAACAAAACAATTAAAAACATATCATTATTTTAATCTGTACTTTTTTTTATATTTAAACTTTAAGCATCCAATGAAAGGTATAACCTACACTAGTTATAACTGATAACGAAAGGGTTGGCACACATATTGCCAAAATAATGTGAATTGCAATTTAACGGAAAAACGATGCCAGAATTTTCGCTGCTAGCATTCTTTGAACCAGATTAAGATACGTTAGTTTATGTAGTAAACTAGTAATTTTCTAACGCTTTATGGTTATGTTGATCTTCACTACAAGTGAATAGATCTTTGAATTAGTTCACATCTTGTTTTGCGTGAAAATTAGTAGTATTCACTCTCGCAATAATTTTATACGTCTATGAGTCAGCAACTCTGACATCAATCCTTTTTTACTGAGCTACAGCTAGCATTATACAAATTGATGAATAAAAGAAATGTAGATGTTTATAGTGAAACGAAATCAAAAGTTCGACTAAAATTATTATTATAATAAATATAGTTTTTTTTTAATTGAAACTTTCAAGAAATATTAATTTTAATTATTTACGTATTAAAAAGTTTTTATATTATATTTAGTTTTATTTAGAGTTGTTTCGGCAGCTAATTTTGATTTTTTGGTCAATGTGTATTTATTACCTGGTTGTTTAAATAATCTCATGAGGTATATACACAACATCTGCTGTGGATTTAGTTTACTACTGAAAGTTTGCTATTGATTTATAAGGTTCACTATAGTATGTGATGTTGCAGTTTATGGGTAGGCTTAGCTATTGATATATTATATTTCATATAACATTCAAAAGTACATAACCAAAAGTATAATATAAAGAAAAAGAAATGCTTAGTAAACTACTTACAAGAACTGATGATCTTTAAATGATGAGACACGACCAAGATCACTCTAGAAGACGTTACCTTTGAAACAAAAAAAAAAAAATGTTCAAAATCGATTAATTTGTTCGGAAATTACAATATCACAGTTGCCTAAATAAATCGATCTTTCCAAAACAGGAATTAGAGACCATTAAAAATAAAAGTACAGCAATTTTTTAATAGAATTAAAAACAAAAACAACGCAAAGTCGAATTGGCAATCATGTCCCATCTCACGAGAAGTTTTTAAATTACATATACTTTTATTATAATACATTGTAATATCTTATATAGTAATATTGATATTTCACTCAAAATTAGAGTGTTACAAGTGAAAAAGGTTCGTGCAAAGTCACGGTAAAGATTGAATAACAGTGAGGCTAAATGAAACAGACCGCTCCGGTGTAATGACGACCGCTTTGGTGTAATTGTGCGTGTGTCGTGTCGGCGGCGTCTAAACCACCGATGGCCGCGGGTTCGATGCCCGCCCGGAGTGAATATTTGTGTTTATACAAATATTTATTTCCGGTCTGTTAGTCCTCGTGGGTCTCCCCACCGTGTCTCGGAGAGCACGTGAAGCCATCGGTCTGGTTGTTATCGTGTACACCTGATAGCGATAGTTACTCATAGTAGCGAATATATCCACCAACCCGCATTGGAGCAGCATGGTGGATTAAGCTCTGATTCTTCTCCTCCATGGGGAAGAGGCCTATGATCACATCGGTATATATCGTTCGTTGCCATATCTATAAATATGTTAGTTAGAAAGCAGGTTCTAGTAAATTCTTGTGCTTCCTAAAGTTAGTGAGAGTTGACATGGTCCATCAATAGAATCATTCTCAATATTTAGATCTTACGAGTTGAATTTCCATTTTTCTTCGTTTGATAGTGTGATTACATCTTTGATGAGTAATCAAATTTCAACTTTGTCCCTGTAAATTCCTGATAGAACTTATTTTTTCTTCTAAATCGGCTTGCGGAATGTGATGTTAAAAATAACATTGTATGACGGCATTAGTCGTTATGTCAATATTTAATACTGTCATCTCCACTGACTTTTTTGGTAAAAAAAAAAGCAATTTGAATATGTTGAAAATATTCATTAAACATAACAATCTTCAATGAATATTAATTGTATTAGGAAATTAATTACAAATCAATTTAAATAATTAAAAGTTAAAAAGACAATCAAAATTAAATTTGTTCGATATAAAATAATAGGATTACTTAATTTGTGTACTTTGAAAAGTAATTAAAACAATTTTGAAAATTGAATCTTTTAATATTGTTTAAGTAAGCAAATAAATCAAAGTTATTAGCCGAAAATTATATCACATTGCTGTGTTTACTTAATATTTTTTTCATAAAAGGTTTTAAAGGTATTATAAAAACACTGAAAAATTCCAGAATGTATCTTTGTACATCTTGTTTACGAAAAAATGTATAAATAGATCAAACAAAATTCCAACAAAAAGTTCAAGCCTTGTCTTTGATCAAACAGACTCTAGTAATTGAACCTTCTCCCTTTTTCAGGCCTCAGAAGTAGTATAACTATTAATTTAACTTTCATTATAGTTGAAACTATTTTAACGCATTTAACACAATCAGTTTCCGTAGATGGAATAGTATGGATACGTGCTCATAATTATATACATATAGATTTTTAAGTAGGACAATTATGACTGCTTCTGAAAATAAATGGAAAACGAATGTTTAAAAATTAGTTGTTTTCGAATTTCACTTTAGTTTCATATGAATCAAAATGTATTTATTTATGTTTTTTTTCTGCTTTTGTAATAAACCTTACGTAATATTTACTTCCCAAAAACAATTAGATACATTATTATTTGATACCATTTAAATACATGAACCACTTAATAACTTTTTTTATTTCACGAATTCATTCAAAAATCAATTTTATAATCTTATATAGTTTTTATATTTATCTAAAAAACGTATTAAACTGAGAATCAAAATAAAACGCGTTCTAATCCGTTCAGCAATTTTTACATAAATCTCACTCAGACAGATAAAAATATTCTAGACTTAGAGATTCATTTTTCATGCCTTTGTAAAAACAAAGAAAGTCATTAATAATATTTATTTCATTTTTCTCTGGGCGATTTCAAAGATAATATAAATATTAATATGTGGGAGCATCGCTTACTATTTTGCCCCTGAGGGTAATATGAATACTATAATTATGTACAGTAACAAAATTAAGCTGAAAATTTTGTTTCTTTGTTTAAACGCGCTAATTTTAGAAACTACTATTTAGAATCTAAAAAATATTTGTGTTGGATAACCCATTTGCCCAGGAAGGCTACAGGCTATTTTTTTCTCAATTTAACGTATGTAAAATCGCAGGGCACAACTAGTTGTTAATAATAATAATAATAAAAACTAGGAGAAAGAAAGTAGAGAAATATATATGTCGACACTTGCGCTTTCGTACGCAATCAGCAAGGAATTTATAAACAACAGATGCACCGATCACGCCACCTGGCACATCGTTCGATAATCACCTACCCTCACTCATTATATTACTCGAGTTATTCTGACGTGTATAAAACTAACGATGCAACCGCGGCTAAGGCAGTCTTGGCTCTGGCTTGGCACGGTGCACTTGTTGTATTCTGCTAGTAGCTTAACTTATACTCTTTTAATAATTAATTTGTGCAAACGAATGAATTGTTCCATAATGATCTATAATTTGGCTAGGCAGGGCGGACAACGCGAGCAGTGAAGGTGAGCGTTGATGCGCATCTCAAAGGGGGCCTCCTTAAACCTACACCTGGGTCGCATGTCCTAGACACCGCTCTGAGTTAGTCCCTCTGCCACAAGAAGGACTCGGCACCCGCACGGTGAATCCATCGAATGCTAAGAAATTCGTTAATAGAATAGAAAAGAGGGGGCCTTTAACTAATACCGCGTTCCATGCTGCGTACCTTTTCACTAAAATAACTCTACCTTTCTGCTAAGTGATTCCTGTGTTACAAGAAATTGGTGATATCATAAATTGTATTTACTTGTACCAACATTGACCACTGATGTTCACAGTAGACCGAGTAGGTACTCAGAGACGATGAGCGAGAGAGATCTACCCCATCCGATATATACATATATAGTCCGGGCTTACGCCTAAGCTGTATATTTTGGGGAAACTTCCAAGGTGTACATTAGCTAACCATTAGTAGGACAAGATCTCTAAACATTATGATTATACATTAAAAGTATATCAGAAGCATAACTATTCGACCTAATTGAATAAATAAACAATTATAATACATGCAAAGACCCGTAGGAAGAAATCTCATCTTTACAATATAAACTTTTTTTTTTCTTGGGGAAAATCCACCATGGATACCACTCCGCACGGGGACACTGAAGTGGTTATACCAGACTCCTACTAGCCAAAAATCCCACGTGTGAGCAGTCGTCCGCCTAGACGGGGTCGCGCTACCATTCACCACCTTGTAGCGGTAGGCCCGAACGAACACCCGGGCCCCAGTACTAAGAGAGGCGATCTCTACAATACAACATTACACATACATTACAGCCTATACAGTCCACTGCTGGACATAGGCCTCCACAAGTTCACGCCTAAAATAACGTGAACTCATGTGTTTTGCCCATAGTCACCACGCTGGGCTGGCGGGTTGGTGACCGCAGTACTAGCTTTGTCGCACTGAAGACGCTGCTGCCCGTCTTCGGCCTGTGTATTTCAAAGCCAGCAGTTGGATGGTTATCCCGCCACCGGTCGGCTTTTTAAGTTCCAAGGTGATAGTGGAACTGTGTTATCCCTTAGTCGCTTCTTACGACACCCACGGGAAGAGGGGGGGTGGCTATATTCTTTAGTACCGTAGCCACACAGTACCTACAATACAAAGTAATGCTTTAATCTTAGCAAATATTTTTACCGCTTAATCTAAATTTAATCATGGTGCAATAATCGGTGGCTATAAATAATTGGTACGTTCTTAACAAATTCATTTATGTTCTTCTTATACTAGTACTCAGAATAAGGAATGAATTATCCCAAACATTTTTCTTAACACATTTATTTTCATTAAATAGTCATTATTTTATATAAAACAATTGAAAAGATTAATTATTATTATTTGTCCATTCATTAAGTTTCAGGGAATATCTTTCAATAGTATCAGAATATCAATTTTGTCAATGTTCCGTGAAATGTAGAAGTCATGAACTAATTTGATTAGTGAATCTTTTGTAACGAATCTCACAAAGAAGTATGATATAAAAATAGTGACATTTATAAGTAAGTAAATTGTATTTTTTTTATAATATTATATTAAATGTAGTAATTAGATTTGACACCCATTTAACGTTAAGTAATTTTAGTGTTTATATACAGAGTAGATATAATATAATTTTACAGTTTACTTTCAACTATGACTTCTTTTTGACTGTCTAAAAAAAAAAAACTTACGGCACATTTCTGCTCATAAATATAATGTTTAATTTGATATTAATACTATTCTTTTTTTTTAATTATTATTATACTTCTGCTATATTTTTATGATTTGCTGCAACTCTAAAATTGTTAATTAATGTCTTCTAAGGCGAGTGATGTATGCACCCGTAACTGGCATGCATACCGGACTATGTACATGAACGTGATATTGTAATGTTTAGTATGTTATGCTGTTGGTGTATCAGTAAATAAATAAATAAATAGACTGTTTTTTTTACATAACATTGAAATCATGTGTAATAAATGTAGTTTAATTTAGCGGTTCTCGCTTGCATTTATCTGTGTAAAGGCTTACATTGATAAAATATTGGACTAAAATGTCATAACTTTAAACAAAACTGCCGTCAAAATTACCTAGTAAACGAATTCATATTAAAATTCATACACATTCAGGCGTCAAACTAACGATGCGTAACTAATACAAGTCTTTCGAGTGTTAAATTGATATCGAAATATAATTCATTAATCATATCACGTACTCTCGCTAAGTTTGCCACATCTCCGACCGCTTTGCCACTTGATAAGGGGTCGAGCTTTAGAACTTAGCACTTTGTGTTAGAAGTGACGAATCGACTTCACTAGCTGAGTTAGATATTTTGTATACGTTTGTGATATCTGAGGTAGTGTTGCTGCAGTATTTAATCACGAATATTGATAATGAAAAATTTGTTATCTTAATGTTTCAATTCCATTCAATTTCTTGGTTTTAAAGTTTCAATAATAATAATTAAACACATCACTAATATACCCCTAATAATACCCCTCAATAAACCCTCATAGACCCTTAAAAAATTACGCTAATAGAAACATAAGCCACACGCGGGAGTTGAGCTTGCGACCAATAGCCTATTAGTGGCTGCTGTTACCACTGCAGCAACATATCGTGCAACAACATTTATAATATGATCTACATTAAATAGATATAATATATTGCCAATCTATACTAATATTGTCAAGCCGAAGAGTTTGTTTATTTGCTTGAACGCGCTAATAATCTCAGGAGCTACTGGTCCAATTTGGAAACATTCTTCCAGTGGTAGATAACCCATTTATCGAGAAGGCTACGTATAATCACTCTAAGACTAATAGAAGCGTAACATCAATAAAAATGTTTCAAAAACCTGTCTTTTTTCCTTTTGAGAGCTTTCCCCGCTAGCCCAAATTAACTATTCCACCCGGACGAAGTCGCGGGTAGAAGCTAGTTAAAAAATATGTCTGATTGCAACCAGTACCTGATAATAGTAGTGTGTGATAGTCCGCTACCATTTTTTATGTTTCACGATATATATTGGTAAATAAGCAAATATAATTCTCAGTTAATATTTTCATCATTTAAACTATACAACACTAAAAAATCTTAACTTATTTGATGATAGCTGTTTACTTTTCAAACCGGAATTTAATTGACATCTCGATATCAAATTTAAAATTTTTCTTTATTCAAGTAAGTCTCCAATTTAACAAAGCACTAACGAATTAAAGATATGTCACAAAGGTATATACGTATATGTATAAAAAAAACTTACTTTGCAACAACATGTATTAAAAACATTCATTCATTTGGAGGTGCTGGGATTTGAACCCAGGACTTTCAGCATGCGAAGCAGACACTCTACCACTGAGTTACACCCCCTATATTTTCGGGCATTGAAAATTTAGCTAATAAGGTTTCACAATGTATACGGGTGTTTATCCTTTCATAGCTACTAAACCAATCACGAAAAAAATTGGTTCGGCTACCGGCTATACGGCATAAAAAAATAATTAAACTTAGGTAACTGAATTTTCTCTGGAGTTTGTAGTTACCCGTGTTATTCCACTAGGCGAATTGAGGAAGAAATTTGTAAGCGTAAGTACAACCAATTTTTATTTAACTCTGTATCTGCATATTAAATATTTTAATAAAATACATAGACGTTATTATTTGTTAAAATTCGTTATTTCGTAGTATTATTTTTCTTTTCTTCATCTTAAAATATTTCAATGTATTGATGTTTTTTTGAGATTACTAAATTTACTGTAGACACTTATGAACTTTATTTGGTTTACAAAAATTAATAAAAATGAGCCTATGATAGAAGGCTAAATAATCTTTATTTACTATATATTTTAAATTCAAAGAATCAATCCAACTATATTCGTTTTATGTTTTCTAAGAACTGGCGCCCATATTCATAATATACCATGGACCAATAAAATTTGATTATCCAAACCCTTTAAAGCCGAGTTTTACTACTTCACGTATATGTGTGCTAAAGATATGCAAATATATATAAATTATAAAGAAACTTAACGGGTAAAACAAGTTGATAACTCTAGCGTTTGTGAGTTTTAGTTCAAATTTGACAGTTGAATTTTTCAAATTTTGGAAATTCAGCTTGTTTTTACAGTAAAGAATAACATCATAAATAGTATCCGATAAATGCTATGTTTGGGCATAACTCTAAAATATCGACATATAGTCCGAATTGTAGTAGAATGGTACATAAATTTGCAGCAGGAAAAAGTAAGTGAGTAGAAAAGATATTCTTTGACAAATATGTCCACTATAGGCGCAAAATAACTACCTTGTAAATATCTTAGTTGAGTTTGTTTGGTTTGTGAAAAATATACTTAGCATTATTATAACCGAAAATAAACACAGCAACGTCAGAAATGTATCGAGTTTCTGCCAATAATTCTGAGTGTTTATATAAAAAGCATCTGGAACACTTTAGTAATTGAACTGCAATAATATCTTTTTAGAACTGTATTACGTATTTTCTGAATCAATCCCTAAAAACTAATGTTTAAATCTCATATATAGGCCTTAAATGTTGATAGCCACATTATTAGTTGCTTCTAACGTTTTTCGTTATTTAAAATTATTCTTTATACTGTGGAACTATCTTCAAACATAATGAAAAATCGTTTTTATATATTAACTCCTGAGATTCATCAATGATAGTACGTTTACATTGTAAGTAAACGCTAGTGTACAATCATTGCACAATTCTTGCTACTGTTACGCTACCGCAAGTTTAATTATCAATACGACTTACGATTAACCCGTTGGCGCAGTTTGTAGTGACCTTGCTTACTTGAGTCTGGGTGTAATATAAATATTTATTTATATTACACATTTTTTATGTATTATTTATAAGTATGTGTATCGAAAAAAAGTATGTAGCTATATACCAGTCGGATGTTACCTATAACACAAGCATTAAGTTGCTTACTTTAGGAACAGATGACCGTGTGTGTATTGTGTAGATATTTATAATTATTATTAATATCGTAGATCTTAGTTTTTGATTCTATGCGTAAAACTATTTGATAAGATTTTGAGATAATACTCCGTTATCTTATATAAATAATTAAATAATACTTGAGTATAACGTAATTACAAAGTTATCTGTCACAAAAGTGCTCTCTGGCAAAAGCTCGTTAATTAGTTTAATTCCAAAGTCTCGCCTTTTACGTTAAGCATTTAAACGCGCTTTCAATGTAATGATATACGATTTATTATTTTTTATGTGACTAAATAAAGGATCGTTTATGCTTTAAATTATATTTGTGTTTGCTCGTAAATTAAACAATGTTTAATTTACAAGTAATATTTATTTAAACATTTTTGAATATCATATCAAAAATTGACCGCTTCAGATATTAAAAAATGTTTAGAATTCCTAATGTGTGGGTAACACAAAAATAAAATCGTACAATATTTATTTATTTCTTTTATTTTTTTAAATAGGAGACCAGCAGTGCACACATGATAACATTTTTGTAATAGAAAATACAAATTAATTCTGATGTGTGCACCTTTGTAGGTCACACACCATACACATGTCAAAGCTAGTCTAGATAATAATTCTATTATTTTTTAATAATTAATAATTTTGAACAATTGATTAAAATTTTGATTAATATTGAAACAATTGATCAATATTTTTTTATTAAGAATTAATAATTTTGAATAATTGATTAGAATTTGAATATTTTTGAACAACTGATTAAATGTAAATGAACAAAGAAATCCAAGACAATTCAAACAATAGAACAAACAAACACAAAAATAACAATAATAAACTCGGAATACCAATTGGACCGAATTGAGCCTGAGAATATATTATATTAATTATATATATTTAATATGACATAGGTTGTCAGTTAAACAATTAGATACGCATGAGACCACATGACAAGCACGAGCTTTACATTGACAAAAGAATAACCAATATCGTTTAATGCCAGTTAAAAGTTATGAGGTTTTTACAAACACAAAAATTTAATATACATTAATTGTTGATTGTTGATTTTGTGTCTTTATTTTTGAAAGCAAATCTTGAGAGTTATTGGTCCAATTATTATTTATTATATTCACCATATTACTAAATTGAAACGTTAACATATTGTGGGATATCCAAACTAGAAATAACTTTTTCCTACCCTAAAGTAGATAATAAATAATTTTTAACCATTAACCAGACGAGTGAAGGATATTTTTAGTTCGCATCTTAGACTAAATTTAAATAAATTTGTACATTTCCATCTCCTTCAAAGTCGAAATATAAATTAGATTTTTTTTACATATCCACTAATCCGCAGTGGAGCAGCGTGGTGGATTAAGTTCCGACTTTTCTCCCACATGGAGAAAGAGGCTTATGCCAGCAGTGGGATGTTACAAGTGGAATCATGTAAATAGTAATGTAAAATAGTAATGTTGGCATTTCAGCGATTGACTCTCACGTTTGTTTACATTTGTGGTTACATGCGTCATTAATAACTACGTCTGTGAAAGCCCTTGATCCCAATACATGTAATGAAATCAACATAAGGTAAGGTAATTATTGTAACAATATATCGTATAATGCACGCTGATTTTAATTGGAATGTATGAGATATTTCTATTTCTATATCATATACACAAAACAAGTGAAATTAGATATATTATATATTTTTAACCAACTTCACAAAAGAAGAAGGTTACTCAATTCGACCGTGTTCGGGTAGGTATAACTTCGTCGTTCATGAACCGATTTTGATAATTCTTTTTTTTGGATAGGAGATATCCTAAGTGTGGTACGATGAGGAAACCAGGATCTGATGATGGGATCTCAGAGAAATTGAGGGAAACCCTCGCAAATCCCCATAACTTTAGACTGGGTGTACCGATTTTGATTATTTTTAATTTACTCGAAAGCCGATGTTTATCATGTGGTTACATTTAAATTTCATCGAGATCTGATTACCAGCTTTTGGAATAATCTCACACAAAACAAAATATTTATTTTATTTTCTCTCACACAAAACAAAATACAAATTTCAACATAACGAAACACAATCTGGGTGAGAGACTGGCGACTGTACTAGGAGACCTGTATTACAGATTGCCAGTCCCTCCACATCCGGACCGAATTTGATCAATAAAATTATTAAATATACTCACACTTTAGTGTCATGGTGTATGTATGGGTTAGTGTATGTATTTTTTAATGCATGAATGTGTCAGTGTATGTAGTAAACGTGTTAGTGTATGTAGGTCTTAGTATATGTACATGTATGTGTGGTAATGAACATAATATGTGTATACGCGTGTTAGAGTGCTTAGTATTAGCTGAGGACCAGTAACAACTTCTCAGTCCCATTGTAGTCTAGATCTTTAATCCATTTTACTATAGCTTTTTTACATTCATATTTAGTAAGCGGATATATGTTGATCAACCTGTTTATCTTGTTATATAGATGACAGCCCATAAAACCAAAAAACCTCCTTGAGAAAGCGGTGGACCAACGGGTATCTGAGGTGCAGACTTTATATTTGCATCGTTTGTTGTTATTTAAAAAAGGATCATAGCGAGTCATAGAATGTTGTTTGAGCACTGTGTTTAGTATATATAGTTGGCGAACACTGAGTACGTCAGATAAAAGATAAATATCTTTGGTAGGGTAAAAAAATGGCTTAGAATAACTAACTTTCAATAACGCACGCTGAGCTCTCTCCAGTTTTATAAGATTAGTTTTACAAGCACCTCCCCAGACTGTAATACAATAGCTTAAAACGGATTGGCAGAGGGACTGATACACCATTTTAATGGTTGATTTTTCAGCAATATTACGGAGATTCTTAAAGGTGAAGATAAGTTTCCGAGTTCGCGATTGTAGCAGGTCTAAATGGTAGTTAAAATTTAGCGAACTATCAACAACTACACCTAGATACTTAGTGCTGTTGGCAACAGAGATCCTTTGACAGCTACAAGATTCATTGTCAGAGCATACATGAGCAGTTAAGCCAAGGCTAATACTAGGGGCAGGAGTTTTTATGAAGAATGGTATACATTTAGTTTTATTGACATTGATAGTTAGGGCATTCATTCTGAGCCAGGCGTAAACAACGTCGAATCCTTTTTGCGCAATATCGAGAGTATCTTTCCATTTATCACCATGAAACACAAGCGCAGTATCATCTGCAAATGTAATAATTTTACCATTTTGTAACTGGAGGTCACAAAGATCATTGATAAATATCAGAAACAGTGTTGGACCCAAAACACTACCCTGTGGCACACCATAGCTTATCGGCAGGTCGTCACTAACAGTGTTGTCCACCTTTACTCTTTGCTTTCTGTCACTCAAGTAACTTTCAAATAGTTTGAGCTGCACACCACGAACACCCAGAGCTTCTAATTTATCCAGCAGAATAGGACCAGCGACCGCGTCAAAAGCCTTTGCAATGTCCAAAAATACAGCTAATATTTTAATCTTTAATAATGCGTATTTACTGGACTATTTTTTCGTCTATCTACGATGTATTACGTGTCGATGTAATTGAAGTCGGTTTTTTTTCGTTTACCACTAAACACAATTATTAATATGTATAATAATTGATTTTAAATATTTGAATTAATCGCGTAGAGAAGACGTCACAACTTTTAAACTTATTGCGTTTTTTTGTTATTTAGTTTTTGACGGAGTCGCCATCTGGATCAGAAGTTTTCTGCACCTAATTCAAGGAGTTAATCACTATGTGTAAAAATAACTCGATGGTACTGAACTAAACAATTTTTTTTTATTTTTTTTATTTTCATATATATATATATATATATATATATATATATATATATATATATATATATATATATATATATATATATATATATATTTCATATATATGCTCTTCATATATTTCATTTCCTCTGAGATTTTCAAGTTATCACTGCTAAATAGGAGACGAGTTTAGCACATCTAAATTGAGTTTGGACGTATTTACGACTAATTTGCCGGCTCAAGTTCTATCTACTAAGCTATCTCGGCTCAGTCGTATCGTATTATGTAATTATTTACACGATTACAACCTATAACAATGTACGTACATTTTAACACGTGTTATGCTTAGGTGCACGTAATATTTGATTACATTAGCATTTTTTTTTGTAGACAACTAGGTCGGCAAACAAGCGTACGGCTCACCTGATGGTAAGCGATTACCATAAGGTATCATCACATCAGCCCATCGCAGTCCACTACTGGACATAAGCCTCCACGAGTTCGAGTCAAATACCAAAAATAACGTGAACTCATGTGTTTTGCCCATAGTCGTCACGCTGGGCAGGCGGGTACCATAATATAAAAACGCCTGCAACATCAGAAGCTTATTAAGCTGTGATCTTCTGTTAGGTCGAAGTACCCAGTCGGGCTGCTCCATATTTTGTGCAGGATATTTTCTGCCATGCTGTGCCCTACCTCAGTTAAATCATATAATGCAATTAATATTATATTATAGGACTAGAGCTATCAGACAATAAAACACAAATATTGATTTTAAACCTACCAAACCCATTATAAATTGTTTGTAATATAATAGATTTGTTTTAACCCGTCAAAGCCGTCTATCTATTTTCTTCATTTATTATTGACCATAGCTGACAAACATGAAATATATTTTAAGCGTTGAAAATATTAACAGTTGGCTTTGATCCCTCGGTCATTGTGTAAAATTTTCAAGTATCCTAGACATTTGTTATTGTTAAAATTATCTTTGTTTTACTGTTGAGCGTGGCGATTATATTATCATTAAGGTATATTATTAATTAGCTGACTCGGCAAACTTCGTACCGCTGTATACTTTTTTTTTTAAATATATCGAATTTTCCTTCTGCGAACCTTGTCCATAATAACGAAGACATCAAAATCTAATGTAGTGCAACCAATTGAAAGCTGTACTCGTACATAATAAAAAATTACTGAATTAATTTGAACAATATTTTGTTATCAATCTAAGATGTTTATTTATTACTAGCTGAGTTTCTCTGTGACACTGAGCGTTCCCTCAGGTCATCTTCAATCTTAACACTCAAAACTCCTTCCCATACTACTTCCTTTTATTCAAACTTATTTTCTGTTAAAGCTGTACAACTTTGAAACTCTCTTCCTATTTCTATAAGGGAAGCTCAATCTCTATTCTGTTTTAAAAAATATCTAAAGATTTATTTTCTGTCACTTAATAACTCTTAAATATATATCCGCAATATATGATGTAGTATTTGTTTATGTATTATTATCGCACATGTATGAAGTAATGTATATGTAGTGTATATGTGTATATATATCATATATGTTTGTGTATGTATGTATGTGTATATGTATGTATATTGTGTATATATGTAGTATATTTACTCATTTTTATATCATATAGTTTTAAACTCCATGCCAATTCTTTATCAACTCTTTGTACACTTTCCTATACATTTTCTTACAGCTTTTCATTTTCTACGCCCTGTCCTATACCCTAAGGTTGTTTGGAGTAGGATGTAACTCTGGTACAATCGGACGATGTAAAATTGATAAATATTTACTTACAAAAGGCGGCCTTATCGTTTAAAAGTATTCTGATCAAGGCAACCTTAGGTCAAGGGAGATGGTATATCGATGGTGAGTACAGTTTTATCTTATAGAATATAATGTGAAATAACTGAATAAGTACATACATATGTATGGATAGATTGGTTATATATATTCATAATACATAATTAAGAAGTTTTTCAAACAGACAAACAGAGATAAAAAAAATAAAATAGATAATAAGATTTTCTAAGCACAAAAGCAGCAGCAAAAAGTACCTACTATCAATAACATAGGTTAAGTGTACATTGTAAGTAGCAAATAAGTGTACATATATTGTAGCTAGAAAATAAGTGTACATATATTGTAGTTCGCAAATAAGTGTAAATATAATAAAAATAATAACTATAAAAAAAAAACAATACGTACAATAGTCTTGATCAGTGGACTCGCATCGACTTTTAGAGATTCTAAGACTAGTTATTAAGGTTTCTAAAGTTGCGCTGAAGTACCGATGCATGTTAAAACAAAAAAATAATAATGGAATAACAAAAGCATGGGCATTATACCTACCGAATGGATTTTAATGAAAGCTTACAATAATATAGCTTACACATTAGAATAATACATAGGCTATAATTTTTAAAGATAAAGTGTGAATTGTTCAAAATATAACGATAATTGACAAGTAAGTCGGAAAAAAATCTGCCATATGCTAGCTATTCTGGCGTACGCTGCAAAAACTGTAGAGTTTACACGTATGTATCATGTATCAGAGAAATGTTTATCTTAATTAGGCCTACAAAAAGGTCCGCGACAGCATATATCTATCTTTTATGAGTAAGCCATTATCGCGAAAACAGTGAACCATAAATACATTAAAAATTATAAAATATTTATAATGCACATGTGGTAGTAACAAATTGATTTTTATGTCGCAGAACCAATTTTGATGAATTTCGGTATAAAGATAGATATCGAGAAAATACGCTGAGCTACTCGAAGTACTTACTAATTCTGCGTAGACGAAGTCGCGGGTACCAGCTAGTTTATGAATATGTCTGGTAGATTTATTTCTCAAAGCAAAATACGGTAGTCAATACGAACTGAAGCTCTCAATTTCAAGAAGAGGCAGTGAAATTATAACTTTTTTATAATGAGGGAGGAATTATTCTATGAGAAGTTAGTGATGTCAGGAATCATCGATATGGCCATTGTGATATTTCACGCAACATTAAATGACGATCAATGGAAATTTTCTAATCTATCTTGTGAAAGACCAAGGCCAGTAATTCCAAATTCAGTATTACTTAGCAATTTTTTCAGGAATCTATGTGGGTTGTTGGGAGTATTTAATAAACAGGAACAGGAAAAACATTGTGAACAGATTTAGAACCTTGCCGGAAATCCTTAAACGAATCTCTACTGAATATGGAAATGATAAATTTCTTTATATTATCGGCAAATATAACTTTATCGTATTTCGATGTTCACTCTTATTTCTTTTACATTGTTATATATACATATAACTTAACTCTGGGTCAAAACAAAAGTAAACTGTATTCTAAAATATTTAACGCTGAACGTAGTCTCTTTTTTGAGGTAGGGTATAGTAGGACATATCCTGCACTAAATTTGGAGGAGGAGCCCTACTACTACTTTCAAGTAGTGTTCTATTTCTGTGGTGAATTAGAAGGCCAGAGCTTCTGGGGAGGGTCAGGGGATCCATCTGGTATTGCAGGTGTTCATACACTTCGGTAATCGCTTACCTTTCAGATGAACCGTATGCTTATTTACCAGTTTCAGCCTAGTATTAAAAAAGTCAAAATTTTGAAAATTGGCTAATATTTAAAATGTGATAATTCCCATTCGTCTCAATATTAAATTATTAAAAAATTGTTTGTAATAAATGTATGGATGGCAATATTTTTGCCTATAAAGAATTACTCAATTACCAGAAAAATAAGTTAGTTAAAACTAGCTTTATGATACTCGAATCATTTGCATTTTATTCATTTTTTATATAAAAAATTCTAAATGTTATTTTTTTCTCTAATATTAATATAATATAATTTCTCAACAAAAACTAATAAATAAATATCATAAGCAATCGCTTACATTATGGAGTCCTTTGACAAATAATATGGTCACAGAGGAATATTTTTATACAATTACAATCCGGTTGAATGATAAGTAATATGTACTCATATATACATAATATAGAAGGTCGTCTTTCCGAAAGCCTTACGAGTATTCCATCAAAGGTGACTTATAAAAGATGTGTCAACAAAATCTTCATATAATCGACCTTCTATTTACATTCTCGAGGTCATTACGTTTAATACTACTTATATTACTACTAGCTGTACTACGCAGCTTGATACGTTTTAATTTAAGGTAAGAAATGAATACAAAAAAACAACGTGAAAAAAAAAACAATAATAGAATTTTGGTTTGGTGCGTACGAGACCTTTTTGTTAATACTAACTAAATATATTCAGGAATTTGACTGAGGGCTATTTAATTTTATTGAAATAAATAAAAAAAGACTTTGTGCCGATTTGGAGTCTAGTTAATTACCGACTAGTACAAAGGAGAGGTTGTTTGCATTGATTTCCCGAGCCCTGACCTCCTCGATGTTAATCTGTCGCTATTTACAACGTGTATAATCTTTGTTGAACTTCATCAGCTGCTTTGTACTGGTAATTTCATAGTATAAGGCTTAATTATCTACTCTACAGAGATACTTATCGCCAGCAGACAATAGACAACACAAATTTACAAGCGGTAAGTATTTTATTATATAGACAACATAATTTTGTTTGCAGGCAAACGAAAAAAAAAACAACTTCAATTATATCGACAAGTAATAGAACGTAGGTAGACGAAAAACTAGTCAAGTAAATACGTATTATTTCTCTGGGATCCCATCATCAGATCCTAGTCTCCTTATCCTGGTACAAACTAGGGATATCTCCTTTCCAACAAAAAAATAATTATCAAAATCGGTTCATAAACAACGGAGCTATCCCCGAACATACATAAAAAATTTATATATACGGTCCAATTGAGTAACCTCCTCCTTTTTTGAAGTCGGTTAAAAAATAAATCAACAGTATGAAAAATGCAACATAAAAGATACATATACTCCGTATCATCCGTGCAGCAGCAGCAGCATAAGTCGTAAAAGCAGAATCCACTCGTACAAATATTTTTCATTTTCTATTTTTTCTTTTATATGCATTTTTTTTTAAATATGACTAGGTCGGCAAACAAGTGTACGGCCCACTTGATGGTAAAACCGTTACAGTAGTATTATAGACGCTGCAACACCACAAGCATCGGAAGCACGCTGTCGACTCTCCCTTCGACCCTCCCCAGGACCACTGGCCATCTTATTCACATACAGGAACACAACACTACTTTAGACTAATGTTATTTAGTTTTTACCTTCTGTTTTGCTACTTCCCCAGTCGGACTGCTCTAGATTATATGCAGGATATATTCTGCTTTGCCCTACCTCTATAAAATTTTTTATCAATATATTCATTAGAACGATATTTTTAATAAACAAAGACTCTATATTTCAAAAAATTCTATCATAATGTTTCAGAACATAATCCATTTATGTCAGAAGAGGCCTACAATGAGAGTGGCAGTATTGAATACGGCTTTGTAGATATAGACAAAGGCTAAGAGAACAAAGCTTGGACTTCAAGAAATAATGCTATTAGATCTCTGCAACGATTGTTTCCAATATTAGGAAACTACTGTCCACAAAGGATAGAAACGAGCAAATAGATGCGGAGCGATGAGCTCTCGTGATTGCACTTATAACAAATTTTTTGTTGTAATTTATTTTAAATGTAATTTTTTTGCAATAAAAATCATTTGAAAATTATTAATTTTAAGTCAAGCACCATGCACCAACCATTTATTAAAACACCTCTCAAAACACACCACCTTGACTAGTATACTAATAAAAAAAAAAATCAAGAGAAAAATGTCGACAATTGAATGTAGCTAAATTATTATAGAAATCTCAGGTTTAGTCAATTAGATTGCACATTAGTAGGTAGAAACTTAATATTAAAATATGAGTTGTTTTTAAATATTTTTTTGTCCGGTTTTCTGTCGATTTTATTCTAATAATATTTTCTGTTGGTGAATTTTTGTATTTATTCCCACCTTCAATGCAGATTTATTTCATTGTAGAGAGTAATTATTATTATTTTTTTTTTTATATACTCGTACTTTGACACACTAGAATTTTACAGTTATATCCACAATAGTATAAAGTTAAAAAAATGTACTATTATTGTATTACGTTGGCTTCCTAATAAATAAATAAAATAAAAAGTGCGTACGTATAATGTACATATGTCAGAAGTGAAACTTATTTGGGAAACTAATTTTTAAGTCACGTTTATATTTTTACAAATTTAAAGCTTTAGATTTCCGTTCCAGCGCCATCTAGTTAGTTTGCAATATAATACTATCGATATTAATGTAACAACCTTTGTAGTTTCTATAGTACACGCTAGATGGCTCTGTTGTTCGACAAAAACGTTGAACATCTTCGTGACGCTAATATTATTATTATTGCGTTTCATCCAAAAAAAAAATCCTTATGCGCCTAAAGAAGTTTCACTTCAAATACTTTCCTTTATTATGGAAATATAGAAATCAAACACATTAAAATGACATCTTCAATAATAGTAATCACGAATTGTTGGAGAAATCGTTGTATCGTCTTTTGTTTGTTAACGAGAATACAAAGATGTATGACGGCAGTTTGAGGCCTATTGTGTAGAAATTGAACAATGTCGCGAGAGGCATAATTTTAATAAATAGTCTGCTTTATCAGTTAAACGCCTATTTAAAATATTGACTCGATAACTTTTACGCTTCTATTATTGTACTTTTAGTTTTGATTCCTTTTACTTTGTTTACTTTACACCTTTACGTAGTCGTTATTAACTAGAAATATTAGTCAATCAGTCAGTTAAGTAAGTTACTTTAGAAGAAAATCATAATAATTGTCATGATAATTATGTCAAACTTAAAAAAAAATTCTGATGCAATTTCTGATATCAACTTATTTACTACCGTTGTCGCTAATGGAATGAAGAAATTCGTGTTTCTGTTGCATTTTATTTTTTTAGCTATTTATTATTTTTTAACCGAAAAATATGTTTTTTTTTTATATGTACCCAACATGTGTTTGTGCAGTCCTTGTGAGTCTCCCCACCGTACCTCAGAGAGCACGTTAAGCCTTCGTCCCGGTTGTTATCATGTTAGCGTGGTGGATTAAGCTCTGATCCTTCTCCTATATGGGAAAAGAGGCCTATGCCCAGTAGTGGGATATTAGCGTAACCGAAAAATATGTTATAACATGTACATAACATAGCTAAAATTATTTGTTAAAATTTTCAATAAGCTGAATCCAAAACTATTCGACAACAAAGAGTGAACAATGTTCACTGGAAAGTAAAATAACTTTGACTTTGGAATGCATTCTAAGCTACAAATTACATCGAGAACTTAACAATTGGCCACGTTCGGAGCAGATGTTCTGGTATCTAATCAGTTTTCAAACTTACAATTACCGAGATTTGCAATTGTTTAGAGATGATTTAGCTATTTCATAAACGTTTTACTTTATTTTTTTTGTATAATATTTATATTTGCATAATATACTACACTCAATTGTCTGCTCCTAAGATAAAGAACACAATGCCGGTATTTCACTTAATGACGATATAAGTGTTATTTGTAAATAAATTCCGACCTAGGTGTGAAAAGCTGGATAACTGCCAACTGCACCAATGGACATGTTGGCTTAGAGTTAATAATACTATATACTACTATAATAACAGGAAGTAGAGGATCAGTTAAAATGACTCTAATTGATAATTATAAACTTATTAAAAAAACTCTTCAATAATTCCCGCAAGTGGATTTTGCGAATAAGTTGCTTCAATTAAGTTTCTATTGGCTATTTTTTACACTTGTTAGTAATTCATTAAAATATTTGTATTAGGTTATTCTAGAGCTTTTCACCATCTATTGAACCAAAATGTATTTAATGGAAACACGTACTGCAAAGTGTAGCTGAAACTTTATCGGTAAGCTCAGTATAAAATTAAGTGTACTTATGATATCAAATTTTTGGTGATATTAAAAATCGCGCTGTCAAGATTATTTCACAGATGTACATAACAGACTTCTGGTTAACTTTAAATGTTTTTTTTTAAATAAAATTTACAATGTTAATTTAATAAAATAATAATAAAAGTTTAAATAATAAATATACGAGTTTGAATATACGAGTTTTGAACGTGTGAGTGCTTCATCTTACATGGGAGACTCAAAATTAGGTCTACGTCTAATAATGGACGTCTGCGGTCTATCTTGAAAAAGACAAATGAAAAGACGACGTTAACTTTGAAATAAAGTAAAATAGTTTTTTTCACGGAGTAAACAAAAAGTTCTAACTTTTTTCTAAAGTTAAACAAATTTTTTTATTACTTACCATAAACTTAGAAAACGTTCAAACCGACACAAATAAGGGCAACTAGTAAAATTTTTAATTTATTTTAATTTAATAATGATTGATTATTTATTGCATGGACTATAATAATTTTCTCACAGTTCACTAATTTGTTCTTTATTATCTTTGTATTAAACTCTGTTTGAAAAAAAAATAAAGAAAAAAAAAATAACATTCTAATTTAAAATTATTAAATTTTTAATAAATAACGTGTAAGCGGTTCTTCTGAGTGCTAATGTCGTCATAAGTTACAAAAATAATAGGCTCATTTTTTAGACGCATATAAATTATATACGCAAATCAAAATCCTAACGCGACTATAACATAATAAATATTTATCTATATATATGTATAAAAATTTCGTGTCACGGTGTATGTGAGTGATCAACTCCAAAACTACTGAACCAATTTTTATCAAATTCTGCAAGCATCTCTAAATTACATGGTCCGAATTGGTCCAACTTCGAAGGTAGGATAGTTTTTATCTCAACAGGACCCGATAGGTGGTGTTGCTATCGGTATGTAACTCCGAAACTGCCGAAACAATTTTTATCAAATTTTGTAAACATCTGTAATTTCGTTCAACTTGGGCGATAGGGTAGTTTTTATCTCAATTGGATCCGGTAGGTGGCGCTGCTATCGGTATGTAAGCAATTAAATTTGGTAGCTGTTTTCCGGGCAGGACAACGTCTGCCAGATACACGAGTATAGTAGTATATATATTATATTGTAGTATATATATAATCTAAATCTCGGCAGAAACGGCGAAACCATATTAAGAAAATCTTATTATTATTATTTTTTTATGTCAAATAGACAGGCATTTGACCACAATCTCACCTGATGTTAAGTGACGATGCGGTCGAAGGTGGAGCATGCCTGCCTAATAACAGCCTATTCACTCTGACCTTGAAAATTTCGGTCATCCAGCTACTTCTTAAGTAAAGTGAGCTCTTTCACTGAATTAAAAGTTAATAATAGGATGAGCTGGTAACTAGACTAGCCACAAAAAATGGTTGTATATTTAAAAAATGATAATAAATATTAAATTGAGAAGATCTTATAATCACAAACAACACGACAAGCTTTGGAACTGTCAAACACGTGCAGTGGAAAAATTGTTATATTTTCTGAAAATTTTCGATTTTACGAATTTTTCATTCCATAAGAGCATCATAAATTATTTAAAATAAAGAAAACACAAAAAAGACGATTAGAATTTAACCAAACGTTCTCGAGTTTTATGCTTAATGAATTTCTTTTCTATTTTGGGTTTAATATTATTTTTCTTTGAAATCAATATTGACTTGGCGTTGCTTTGTCGCTCCCCAACAGATGCAGGAGTTGAGATGTACTCACGGTGTTTGAGGAGAAAACTTATTTCTGCCTTAGACAGCTAAGCCATTCACTTGTGTCGTACATAAAAAATACACGATTTGCCTCAATTACTTTGTTACAAATTTTACAATAAGTGATAACAAAGTTACAAACATCAATGGTTATATTATAAATATAATAAAAAAATTATTTAAAAGATAAATCAGCGACTTTATAGGTAAAATTAAATGTATGCTTAGTTTTATAAACAGCAATAGAACAGTACTAGATCTACCACTTCGGAAATAAAAAGAAATCTGCTTAGCTTTTAGTCCTAGGATCCATTATATTATTATATTATATTTGGCTTATTTATTTGTTTATTTATTTATAAGATTAGTCACCAGTTGCTTATACAGATTCATAAATATTTTACACTGAGAAATAATATATTATATACAAATGCAACAACGATTGTTAGCTTAAAGATTAACACTAAATGCAAAGATCACCTTGGCACTTAGTAAAAACAATAAAGGAAAATTAAAACTTTATTAAAAAGGAGAATCACATCACCATCATCATCACAGCAGGCTTTCGCAGTCCACTACTGGACATAGGCCGCCACAAGTTCACGCCAAAAATGGCGTGAACTCATGTGTTTTGCCTATAGTCACCACGCTGGGCAGGCGGGTTGGTGACCGCAGGGCTGGCTTTGTAGCACCGAAGACGGTGCTGCCCGTTTTCGGCCTGTGTATTTCAAAGCCAGCAGTTGGATATTATCCCGCCATCGGTCGACTTTATAAGTTCCAAGGTAGTAGTGGAACTGTGTTATACCTTAGTTGCCTCTTACGACACCCACGGGAAGAGAGGGGGTGGCTATACTCTTTGATGCCATAACCACAGAACATAAAAAGGACAATATATAAATTAAATAAAAGAATACATGTAAATATTTTTAATAAAAAATAAAAAAATCTCAAACAATTTTAACAACCAGTTGTAAGCTTATACTTACACAAATTCTGGTTGCATCAGATAATACAATAAATATGGCTTAGAGAACTTATACCTAGTAGGTTATCAAATTAAAGAACTTTTCGTAACATCTAAGATTACAATTAAGATTAGAGGAAAAAAAAACACATAAAACTTGAAACGGCTTTGAGTTGTTGATTTATACTCGTATATTAATCACTACAAACACACGTTGGAAAACGAAGCAAAGCGAGATAAAAAATAACTAAAAAATCTGTTAAAATATAAGAAAAAATGTCTATTTCATTATTTCGTTTTCTTTAAAAAAGCATCTAAAATTGCATATAATCCGACATCAAATTTTATTTTTAAAACACAAATCAAAAGTAATGAAAAAACCCGAGCTTTGGAAACAAAAACAAAAAAAAAAAAACTAAATAAGACACTAAAACTACAGCGATATACTGATGCAAAAAAGTAGTTTTATTCTGTTACAAACTTTAAGGAAACATTTTCTCTTACATAGAAGTTTATAACGACATTAGTTACGGTTTGATAAACATTTAGAGAAGAAAGATATTTGAAGCAAGTCGAGTTGATAGAGCACGTGTAACTTAACTGAAAGATCGCTAAAATCCGAGCTCTGACCACTCTTATCCTTTTCAAATATTCATCGCGTTGTGGCCGAGGGAAAACACCGAAAAAGAAATCTGCAACTGTTGGGAACAATTCTGAAACCAATTCCGATCTGCTTTTAGCGTATCAAGTTGTATATTATCCAGTTGATTAGCTTTAAACATTGGGTGTTATTAACTATTTGAACTACTAAGTTTTTTTTTCACCATCATTTAAGGCAATACAAATAACTTGCATGTTTATATCTTGTCATATATCATAGAACTAAATGTGACTTTTGAGCTTGTATGTAATCTTGTTTTCATTTTTAATACTATAGGTTTTATGACTTTGTGTAAACTGCGCATTTGACTTGGTTATACGTATTTGTGTAAATATGTAGTTTGGAGGCACAAATACGGACAAAATATGTATGAAAATTGCAAGTGTGAAATACTTCCCGAGATAATCACATTCTTTGGGTGAAAAAACTATCATCTCTAGATTGACATATTTCAAATTAATTTAGATACGTGTAAATAAATATAATCAATTTTAGATATAAAAAAGCAACTCTTATACCTCCACTGTATTTGGTTCGAATTCTACCGTTCCGAGATTGAGTAAGATACTGAATAATTGTGAAAAATCTATTGATATGTACTACATGGTAGTATTAATTTATTTCTTAAGCGTTTACAAGCCTACATACACTACATTAACTAGTATTTTTGATCCAAATTGTTGCATGAACTAGTCCTCTTTTGTTTGTTTGTATTTATAAAATATGTTATGGTAATAATAATGTGTTAAAGTAACAATTACTCAGTTTTGTTAGCCTTGCATGTTGTGTTTGACTTTCAGGAATTGTGTACTCGTGTTTATATCTTTAGTTTATAGTTATTATATCTTTGACAGTTATTGGTAAACAAATAAACAAAATTAATTAATTACACGTCAAATTAAAGCAGTAACAAGAATTTGTACAATAAACAAAATTAATTTTATAATTTGTTGTTATTAAAATAAATATTGTTCGATATTTAATTATACAGGATTTTCTGTTTGTATAAAGCTGGGGCTTCCCAAGAGTAATTAATGATATTGCTTCCTTTCTCGCTTGATCGGCAGTACAATTTTTTTTCAACAAAACGTGTGCGGTAGAAGGTACACACATAAAAATAAATATCTATATTATTACGAGGTAAGCCAAGGACCTCTGAAATTTTTATGGCTTCCATTACGATTGGTTATGATTTCTCGAAAATTATCGAAGGATATTCAAAATCACACACATGGACCCTATTGAAGACATGATCAATAACTGTGTAACTAAAAAACTAAATAACTTATAATAAATCAGAATAAAACAATAAATTTAAATGACAATGTTTTAAATTTTTATCGTATTCAAAAAAGTACGGTTTGGACATTACGCATGAAAAAGATATGTGATAAATGTCCATCACGACCGCGGTTACAGATGTCGATACTTTTGTCAACATTTTTAGTCACTTTTTGACAAAATGTTAGGTCTTATATTGTGATGATATTGTACTTTACGATGATGCGGAATCACCTTTGAAAAAAAAAAAACAAATATTACACAATTACCTTTTTATCCTTAGTTTTATATAAATTCATCATTTCAGCCTATTGCAGTCCACTGCTGGACATAGGTCTACACAAGTTCGCGTCATATAAATTACATTTATTTAATTACATGGTGTAACATTTTATTTAGAATTATGATTTTTTTTCAATGCATTATGTAATAATTAACCTAAACTATTCTTATACTTCTCTTTTAAAAGTTAATTTTACTCAAAAACTCATGTTACAATAAAATTGAATGAATAATAAGACGATTTTAATAAATTGAACGCTGAATTTAACTTTACGTTTTGCTTTCTATATTATAACTAAAAGCTATAGAGTAAAGGCTTAAACAACGATTCTACTGCCGTTTCGTCATAAGATTTGATCTCTAAAGCAACGACTCGTTGCTTTGTTAAATGAATAAACATATCGAGAACGGAAAAAACCCTCCGTTTTTTTATACTTTTCCCTGAACGTCTGCTATAGGAATATTAAAAGAAAATCCTCGTTCGAAAATATTAAATACTACTACACTCATCACAATAAAAATACATTAAAAATGCACGTCAAAAATATTTGAAGTAAAATTTCCTAACAAAACTTAATCAAAATTCTTAATATGTACAAACTCAACACTTCATTATGTATTTTAAATTTTAAGTCGCTTACGCCGAGTTGCACGAAAAAAAAAATTTTTAATTTAAGTAGTGATTAAACTAATTTAATCGCAAGAATTGTATGAAATTCTTATTTTCGTGCAACTCGGCGTTAATTAAGATAACTTAATCGCAAAATAATATAATATTTAAGTAATAAACTAACAGCGTCAGTCAAATGGAGCTGAAACTCTCTGTTAAAATGCTTTTAACGTAAACTGAGAAATAGGATATGCAGGCCTTTTATAATGTTACCAGTTAACAGAAGTTATAATAGAAAATACAAAATGTGCTTATGACTCATTATTATTCTGAAATGCTTGTTTTTAACGTACACAAAAGCAAGCCTTCAAACCTGTTCGTTGCATCATTACAGCCTATACAGTCCACTGCTGGACATAGGCCTCCACAAGCTTACGCCAAAAATAACGTGAACTTATGTGCTTTGCCCATAGTCACCACGCTGGGCAGGCGGGTTGGTGATCGCAGTACTGGTTTTGTCGCACCGAAGACGCTGCTGCCCGTCTTCGGCCTGTGTATTTCAAAGCCAGCAGTTGGATGGTTATCCCGCCATCGGTCGGCTTCTTAAGTCCCAAGGTGGTTGTGGAACCTTGTTATCCTTTAGTCGCCTCTTACGACACCCACGGGAAGAGAGGGGGTGGCTAAATTCTTTAGTGCCGTAGCCAACAAACCTGTTCGTTTACTATCATTAAAATCAACAAATATTTCGCAAAGTCTAAAGGGGATTTATAATTAAGCTTATAATCTGATAAATAATAAATATCTTTTAAATACACTCACGGTCGGATGTTACTACGAGAAGCAACTTAATGTCTATATATAAGGGAGTCACTTGCTGATATACATGGATACATTTTTTAATAAATGTAGTTAAAAATAATAAGTATTATAAATAAATATATGCTAAATAAAATTCAAACTTGTGGAAATTGTGCTCACAACTCCCTGAGCAGAAAGCAGGTTCACTCCAAACCGCTCTAACGACCTAGTCAATTTGATCTTAACTTACACACTCAAATTATATACTCAGATTATTTTTTTTATACTCATTTGTTTAGATTTTGAATCAAATACGATCAACAGTGTTGTTAAAGCTTTGATTTGAAATCTCAAATTTTAATTAATTAATAAAAATCCATCAACACTAAATATATTCAAAAGCAAATTGGCTTGATATTATGGCTAATGTATTTTTATTTGCTTATATTATTTGTTATATTCCATTTATATTGCTTATAAAGGGAATAAAATAATTTATTTATTTATTTATTAATACTTTATTGCACAATACATTATAGAATTGTACAAAAAGGGGTGCTGTGTGGCTACGGCACCAAATTCTCTTCCCGTGGGTGTCGTAAGAGCCGACTAAGGGATAACACAGTTCCATTACCACCTTGGAACTTAAGAAGCCGGCCGATGGGGGGTAACCATCCAACTGCTGGCTTTCAAACACACAGGCCGAAGACGGGCAGCAGCGTCTTCGGTGCGAGAAAGCTAGCCCTGCGGTCACCAACCCGCCTGCCCAGCGTGGTGACTATGGGCAAAACACATGAGTTCGCGCATTTTTGGCGCGAACTTGTGAAGGCCTATGTCCACCAGTGGACTGCAATAGGCTGGAATGACAAAAGGCGGGCTTAATGCTAAAAGCATTCTCTACCAGCCAACCTTAGGACGTACAAGAGCAGACGTTTGTAGGTATGCAAAATCGATTACCAGTAAAATTTAGAGTATTTATCTTTGTTTTTTTGTCTGGTTTAAAGTTATTTAGTTAAATTATTCTTGTTAAGTCTATGTTAAAACATATCAAGAGTTATATCCTATATTAGCGCTGAATATTTGCGAGCTATTTAATATACTCAGAGTTTCCATCTCCAATTTAGCTGTGAGACAGAGCAAAATAATCAAACTTTAAGAAAAAAACTTTTTTAATATTACTTTACATAATGATTTCTACCGCGTTGAGTTTTATTACTTGCCCGATCTGTTCATTGTTTATAACCATTATTTTGTAGAAAACGTCAAAATATTTTCTTTTTTTTAAATAATTATTATAATAAATTTTATTACATTTTTAGTCGAAAACTTGAAGTTGTAATGTCATTATTTTTAAAAATAATCGATATTTTCATGAAGCTAATTATGTACACTTAGAGCCTTTTAAATTATCTCAAATAAGAAATATATATTGTAACTAAACCAAAATAAACCAGATCTTATTGGAATCAGATTTGTAAATACAAAATAAAAATAGCAACGTCCTAGGCACTACAACTCAATTTGAGAATTTTCTTATGCCAACACAAATGTAAATAATATATGGTAAATGAGGTTACCTCATTCGAAACTATTATTGTGACAAAGAAGTGGATATTGTTATTAACCCGCAGTGGAGCAGTGTGGAAGCTCCAATCCTTCTCCTACCTGGAGAAAGAGGTTTATGCCCAGCAGTGGGATGTTACAGACTGATTCGTGAAGTGGGTGTTGACCTAAAATTTAACTTAAATTCATATAATTTAGAACCATATCACTTGTGAGAGACTAATTTCTATTCATTCTTCGTTCTCTGCATCGTAAAGTGAGAAAATCGAAATGTCTCGAGAGAATTGAACAAGGAGAGTAGAATTGACATTAGATTAGCGTCGCTGATTAAACTCCAATGTATTTTAATAGTACGAATCGTTGATCAGCAGAAGAATATTTACTATCTCTTCCATTATAGCGTTTGCTAATAAAGTATGAATAGCTACCGCCCGTATCATTAGACCAGGATTATTTCTTTATATAAAAGCGAATGTCGCCTCTAAAATTATCTCGCTTGATTTTCCGACGCAATACTGAAGTAATTTCTCTTTTCTTTACTACGCTATTTTATAAGCTGATTTGAAAAAAAAACATATGTAGTATTATTAATGTAATTAATAATGATTTAAGTAATATTATCTGTACACACATACAATTTTAAGTTTACCTTTGTCTTGTTTTGTGAACTAAAAAAATGTAGATAAAATGAGAACATATAACACCATCTTTAAATATTTGATTACCTGAAACTAATGTTAATTTAAATATTAAAATCGTTAAGCATTTTAAGTTTATTTAGTAGAAAAAATAAATAAATAAGACACTGATATGTCAGAACAAACTTTGAACAAAAGAATTGAATTTGGAATTTGTATTTTGTACTTAGTATCAGTGTGTATTAAACTTTAAATTATTTTCGTGTTTCAAAATATATTAAAGACGTTACGAGAACATCATTGAACTTCAGTGGATATAGAATTAGCTATCACTGAATTAATTACGAAACTGATTCGTTAACATGAAGGAAAAAATAATGCAGACTAAGCTGAGATATTATCGCTCGTACAATTTCCGCTTTCCTTTTGGCTACAAGGTGAAAGATGAATTGAATTGGTGATATGATTAGGAAATCGGAGGGGTGTTAGTTTTCTCTGAATGAATATCCTTTGTTTGTTTAATTTTATTTTGTGCTGCGTGTTTTCGTAGTATTAAGCTATAATTACTTATAATTGATAAAACAGTTTATTTGTTTATTTTTATTTTTGTAAGTGCTGTGTACTCTCCGTTGGTAATTATAAAGGGATTAGATAGGTCACGCTGTTTAAAAGTGAGAAAGCGAATACATTTACATATTTCTTAGAAATATTACCGAAAGAAAAACTGTTTATTTAGATACTGACGAGAAAATAAATTGAAAACTTTCTTTCAATTCGGAAACATTAACTGTCAATTCAAACTTAAAATTAGAAGTGAAATTATGTAATATAAGTTCAAACTCAATCCGTATAATGTTCATTAAGAATTTTATGAAACCTAACTCCTCTCCGGTGTTTGAATTAATGTAACAGTTAAAGTAATAGTAATTTCATGAGTAATTTTATTTATTTTATTTTATACTTTATTGTACACCACAAATATATTACAAACAAAGCATAAAGATAGTTACAGACAGTGAAGTACAATGGGCGGACTTATGGCTAATTAGCCATTTCTTCCAGACAACCCATACATAGAAAGGAAACTTATTATCTAAATTGGGTAGGTGGTGTAGATGTATAATAAACTTACATACAAAAATTTTATCATGATATTAAGCAGAATTACTTTTGATTTACAAAGTTTAGTAACATGAAAGTACACGATGACGACGCGATACGTAATATGCACCCATATCCATCCAAAACTTTGATTTTCTTAAGATTAATTATTCATTATTATTAACATGCAAAGAAATAACTGAGGTAGGGCACAGCAGGAATTTCCTGCTCAAAATATGGAGCAGCACGACTGGGGTAGACCTCGACCTTACCGAAGATCACAGCAAAATAATACTGTTTTCAAGCAGTATTGTGTTCCTGTTGGTGAGTAAGGTGACCAGAGCTCCTGGGGGATTGGGGATTGGGTCGGTAACGCGCTTGCGATGCTTCTGGTGTTGCAGGCGTCTATAAGCTACGGTAATCGCTTACCATCAGGTGAGCCGTACGCTTGTTTGCCGACCTAGAGACATAAAAAAAAAATAGGGTTGTTCGTTTGAGACCATGTCTTTTTAATGTAGAAACAATATACTTATTAAATTAAATTATATTATAAGTATCAATATGAAAATTGATGGATAAGATGCTCCAAAATTCCCGTACATAATTTGAGTTTTTATTTAATTTTGATAAACATTCAAACCTCTTTTATACATACCACGGGCATTAATAATATTAGCATTTTGAATTTAGAATGATATTTATTGAAAAAAAAATCCTTGTGTTTATTCAATTAGTTTAGTAGCCAGTTTCCGTGTCGAACTGTGAGAATATTAAACGCTCTGTATTTATTTAGGAAGTTCCACAAAAATCGTAATATATATACCAAATGAGTTGCCGTACAAAATGCAGGCCTCATACGTAAACATTGTAAATTACCTCAATAAGTAAATAATAACTACGCTCAAAGTTTTTATCCTGATTATTCTAAGCGTGACATGCAGTTTTGAGTGTGGAGAAATTCCGACGATATTTTGAAAACATTTTTGCTACTAATCGTAACAAGTCAAATACTTTCATTATCAATATACGTTTTGATACTAAAAATGAACAGTAATTTGTCTCTGTCAATCACACCGGTATGAAAGTTAGGAAGAATAAAAAATTTATTAATTTTATTTTTTATTTAATATCTCGAGACTTAGGTAAGGATTTTGCGACGACAACGATTTCTGTGTTAGTTTGAAATCAGAATTCGATTGATATTACAACTGTTAAAGATTTTGCAAGAAGAAGACGAAATTCGCATGTCGTCAAAATAACAAAATGAAACGAAAACATGTTATAATGTCTCGTGATTCAAATTTTAAATATCTATTCTAGGATAATCGTAAGATACACACACATGCATGCATCCTCCTTGTTGTTCTTTTTTTCTTTTTATTTCTTGTGTATTCTGTGGCAATAAGCTTAACACCATTTTTTTTGAAAATCCACTAATACAGTGTAACGTACAATCTATACTTAGTAAAAATAATTAAACTTGTCCACTATACGAATAAATTATACATGAAGAATTCATGAAATTTTAAATACGATACACCAATAAATGTAAAGTTCGACAATTATAAACAAATTCAAAGTATAAATTAAGATAAATTAGGTGAGTTCTGAGGTGTATTTTATTTAACTTAGATTCAAAAAATTAAATCGGATTTCTCATTTCAAAGTTATGCCAAGTAGAATTAGTAAGGAAGTTAAAATTTAACAAGTAATCATTTCACCTTCCTTCATAACTTTCTTAATCATTGTTTTTTTTTCTGATAAATATTGGCATATAACTTATATAAATATTGTACTGTGCAGATCAGTGGCTATTAAATTAAACACGTCCGAAGGCTTGAAAATATACTTTATTACTCCTCCAATAAATGGATTACATACTGTTATATCGTAGGCACACTACACGCCCCATAAAATGAAAAAAAAAAAAAAATATACTAAGGTTACATTTTTTTTTCTTAACTTAAATTAACAATACTTATATGTAAGTAATAATTTGTATTATAATACAATATTAGGATTTACACATGACAGAAATTTCGAATAAATTTATATAATATCAAGTGTAGTAAAGTTTTGTACGATTTTTATGTAAAATTTCTTCTTTACCATTTTTCAAAATTTTCACATTTGATGACATGTCTTCTAAAACTTTATAAGGTCCTGAATAAATTGGACAAGTTAATTTATTTCCTGTTACATTCTTAACTAAGATCAAATCTCTTTATTATAAGTTATAGGATTTACATATTTATCAAAAATACATTTTCTATGCTGTTTGCTTCCAATTAAATTTTGCCTAGCATCAAATTGAGATTTTTGCAAACGATATTTCAATTCTTTAGGATAATTATCTACATTATACAAAGGCTATATTAAATTATTATTCAATAAATTGCTCGGTAAATTACATTTTTTGCCAAAAACAAGTTCATAAGGTGTATACTTTGTTTCACTATGTACGGTTGTATTGAACGAAAAACACCAATATTGCAACCAATGACTCCAATGTCTAGAATTGTTATCTGTTTGTATTCTCAAAAAAGAATTAAGAGATTTATGAGTATTTTCCAAAGATCCTAAAGATTCGTGGTGATATGCAGTGGATGAAATATGTGTGATATGCAACAACTTGCATACCTCATTCATAGTACTATTCATAAATTCAGTACCACGATCACTTCCAATTTCTCGCGGTACCCCATACCTAAGAATAAAATTTTCTACAAAAGCTCTAGCTACACTAACACTGTCCTTAGTTTCTAAAGGATAAGCTTCTACGTATTTGCTTAATTCGCATTGAACAGTTAATATGTATGAAAAATTATCATAATCTTTCTCTAATGGTCCAACGATATCTAAATAAATTTTATCAAAAGCGCTTTTAGCTGTTGTTGTTATTTCCATGGGTTGTTTAGTTGGTAAGGAGTGCTTTTGCTTTTGACAGCTATCGCATCTTCTTACGAACTTTTTAACATCTTCACACATGTTTGGCCAAAAATAATATCGTTTAATATTATTTAGCATGCGCCTAACGCCTGCATGTCCACTTGTGGGTAGTAAATGAAAATCATTTAAAATCACTCTTCTATCGTTGACGTCATCTACTTTCATTACTCCATTAATAACACAAAGTCGTGGTCCGGACCACTTTGGATTATTATTTATTTCTTTGGTTAACCATTCAATCAATAGATTGTTTTTATTATTTTTTACAATATATAACTCGTCAACATTTATTTTTTTACAAAAAGACTCTAAGCCCCTCACGAATGCGGCTCGCGCAGAACATGATCGGGTGTCTACATCGCTATAGATTGTATACTTCGATGGTAAATATAAAAATTGTTTATCTTGTATACATACATCATCATGACAACTAGATTTATATTTTTCGTATCTAAATTCGACTCCCGAGTTTGGTTTTTTAAGCAATTCCACGACATTAGGGTGATCAATCCTGCAATCTGTGGAACTGTTATCGACCAAATCGGTATCTTTACATTCATCGCCTTGCATTCTCTTCATCCGTCTAGTCATTACAGACGCGATATGTTTATTCATCTCTTTCAACTCATCTGATGTCACAACTATGCGAGATAATGCGTCTGCAGCCACATTATTCGCTCCTTTCACGTACTCTATCTTATAATCATACTCTTCTAAACTCAGCCTAAATTTTAATAAACGACTGCTGGGACTGTTGAAATTAAACAAATATACTAAAGGTCTGTGATCAGTCCTAATAGTAAAATTTTTACCAAATAAATAGGGTCTGAAGTAACGTACTGACCATACTACAGACAACAATTCTTTTTCTATTGTGGGATAGTTAATTTCAGCCTTGTTAAGTGTGCGACTTGCATATGCTATGGGTAGATTATTTTTATTACACAACATTGAACCGATTGCCACCCCAGATGCGTCAGTGTGTAAAATAAATTCATTATCTTTTGATAAGTCTGGGTATTGTAATATAGGTGGGGATGCAAGACAATTTTTAAGTTTTAAAAATGAGTTTTCACATTCATCCGTCCATACAAACTCAACTCCTTTACGACTTAATTTATTAAGTGGTATGGTGATTTCAGCAAAATTAGGGATAAATTTTCTATAATAGTTGGCAAAGGCAACAAACCGCTTTACCTCATCACTATTACATGGCCTAGGATAATTTTTTATTACTCTTGTTTTTTCAGGATCAGGAATTATACCTTGCGCCGAAACTACATGTCCTAAGTACAATAGCTCTTTTTTTAAGAAAACACATTTTAGTGGATTTAGCTTTAGATTTACCTGTCGTAGTCTTTCTAAAATATCTATTAAATTTTTGTTATGTTGACCTATATTTCGGCCAAAACATACAAGGTCATCCAGGTATATAAGACACTTTTCATAGTTTAATCCAGACATTGCCACTGTCATTGCTCGACTAAACGCACTAGGACTAGTTTTTAGACCCATTGGCAACCTTTTTAATTGATATTGTTTATCGGTTGTGAATGCGGTTACTTTTCGACTATCTGGATGAAGGCCAAGTTGATAATAAGATTGTGTTAAATCGAGATGACTAAAATATACAGAACCGGATAAAGCATCTAATATATCATTGATATTTGGTAAAGGAAATTTGTCGTCTTGTATTCTTTCATTCAACTTTCGATAATCAATTACTATGCGCCACTTTTTATCGCCTAAAGTCTCACTTTTTTTTGGTACAAGAAGAAGGGGACTAGACCATTCACTTTGACTTTCTTCTATTATATCCTCTTCCAACATTTTACTAATCTGACGATCTACTATGGGTTTTAATGATTTTGGTATCCTATACGGTTTACTATAAACTGGCATTACATTGTCTTTAAGATGTATAGACTGATTGTATATATTAGTTACTCCTAACTTATCTCCATCAATATAAAATACATCTGAATACTTCGCGCATATATTCTCAATAGATATTCTTTCCTCCTCATTTAAATGATTTAATTCTAATAAGTTGAATAATTTCTTTACTCGATTCGCGTTAACTAAGTTTGGTCTAAAAGAACAAATTTCATAATTACTTAATAAATCAAACGTTGGCGTAAAATAACTTAATTTTACTACGTCATCTCTAGTGTTTAAAATTTTTAACGGTATTTTTCCCTGTTTAGGCGTTACTAATGTACTAGCTAAATAAATTCCATCGCATAATTCTTGTGGTAATATTACGCAATCTTGATTTATATCTGTGTCAATATAATGCAAGGATTCACACCGAGGTAATAGTATTAAATAATTATTGTAACCAATTTGACCCATCTGTAACTTTATAACAGTAGTTCCGATATTCGTACTAAGTGATAGGGTATTTAATTCAAAATTTAAAATACAGTTATATTTACTAAAAAAATCCTGACCTAGGATACCGTCGGTTCGACAGGGTAGATTTTCAAATACGTAAAATTTATGCGTTAATTCAATATCATTTACTTTTAACTTTAAATAAACATATCCCTTGGAATGTATGTTGCCACCTATACCTCTGATACAAATTTTCTCAATTTGGAATGGAATGTTAAGCGCGATCAAATTCTCATACTTTACCGCGGACAATGAGGCGCCGGTGTCAATTAACCAATTTTGAGGAACGTCTAATACGCTCATAGTAACAGAGTTAATATTATTACATATTACATTATCTTTATTATGGACGAAAAAAATGATTTGATTTAATTATATTGCAATTATTTTCCTGAGGGATTTCCTCAGCCAATTTAATCATATTCATATGATTTTCACGACCTTGAACCCTATAGCCTCGATTAAAAGTATTTGTATTGCTACGGTTCCCGCGACGAGAATATGAACGACCCCTATTGTTAGTACGAGTACTATGACGTGAAAAATTTGTTACCGTACCTCTACCGCGAACTGTAGCCAACGCCGTTGAAGATGTATCGGGGCGTCTGTTATAACTGTTAAAATATCTCTGTCTATAACCACGACTATTATGGTTATTATAAACTGATGACCTACCTCTTGTGTTTCCATAACTCATAACTGTTCCTTCTGGCTGCGCTGATAATTCCTCGTCCATTGCGCCTCTAATTGCGTCTTGTAATGTGACATAATTTCGCGCCGCTATAATAGTACTTATTCGACTATTTCGCAGGCCGTCCGAAAATCTTTTAATAGCATTTTTCTCATTAATAGTTTTAAAAATTTCGTATTTTTGTGAATCACCGTCGGCCTGAGAAATAGTTAAATCAACAAACATAGATTCAATATCCTTACCAAAGTCTTCTATAGTCCTAACGCCTTGTTTTGCTCGCTGCAACTGCGATTGGATCGCAGTATCAGACTTTTTTGGTAGTAAAAAAGACTTCATATCCTTTATCAAGTCTGAAGTTGATGTATAATTTTGAGACATTCGTAGCTTAGCACTCTCTGACAGCCTAGACTTTAAAATAAAAGTTATAAGGGAGATTTTTCCGTTTTCATCAATCATATCTGAATACATTTCGATATTACTAATTAATTGCTTTGTGACGTTTTCGTCACCTGTCATAACTGGCAGCAAAGATACTGCAGTTTTTAAATTAAATTTTTCCATGTTGCTAGAGGTGTTTTTACATTCAACGACAGTGCAATCAGTAGAAATTGAACACAGTTCCTTAATTCTAAGAAAAATATGGTTTATTTGTCCATATGTTAGCTATAAATCTTTTAAATCAGAGGATTTAATTTCCTCCTTAGTTACGCCCTCTTTTATATTCTTAACAATACACAAAAAATAATCATATAACTCATGGGCCTTCTTATATTTACCACTTATATCCTGCGTCGACCTCCGAAAAGGTCCTAATTTAATAAGATAATTTTTAATTGACTTAAGTTCATTTAAAATACGATCAAGATCTTGAGCCATTAACAATCATATATTATTATATTATAATGGTATATATTAATGGTATTATCATAATGGTATTTATATAAACACAAACTAGTTTTAAACAAACAAGCTAAATAAAATAAGGATTACAGTCCACTAAATATTTTCATACCTCCTTATGCGCACTGAACTACACATTATAAAAGCACCTTTATATGTATTACGCACTATATAAAAAAAGAAACGCACTTCACAAATTCACTAATCACTTGCTGCTTGCTGGGTCCGCTGGGCTGGGTCAAAAGCTCGCATACATGGGACGTTCCGGTCTTGTCTACCAAAATTCCTCGAACTTCTAAACGTCGTTGCAAATAATTCTTGTCTTATCCATCGCGTATGGCATTTTTTATATAATTTGTAAACGTAGTATATTAATATAATGCCACTCAAAATAGTGAAAATAGTTAAAATGATAGTATGGTACCCCAAATTCCAGTGCAACATTTGTATATCGTTTCCACCCACTGTTTGAGTTAGAACCGGCTGCGTTCTGGTTTAGAAACACTTCTTCTTTATTCTGGGTTTATTGGCACATTTTAATTTAATATTGTTTGCAGCTTTAATATAATTGCGCGATTGCACTCGATAGCACAATCTAATTTTTTGCACTGTGACACGAGCATTGTTTTTTATTAGTCACTCCACGTAAGGTAAGGTATGCGGTGCCCGAGCGCGCTGATCTCCTGTTACAGGCAGGGTCGCCATGTACTGTACAGATCAGTGGCTATTAAATTAAACACGTCCGAAGGCTTGAAAATATACTTTATTACTCCTCCAATAAATGGATTACATACTGTTATATCGTAGGCACACTACAATATTAAACATTTGAAAGTTGACTTCAAAGATAAATAAAACCATCATTTCACGTCTACGCAATTTTATAATATAAAAATAACCAGAATAATACATTGCTTAAATCATTAAAAAAATATTTCTGATAAAATAAAATATACCAGCATAAAAAAACTGTATAAAGTACAAAATAATAGTTTGCGTCATTGTTAAAAGTTGACAACCATTTGTGTTTTCATTACCTATCATTTTCTTTCAAAGCAACTCTTAAATAGGAATTGTGTCGCTCCTAAACGAAAAATATTTTTCTCCTTCAATTAAGTACATTGACAAGTAATACAACGCAGGTCGACAAAAATATGGTCGAGTAATTCAGCATTATTTGAGATAGCTCAAAAAGTTATTGTCAACTCGCTAGTAAATTTAAATGGGACCACATAACAAGTACCACCTTTCGATTAAAAAAAGAATTAAGTTATTAAGTTTTTTGAATTTCAAGCAGGTTTAAAGAATAAAATTTTTAGTATTTTTACAGCTGTATTTTGTGCACGACGTATAACTAAACTAATAATACAAAAAAAAAAAAAAAAAAAATAATAGCAATATACATCTTCCATGGTTTTACTCTTCATTTGTTTCATATGTATATATTTTTGAAGTAAGTAGTAGCCACTCGCTTCAAAAAGATATAGAGGGTTCATCTTAGTATATTATCGCTCCAATGACGCACAGCTTCTATTGACATACTTTGTCAATAATAATACTTACAGAGAATATTTTTCAAATCGCGCACTTTGCTCTGAGAACACGTTCGAACCAATAAGCTTTCTCTATTCAGGATATGTCGAAGTAAATTTTAAAATTGAGTGTAGTCGTAAATGTATGAAACGCGTCAATAGTCAATATAGCGTAATGCAGCAACCGTATTCTTGTGAGAAAAATAAGTACTTTTCCGTAGCAGCGTATGTAACACTACATTATAACATGCTTTTGTTGACAAATCTGTTCGTCTGTAGTATGTATGATGTATAATATCAATGAATCGTGTACAGCTTCGTCTTCTTTGTTGTCCGTATTAAAACTTTAAATTAAATTCCGTCGCATTTCAATGCATATAACTTAGTTCTGTCGGGCTTTAGTTTTGTTTATTTATGGAAAATGTACACTTTTTTTATTAGACTTTATTTTTAATTATTTATTTTATTTATTTTATACGTGTAAGAGTATAAATTAAATTACTAGTAATAAGATGCCACATAAACTAATAATAATAATAATAATAATACGTTGACATATAATACTGTTTAGCTACGATAGCTATCTAAGCATAGATTAGTCTATACTTCTAAAATTCACATATAGCGATACTCAAAAACTTACATAGTACACACAAATACATATATACATATATTTGTATTTCATATTAGGGGCACAGTGGGAAAAAAATTCTAAAAATAAAGGCCAAAGTCCAACTTAGGGAAGTACCTGAACCTTACAGAATACCACAACAGAATAACACTGCTCTAGAGTAGAGTCGTGTTTCTTTGGTGAGTAAGGTAGCCAGAGCTCCCGGGAAGGGTTGTGTATAGTTTCAACAACGCGCTTGTGTTGCAGGTGGCCGCAGTCTACGGCAACCGCTTGCCCCAAAATGGCCCACGTCGCGAGGCGGGTCGTGTACTTGATTGCTGCCATAGTGGTAAGTATAATTGTATTTGCTCGCAAACGAAAAAAAACCGACTTCAATTACATTGACAAGTAATACAACGTAGGTAGACGAATGAACAGCCAAGTAAATACGCGTTATCAAAGATAACTCCAAAAAATTGTAATCAGATCTCGATGAAATTTTTAAAGTTACCACATGATAAACGTGAGCTTTTGATTAAAATAAAAATCATCAAAATCGGTACACCCAATAAAAAGTTATGCTGTATAATACAACGTAGGTCGACGAAAAAATAGTCAAGTAAAAATGCATTATTAGATATAACTCAAAAAGTAGTTGTTAGAAATCAAATAAATTTAAATGGGACCAAATGACACGCACCACCTTTCGATTAAAAAAAAATTTCGAAATCGGTCCACCCAGTCAAAAGTTCTGAAGTAACATACATAAATTAAAAATAATAATAATAATAATACAATCGAATCGAGATCCTCCTCCTTTTTTGGAAGTCGGTTAAAAAAGACACACATGTATGCTCACAATATGTTGTATGTCACATTGTGTGTGTAGCGATAGTAAATTGTACAAGTGTAAAAGTATTTTTTAAACAAAATATATTTTATTGTAATTAAGAATTAAAATTGGAAAAAAAATAGCCCAGGTCGGTTGATGTTTATCAAGTAAAAGTTTTTTGTTTACTTTTTTTTCTCTTTATAATTTAGTTTTGTATGCATTTTTTATGAACTGTATTCATCTTGTTTTATTTTATTATTATATTTTTATATTATTAATATTTTAGCTATTGAGTCTGCAATGTTTGTAATGCCCTAAATAAATATAATTTTCTTTTTCTTTCTTTCTTTCTTTAATAATAGATACATTCTTCTTTCAAACTTCATAAGTAATCTTTGTTTAAAACTTACGAGCGAGTTTTTAAGTGACTTATGGTCTTAATATCACGAGGTAGTCTGGTAATTAGGGCAAAATTTCATGTAAAAGTATGTGAGGAGATAAGCAATAGAATTTTGAATAGAGATTCTCTGAAAATTTTATTAATATAGACCTTGGCCTTAGTATTTTTCATTTTACTATTTTTTTTTTTTTTTTTGTTTATCTTAATAAAAAATTCTTATATTTCCTGTGCGTGGTAGTGTGACTCTTTTAACGAATTTATAATTGTGTTTTCTTGCAAATGCAAAAAAATCGACTTCGATTAAAATACCATGTCAGTAAGTACTAAGTCAGTCATAAAAAAAAATCAATTCGGAGACAAAACATTCATTTAAATGAATTCGCAATTTATCAAATATTTTACATCACATCCCGCCAAACCACCACCTCCTAAATCAATTCGAACAAACCGAACGAATTAATTTTGCTCTATTGGACCTTGGGTAAGACACATGCTACTTTTTATCAGGAAAATTAAATTTGAAAAGGGTGAAACGTGCGTACAAGATAGTGACATTCGTTTGTTTCTGAAAGAAATTGAATAAAAGTCAATACACTTTCCCAAAGTGAAATTCTGGACTGTTTTCGTTTGAAATTGTATTCTTAACAATTTCACTCCTCGTTTTGTTTGCACGGCGTTTCGAACAATATTCCATTTTGCGGCGTGTATTTTTGGATTAAAAGCAAATGTTGGGTATATTAAAATGATAAGAAAAATGTTTGTAACAATACAATTGATTTATAAATACATTAAGACAATCTAAAAGGAAAAACAATATGTTAAGCGCCAACAGACAAACTACACATTAAGGTCTTGTTTCAACGTTTAACGATGAAATTTATTTTAGACATAAGTCACTGATACGCTTTATATCTAAGATAAAAGACATACCTTCGATATTACTATATAGTATAAAACAAAAAAAGTCGCTTCCCGCTGTCTGTATGCTTAGATCTTTAAAACAGCGCAACGGATTTTGATGCGATTTTCTTTAGTAAATAGAGTGATTCCAGAGAAAGGTTTATATAAATAATATATGCATAATATGGTAGAGGAACACTGATAGTTTTAGAGGTTTCTAATGTGACGTAAATAGACATTTTTTTTGCACATTGCAAATATTTATTTTATATTTTATATTTAGTATCAGCATTACTCCTGTGTAAAGCCGGGGCGGGTCGCTAGTTACTTGTAAATTACCAATTTTAGATTCATAGGTAGCGAATACAAATGTTTACCACATGAAACGAGAATTATGGCAAGGTTACCGTCAATAATACCAGCAGATTAGTCAACCATTATGCTAATTAATAACAATTTCTAATTTTTAACTAATCAATAATAAAAATAATAACTAATTTCAAATAACTGACTTAAATATGCCATTTTGTAATTTTGTAACAGACTAATTAGATTTAATTAGTATATTTAATTTGGGTGTTGTAACGTGCTCGGTTGTCATTGAAACACAAATATAAAAATATGACGTATAAAGCTGTAATTTTGAATTGACTATTTTGTTTTGTTACCTTGCCAAAAAAAATAGTAATTAAGAAATTTGTATAGCCTAATTTTTGAAATAACTCATTTTGTTATATCACGTGTGCTAAATTGAAAACTGAGTTAACTTTCAATCCTTTTAGTAGTTCACAAAAAGAAAAGGCTGTCAATTTATTGTGGCACAGTAAAGGTTTACTGCGCAAAATATTTAATAAAACGGCTTTGTTAAAGACTAGCTATCCTGGCGAACTTCGTACCATAGCATTTTTTGGGAAAGGTAGATTATTTTTTTTTAATTTTATTTCTTACGTCCTTGTCGTGATAATAACGAACAAAATAAGGAAAATAAAAATCCACTTTGATGCAGTTTAAATATACGAATTCAGCCTGTAATATCCCATATCCACCACAGTGCTTCACTGCGGGTTGACGCATATTTATGAGAACAACGTGCTCTCCAGGCGCGATGGGGGTCCCACAAACCCACAAGGTCAGACATCCAAACCGGAAATAAATATTTGTACAAGTCAAATATCAATCCCAAACGTGAATTGAACCCGCAAACCATCAGTGTTTTAGCAGCTAGCACCACTACACCAGAGCGGTTGTTACAATATAATGATTATTACATCATATTTATACAACCGCGAAAAAAAGATAATATAAAATGATAAGTAATAAATATGTAGACATACATTTTTTTAATTTTTTAGCTCCATACGATGTTAAAAAGTAATTAAGTAATTAATTTCATGTATTAGTCTGAAATATCGTTGATTAAAAAATAATTTAATTTTAGATAAAGATTTGAGCTGTTCTAAGATCATTTTTTTTCATCTTTAGCTTTTTATAGTTGACAAATAAATTTTTATCTAATGCTACTTTTACAATGAAAGACAAGGCACATTGACCTGATACAGCAGCATAAGCTGAAATTAATATGAGGTTCAATAAAATGTACCAACGATAATATATAAATAGCCTAAAGGATTTTGTTTGGGTTGTATTCTAGAAACAAAAAAAAAGGAAAATTAAAGAAAAAGTGTGGGAGTCAGCTCCGACGCACGACCGGAGTTTACTCCTTTAGATCGACTGTCTAAATAGGCACCAAAAGGCTTACTAGTCTAAGAAAAAGATTAATACCATATCAAAGGGTAAATAAACGAATCAAATAACGACATCTGTCGGAATACGAGAAACGTAATGAGGTCATTCGTTCAGTAGATTTTCCTCATCACGTTATTTTTGTTACCGGGGGTCTTCTATGAAAATCGATTCTTAAGGACTTAACTCCAAAACTAATAATAATAACGTGTTGAGCCAAACATTGTCGAGTCTAGGTACCGTTTAGAAGTTTTGCAGCAGCTATCCTTTCTTTGATAGCATCATTTCACGGCTCAGATGTATTTCGGTCCCCAGAAGTCACGGTAAGTGTGTTAACTTTTATTTGTTCTTGTTTTCTTTAAATCTTTCTTAATAAGGTTTAAAAACAATGTTGTATTCGATTATCATCTTATAAATTAGTTATTGCGTACTATTTATACGACTGCGGCTAATTGACGCCACGGCCATTTGACGACGCGTTGGCGCAGCGGTCTGTGATCTCTGGCTGACATACTTGCGGTTGCAGATCTCCGCTCGTGACAAACATTAGCCGTTGTTTGCTGTGGTCTGAGCCGTGGTGCTTGTGTGCTGTCTTTACTTCCGGACCCCCGATACAGGAGAAAATTCGTTGAGTGTGAAGAGCTTATTTATTTATTGAAGTAAAACTTCTTTACGCAGGCTTAACATGGGGAGTAATCTGGTGAATACACAACGAGAGCGTTACGAAAAGCGTGATCGGGCGCGACGAACGGAAGTTGAGAGAGAGATAAGTTAGTAAAGATAGAAAGTATGTAGTAGTTTTAAAGAATGGACCTCTCTACCAGCGTCTGTGTTTCCGAAAAACTAAAACCTTGGGATCTTTAAGTCGATAATGAATAGGTTTTTTCTATGTAAGTGTGCTCTATCTTAGACCGCATTTTCACTTATCATCAGGTGAAATAGTGGTCAAATGCAAGCCTGTCATTGTATATAAAAATAGTTTTACTTCTGTCGTGTGCTTTAAAGCGCACTCGTTTTTCTATTTTTTGTGTGATTCTTTATAGGTACGTATTTTCGTTTAATCCCTGACATAAAATCTATTTCAACAAATTATAAAAATCATTGTTAGATTTGTAAATGTACAATATTATTTTAATAAATGTAGCACTGTTCCCGAAGAAAAAGTAAAAGTTAATCGGAAGTTCGTTAAGCTTTACAGCAGGTTGGATCCTTTGTCTCCACAGAATAGTATTTATTATTCCCTATTCTATAATCTTAATTTGACACAATAGACTAACTATAATCTTTAAATTCTTACGGACATTTCTTCTACGATAATCATGAAAAGTAAATTACTCGTAATTGTGAAAGGTATTTTAATTTGTATCCAAATGAATCAAGGTCTGTAGACATTTCAGTTTCTGTGTAAGATCTAATAAATCTCCCATTAAAGTGACCTGCGAATAAATTACTTTCTCAACAAGATATATAGATTCACGAAATAAATTACTAGGGTAATTACAGTGTATATATATGTTTGTTATAAGTTTACTGCCTAAATGCAAAAGATTTGAGCTTGCTCTCATATGTAATTACATAACGTATTCTTCTACTCATATACTATTTTTCTCTAAATTTCTCTATCGAAAACTGTCATCCATATTGTAAAATAATAAAAAATGTACTTAAATATTTCATGTAAAATACTTAAGCCTATAGAGCGTATCTAAATAAATTACACAGTCGTAGATATAAAAATTACAAATAAAACAAAATAAAAACGAAAAACAACACTCATTTAACAATCAAATAAAATTCAAATTCTTATTTAATTTTAATTCGCGATTGTGTAATCTATACTCACGTAGTATAGATTATTATTCTCTTTTCTATTTATTTCGATCTATTTCGTAGAGATGTTCACAACTTACAACATTAAATTACAGACGCATACCACATCTAGACATAACTTAAACATACCTGCAGGCCTAGCATGCGCGCCACGACAAAATTTTGTCTACCCCTTTTCTCGTATTATCCTCTCTATGTCTGTGCTAACATGCGTGCACGCGATACTCTTCTCGTTACGTCAATAGAAGAGATAATCATTAAATTTTAGTGATCTGTGATATTTATCTCTACGGAAGCTAACATGACATCGTAATTTTGTCGAATTTTGTCGTTTTAGGAAGAGAAACTTCTCGTTTTCAATATTATCGACGAGAAAGACGATAAATAAAAAATAAATAAAACCGGGTGCCTATTTTTTGTATACCATGGCGTTTCCCTATTATAATTATATAATTTCGGTATACGAAGAGCGGGAAATGCGAAAAGTCGAGTGAAGTGTGCCATATAATGACACAAAAAACGTATTTGCGCCCTGTTGCTTCTTATTCTAAATAATAATAATAATAATACTTTATTTCAGACCAAAGTATAAGTCCATATTGGGTTAGTACAACAATACAAGACAACATTCAGAATAAAAAACAAAACAAAATTATATTAAAAAAATCAATAAGTAAAAATAAAATTAAATATAATAAAAGTAAAATCAATAATCAAAAAAAAAAAAATCAAAAATTCAAAAAAATTTAAAAATTAAAAAAAAAAAAAAAAAAACAATGCGTGATAGAATTAAAATTATCTAATGTGCGACAAGATATAAAGCACAACACGAGCATATTGTTTTACATATATAATTAAATTCATTTACTTACGCCGTTTTATTTTCCATATTAGATTTTTTAAATTAGATATACACTTTTTATCTTAGCCAAAAGGCCGAGAACATTGTTAAATAAAACATGTGTCACTCGTTTGAAATTATACAAACGTTGGCTCATCCCGGTTTGGCACGATTGGTCAATAACCTTGTAAATTCAACTTTACGACATAAGAAATAAGAATGATATTCAGTTGTGATTATGGTTGATAATGTTTCTCTACTCGACAAGGCGAAGTCTTCGGAAGAGAATTTTGTCTCTCGTAGTGCGCATGTTAGGGTAATCGAGAAAATACTCGATGTAGACATTATCTCTCTCTCTCGTCAAGAGATATCTCGTTGTATGCATGCTAGGCCGGCAGGTTGCCGTTGCGGTTTCGATCCCCGCATATGGCGCCCATTTGTTTCGGCCATACAGATGTTTGCCGTGTTCTGGGCGTTTGTGCTTGGGTACTGTGTAGTGCACACACAGGTGTGTTTCCGGGCCCGCTACGCAGAAGTGAATCCTAGTGGGGGTCGTTGACTGTAATGTGTTTATTTATTTATACGTTATAAATATACATGTATCCTACATAATAAACGATAAAGTTTAAAAAATTAAAAAAAAAAATAATAATTAACCACTTAGAGTTGATACCTACTTTTTTTTTGTAAAGGCCATACAAATGTTTGCCTTGCTTACTTAAGCATCACTTTAGTTGATTAAAAATATACTATTTTTGAGTATCATAGATAATAATATAAAACTTATCTGTATAAAATGAATGTTCCTAAGCGCACCCGAGAATGGCTCGATCAATTCGGCTAATTTATTTTTTGTATGTTCCTTAAGGAAAAGCTAAAAGGAAGGCTTTAGTAAAGGTGATTTCTAAAATTTCAAGTGCTTATTTATATAAAACAATGCCAATATTTTATCTTGTCTTTTGCGGGTAAAGACAAACATTGAGTTAAAATTGTATGTTGTGCAAGACATTCTATGATATATTGGCTCACCCACGTAATAATATATCGACAAAAAGGAGCATGTTTCTTAAGTAAAAGAGTTTGTTGTGAGGGGATGGACGATCAACTTAAAATTTATGTTCCGCTTAACATAAAAGGAATGTAGGTATATTCGAACCTTTAAGTAATTGTGTTTTGAGACAAAAGACAAACAAGATATAATAGTACTATCACCACTGAAATCTCATCTTATTGATTTGTTTGTAGGAATAGTTTACTGTCAGTTACATTAAGTTAAGACTATGACTTTTGTGGAAGTTATAGGAAGAAGAAGAAACAGTGGAAGGGCACAGCAGTAAATTTCCTGCTTAAAATTTGGATCAACCCGACTAGTATATTGATCTTACAGAAGATCACAGCTAAATAATACTGCTTTCAAGTAGTGTTGTGTTCCTGTGGTGAGTAAGGCGTGGTCACCTTCTGGGGGACTTAGGGTAGGGTCGGTAACGTACCTGTGATGCTTATACTAATAAGGCTTACACGTCATTAGTAATTTGTTTGCTTGTGATTAATATCTATTAGAAGTAAACAATAAAATAAGCCCGAGTTAATGTTCATTATCATCAGACGCGATCTCAAACTTGAAACAGATATATTTCATCCACGAGAACATAACTCTTACTTCAGCCTAATACAGTCCACTGCTAAACATAGGCCTCCACAAGTTCGCGCCAAAAATGGAGTGAACTCGTGTGTTTTGCCCATAGTCACCACGCTGGGCAGGCGGATTGGTGACCGCAGGGCTGGCTTTGTCGCACCGAAAACGCTGCTGCCCGTCTTCGGCCTGTGTATTTTAAAGCCAGCAGTAGGATAGTTATCCCGCCGTCGGTCGGCTTTTTAAGGACATAACTCACTTAAATTAAATGTACATACCATGCAACTAACGGTTTTAAACTAAATACTCATACAATTTATCTCATACTCACGTCACACAAATTAAATTAAAGTTTCAAAACAAACAATGAACAATAAATACTGGCAACGCTAAGTGATGTTGTTACCATCGTGTTTTAATTAAAATGACTGAAACTGCGGCTGTTCATTTAATGGTTTTTTGTGTTTGTTGAGTGAATGAATGCAAACGAACACAACACTATTTGAAAAGAGTATTATTTATCTGCGATCATCTGTAAGGTTGGTATGTTGGTTTATATTTGTTTTGTTGGGTTGTATATATAGTTCTGGTAAAAAAACAGGATGGCCAACTAAATATTTTATCGAGAAAGGGTATCATGGCCTATAAAAATGATACGATTAAAAGCGGAGTATCAAAAACAAAGTAACAAAAATGATCGAAAGTATTAGAGACATACAAATTATATTTTTCCTGACTTTTGGAGCTAAATCCGCGGAGCTCTCATTTAACATTAAGTTATTAAAAAAAATATGCCATTTAATTTAACTATCAAGATCATATTACTTAGACTCTGAAAGGTATACATGCTTGAACTAGGTAAATCACTCACACTAGGTGAAAAGGTTATTAGAAAACAGATTTAGAAACAATATTTTACTAAACATTAGACTTTGATACAACTTTTTGGTAATGGGGAATATACATTAACAAAATGTACAGAAATTGTACAAAATTAATGATATATTCTGAATAGAAAACCATTAGTGATTGTACTTCGATCCCCGAAGACCTATTTGTCTAAATTATAAGCGTCTCTTTATCTACAAGATAAAGTTGATTTAAAATTCATAAGATGTATTTTTAACCGACTTCAAAAAAAGGAGGAGGTTACTCAATTCGACCGTATATATATATTTTTTATGTATGTTCGGGGATAACTCCGTCGTTTATGAACCGATTTTGATAATTCTGAAATCTAAAATTTTTGTTGGAAAGGAGATATCCCTAGTTTGGTACCATGATAAGAAAACTAGGATCTGGTGATGGGATCCCAGAGAAATCGAGGCAAACTCTCGAAAATCCGCATAGCTTTTTACTGGGTGTACCGTACCGGTTTTGATGATTTTTAATTTAATCGAAAGCCGATGTTTTACCATGTGGTCACATTTAAATATTATCGAGATCTGATTACAACTTTTAAAGTAATCTTTGATAATGCGTATTTACTTGACTATTTTTTCGTTTACCTACGTTGTATTACTTGTCGATATAATTGAAGTCGATTTTTTTTCGTTTGCTGCTAATACAATTATATAGATTTAGCCTGTAACGCCCCACAGCTGGGGCATAGCCCTTTTTCTATGTATGCGAAAAGTCTGAGCTTAACCCTACTACAAGTAACAACCGCTATCGGGTTTCTATGATGACAACTGGAAGCGACAAATTTTCATGCTTTCCGAGGCCCGGAAAGGAGATAACGACTGAGGCCAGGATCGGGAACAAGTATTAAAACCTTTTAGGTGACTACACGCAACAATAGAACAACGTAGAATATATAGGATACATGCTGCTGTGATACAGATGTCTTATACAATTAAAAGTTTAACTTACAATGTTCGACAAAAATATGACATTTCATCAGCGAAATAAATGCGTCGTTTTGAACCGTAAACCAAACAACTTATTTTTTACATTCAGTGAAAATGCGATTTTTGTTAGAATAATCTCGATTTTTTTTTCAAATATCCAATAATATGGTCCACTACATTTAACTGTTTTGTTTTTACAGTTGAATGTATTACATTTAATAGTAATATAAACATAAGGGGGGACGCTGCCAGTATCTTCGGAACCTTGCCTAAAGGGACTCCTTTTAATAATATTTTTTAGTTATCTTAATATATATAAATCTCGTGTCACAATGTTTGTCCTCAATGGACTCCTAAACCACTTAACCGATTATAATAAAATTCGCACACCATGTGCAGTTCGATCCAACTTGAAAGATAGGCTATATTTTATTTTGATATATTAATTATTATTTTTAAGAAAAAAATAAAGAAGGCGGTACAAAGTTCGCCAGGTCAGCTAGTTATATTATATATATATACACTTAAGGTTTTTTAGTTTAATGTAATTTATCTTATTATTATTATTATATATTTTCATAAGTAATTAATTTTAAAAAAAATTTATATGGCTTAGATGTATATAGTTTAAACAATTTTTAATTATATGGCTTTCTAATCGTTAAAAAAAACATTAACGGTTTATAGGTGACATCCTTAATATTTCGCAAGGTCATACAGAATCAGGGTCAACGCGTACACCGACATTTAATTATTGTAACGGCCTAGAAAATCAGTACTCAACGTCTTGGCCCTTTTGACCCTATTTCTCACTCTCTTATTTACTTTTTTTCTTGAGCCTATAATAGATGTTTCCATCCTTTGGTGATGTAAAAATTTATAGGTGGCTAATCATTTATCGTCAAGACTTTTTTGTTATTGACGACGCGGTAATCCAACGGTCGCAGCGCACATAGTATTCTGGTGAATACTGATATTTGCTGTCGTCTGGGCGTTTGTGCTTGTGTATTGTGTGTGTTTTCAGACTAAGATAACTACTGGTCCTAGTGGCTATTGAGTCTGAGGCGTTTGATTAACTGACTAAGCTTCTAAAGTTTTTTTTTTTTTTCTATACTTGATACGCAATAATTTTTTAAATTATCAATAGATTTATTAAAATTCGTATGACGTTCCTATTGCTGTATGTAATTCCCTAAAGCTGAAAATATAATTTTAAAATAAAATTAAAAGCTAACTTGCATTATTTTGTATCGAGTTATCACATTTGTGGTTTTCAATTGAATTATTTGGCTGCTGAAGTATGGATTAACAAAAGCAATAAAATAGATAAATACCGTCGATAAGATAATAAAAATATATATGGAGAGCTCTTAATTCCATTTTATTGTGTATCTAAAATTATATAATTTTACTGTTTCAGTTGTTTTTTTTTTACCTAATATGTAACACGCGTTTTTTATCTATGCGATATCCAAGGGATACATTTATTTACATAATATGATAAGAAATATATAATTGAAGACGATTAAACCTGGAACACTTTATTGCTGGTCATAGGCCTTTTTTCCACGTAGAACAAGGATCAGAACTTAATGTATATATTTGAGCCACCACGTTGCTCCATTTCGGGTTAACTCAGATATATACTTTTTTACTTCTACACTCAGAGTAACGTGCTCCGAAGCATGGTAGGGTGATCTACAAGGACAAACATCCAAACCGGAAAAAAATATTTGTAGAAATACAATTATCCATCCCGAGCGGGAATCGAAACCGCAATCCGCCGAGGATTAGGAGCTTACACCAGAGCGGTTGTTAAAAACGAATGAGGCAGGAAGGAGTATTATAAAAATATTTGTATGGCGATCCCTCGTATTACTTCTGAATGAAGAATTTATTAAGTTTTAAACTTTAAAAAATAGTTTAGTTTGAAATATAGTTTACTTTTGTAAATGTAATTGTGTTTGCTTGCGCAAACAACAAAAACCGACTTCAATTATATCGACATGTAATACACGACAACGAATAGACCATATAGAAACAAATAGACCTGCCTAAATAAATTACAAAGTTACATAATCTAGAAACACAATTTAGTATTATACTAAACTCCGATAAACTACTATATGTAAATACGTAGATTCAATCACGAATGGATAAATTAACTTTGTCTATCACTAAAACAGTAGCAATTGAAATGAACAGACTTAGCTTATCAACTAAATGGTATTCGATAGTGTTTGTTATAATAAATGAGTTAGAGAGTATCCTATAAATAATTTATCAGAATTCGCTTATGTAAGATCAAACCGTATCTTGATAGACAGTTCGACAGATAGACACGCCATTTTCTGAAACATAATATTTCGTTTTAAATTAACTACTAAGCCAAACTAACTCAGTGTACAGAAAACGTTAAATTAGTGGGATGTTCAAACCCGAGGTAGAATAACTTAATCCATGTGAGGAAATACAAATACATCGAAAATCTGTAATGGAGCAATGCTGGAAAGATTGGACGGTGGTTCTTTTATTGGGGTCTTAACAATGTGTATTATTAATTAACCCTACAATTAACTGAGAGTTTATTAATATTAATAATAATATAATAATAATAATTTATTTCAGAAATAAATCCATATTCAAAATTAAATTAAATTAAATTATGTGTTAGTAACAAATACACTTAAAATAAAATAAAACAAAAAGAGACGACGATTATTGACGATTCTTCTATTAGTCCGGTCAATTTAGACATTCGAAGTTACCTAAATTCCCACCAAGCTGAAAATCGGTAAAATTGTTTAAAATATCATTAAAAACAAAATTTGAAAGTTCCCCATCTTTCCCCTGTAAGGAAAATTTTTTATTCAAGGTCAAAGGTAAAAAAATGAGTTTTTCGCGATTTTCAGCAAAACGGTAAGTTTTATCATAAAAATATTTCAAACAAAAATTGTAGATCATAAAATTATCTACAAAACATTAATTAATACTTTTTTTTCTACGAGCCACCGTTTTTGAGATATAACGATTCAAAAAGATGTAATCGTCATAATATGCACACGTTTCCTCGCCACCTATGAGGTAGTGTAGGTACTTAGCGTACTTTTGTGGTTTCCCCATTAGGCCTATTCCACGGGTCAGCTTTGATCCTGTTTAATTTAAAACTATTGAAAAATAATGGATATTAGCAGAGATTGAAAAGATAAAAGCAATTTAAGTTAAAAAAAAGTAGTGAAATTTAATCGTCCGAGTCGTAACTTTCAAAATCTTCTTCTTGTTCTTCTTCTTGATCTTCTTGTTCTTGTTCGTCTTGTTCTTGTTCTTCTTGTTCTTGTTCTTCTTCATCTTCATCCTGAGTGCATGTAAACTGCGTTAATAGCGATGTATCGCATGTTGCCTCGTTGCACAACGTTTTGTTTTGCACAACCGGCCTTGACAATGTGTACATGCCGGAGAACAGAACAGTCCGACTTTTTTGCAACCACATTTAGCACTGCATCCCTTTTTACAGTTGCAAAAAATCGAGTTCAGCAGTTTTTCCGGCGCAGGTGGAAGTAAAGTGTGCACTGGTTCTAATAAATTGTTAACCAACTTCCAACTCCAGTCTGTAGGGTCTAGCTGATAACCAAGCCACACTTGAACCTGGTAATATACCCTAAAAAGATGTTGATGAGCAGCAACTGAGGTTGTTTGAACAGGAGACAGATGTTTTCTCAAGGTTTCAATTGCGTATAAATTAAGGGACTGGGCTTCATTTTACCTGATATTCTTATAGTTATAACTTACTCAAAAAGTTATACTAATAACCGATAGAAAAATATTTTAACATATATTACAACTATAGAGATGTATATATACGTGGCGTACTCATGCATATTATGACGATTACAACTTTTACAACTTTTTGAATCATTATATCTCAAAAACGGTGGCTCGTAGAAAAAAAAAGTATTAATTAATTTTTTGTAGATAATTTTATGATCTACAATTTTTGTTTGAAATATTTTTTATGATAAAACTCACTGTTTTGCTGAAAATCGCGAAAAACTCATTTTTTTACCTTTGACCTTGAATAAAAAATTTTCCTTACAGGGAAAGATGGGGAACTTTCAAATTTTGTTTTTAATGATATTTCAAACAATCTTACCGATTTTCAGCTTGGTGGGAATTTAGGTAACTTTACTCTTATTTTTTGGTCTAATTTGACCGGACTATATGCCGAATCTACATTTCGAATCGGTGATAGCTTCAAATTAGCCATAATTAATTTATCTGAGACTAATGCGTACAAATATATTTTGAAGACGATTCAAAAGTTATTTTGAAGCCTACTCGAATGTGATGTTAGTTGTAAAATGTCCGACCGTCGGGCGTTAACTTGGGCTATAAAAATTAATACGGGAGTTTGGAGCTGAAGAGGAAGATGTAATGAATCTAGTTTTAATATAGTGGTCAATAAACTCATCGTTATATCAATTTACTTTTTTACATTCATGTTTAAATAAAATAGGTGAAGCAAAAACCTTGTACCCCTTTTACGAAAATTACACGGACGGAGGAGTATGAAATTTCGTACACTTATATTTTATAAAGAGAACTGCAGAATGCTATTATTTTTTGTTTAATTATGCAAAATAATATATAAAATTAATTTAAAAAAAGTACATTACACACACTACCATGTATTTGACACACATACGCATATACTCGTTTGTTGACTGTCAAAGTCTGTAGTAATATGAAATTTTTTTAAAAAGTTTCTTTATTATCACTATTTATGCGTTTATCATTTTCTTTAATTATAGTAGAATTTCGACCACTGGGCGACTACTAGTTATATTAATATTACTAAAATTATTTATAAATATATCATATATACATACTCTATTGCTTTTTTATAAATTCTTTAAGAACAAAGAATCACCAACTACGATTTCTCTTAAAAATACGTGTGAATAATATTAATGATGAAGACTATATATTATAATTTATGTATACCGCAACTGTCGAATGGGTAAAGGATGGCAGTAAATAATTCAAGACAACTCCCAGTTTCGGCAAATTTACATCGTGAAATGTAATATCATATTTATTTACGAAAATGTTACTAATTAAAAATGACTAGGTATATACAAAACTAAATTAAAATCACTATTTATCTATTTATTTTCTTTTTCGATTATTTATCCTTAAAAAAATACTTTACTGTCTAAGAAATTATATAAAATTCGTTTACTGAGAATTTCCGATTGCATTAGCAGTTAGATATAGATAAGTGTTTACTAACTAACATTTTGTTTTCTAATGTTTACGCGAATTTTACTCATTTAATGAAACACTTACCATGGTCACGGGAGTCCTCCCGTGACCATGGTTGCTGTAAAGTATCCGAAACGTCGGGAATCAAAAGTTAATAATAAACCGCGATAAAATCCGAAAAAAAGTGTTTTATTAAATAACTAACATTTTATTTATATTTTTGCTGTAAAGTATCCGAAACGTCGGACATCTAATAAATATAATAAACTGCGATTAAATCCGAAAAAGTTGTTTCATTATAATGAGTGAAATTCGCGTAAATATTAGAAAACAATAGTTAAAACTATAAGTTTAATGCGACTAATTCTGCACATAGATATATTTTTTTTAAGCTTGAGCCTATTCTATAATCGATGCCAAATTTAAAACTGATTTTTTTATACGTTATACGTATCATAACCTCAACTATTGGATTTCCATTAAATTTAGTACGATTTATGTTATTCATAATATGTGTAAGTGCATTATTTAAACCGATATTTGGGAAACAAAAGAGTTTAAAATTAATTATGTAATCGAAATGTAGTGAAGCTGGAGCTTGTATATAATATAAATAAATAAATAATAAATAAATATCTTATGACATACAGACACGCCTGTTGATATGTTACACAACTTGTGCTTATGTAGGTAAGAACCGACTGATATGACTAAATATTTTGTTTTTGATAAATATACAAATAATACATATTATAAATACAAATTTGGACTCGGTGGAAAAACGAGCTAAGAGTCTCATAGGTGACCCTACTCTGACAGACACAAGTTGCAGAGTCTCGATCATCGGCGTAGGGTAGCTCGTCTGTCGGTGTTCTACAAAATATATTTCGGTGAGTGTGCGAAGGAATTACACGATCTAATTCCCCCAACAACCTTCCGCCATCGGGACACTAGGCGCGGTCGATCGTTCCATCCTTATGTCATCGATATGCCACCTACGCGCACAAAACGCTTTGGCTCTACTTTCCTGATGCGCACAGCTAAGGAATGGAACTCGTTGCCCGCGTCTGTGTTTCCCGAACGATACAATCTGGGTGCCTTCAAGGCCAGAGTGAATAGGCTGTTATTGGGCAGGCATGCTCCACCTTCGACCGCATCGTCACTTAACATCAGGTGAGATTGTGGTCAAATGCCTGCCTATTTGTCATAAAAAAAAAAAAAAAAAAAAATATTACACCCTGACTAAGTCGAGAATCGCAGCCGCAGCCCGCGGAACAGAAAACACTATCGGTCACTACAAACTGCGACAACGGGCTAGTCAAGTAGCATAAACTTTATCTTGTAATATTTTAAATTGATTTTACTCAAGTAAAAAAAAATATATATATATCAAATTGAAAATGTAAAAAAGCTAATTTCGTTTAAAAGTCAGTCATGAGCTTCACGTGTAATGAATATTATAGTTAGATTAGCAATAGGACTAGTATAACAGGGACTCTTAAATGTTGAAGTACACAAGATAGCGCAGTTCAATTTAAGCTGGAACTAATTTCTTTGCTACGTACATACTAAACTTTTCTGTTCCTTTTAGTTCAACATTCCAATACACTTTAGATGTTTTTTTTTTTTGTATTCTTCTTCGATAAGTATTTTTCTGTACCAAAGCTTTGTTTTTACTTTTACACACTGAAAACAAAAACCTTAAGAAATAAATGGAACTGAATTGAAATTGACCAGAAGCGTACTATTACCGGTAAATTGAAAATTCTGAAAAAAATTAGACCAAAAATAATGTCAGGAATTTTTGTAAGGGATAAACGTACATAGTGATAACACATAAGTGATAACACACTTGGAACTTAAAAAGCCGACCGATGGCAGGATAACCATCCAACTGCTTGCTTTGAAATATACAGACCGAAGGCGGGCAGCAGCGTCTTCGGTGCCCTGCGGTTACCAACCCGCCTGCCCAGCGTGGTGACTATGGGCAAAACACATGAGTTCACGCCATTTTTGGTGTGAACTTGTGGAGACCATTTTGGGCGTGAATTTGTGGAAGCATATGTCCAGCAGTGGACTGCGATAGGCTGATGTGTGTGTGTGTGTGTGTGTGTGTGTATATATTTTGCTTAGTTATACACAGTTAAACAAACTTCATTTATGCCGATTACGATTACGTTTTTTATATACTAGCTGTGCCCCGCGGTTCCACATGCGTTAATTTGAAAAAAAAAATACTCTATAGCCTTCCTTGATAAATGGCTATCTAACACTGAAATAATGTTTCAAATCAGACCAGTACTTCCTGAGATTAGCGCGTTCAAGCAAAAAATTAAACAAATAAACTCTATCGAAAAAGTTGCAGACATAATATTTTGAACACATAAAATTCACAAATAATTAGTAGATATTCTGGGATGAACAGTACAAAATTGCAATCATTTTGGTGAATAAGTTGTACCAGTATAGTGACCAGCATTTTATGCCGTCATAAATAGCTTACGATGTCAACGCATCTAAGCTTCCGAGCACAAAGCTATTCTAATGATGCTTGAGCTTACAATTTTAAAGTTTATTATTATTTTATTTCTCTTCTATTACGAAAATTAAAAAAATAGATAATATTTATGTTGCTAGTATTCAGTGGCCGTTCAGGAAGTTTGTGAGTTCTGTTTCCACTTTGAGGCTAGAAGAAAACTCTATTTATGTATAAATAAATATATGAAAAACGTATAATTCAAAGCTACATACAATATAGCCATTATAAATAAAGCTGTAGAGAACCTAGCAGAAAGTATTAATACTGGAGGTTAAGAGTAGTGACGTCACTTACAAACATTTCTATCACGCAAAAATCTAACTTCCTTCTAATGTTTTAAAGTCTAATTTTGCTGGTAAGTTAATACAAGCTCCGACAAAATGATGACTAAGTGGGTGCTACGAATGATAAATAAGGGAACAATTTCAAAGTCGATGGATACTTAGTACAGCAACCTCACTCATTTACGATTTGATACTTTGGGAGTTATTCATATATATGATAAATAGACGTTTGAGTGATTACATTAGCTATTTTAGTTGTAATATATCTCAAAGTAACATTTCTGATCACATCATCATCATATTATGGTCTTTTGAGCTACAGTTTTTTAGATTAAGCCCTCACAATTAGTGCCTTTTCCGAAATGTATGATTAAAAGTTTTAAAAGTAGCGAAATGATCGATCAACGTTTTATTAGAAAACATTTACTTTACTTATTTTATTTATTTCCAGTTAGAGGTATACAAATTAATATTTTTAGTTTTAGACATAAGATTCAACATTATAATTTTTGAAAATTCATCTTTCGATAAAGATACCGAAGCAACGACTCAACGACTAAAAGTAAAAAAAAAATGGTCAGGTTAAAATATTGACAAATTGTCTCATTAAAAAAGTTATTGCTTCGAATATGCGTAATTTTGAATATTCATAGTTCTAGTGCTGTTACACGTATATAAGATAAAAATTATAATGTGAGGATGAGAGACAAAATTGCGAAGTTCGAAGCGTAAACGCTGCCGGCATTCTTGCCAACGTTAATCGTTATATGCCAGATAATATTTAAATATCACGTTTCCATATTATTATATGGATGGAAATCATGTTGTCATATAATATATGGGAACGTGATATATCAATTATTAATTTTTTGTCGTATGAATAGAAATAGGGATATATGTACTAAACTGAGCATCAGTAAATTGAATTTATTTGAAGTAAATCAACGTGTAAACATCCACAATGCTGGGCAAACGTCTGTTTTCTACTAAAAAATATTTAGAGCTTAACTTGCTGTTTCATCGTAGGCTAGCGAATATTTTATCTACTATGAGTAACGATCGTCACCATTAATCTATGATAATAACCTGAAAAGACAGCCTTAGGTGCATAAGGTACAGCGGGAAGACCAATTGGAACGCCAGTAACAAATACTTGTACGAATTTAAACAACTGCTGTTAGTTGGTATCAAACTCACGGCAGTCGGTATCAAGGCGACTCCTTGTACCAAGTGAGAGTTGTTGAAAGTGAATAATCAATACTTTCTATCTACTCATATGAACTAAACACGTCGATGTAGTCTATAACTACCCTCATAACTACCCTACAGCTGGATAGAGGTAAGTTTTATTCACTATATTACTTCAGCGCACTTTATGTACTCCTCAAGGCATGGTAGAAAGACAATAACACTTTCAGAGTATAAGAAAATATTTTTACTAATATAAATGTTCACGCCTAGTAAGGGTCAAAACCGCGTAGTTGTTGTTGAAAGTTTTTTGACCAAGAACCATTATATATATAAGAATCTTAGGAGCTAATCAGTAATAGAGCTAGCAATTTATTGTGTGACTAAATTTTTTAAATTCTTATTCTGCTCGAAAATGAAGAAAAATGTAATGAAGAAGGTAACGTAATTCGGAACAGTTCATCGGAACAGAAACATGACTATATCCACTAACTGCGGAGGCGCAGCGTGGTTGATTAACATTTCTTCCTTCACATGTGTAGAGTGGTACTGTGTGTGGGCAGAATTTCTGCAGGTTTCTACTATAAATAATATGATGTATACGGAATTATTAACTGTATCGATGTTTAATATTTCATTTATACTATTAACGAGTATATGCGACAATGTATATGTTTTTTGAGACGTTATCTTTCTAGAAAAAAATTTAATGTTTTTAGCATCAAGGTTCAGTCTCTTAAGACACCTAGGATAATGTTATATTTTACAGTTATAAAAAACATACATATAATTTTAAAATGTGCTAGTTTAGCAATACACGTCCATATTTGTAATGTTTCGCAACCACTAAAATAACGGTTATATGAAAACAAAATTTCAAAACAATTGCCTAATTATATCTAAACAAATTCAGACGAAGAGCTATTTAATTTATAAACAAAAGATAAAAGTCAGAAGAATCGTGTTACAAGTAGTGTTCTTCATTAGACCTCTCCGTAATTAACTAATTAGCTGCTTCCATTTTACTACAGTATCATATACTGTTGTAAAATGCTAGCTTTTCGCTCGTGGCTTCCCTCACGTTGATAAAATTATAACATTTTTAATAGTTTCATCAGAAGAGTAAGAAGAAGAAGATTAATAAATATCTGTAAAAAAGCAGAATTCATTGAAATCTAGAAAAGAAATTTATTCCTTGATTTGAAGCCAATGCATTTACAGTTTGACAGTTTCTAGCGGCAACACCGCAGTCTTTATGATATCGACTAGATCAGACATTTTTATTTATTCGACGAGGTTTGGTTATGGCATCTGTATCGACAGATAACTGGATTGGAAATATGACAAATTACTTTATTGAAGCAGGCTTTAAAATAATTATAGAATCGTTATTTTTAGTAATTAAAATTATATTTATCTTTAGTGAATTAATTTATAATTATTATTAAATTGAAATTATCACCTGTATAGAAAAGAATAGGCAAGAAACTCCGCAGCTACTGTGTTAAAAAAAGTGTCCTTTAGGCTAAATTTAGTCATTTCTTATATAAATTACAGTGCTACTAAACTTATACGCCTAATAGAATTCACGACCGATAACAATAACACTTGTATTTGGCGCAAACGCGAAAAAAAAAACAAATTTAATAAGATCGACAAATAATAAAGCGTACGAAGACGATATAGTCAAATAAATACGCGTTATTAAGTATAACTCAAAAGGTTCTCATCTGATCTCCTTAAAATTTAAATGGTATTATAACATGACAATCACCGCCTTTTGATTCAAAGAAAATCATCGAAATCAGCCCACTCAGTAAGAAATTATGATGTAACTCACACAAAAAAAAAACAGTCGAATTGATAACCTCTGTCTGTGCCAAAAAAAAGCCTCATTTACCACAGCAAAAATTTTTTCTATAAAAAAAAACTAGATTTAAAATTATTATGTACCATCTTTTTATCTACAATATATTATTGAAGTGTCCACGGTCGGGTTCGAATCATCCATCATGTTTACTCACTCCTGATTGTCGAACCTTTTATAATGTTAACCTTTTTGATCAGGGCGTATTGTCACTGGAAACAAGATTGCAAAAATTTACGTATATTTTTTTCATTAATTCCTTTGGCTGCCAATAATGCGACATATAGGTATTTCATTTATTTGTGTAAGTTGTAATAAAAACTAAATTCAAATACATTGAATTATTACTATTTATATTTTAAATTTAATTTTAGTATATTAAATAAAATAATGACGTCGCGTAGGCACAACGGTCACAGCACTGGTTTGTGGCTGTTGCGCTGTTGCGGGTTCGGTCCCCGCACATGACAAACATTTGTATTGGTCATACAGATGTTTGCCGTGGTCTGGGCAGGTTAAGCCGTCGGTCCCGGTTGTTATCATGTACACCTGATAGCGATCGTTACTCATAGTGGGGAATATATCCGCCAGCCCGCATTGGAGCAGCGTAGTGGATTAAGCTCTGATCCTTCCCCTATATGGGGAAAGAGGCCTATGCCCGAGGTGTAAATGAAATAATTTTTTTCGAGCGCTTTATACGTGATTGTAAATGATAGAAACTTTTTCAAATTTTATTATATTTAAAATTTCGGGTTCTCCTTGTATAAAATGAAAAAGTGGTTCTTAAATTTTCAGCATAGAAAATCGAAAACATTACAATTCTTCCTGAAATTTATAAAGGCGGCCATAGAAGTAGAGCTACAGACCACTTATAGTTATTTAAGTAGTGGTTAAATGGAGCATTAAAAAAATCGTATTAAATAAACAAATAAATAGATATAATGTGAACTAAATCAGTGTTTAATTTATAAACAGAATAATAATTAATGAAATTTAACGAATGTTAACTGTCATATTTTAGAGTAATTGCTCGCGTAAATTAATACTTAATTAGGTTATTTATTCATACTACAATACTTATAACAAAATATAGTTGAAGGATTAGTATTCTATTTATAAATTTGATGACGCATTAGCATAGCGATCATGGCCCTGGCTGTTGCACTGTCGATCGTGGGTTCGATCTCTCCTTGAAGTAAATATTTGGACCGTTTATTTATTTATTTAACTATTTACTTTTCTTAAGCATACGGTCCGAGATCATATTATCTCATATAAAATTTGCTTTCATTACTTAAGTAAAGATCTTACCAAAGCGGCCGCTAAATGAAGGACAAAAGTGTTTTTCGATATAAGTAATGTCTAAGGAAATGCCTCATAAGCATTTTGGACATGCTAACACGGTTTTACGTCGCTTCAGAGGCGTTTCCGTTAGTCAAATTAAATTTTATTGGTTCATAAATGAAGGTCATCAATTGTACATACATTTATTTTTAAATAAATTAACGTGACCTATTATTTTGTGAGAGCGGTAACTTAAAAAAGATAACATCAAAATCACTATTATTTTTACTAATAAGACCGCCATTGCTCTTTATACCTTTGTATACTGTATTTCTTTTTATTGAAATATTTTATAAAGTATTAAATAAATGAATTCGTTAACTATACTTTACCTAAACTTACTTGAATTATGTGAGTTATTGCTTCTTCATTCAATTCCAATGACAGAGCTATGACTGGCAATCATTTGTATATTATTGATGCTAATTTGTAGTCTTAGACTCAAAGACCTACACTTCCTACGCATAGTGGCGTAGAAACAATTAATTTGAATGATTGCAAGCTTTTTTAACCGACTTCAAAAAAGGAGGAGCTTACTCGATTCGACCGTATATATGTATATGTAGGTGACTAAAAAAATATTTTCACGTTAAAAACTAATTGTTTCTCAAATGAAAACTTACATGATGAATTACACTTTCAATTCATTGAATATATAGCTTGGCTACATAGCAATACAATATAAATATATATATTGTTTTTATTACCACAAACCAAGGCTGTAAATGCTTTTATTTTCTTATAAACAAGGACCGTGAAGTAACTTGAACCGTTTTGCGTTGTACCGGATACCGATACTGGCTCTTAAATCACTTTTCCCTTTTTCTAGAAAAAATATTATAAATATTTTGTACCGAAAGACATTTTCTCCATAACTCGTTAATTTTTTATTCCATAATATTACATAAAGGATTTTTTGTAGAAGTAATTGCATAAAAAAAAAAATATAAAAAACTAGTTAGTGATGATAATGTTTCTTATTTTTTTCATAAGTTGACCCGACATTAATTTTTATATGTGTTACTGATTGTCAAACTTTATCATTATTCTAAAACCTATCTATACATAAAAAATTATAAAAATCGGTAAAGCTGTTTCGCAAGTGTGCGACAAACACCCATGATACGAGTTTTGTATGCATTAAATTTATAATTCTTTTTTCAAATGTTAATATCTCGCTGAAACAAGCAAAATTATGAACGTTATGTTCGAATATCTATACCGGGCTCTATATCCAAAAAATACGAAATACATCATCTTGCTAAAAATGAAAAATATTACACGAAAATATTGAGGGAAGAAAATGTCATTTTATATGTAAGGAGGACAGGATGAAGTTATAGAATCTTTTAACGATATATGAGAGAGAGAGATAGCAATATTTATATAAATACACAGGTCATCAAAAAAATCGACCCACCCACTTTTTGTTTAATATTTATCGATTGTTTCACAGATAAGCTGTTTCACACGTTTGTTTTTTATTTTGAGGGTCGGTTACGATGTTTGGCATCTTATTTGTCGTAAATCTTATTGAACTTGAAGGTACTTAACCATTTCTTATACAGAAACACTGTTGAGTACTGATTTGATGGTTTTACATCGTAACAAATTCGAATCGTTCTTTGAGTCCGGAAGAGCCCTTTGTAGGGATTACTTGTTAATAAAGTTAAGTTTATTTACTGTGGCTGTATTTTGATTCATTTTGACTAAAAATAATGAACACTACAGAAGCTGAGGCGGCCCAAGTTGTGGCTTTGCTGCAACAAGGCATAAGTCAACGTATCGTGGCCAGGAGGTTAAATCTGAGCCGTTCTGCAGTTCGGCGAGTTTACCAAAGGTTTCTGGAGACTGGGCAGTATCGAAGAAGGTCTGGATCTGGAAGACATAGAGTGACAACTCAAAGAGATGACCGCTTTATAGTGTTATCAGCTCTACGGAATCGACACCTATCTGGTGTTGATCTCCAGCGACGCTTACGCGAAGATCGGGGGGTGGCTATAAGTGACAGTACTGTAAGAAGGAGACTTCGTGAGCAGAATTTAAGACCACATAAGCCAGCAACAGGACCACAATTGACCACAGCTCATCGACAAGCCAGACTTCAATTCGCACGTAATCATATCAACTGGACCATAGGCCAATGGGAGTCAGTTCTTTTTAGTGATGAGAGTCGAATGACTTTACACGGTTCTGATGGACGCCGTAATGTCATGCGACGGCCAGGTGAACGTTATACCCAGTGTTGCATAAGGGAAACTGTCAGTTATGGTGGGGGCTCTGTAATGTTTTGGGGTGGAATATCTTTGACTGGACGGACGGAGCTGGTTTTCATACGAAGAGGTGCTTTAACTGCTGCACGCTATATCACAGAGATCTTAGAAGACCATGTGATGCCTTATGCCGGCTATATTGGAGAAAACTTTGAATTAATGCATGATAATGCACGACCACACGTAGCGCGCATCACCACCGATTACCTTCAAGAGGTTGGCATTCGGGTAATGTCCTGGCCAGCAAGAAGCCCCGATCTCAATCCTATAGAGCATATGTGGGACACCCTAAAACAAAAGGTTAGAGCCCGTAATCCAGTCCCTACAACATTAGGAGACCTGGAAACCGCCATTAGGGAAGAATGGAACCGAATCCCTCAAGAGACCATTAAAATCTTGATAAGGTCATTAAAACGGCGGATGCAGGCCGTCATTCGAGCAAGAGGAGGGAATACGCAATATTAAATTGCAACAATTGTATGCATACCATTTAAGACTAAAAAACTAGAGCGTATTAAAAATTAATCAAAAAATCGTGTAAAATTAAAGATTCTGATTTTTAAATCAAAATCTTAAAAAAAAACATTTTGATGTTTTAATTGTGATTAAATTGTTGTAAATAAACAAGTTCAATAAAACATTATTCAGTACTAAAAAGTTTTGTTGTGATTTGTTTAAAAAAAACGTGATTATCGGTAAAAACGCAGGTGGGCCGATTTTTTTGATGACCAGTTTATTAAAAAAGTATGTACTAAATATTTGTAGTGCGTAGATATCTCAGAGGCGTCAACCTTTCCATGTATTTTATCTTCAATTCTCATGCATATAAATTTATCAATTATTTTCGTTGATTAAGAAATAATATAGTTTTTAATTTAACTATGGGTGTGTAGTATGCGTGCGTCTATGCGTGCATGCATGCGATCGTTCATGCCTACGTTCGTGCGATGTATGTATGTCGTAATATTTAATCTATATCGATGTATAGAACTAGGGTTATCCTATGTAAACATTGTGAAAAACTTTGTTTTCATTTTATCAATCTAAGGCTTCTTGTTCATACTGACACGCTATTTTTAGGATGGAAAAATATAGCCCGTGGGAGAGTGACGCTTCAACAAGGACACTGTTATTTTTAAACACAAAAACTCTTATATGTTACCAGGCATAAGAAATCTTCCCACACATTAGAAAGTTTAAGGATAAGTTATAAGTTATATAAGAAAAATAAGTTAAAATTGTTCCTGTAGTTTGTAACAAATATTATATCATCATTACAGTCTATACAGTCCACAGCTGGACATAGACCTCCACAAGTTCACGCCAAAAATAACGTGAAATCATGTGTTTTGCCCATAGTCACCACGCTGGGCAGGCGGGTTGGTGACCGCAGTACTGGCTTTGTCGCACCGAAGACGCTGCTGCCCGTCTTTGGCCTGTGCATTTCAAAGCCAGCAGTTGGATGGTTATCCCGCCATCGGTCGGCTTTTAAGTTCCAAGGTGGTAGCGGAACTGTGTTATCCCTTAGTCGCCTCTTACGACACCCACGGGAAGAGAGGGGGTGGCTATATTCTTTAGTACCGTAGCCACACAGTACATATATTATATAATAATAGCTAAAGTACCATCCCTATCATAGTCTAACTTTTAGGGTAATTGTAATGGAATGTAAAAGGTATTTTAGAACCTATATACCCTTTTTTACCCTTATTATTAGAATTATGGAACACAGTTCCACTACCACTTTGGAACTTAAAAAGCCGATCGATGGCGAGTTAACTATCCAACTGTTGGCTTTGACACAGGCTGAAGACGGGGAGCAGCGTTTTCGGTGCGACAAAACCAGCCCTGCGGTCACCAGCCTGCCCAACGTAGTGACTATGGGCAACACACATTGAGTTCACGCTATTTTTGGCGCGAACTTGTGAAGATAAGATACACTTTTTTCTATATATTTTTAGTTTTTTATCAAAATTTATCCAATATTTTTGAGAAATAATCAAAAAACATAAAATTAGGCTAAACACAGCTATTTATAAAAATTACATGTCATTTTCACAAAAGAAAACTTTACTACAAAAAATAAGTTAATTTGAACGTAGATTCAAGAATAAGACAAGACTATCAAAAAATACCTATGGTGTGCCTACGAAGCAAGAACTAGGCCATAAAACATCGAGTTCCGACTCACATGAGACGAATAGAAGAACATAAAGATGGAAGGACATTGGGGTCACAGTAATAGGTTTAAATTGGTACACCTAGGAAGAAAAAAAAATCAAAACAGTAGTAACAAAATCTCTTGTTTTTTTATATTGTATTAATTAATTAATTCTTGAGATAATGACCTTTAGTTATAGTAGAGCTCAGTCCAGTTTACGAATATCACGTAGGATGGAGAAAACACGAAGGAGATCTGTGCGGTAGAGATTGGAAACTCATTTGAATATTACAGACAAAAAAAGAAATAGCTATATTTAATTCAAGTGTTCTACACCACAGTAACTCCTATATTGAGTCTGTTTCAAAAGCCGTAAGGTTGAGGTATAATTACATATACTAATAATATTTATAAATTTTGAACATAAAAGCCATCTAAAATTTTCGCTACTATTTTTGTATCAAAACATTTTCTTAACCTTGCAAATCATTGTTACTATATATTCATTTTATTTATTCGTTTATTGAATACCTAATTTCAAAGTTTAAAATTACATAAAATAAATATAACTACTCTTATATCCTTTATATAAAGCTTTTGCCCAACAATAGGATTTTACAGGCTTAATGCATCAAACTAAAATAATCAGATAAAGTTCTATAACAAATATTAATTTGAAAACAATTTATTATTGAATAATAGAAAACTAACAGATGGAAAAAAATTCTAAATTTGAGCAGATGAATCTGTTTTTACAATAGAAAAAGAAATATATCTACAATAGGCAAGTCACATTTATCAATCAGACGTGTTACATACGTAGCTCGAACACGTATGATCTTTGTCCAATTTATAGTATAATCGTTTTTTGTTCACCTACAATGATCTTCCTTATTTATTAGTAAGTAGAAAATCAGTCCAATTTGAGTAGGTACATTCTCTTTTTAGGATAACTTTTTAATAAAGATTAAAAATAAAGTTGTATTTTATTTATTTCATTGATTTCTAGTTAGATTCTCAGTAAATATGAAATGTGTTTATTTATATTTTCTTTTATATTTTTATTTCATATTTACTTTTTTTACTGAACTTAAAAAAATACATTTAATTTTTATTATTCATTTTATTAAATTAATTTCGGTTTACTATTTGGTTTTTCTTATCTAATCGAACTTTAAATATGGATAATTAAACATATTGCTTATAAAATGTCAAGAATGTCGAATCAATGTTAAATAATTCTCTAAACATTGCAAATTTACCGATTTTAAAAATCCTATTAAAATTATATTTTGATATGCTTTGTTACAAAAACTACGAAAAAAAGTTTTCAAGTTATTTTTAAATGTTACTTTTAAATTATTGCTAAGCAAGTTTGTATTCAGCTTTTAATTGTTAAAATAAATCTATTTATAATTTTTTCGGTACAGTTTTTAATTGCCCTTTAAGTACGAATCAATGTTAAATAATTCTCTAAACATTGCAAATTTATCGATTTTAAAAATCCTATTAAAATTATATTTGATATGCTTTGTTACAAAAACTACGAAAAAAGTTTTCAAGTTATTTTTAAATGTTACTTTTAAATTATTGCTAAGCAAGTTTGTATTCAGCTTTTAATTGTTAAAATAAATCTATTTATAATTTTTTCGGTACAGTTTTTAATTGCCCTTTAAGTATTTTAAACATAAATTTTCTTCCTCATAATATTCAAATAAGTTTCACTACTAATTACATTTTGGGTATTTTTACATCACGAAAATACATTTTACAACAAAGATATTACTTACGAATCAAAGTTCCAATTTAATGAACAAATCACCAAGTTCAAAAAATTAGTTCAGTCACTGCTGACAAACGAAAATAGTTGTTATTCATTTACACAAGAAACACAAACCCGAATCAGGCATAAAACAAAAATTAAAAAAGTTTAATGTCAAATAGTTCGAATTCCGAATTGAGTTCGCGCAGCTCGCTCAGACGTCAGCGGACGCCCGCCCTATGCTGACGGTAGCCGGCTTTCGACTGTTCTTGAACGCCGCTACTTTGTCCGCGGTTTCAAAACACTGATATTATTCAGTGCTAACTGAGCGAGTAAATCTAGTCTCCATTTTAGATATTCATTTTACTTTTATAATGACTCTTGAAAGCTGTTGCGGTACTTCAAAGTACTGTAATGCGTGGAACTGTATACAAAGAATGTTGTTATTAAAAGACGTATGTTCTTTAATTTTTCTGTTTTAAACATACATTTAAAATCGTTGTATTTCGAACAATAGCTTTTTTTTAGTCAAGTTTTGTTAGAACGAAATTTTACACGTAATACTTTACAAATGATACTTTACAAGTAATACTTTACAAGTACCTAATACTTTGGTTACAATAAGTTATAAGTAAAGCTTACAAGTAACTTACTATACTATAGCTTAGAAAATAAAAGTGCGACTTTTTGTGCAATGTGATTTATTTGAATTGAATAGTTGTGTTCCTTATCGCTTCATCCTGTAATCCACTGCAATGCTCCAATGTTACACGTTTTATTAAATAATTATTATGAGTAAATAATAAATAATTATAATCAAAAGATGTAACTTTTACCGCCGTTGCATTTTTTATGTTAGAATATTGTTATTTTCCTTATGTGATTTCAAATCCAATGATTAATAATAATAATAAATATTATATTGAAATAATTTAACAATACTTTCATCAAAAAATATCAACTGAATATTATTACGTATAAAATATTAGTCTCAAATAATTAATCGACGAAATAAATTAAATATCTTATTCGTAAATCAAGTAATTAATTTGTAAAGTTAAAAAGTTATCGGTTTCAAAGCTCTACCTATGTAGGTAATCTTTTCAATAATATTGTAAATACTAAAAAAATGATTTGTAAAGAAATGGTTTCTTAATAATATTAATATACATTCAAAACGATAATAAATATACTACTAATAATTTTTATATCGATTTCATTTTTTATATAAGATAGCGTTGGGATATACGCTTGCGCAGATTTTAAACGTATTTTTGTTACATGTAACATTATATTACAGAATCTCGCATATAATACTTTTTAATTAATAAAATTTATAAAACATAATATTAATTTGCTGCTTTCATCAATTGTTTTTATCGATCTTTATCTAAATTGTTCACAAAATGTTAAGTGCAGTGTAATGCATAGTTTCTACTGTACCGTAGAAGTAATTAATGTACGTGTTATCGGCAATATATATAATTTAGGCCTTTTATATAATGTCGAAGTTCACTGGGCAATATGTGAAAACTTGATTTGATATTCATTCGTATAAATATAATAATAAATAATAATAATAATCGCTTTTTAGCAATAAGATCGCCTGGTTGTACAATTTGTAACTATAATTGCTTGTAATTTTAATTTTGTTCTTTATTTAAATGTGCAATAAAGTATATAATTATTTATCGTTGTGTCCATTTGTTATAAGTATTCTTTGACGGTTAGCAGGAAAGACCACCACCTTCCTACCACTTTCCTGCTAACCGTCAAAGTATATTATTATTATTATTATTAATAATTTACTCATTCACTCCTTTTAACAAAACAATTTACAGCACTTTAAGTATTCACATTTCAAACAAAATATTGCCAATTGCACAGGATACCGAGTGGAAGTAAGGTAATGTATTAAACGTGTGATTTTTAATTTTTTTTTTCTTCATAATTTAACTGTTTGTACCAATGCCCTTGCTGTGTGGTTACGGCAGTAAAGAATATAGCCACCCTCTCTCTTCCCGTGGGTGTCGCAAGAGGCGACTAAGGGATAACACAGTTCCACTACCACCTTGGAACTTAAAAACTCGAACGATGGCGGGATAATCATCCAACTGCTGGGTTTGAAATACACAGACCGAAGACGGGCAGCAGCGTCTTCGGCACGACAATGTCAGTCCTGCGGTCACCAACCGTGCTCCTGTACCGCCTGCTCGACGTGTTAACTATGGGCAAAAACGGCGTGAACTCATGTGCTTATCCTATTTTTGAAAAAAAAAAATTTTATACTTTAGCTAAAAATTTACGATATTGGTACCTTAACCAAACTGGCTAACGTTTATATAACAGAATTCAAAAACTAGTTAAGCTATAGAATGACGGAATATAGATTTTGCCAGTAACATATGTACAGCTCTTCGACGAAAGTTTTTCTTATTAAGGAGATTGTGGGTTTTACAAGTTTCGGAATTTATTCCATCACACACAGATTTCATCGTATTGTCCACCGCATGTTTTGTGTGGTATTTTAAAGAATTTATTTATTTAAAATTCTCTTCTGTTCTTGGAATACGATCGTGAACCGTTTTTGTATTTTAATCAAGATCATCCGAGTCAAAATGGTTTTGTATATTTGTTTTCGTAATTTATAATTTTATCATTGTAATAAAATAATGTTTAAAAATATACTAATGTAAGAATTGAAAAGAGCGTTTGATTTGTCTGCCATTCCATTTCTGTAAAAAAATCCTAAGATATTCTTGATATAATCTTACAATAAATACATTTTCTCCTAAAATATAATTACCTTTTTAATCCTCATCTTTTCGTATCTGTTTAATATTATTTTCAAATATAAGATTGAATTGAAGAAAGACTGGAATTAACTTGAGTTTTAAATCATGTCTCAAACGGTTTACTAAATATAGCGTATTAAAGTCTGAAATATATTTTCTTTCAGAGTTAAAAGTTAATAAGAGTATCTTTCACAGGTATAACGAGATCCTATTAAATCTTGGTAATAACATAGAGAGAAAATATTGATTTATTTTTCGAATTGATATACTAAAAATATTGATATATAAGTTTTATTTTCTAACCCTTCGCCGACATGGAGAAAGAAGCCTAAGTCCAGCTGTGGGATGTTACACGGTGAATCGAGGTGAGTAAAGTCTTCGGCGCAGTGGCGGCAAAACTTTGATTAAATTGTGGCTAAAGTTTCCACTCATAGAGGTAGTACCTACTCAATCATACCTGCATATATTTGAGTGTTTGTACTGAGGATATTTCTAATGCCTTACTATTTCGTACTAGATTTCACGTAAAGTTAGCTTAAGCTCTTATCACTCACACCTCTTTGTATATAAGCTTTTTGCCAAGATGTTGTGAAGCAGAGTGGTGGAATAATATATATATGGTGGACATAGGCCTCCCCAAGTTCGCGCCAAAAATTCCACGAACTCGTGTGTTTTGATCATAATCATACGCTAGGCAGGCGAGGTAGTGACCGCAGGACTGGGTTTGTCGCACCGAAGACGCTGATGCCCGTCTTCGGCCTGTGTATTTGGAAGCCATCAGTTGAATGGTTATCCCCCATCGGTCGGCTTTTTAAATTCCAAAGTGGTAGTGGAACTGTGTTATCCCTTAGTCGCCTTTTACGTCACCCACGGGAAGAGAGGGGTTACTATATTATTTATTGACGTAACCAAACAGCAAGCTTTCTATGATAATGGCTACGTGAAATATTGACATGATATATTAGTTTATTGTATGTACAATTGTATGTATATAATATAACAATTTAATTACATGGAACTCCCACGTGACTCGCAAATTATCTATAGCATAACGACTGTATTATTTTAATTGGACAAAAGGATTGGCGCTGTTGTGACAATGTTCTCTTTTCCAAGAGCTCAGAAACGATACAATTCTAGATGTAATATCTATAAATATAACATTTTTGTGACATATTTATGGATGTATTTTCCGTATCCTAAAAATGTAAATATGTACATCAGTCAGCTGCTACGAAAAAGGTGCTAGGCTGCTTACCTGAGGACGGCGTGTGTTTGTTAAGCATAATAATTGATTGATAGAGGTAATTGGTATCATCTAGTATATGACTGACTCGATTATTCGTACAACTAGGATACAATAACTTACTCTTGCCTTCTCCTAAGCATTTTCTTATATAAACACGGTCGTTATATTACCTTTATGACACTTCTTGTGATCCAATTATTTATTAAAAGCAGCAATCATTCCTCATTTTTGCTTGTTTCATTTTTTTTGTCATTAACATAAAAGAAATATTTTACAAAACGTATTTTTTGTATTACTACGATTTTATGTGATATTTTTTATTGTTTTGAAAGGCAAATTTAGATTTCTAATTGTAACTTATATTTATATTACGTAATTTAGTTTGTACAAGTAATTAATGTCTTTATATTTTCTTTGGAAAATCAAATCTAAGTCTAATCATGCATTCATGCATTCAGTTTGTATCATAAGCACGCTTGGAGCTTAATCCACTACGCTGCTCTACTGCGGCTTGGTGGATATGTTCCTTACTATGAGCCTGTAATATCGCACAACTGGGCATAGGCCTCTTTACCTATATAGGAGAAGGATCAGAGCTTAATCCACCATGCTGCTCCAATGCGGGTTAGTGGGGCGGTTCTAATCATAATTTATTTTTTTTTTATTTTATATTTGTTTGTGTAAAAAAATATACATAATAAAATACATCAACATAAGTACAAAACCCAGCAAAGTTACCACCAATTACTATTATTGAAAAGCACTCTAAAGCCATGATAAGCCATAATAAATTAATTAACATCGAAATATTAATTTACATTACAATTGTTTCATCATATCTATGGCATCTATGACCCGTACATTCGTACGTAAGTAGACTTAAACGGAAGTTCATGAAACAGCGGTCCCTAAGTCACAAAGCTGTCTGAAACAGAATAAAGTATGAAGTGGCATAAAACAGGAAACTGCACTGAGATTGTGTACGGGCTTCCGTACATTTGCATGAATTTAGTAAAATTAGACATAACCATTGCTGAATAGACTATAATGGTAGAAATGGTGTTATTATTATTATAATGTGATGAAACTTGCTATTTCTTGTGATTTTATCCGTGTGACTTTCAACTTCTTCGGAGTATGGGGCTAAAAAGTTCCCTATAACAGCGATTTAAGTAATAATTTTCAGTGAAATTAGTGGTAAAAATGTTAATGGTAGTAGCTACTATTTACGGGTTTACCTGTGCAACTTCCAACTTCTTCAGAATATGGGGCTAAAAAGTTCCCTACAACAGCGATTTAAGTAATAATTTTCAGTGAAATTAGTGGTAAAAATGTTGGTGGTAGTAGCTACTATTTACGGGTTTACCTGTGGATCGCCCCTTTATCCATCACTTGGGAGTACTGGGTTCAAAAATAGCAAATGTGTATAGCTAATCTATATACGTTTTTTTTTGCGATCACAGCAGCCTTTCGCAGTCCACTACTGGACATAGGTCTCCACAAGTTCACGCCAAAAATGGCGTTAACTCATGTGTGTGCCATAGTCACCACGCTGGGCAGACGGGTCGGTGACCGCAGGGCTGGCTTTGTCGTACCGAAGACGATTTTTTTGCGATAATTTTAATAAAATTATTCTATTCTAATATCTATATTCTATTCTAATATCATATTTATATTAATAGTTGAGTAGTATTATTCACATTTGGTTAGCACTGAGTTCTCACATGTCAAATAGATCATATGCTGGGTAGAGTAAATTCATGACTTGTACAAAGACCAGTCAGAACAGTATGGCGATTAAACTGAAAGTCATCTTAATTACAGAAAAGGCCCTAGTTTGGACATAAAATATGTACAGCGTGTTACAATTTAGTAGAATACAGATAACAATATTACCTTATTTATTGATAAATAATTGTTTACATTTATGTACGTCTATTATAGTAAGTTCATGTATTAATATATTTAAAAAAGAAACAAAAAAGGTAGAGAAATGGTTTTATAATTTGGGATCACACCAAACAAAAAAAAGGTTCATATAAATTGCATTTCATCGCCAACAAAGCTATGAATTTCAAATAGTATTAATCCGATTAAAACAAATCTAAAAGCATTACGTGACATATATTTTTATAGTGTACTATAAACTTATTTAACTATAGATATTGTGGTCTAGGAAATAAAATAATCAAAACGTACATTTTTCATAATGTAAATGTTTATTTTTAATTTATATTATACACCACAAATTTTAAACATTAAATATACCTATTTAAAGACAGTTACAAGCTGTGAAGTACAATGGGCGGCCTTATAGCTATTTAGCCATTTCATCCAGGCAAGCCAATAGCTTATAATTTCTCTTAAATAGCTTTTTTATTTATGCTATTCATATTTTTTGTTACTCTACTAAAAAAAAAAGTATTGATATCATAAGTAAACAAACTCCTGTTTTAGTTGACACAGCTTTTGTGAGTCTTTTTTTGAGAATTTTTATAGAGTTGTGGCGTTTGTCAAGTGTGTGTAACACCTTATGGCAAAATAAATATTTTCATTTCATTTCATAAAATAATTTTTCAACTTATACTGGTAGAATTCAAGACAATAAATTAAAATAGAACCACTTAAAGTAGATTGAACCCTGGGTCAGAAAAACGGAATGAGGAATGGACAGCGTTTTAGATTCTTTCACAATTGCATTAAAATCATCCATCGTATAATGTTCAACAGTCACGCCGACACTAATCTAACTTTAATTTACTTAGCGTCTGGGCGATGTCGACATTAGTAGCTAAAACACCTTTAGTTTTACGAGAATTATCGGAATTGTCACATTTCAAAATATCGGGAGTTTGAATACGATAAGTCCAGTATAAGTAAAAGTGTTCACAGTGACCATGCAGGTATAAAAACTTATCGTAGTTATTAGACATTTACGCCGAGTTGCACGAAAATAAATTAAAATTTAACTAGTGATTAAACTAATTTAATCGCAAGAATTGTATGAAATTCTTGTGACTAAATTAGTTTAATCTCTACTTAAATTTTAATTTTGTTTCGTGCAACTCGGCGTTAGTCAGGTTCTTATATTCAAAAAAAAAAAAAAAGAAATCGTTTGTGCTTTAGATCACACAACTGACGTAAATTTTTTTTAGCTTAATCTAACTTATATCTCCCTCTCAACTTCTGTTCGCCTCGCCCGATCACACTCTTCGTAATACTCTCGTCACACATTCACTAGCTTACTTCCCAAGCCAAGCGTGTGTGAGAAAGTTTTACTTCAAAAACGGTTCGTATTGCTTACTCATCACTCGATTTCGAACATGTACTGTGTTGTTTAATACAAACTGGGCTTTGAATTAGAAGGTACATATTTATGTGGCAGTATGTCCATATTACATTTTTGTTATTTACTGTAAGACGTCCCTACCAAATCAAATATTTTTTTATTCGTTTCTTCGACGATTATAATGTAAATTAAGATGTTAAATTAACGCGTCCTTCGTAATGTTATCCCTGTGTCTGTAAAAATAAAGGCCGTATATACGTAACAGAAAACACTTTTTATGTTTGAACACGCTAATCTCGTGAACAACCACAGGTGTGTTTATAATTGACACACGCACAAACAAACTGTTCTTTGTGTTATATTTGTATATTTGTCTAAGCTTCACATAAACACATAGTACATCCATGCCTTTATATCATCTTCACACATTATTATACTTATGAACAATGTTCGAAAAACGTTTAAATCTAGTAAACACAGATAGACCGTAAAATACTAGTATAAACAAAATGTACAGATCAACATACACATGATCAAAGTAACAGGAAATCAATAGCCATTTTATATATCTCAATTAAACTCTTATAATTTCAAAGAAAACCTTGAAAAAAATATAGGAAATTAACGAACTGTATGTATTTGAGACGTGTATGTGGACAAGAAATTGTTTACATAAAAATAACTCAACAATATTGTAGTTCGAATTTTGACAGAATTTTCGATCGAATGTATGACCATGATAATAATTAGGCAAGCTTCGACTGAATATTTTTTTTTTTATTTTTTTATATAAGTTTTAACATCCATGGGCTCTTAAGTGCCCATGCCTTTTTTTATTTACATTTTAATTTTCAAAGCGTTGAGGCGTATTATTTTCAACATTGCATGCTTCAAATTGCGAACTAAAGCTTATTTTCTCTAATTCAATGGTGAGTCCAAAACTGACAATGAGAGATATATATATCTATACTAGCTGACCCCGCAAACGTTGTTTTGCCATATACGTTATTAACCCTCTCAATCCCCCCCCCCCTTTTAGCTTAGGGGAATGAAAAATAGATGTTGGCCAATTCTCAGACCTAGCTGATATGCACACAAAATTTTATAATAATTTATTAACCCTCTTAACCCCCACCCCTATAACTTAGGGGTTTAAAAAATAGATGTTGTTCGATTCTCAGACCTACGCGATATGCACACAAAATTTCATGAGAATCGGTCAAGCCGTTTCGGAGGAGTTTAACTACAAACACCGCGACACGAGAATTTTATATATTAGATATACATATATATATATATATATATATATATATATATATATATATATATATATATATATATATAATCATATCTATAATCATATAGACCATACAGAGATTTTTAGGGTTTGAAATATTGACACTAATATGTTTTTCATTCAGTCCTTAACATCCAACTACATGGCAATAAGCCTCTACATCCAGCTTTTGGAGTTTAAATCCGCAACGCTGCTCCACTATGAGTTTCCGGAAATATTTCTTATTATGAGTAACTATTGCTATCAAATGTCGCTAATAACATTTGGAACCGACGGCCTTACGTGCTCTCTGAGGCACGGGAGGAGGCTCGCCAGGACAACAATCTAGATTGGAAACGAAGATTGAATTTATAGAAATATAAATAAAAATGTCCACCCCATGTAACATTAAGCAAAAAAAAAAATGCGACTTTATTTAGTAAAAGCGATTTCTTACAGGCAACCATGATTAGAGACCACCAACCATCAAAGCATGATGAGAGGACCATGAGTGTGAGAATTATTTTACTAGATGAAAACAATTGGTTCATAAAGTAATCCCTAAAAATAAAATAATTAGTTGAAAAAGAAAATAATAACTAATAAGTTATTCTATTAAATATATACATTTCTATGTTTAAGATTTCTTTCAAATGACAATTATTTCTTAGTACTGCAAGTGAAGCTGTACATTTATAATATTCAGGTCGTTTCGTTTTGGTCAACGTTCCAGATGTTCCCAAAATGTCCAATCATGTCTCCTAGTACATATATTCATCTTCTCTCTAGGATTTAAATATCGTACATAGTACATAAAATATTTACTACTAGTCTGGTAGTAGAATTTAGACGAGGTTAATACTTACACAGGTTGCAAGACTTGTTTCTGCTTCTCTATGTTCTGTAAGACAATTTATTTCAGTATTTTCTTAATAGCGCATTATCTCGTGTTTATTTTTTTATTAAAAAAAGATTACATTAAAATATATTTTTCAATTAATTACTTACCTTAACCAATACATATAAATAGTTTACACTTCTGTACTTTTGTATCACAAAATTTTAATCTTGTGCCAACTATTTTTATAGAACAAATTACTAAAACTGTGCTATACAGTTTTTTTTTTTAAATTTTACTAGTTGTACAATGTACCACCACGTATTAGATTAAAATAAAAAAAATAAAGTTAAAAGCTGCAATTATTATGCTCCACATTGACTAAAATGTGTACCAATGTCATTCTTTAAATTTTCTGAAAAATTTGTTTTTTCTTAAATAAAATACTTCAAAAGAGTTACATCGACAAATAACAAAAAGAGAACATCACTAACGTAGTCGAATTCTGTATAACTAATAACACATAAAAAAAACCTTCTAAATTTTTTGAAGTTCGTTAAAAAAGGTAAGAAAAAAGCTTATCCAATTATATACTAAAAAATCCTTGTATCAAATAAATCCACCACGAATTTAACCAACCGGATTTGAAACCTCCATGTTACTTCCGTTTGCGGAATTTTTAAAACGTAGCCTTCCTGTAATCGAGATCAAACGAAACTCTTTTCGGCTTATACTCTTATTTCCCAAATTTTATCAGAGCCTGAAATTTTTGAAACAAATAGTCAAGCACAGAATAATATTTGAGTATAGTCAAGTCGATACAAATTTATGTTAAAACTGCAAAAATAGACACGGAATGAATTCGTATATGAATAGTGTATATTAAAATAAAATAGAGTTTATATTATTTAGTAGTATAAAAGCAAAGACTCATATATAAATAATTATGTTTGCTTGCAAACGAATAAAATCGACTTCAATTACATAGACATGTAAACGTAAGTTGACGAAAAAAATTAACAAACGCATTAGTCGTCACTACGGTTTTCGTGGGTTCCCCTTGATTTCTCTGGGATTCCATCATCAGATCCTGGTTACCTTATCATGGTATCACACTTGGGATATTTCCTTTCCAACAAAAAAAGAAAGATCAAAATCGGTTCATAAACAATGAAGTTATACCCGAACATACATAAAAAGAAAATATATATAATTATACTAGCTGACCCCGCAAACGTTGTTTTGCCAATAACACAAAATTTCAAATATTTTTCTCAATTTGATCGCAGTACCAACTGTCGGGACAAACTGAAATTAAAATAGAATAATATTTAATACTTGATGCTGCGATAGTAGCGGAGTCTACCGGATCCAATATAAAACATTCCAAAATTAACAACTACTTATAAATCAAAAATTAGTTAAATAAATATTTTCCAGTGGACCAAATTGTGAATCTAAACCATCCTCGAATCCCCTTGAACTCACACAAAAAATTTCATCAAAAGCCGTCTAGGAGGAGTTCAGTGACATACACACGCACACAAGAAATATACATTATATAAAGATACGATCGAATCTCCTCCTTTTTTTAAAGTCGGTTTAAATGCTTTTTGAAATGATCAAAAAATACTCAGAGCTTAACAATAAGCCTATTTAATTCAATCAACAAAAAAGTATAAAACAAAAGGCCACGTACACAATACAACAGTTTTGCTTTCGTTATAATAATTTAAATGTATAAAGTTTTTTTTTACTTTAATTTCATTACAAAAGTGAGATATCAAAGCAAATTTTGTTTTATCAGCCTGAAGTTTTAATATTGTTTACGGGTTAAGCGGCAAACACTATAACGAAAAAAAAAAAAAAAAAACAAAGAAGTATGGCAAAAATAAGGTCATTTACCAAAAAGTTTAATTTAAGGAAGTTTAACAATATTATTTTTAGTTATAGTGTTTGCTTTGTTGTTAAGAGCAAGTTGACTTCGTTGAATTTCAAGTACGGAACCCTACAAACATCCAAATTTCAATAGACGAAAAATAGTTGGCCATTTCCACCTACTTGGGATCTAATTATTAAAATAATTAAATCAAAAACCAAGCATAATATGCCACAGATAAAAATCTCAGTTAGCACTTTCTGCACAGCAAGGACTAATTAAAATATTGATGTAACATAGGACGTCGACACCTCGGTCCTCTCGTGACCATGGTTGCTGCAAAGTCGGGCATCTAAAAAACCTAATAAACCGCGATAAAATCCGAAAATTTTGTTTCATTATAATGAGCGGAATTCGTGTAAATATTAGAAGCTTTCAAATAATAAGCAAAGGTCTCTTCTTATTTAGTCAAAAGCATACTGATTTTATTTTATCATTTTGTGCAACCAATGTTTGATAGCTCAGCTTCCCTTTGAGCTATGTTGATTAACAGTGATACTTCCCCCAGTGAACCTTCCCCACTGAAAACGACGTGAATTCGAAACAGAAAATTTTGCCACAAAATGGTTAGAGCGCTCAATGGGATTTATTCGTGTAGCATTGGTTAGAATATCCATTTATGGACGCATCTTGTGTCGGAAATCGAAACGATGAATTAATTTCATGTTCTATCTATCTGTTGATTGATTCAGCTGGTAACATCCAACTGCTTGGCGTAGGCTTATTTCTTTATAGAATAGAAATGTTCGGAGTGTAATCCACTACGCTGCACTACTGCGGGTGCGAGGATATATTTACTGCTATGAGTAACGATCGATATTCATATTCAAATATCCACCCAAAGTGGAAATGTCCACCTTTAACTGCTGAATTAATTTGAATGAAACAGTTTCAAGGCTTTACGTGTTAAGATTTTTTCTTGAAATTTAATACCACCTCCTTGACATGAGGGTTAAAAGTTAAACAAGTGACCATGTCTTATATGGCCACGTGTTTGATATCGGTCATGAAAATATGTAAATAATATGAAGAAGTTTTGTTTTGCGTATTTCTTCAGAAATTTCAACTTCGACGATATGATTTCAAGAAATCATGCGGTGAGTGAAGTAGCCAGATCTCCAGAGATTCGTTGTGATGATAGCGAGAGTAGGTTAAGGCAACGCGCTTTTGATTCTCCTAGTGTAACATCAATAGACCACGGTAATTACTAACCATCAGGAGACTGTATGTTTATTTTCCACCTTAGAGGTGCATGAAAGTTTTTAAAAACAAATTTTGATATCTGTCTAGTTTATAAGTACAACTAAATATCAGTTCATCCTAATGCAGTCGACTGCTGGACATAAATCTCTCCAAGTTTACACCAGACATTCCGGTTTTCCGCAATCCTCATCCAACCTATACCGGCAATCTTACGTAGATCCAGCGGGCCGGAGGACGTCCTACACTGCGTTTGGCAAGACGCTAAGACTAAAAATAAATATATTCTGGAAAATACTGTATACTTTCTAATACATTATTATATAATTAAAAGCAGTCGCTGTGCTCTGTTTATTCCTTCGATATTTAACTGTAATGTTCTCCCTTATTTCTCAATTCCAAATTCCTGATAACTTCGAACATTCAATTAGCGTCTTAAAGTTTGTGAGTCTTAAGCAAACAAAACAATCAAAGTAATATTCAAAATTACAAGTCTCCAATAAGAAAGTGTTTTATCTTTTGAATGAATACTTGTCAATCAAAAATTGCGACGAATTTTAATTAAATAAATAATTCACATAATGTGTCCACTGTGACGAATATGAGGAATAGGGTGTTGAGTTCTTCATCCACCATTAAAGAGGGAGGATCCTCCGACCAGACGGGTGTTGTGTCTGATGGGCTACTGCCCCAACGGTTGTTGTCGGGTTCTTGTAGATATATATATTCAACCGCTCTGATAACTTTGATATCGCGATGTAAGATACGTCATTTTTCTCTAGTTTGTGTGTCGCAAGATAGATGCCGCCACACACTGTACAAAAAGTAATTTAATGAAAAAAGCTCTTATTGTTGAATAACAACTTTGTGTTTAGTCTATAATATCAATAATAAATGAAAGAAAATGTTAATAGAAACATGTTGTACTGATAGAAATGTACAAGATCGTCTTTTTAAAACAGCAACAAACAATGGAACATGGAATGGAAAATGGAACAGTCGATTTTTGATATGAAATTAAAAAATTGTTTAGCAATAAACAAACAAGCTTTTCGCCTTTATTATATTTAAATTGAAACTGTAATTAATATTTCTTGTAGCGAGTAATTGCCAAGTGTAAAATTGATTAAACTGTTTAACAGCGAAATTTAAGTTGACTAATGAATGTCTCTTCATGAAACTTGAAATACGTCGGTTGAAGTACGTTTCTTGTAATTGCTATCATGTTAATCTGTAAGTTGATTATTTGGTTATTTACAAATACAATACTACTAAGTAACAATTTCTGTTTTGTGTATTCTGTTACTCCATAAGAGAAAAAAAATAAAAAAGGAACATAAATATTACCCACTAAAATCAATCCAAGGAAATCCGTAAATAATGTATTGTATGTTACGTAATATTCAAGTTTAATATTTGTTTATTTTCTTTGGAATGTTTTTTAAAGTTTTCCTTAGTTTGCTACGTTCCAAGATCTCGTTGAATGTTAATATACGTACATAGTACATCTGGTCTAGATTTATATTAAACTTTCGATTCTTAAGAAGCTTACTGTAGATGAAGGTTTAATTAGAAACTTAAAGTTCTTCCAACTTATTTGTAACAAGTAGTTAATTAAAAATACGTTATAGTGATTTATTATGAAAACAGAGATATAATAAAAAGAAAATCCAACAAAGGTGACATGACTCATAAAGTTCTTCTGTACTGTCAACACGCGAGTTTTTGGTGAAATGTAAGTGATAATTATATTTGTTCGCAAACGCAAAGAAAACGACTTCAATTACATTGAAAAGTCAAATCAACGTAGGTACTCAAAAAGTTGTCAATGTGTAACGGAACGGACTATGCTTGGGGTCTCTCTCAAAGGTAGGATCAGAAATGAGATTATCTGAGAGAGAACGAAGGAAATCGACATGGCCTGTAAAATAAGCAAGTTGAAGGCGTGGCATTGGGCTTGTCACCTGTGTCTCGGGACCGATAGCCGCTGGAGCAGACCTGTCCTGGAACGGAGACCACGAGTTGGCAAACACATAGTGGGCCGACCTCCGGCCCGCTGGACCAACGATCTTCGTCAGATTACCGGTAAGGCTTGATGAGGGTTGCGGAAAACCGGTATTTTTGGCGTGAACTTAGGGAGGCCTATGTCTAACAGTGGACTGCGATATGCTGAAGTAGTTTTCCGTGTTGATTAGTACACTCACGTAAAATATATCTTTGTATTTTTATGCCTTAGATTTAAATAGAGTCAAATTATGTATGATAGATTACAGGACGTAGGGAATCTTTTGGACAGAGCTATAACCGAGTCACAGGTCAGGTCATCCAACTCGTTATTTCCATAGAATCTATGTCATAGACAATCGTGGCACGGTTAAACCCGTAATATGCAAATATTCTTAAAATACCCCATACTTCTGCCTATACTGAATTTTGATTCTTATTAAAGTAGAAAATTATTAATTACTATTGCACAATTATACAGCAGTTCATATGCTCTGACTTCCCATTATAATCATAGTAGATATCAAATCAAAATCAACAACGTATTACTAACTTCTAAATTTAAATAAGATATTATGTAGAGGGTACTTTTCTGTATCAGACCTTTTAGAGTTTAAATATATTAGTCGATCGTTATTCTTGTTATATACATAATATAATAATAATAATATATTCTTTATTGTACACCAAAATATAAACAAACAGAAGTAATTACAAAATAAAAGATGTACAAAGGCGATCTTATCGCTGAAGAGCGATTTCTTCCAGATAACCTTTGGGCACAGGACATGATATAGTAGTGACGGATAGGAAGTGTACAATATTCTTAAGGATGAATAAAAAACAGTACATACTAAAAGGTTTAAATATTATTCCTATTAGACTACGACCTATGCACGAGGAGTGTTGTACCATATAAGTACCGTAAATTATTTCTTTAAAACAAATATTATAATAAAACTCCAACAGCAGTGCTGTCTTATTTATTAATTTAAAAGAAATTATATTTAAATTCAGAAAAGTATATATATTTGCCCCATCTTACAAAACTATCAGTCAAAGGAATATGCTACAAATGAAAGACAGATGATATAAACGATTGGATCTGTTTTATCAACTAAATCTTTCTGGCTTACTCTTTGAATGTGGTCCTCAACATTCAAAGCGAAATGTGTAGATATAATCCTAATTTTGTGATTCACAGCGTCTTAGAGTATTTTGCTCGTAACCGCAATAAGTCAAAATCCGCAAATGTAAAGCCTCGGATAAGGTAGCATATTTTGCTTGTCCGATTTTATTTCTTTAGAGAAAATGTCTTGTTAAAAGTACCTTAGCAGGATAAAATAGTATGAATTATTTACCCCTTTACAATTGAGAGGTATATAGGTATAAAGTAGGTAGGTATAGTAGGTATTATTTCGTAAAGTCCTCTTAAACGAATAACGCATTAATCCCTCCACAGACTTTCCGTTATCGATTCACAAATATTAATTACAATGTCTTTAAAAACTTAAAAGAGAATCGTAGACAGGAATTAAAAGTAACTTCATTAAAACATTATATAACATTAATTTATCTATAATCAGTTATTTTTATGTTTATATTTAAACCCTCGAGCTAAGAACGGGTTTCTTATATTTTCTATATAAAGTGTTTTAAGGCACATACAAGGTTTGCGACTTTAGCTAACGATAAGTAGTCCATCCCAATTCCGCTTGATTCATTCTTCCTACGTTAGCGTGTTTATGTGACGTTATACATTTTCGCAGTTCCTACAACCCATAGCAAATATTTAACATTTTAAAGATCTTTAGGAAATGCAGTTTAATGAAAACGATTAGATCTTATCACTACATTTCTTTGAATGATTAATATAAATGAATGATTTATAAGGTTGAGACAAGTTTCTGACACTAGAGCTAAAAATAAATTTATATCAGCAAACGTAATTTGTAGAAAACAAAAATAATAATAAAATTTATTATCAAGTAAAAACTATATTGAACTTTAAAGAAAAAGGGAATCAAGGATAAAATATAAGTAACTAACTGACCCGCAAACGTTGTTTTGCCATATAATTATGTTATTAACCCGCTTAATCCCCCCCCCCCCCCCATAAGTTAGGGGTATGGAAAATATATATACCAGATACCCACACAAAATTTCTTAAAAATCGGTGCTGTTGTTTCGGAGGAATATGGTAATTTGGGGGTGTGAGGAACATGGTGTTGAGAATGACGTCCCCCATTGAAAGGGGAGGATCCTCCGGCCAGACGGAAGTTGTGTCTGGTGGGCTAACGCCCCGACGGTTGTTGTCGGGTCTTGTATATATACTCAATCACTTTGAAAACTTTGATAGCGCGATGTAAGATACGTCAGTTTTCTCTAGTTTGTGTGTCGCGAGATAGATGCCGCCACACACTGTACAAAAAGTAATTTAATGAAAAAAGCTCTTATTGTTGATTAACAACTTTGTGTTTAGTCTATACTATTATAAATAAGTCAGTTTTTCTTCTAGTTACGTAGTTCGTAGTCGCGCGATAGACTAACGCCCCGACGGTTGTTGTCGGGTACTTGTATATATATTCAATCACTTTGAAAACTTTGATAGCGCGATGTAGGATACGTCAGTTTTTCTTCTAGTTACGTAGTTCGTAGTCACGCGATAGATGTCGCCACAGTAACTAATATTGTGACACGAGACTTTTATATATGAGATAAGATTTTCATGTTATATAGAAGTCAACACTATTAAAAAAGAGCAGAATAAAGGAAAAGGGTGAGGGATAAGATTTTTCATTCATAAGCGATTATGTTAAGGCCTTTGTGTTGTTAAAGTGTTTGGAACGGAATAATATTATGACGTTATTTTCATTGTTCGAGGAATGTTTTCAGCTTCATGTCTTTTCACAATTTATATTACTTGTCACCAACAGAACCGTTTCTCATCAAATCATGTCAAATATAAGTGTATTGTTTAGTAATTCCTTTTGAAGATCGATTTGGAAGTACATGGATGGATGAATTGTTCCATTGTTTAGTTTACAACTTACAGGTAACCACAATTAACTTCAATGTAGGATTCACTGTAACAGAACACGCATTATATAAATAACAAATGACAATTAAAACTATAAAAATAAATTAAAAAACAATTACGTCAAAATGAGCTGCCTTTAAGCAATGCACTAGAACAAGCACATAAAATAATTTCCCTTTTACCTGACTGCGCGACGCAAAGGGGGGTAATGTATTTAATTATTGTATTAACATTGCATCATTTATCTTCAAAACCCAGTCATGGAAAATGAAGTTTTAGAAAAATGAGAGTGGCCGTCGACAATGCGGTAAATTAACAATGTAGAGTCACACAATATAAAGTATAAAGCATGTAGTGTGTTATAAAATAGTAATTGAGCATGTAGCAAAAAAAAAACCCATAGCTATAAATAATTATCTTAATTATTAATCTACATAAATATATATGTATATATAGGTATATATATCTCTCACGGTCAGTTTTGGACTCAACATCGAATTAGAGAAAATAAGCTTTAGTTCGCAATTTGAAGCATGCAGTGTTGAAAATAATACGCCTCAACGCTTGAAAATTAAATCGTAAATAAAAAAGTCATGGGCACTCAAGAGCCTATGGAAGTTAAAATTAAAAAAAAAGTGTTGGAAAATCAAAAGAAAATATTACAACATAATGTGAACAAGTTTTTTCAATGTATCTTACAGTAGTCAGTTGGATCTTCGTAGCTTTACATTCCTGATTTTTTGCTACCTTCCTAACTTACTTAACCTTCCTAAATGCACGCGTTGGTCTGTAATGCCGATGACAAACATTTGCCTATTAAAAAAAAAGAATAACGTTAGCACTATGGATTATTGTTAAGTTCATGATTTGCTTGTACGTGCAACATAATTATGTATATTCACAACAACTGTCAGTCAGGCCGACGTGGGTATACGTGTCACAGAACTGGGTATAAAAAAATTAGAATACTTTAATTTTGCTTCTTTTTGGCTATTAATTTATTTTCGTGAATCATTTATAGAGTACACCACCACAATAAATAATTAGAATACAATATTACAATATAACAGTTCACCCATACTGATAAGGCAAATAATTGATGAAATTTGCTAATAAGAAGGCCCTGAGATAACTGTGACATTTATAAAATTTTGATATATTTGTAATATTGCTATCTATACCAAACATTATTTTATGATAATATTGTACTAAATGATCCATTAAAATGCCATTAACACTTGCGGTACCACAGACCGTACGCGGGTATACGTGTTACACTTTTTCACGCGGGTATAGAAAGGCTGTAAGTTGACCTAAAAGAAATATTATTTAAATGTAACTTATGTGACGTTGAGGTATCCATTTTTGTGATATTTACATTTATATACAAACATATATTACACTCAATCTGGATGACAGGAATCAATAAGAGATAATTATATTTTAATACCAAAATAATTATTAATGCCTAATATAAGCCTATTTAATTAATATAAGCCTATTTCAGTTATTAACAAAATTCATCGTTAAACTAATTATCTAAAGATTATATTAATTATTTAATAATAAAAACCATTCGTTCTATAATATGACAAGCGAATGTGGGTGAAATCGCGCGGTTTGACCATTAATTTTGTTTAGTGATGTATATGTTACTTAACTATAATAGTGCATTCAAATAAAAACATCAAAACAGATTTAAAATATTGGTATCTTAACGGATATCCGTAATGTATAAAACATTTTATATTTATTACTATAAAATATAAAGTTTTAGTCATTAATATAAGCCACACCAAGCCACTAAAATAAGCGATGTGGTGAGTTTTAGATGGCAACATAAAAATTCACTCGAATATCTTATAAACAAGTGGTTTTGGTATATTTTAGTTATATTACTACGACTAATATAAATGCAAAAGTTTAGACGTTGATGAACATTTTTTTAACCGACTTCCAAAAAGGAGGAGAAATCCACCAACCCGCCGTGGAGCTGCCTGATGAATTAAGCCCTAATCCTTCTCCTGCATGGAAAGAGATGTCTATGTCTAGCTTTGAAATGTTACAGGCTGAACCAATCAGAAAATTTGTGACAGTAGCAGAATAAGACTATGAAAATCTACAATCCTACCCGCAGTCAATAAAAGTACCTAATTACATAATATTTAAGGGCGAATTTATTACGTCAATATCTTTAAACGCACCTGCGTTTTCATTTTGACTTTCTAAGGCCCGACTCGCTGCGGGATTTTTCTTATGACATCTTCTTGTATAAATTTTTATTGTATATTTTTGTAACTAAGCGCACACTTTTTTTTTTGGTTTACTTAGTTTTTTATATATATTCAGTAGTTTTTGATATATCTTATATATAAAATTCTCGTGTCACAATGTTAGTTACAATACTCGTCCGAAATCGAATCGAAACGAATCGAATCGCTGGACCGATTTTTATGAAATTTTCTGTGCATATCGGGTAAGTCTGAGAATCGACCAATACCTGTTTTTATACCCCTAAGTTACAAGGAGGGGGTTAAGGGGGTTAATAATATATATATGGCAAAAAAATGTTTGCTGGCTCATTTAGTTTTTATATATATTTTGTAACTTTTCATTATAATTTCCTAACAGTTTTTGCTTTAATCCGAATGTTATATATATATATATACATTATATTATTATCTTTATACATTATAAAATTACGTTTTAGTAGTTAAATATGTGTCAAAATATGACTTAATAAACTTAAAATGTAGTATCAATTTAATAATAAAGATATTTAATATATATTTGTTACTCTTTAAATCGCGTTAATTTCAGAAACTAAGGCTTCGAATTAAAAAAATTTTTTTGTTATTGACCAATGACAGCTGAGAATTGTTAAATAATGTTACAAGCACGGGAAAATATAATCTTTTTTGAGAGCTTCCGTTGCGTGCGCTGTGTAAACGGTTAAAGCTACTCAAAAAATATGTATGGCCGAATCGATTGCCTATAGAAATAAAAAAAAAAAATCCACGATAGCATATGTCTATCTTTTAAGGAAAACTCATTATAACCTTTTTTTTTAATATTAATCAAGCTTATTCTAAAATATTGCATTATTTGCGTAGGTTGTTTTATAAACGTGATATAAACCATTATTCACATAAATACGTTATTCTTCACAAGTATTTTATTTTGAACAAAATTGTTCCTAACATAATTTGATTTCAATGAATATCTTAGTGGATGTCATAGTTTAATTACTCTGCAACGTTTATAAATAATGAAAAAGTAATTTTATTGCATTATTATTAGCCAGGCATATGAGTCCTTACGAAAATAAAAAAAACTCTATCGAGAAGGAAATTTCATGAAGATTTAAGTATGAGTCTAAACGATACCGCATGGCGCTGCGCGCCTATTTAAGTCACCCAAATTGCCCAGTAATGGTTTAAAAATATTTTACTAAGTCTTTTTCTCACTAACGCGGGTGAAACCGCGAGGCACAGCTAGTCTATTATAAAATCAAAATAACTTCGTCGTTTATGAACCGATTTTGATAATTCCTTTTTGTTGAAAAGGAAATATCCCAGGTGTGGTACCATGATAAGGAAACCAGGATCTGCTGATAGGATCCCAGCGAAATCGAGAGAAAACCTTGAAACTCCGCATAACTTTTTACTAGGTGTCCGATTGATGATTTTTAATTTAATCGAAAGCCGATGTTTATCATGTGGTTACATTTAAATTTCATCGAGATCTGGTTACAGCTTTTGGAGTAATCTTTGATAATGCGTATTTACTTGACTATTTTTTCGTCTACCTACGTTGTATTACACTTGTCGATGTAGTTGAAGTCGGTTTTTTTCGTTTGCCAGCAAACACAATTATTTGTGTCAATTGTCGAATAGCAGCGATAAAAAAACCTTTTGCCGACTAAATATTGACATAATAAACGTACTGATTTCACACACATTTATAGTAGTACTAATTTCAAGAGTCCAAAATTAAATTTTTACGTCGAATTTCTATTATCTTATTTGAAAAGGTAAAGGCTATAAAAAGTAACACTGCGACCGGGAAGCGGCACAAAAACCTAAAGTTATAACTAATACACCCAAAATTACGATAATAAACACGAAAAACGTCAAGCAAGCTAATTACAAAAGATAAAATTGTTAATATCTCCATTAAATGATTTAGGTTGGTCCCTCCTTGTCTCTACTGTATAATGACGTATACGATATAGTTTTTGGCTTAAGATAATTAAGAAAGTTAAGTGTATAAAAAAGGTGTAAAACGAGACAAATATCTCTTGTCTTAAAAAGTAATGATATAAATCCATGATACAGCTCCACTATAGGCTTATTTTAAATTTACAAACCTATGAAAACTAAGTAAATTATAAAAGTAATCCGAAAAATAATTAATTCCAGGTGTTTTTGTTTAATTAAATGCCGTCTAAGGTAAAGGTTTGATGATACCAGAATTTTTGTTATAAAATCCCATTTCTTTGATAGTGAAAATTTTAATTGAAAGCTACGGTTCGCCGCTAATTTGAACAATTTGGAAATGAAAACCTCTATCAGTAGACAAGGACACGAGTGAACTTATAAAGGGTTTAAATACCTTTTCGATTTTAATTAATAGTAAGGTAAAAGTGACAATTATCAACTACGTTAAAATAAATAATAAACACCACATCATAAACGCCCTTTATGATATAGATTCTGTGTCGGGGTCCAGAAAGACACACAACACACAACACACAAACACACACGCAACAAACATGTGTAGAGCTTATATAAATATTTACTAGCAGTGATGAAAACTGTACCAGTAGTGTATCAGTCAGTTGTTATGTAAACTGCTATGTTTTAAACTGTGTATGTTATGTCTGTTACTATGTTTCTTAAATATTTACATAAATAAATATTACGTTTTTAACTAAGCAGCTTATAACGTCCCACTGCAAAGTCTACACTTATTTTTTCGTCTAAGAGAAGGACCGGAGCTTAATCCACCGAGCTGCTGTAATGCAAGTTGGTGGCATATTCTCTACTACAGTAATGATTGCTATCAGATATCTATAATGATCACCAATACCGATAACTTAATTTCTCTTTCAGAGCACGGTGGGGAAATCTACAAAGACAGACAGACTGGGAAAAAATATCTACAAAAAAAAATATTTATCCCGAGCGGGAATCGAAGCCGCAACCGTCGGTATTTAGGCAGAGTGTTAGGTAGTTTTACACCAGAGTGGTGTCATTTAGCAGTACCTTGTAAGTGTGTCACCAATGGCCAAAGGTCTCTTGTACCATTAAGGAAATAGATTGGGGTTTAATCAGAACACTATTTCACTATCAGGCGACGTATTCACTATTGATTGGCGGCTCAAAATGTCTCAGAATTTATTAACAAGCGTTTACGGTTCACATTTGCTATAAAACTAGTATTGACTAATAATTATTGACTAATACTTTTTTTTAATATTAATTTATTTTTGGTTTAAAGTAATATCTATTTAAATTTACAATTTACTTAATTAACTACTATAATCTAGTTAAAACCGAACTTGTAGGTGTGACATGTGGGCTTTTAAAAAGTCGTTCATCGCTGCATTTATTTAACTCTACCTATAATCACGATTTATAAGATATATTTAAATAAATGATTATGATTTTTCGTTCATATTATACAAACAGTAGTAGCAGTATTGTGTTCCTGTTGGTGAATAAGGTGACCAGAGCTCCTGGGTGGGTATTGGGAATTGGGTCGGCTACGTGCTTGCGATGCTTCTGGTGTTGCAGGCGTCTATAAGTTACGGTAATCGCTTACCATCAGGTGAGCCGTAAACTTGTTTGCCGACCTAGTTATATATAAAAAAATATATACAATAGTGATATTCGTTAAAATTTGAGTGTGGTTATATCACGTAGTTTTATTGTACGAGTATAATATACTTCTTGTTTTCGGCTTTCTACAGAACGTTCTGTGGAGTACCACATACTATATTACACCACAAATTATATTTTGAATGAAAAAACTTCATTATAAATCAATAATTATAAATAAAACTTGTATATATTTGCTCAAAAACTATAAATTTCGTATGTAACGTTAAAATAAAAACGTTTTCATATAGTTTTTTTTATAAGATATTAGAGACTATTGCATACCGTAGGTAATAAATTAAAGAAACACCAACTCGGAAATTAATATTCAGTAAAGTTGCAAAAACCGTCAATCAATTAGAACAATAATTATCAAAACTGCAAAGTATGGACAAAATTAAATGAAACTGAATGGACTTGCGATTTTTTTTTTCAATTTCATAATTGGGAAAAATCACGAAATCTTATAAAACAAACAATAAAAAAAGAAATAATGAATCAAATTGAGAATATTCTTTTTTGATGTCGGAAAAACCTTCAAATAACTTCTATTGCAGTTTTTGACTTGTGGCTATACATTATCAATATAAGAAATAGCCATTAGTATCCTTCCGTTACTGCAAACGAGGAAATTGGGGCTCAATCGACAACTCTGCGAAATTAGCGAAGGTCACACGTTCACAATTTCTTCATATACCCATACTTATATATCTTTCGGTTTTTTCCTTCGTCACTAAGCTCTTGATAAATTGTAATTCGACACTTGTAGAGCAGCGTACTTCGAATTCCTTTTTTTATCCTTATTTTGATAAACGTCAATTTCTAAGCAAATTGGTAACTGGCGTAAACATTTAATACAAAAAAGAATTTTATGTATTATTTTTACAATCACCCCGACCCTCCCCAGGACCTCTGTTTACAGGAACAGAGCACTAGTTGAGAGCAGTGTATTTTATATTTAGTTGTGATCTTCTGTAAGGTTGAGGTTCTTTCCTAGTCGGCCTGCTCTAGATTTTTAGTAGGGTTTTCCTGCTGCGATAAGTGGGAAACATATATGAAGACGTCAGTCGTGTGTGTGCGTGATATATGTATATATGTGTGTGTCTATCCGTATGTGTGCTATTGTGTGTTATTTTGAACTTCTTTATACGTGTAGTGTTAGTAAATCCACTCATATAACAATCAACTTTTGGAATCATCCGTTGTTCTCTACGTTGAGAATGTTGAGGACAAGATTAATTCGCACGATAACTAGTTCTGGTTACAACTGGACGATACAAAATTTCTATAGTGAACGCACACACGTTGAATAAATTTAGATAAACGTATTATTCCGTTTTTGTTATTATGATAATATTAGTGTATGTTGTACAATGTTTTATGTTTTATCATACGAAATTTGTGAGTTTACGCGATTAGTAATTATAGACATTTATTATTGACCCAGAACTTTGACGTGGCCTTTTCCACGACAGTTGTGTGTTCGTTACTTAGTTATACTAACAAATATTTTATATTATAAAACGGGAAGAAGGACTTTTCCATTTGAGAAACTAATCAACCACACCGCTCTACTGCAAATTGGCGGGTAATGATTTTCCTCCCATACAAAGACCGTTATTATGTCTGTGATAACAAATCTGATCGGCAACTTTATGAACACTCTAAAGCATGATGGAGAGACCCATAAAGACATACTCTCAGACCGGAAACAAATATTTCTACAAGTATCTGCTTCGAGCGTGATTGGAATCCGCGATAGCCAGCAGTAATATAAGCATAGTAAGCGCATTACTTTGAATTGGTTGTATGCGTTAGAGTTAAGAAAAAATACTTATTGTGGTAATTTTATAGCCTGGGCATAAATTGAACTAAAGTTTTCGTCATTCGTTGGAGGTGTTGCGAGGATGTGTTAATTTTTATAAACTTTTTTGCACTTCTCCATAGTCCAAGTGTTTTGACTGCAAAAGGCACGAACATACTGTAAAGCAAAGAAAATATTTCGTTCATATTTATTTTGTTACCTACTTCAGTGTTAACTGAATCTTAGTAAGAGTAGATTCTTTTTTAAACAGAGAAAACAAAACAAAAAAGATTTTACTTCTTTGATGCGTAGCAAAAAATATAAATATATTAAGGATTCAAAAAAGGAGTCGTAATATTTGGAGTAGTCATTACTTTGGACCGTGAGTAATGACTTACAGTAAAATGCAGAAAGTCCTCAGATTTTGTCGTCACTTATTCCCATCAATTTGCTGACAAATTTTACTCTCGATCGCCGGTTCGTTACAGAACGGGATATTAAGATTCTTTTCCGGATCCAGATAAAAGAGTAGTTTTGAGAAAATGGGGCTTTTACGAGATAGAACCGAAGATAAAAAATGATAACGTAACTGTTTTATCGTAATGTTGTATTATCTTTATATAGTGGTCAACCAGTGAAGTTTTTTCCGGGTTGTATATGCCTTTATTTTATCACTTTATACTTTTTCAGAATTCTCTAACAAAAATTCGTGAAAATATACGTTAAGTTACACATCATGGAAGTTTGTATTCGTATTATACTATCCTAGTAATAATCATCAGTGTGGGTAAAAGCAAATAAAAAAGATAAATTAAAGCGGGAAAGTACCTCAAACTTACAGATGATCGCAGCAAAATAATATTGCTTTCAAACAGTGTTGTGTTCCCGTGGTGTGTAAGGTAGGCAGAACTATTACGGAGCATCGGGGCTATTCCTGATAGTATAATATGTAGTTTTTTTAACATAAAAATGTTATGATAATAAACTCTTAAACTAACGACTATACGCGACTCTATGGTCAGCAACAATCTTTCAATTTTAAAGAAAAAAAAAATTGCGAAATTGCAAAAAATACGAATTTCAATTTAAAAGAAATAAAATTATTTTTGTGTTGCGGGTTTCCATAGACTACGGTATCCGCTAATAATTAATCAGGGATACGCTTGTTGTCACCTTTGAAGCAATCAATCACCAAGCTCTTAGTACACTTTTAAGTGACTTTTACAGTCTTAAAATAATGCACAGGCTTACATAGAGACAGGTAGCTAGTAAAGCCTTTAAAAAATTACATTTAATAAGAAAAATTAAAAATTATAGAGCAATTTCGACCATCGTTTCGATGACATGGTTCAATCTGCACAAATTAAGATTAGGCACCTTCTGCTATGGTATAGGAGGTTGAGCAAGTAGCAACATGAAATAGATCCAATTCAATTATTTCTATGTAGTCACGTACCTGCAACACTATAAAAGATTGTCTTATTATTATTTACAAAGGAAAAACATTTACATTAATAGTATTACAAAATTATGAAACAGAAAACGTATGATGATTCATGACATGAAATGACCTTAGACAAAATTTAACACTAGATATGAAGATTTTAGTAAACATCTGTTCTCTAGACTACTATCAAAGCTCTCAAAGTAAAAATCTAATAGTGCAGACGTAGATTAAAATTGATAGGTTTTCGTTAAAGTGCCTTGAAAAAAAATTTTTTATCGTTAAATATTAAATTTCATTATTGTGATACGCCGAAAGATAATTAAAGATTACGCGTAAAGTTTTAAGCATTATTGAACTATTCCTTGCACTCCTTACATATCAGTGCAGAGCTGAAGTTTTACACGCTAATGATCTTTATTACGTAAACGGTAAGTACGAATATAAATGACGGCAAAATATAAATGTAACCTACATTTTACATAAGAATTCTTGAGATTTTTATATGTGCTCATTTATGGTGGAGTAGAACATTAAGACATTTTCAGGGTGTTATTAGTACAGAAGGCCAAAGAAAGTGAATATCGACGTTATTTCTGAAAATAAGATTAATCACAATCATTCACAAAACCATACACAAAAAATGTATTGTTCTTTTTTTTTAGTTAGTTACAACTTGGAAGACAAAATTAACATCAGATGCCTATAAATCTCACGCTATGTAAATGTTGTCATTGTAACCATTAACACATGGCCCTTTTGTTACGAATTCGTCTTTCTCGCTAATCTTTAAATTTGTTTGTATATCAGTCTATTTTCTGTTCCACTTTGATCGATATTCGATTACTCAAACACCAGATGCGCCGTCCAACGTTTATCAAAGTATATATATTTTTAATATTTTTTCTTTTTACGATCTCTTATAACGTACAAAGTAACCTTTTGAGTATAGTCAGACAATCCAATTTTGATATTGCTTTTAGTTTTACTAGCGTCATTATGATGCGATCAAACTTGCCATATGGTTTGAATTAAAAAAAAACAGAACAAACTATCCATTAGTTTGATAATTGATATCAAAGATAATTTATCTGCATTTACTAATTGCAGACTCACTGTCCCAATGGCAAAGTAATTTTATTTATTATTTATTCAATTAGTGTGAATGTCTCAAGGATAAGGAGTAACCAGTAATTTAGGTATATAATGAGTAAACTGAGTCACGTTATTCTGGTAAATGTCCCAGAAGACTTGAAAGAGCGAATGCTTCATTTCATTTACGATAAGCAGATAAGATAAGCGACAAATAAAGTAATTTGAATTCTTCGCTTCAGCCCTATCGTAGTTCACTGCTGGATATAGGCTTCCCCAAGTTCACGCACAATTTCAAGGTACTCCGCAGTCCTCATCCAGCACCCACGATCGAGCGAGCGATCGACTTCGTCCGCTCGGAATTTAACAAAAAAGTTATTGTTCAGTTCGCAGAGATTAAAAAAAAAAAAAAGTAATCTAAGTTACTCCTTATTACATCAGCTATCTGCCAGTGTTTGTCCCGTCAAAATTGGTCCAGCCCTTTTAGAGATTAGCCGAAACAAACAGACAGACAGACAAAAATTGTAACAAATGCTATTTTGGTATATATACCGAGTACACATCCAGTATTTAGTAAAAAGCGGTTATTTTGATACTAAAGACACTTCAATTTTATTTATTTGTATAGATGTATATATGTGTAAATCTACTGTCAGATAATTAAATATCAATATAATATACCACGTAACAAATTTGTGTGTGATAAATTTTCTGTTTAACATCCTTACGTCAGTAAACACGAAATAATTAGATTATTTTATCTACAAAATTACGTTCACAATATCCCAATAAATTACGACAACATTATACTAGAGAATATTTTATTATTACGAAGCATAAATTACTATGATAACAACTTCAATGAATATATTTTTTGTTTTAGATTCTAAGTGTAGATACACTACGCCTGTTGCAACTAATGCAAATTTATTATTATTTTTAACCTCATTAAACTTATGTTACTTTTGTGCTGGTGTACAAAAATTTTAAATAAATAAAATAAATAAATAAATATTGATATACATATATATTTATAAATAAAAAATGTTGATATATCAGTCGGCTGTTAGGTGTCCACCCGTAACACAAGCTTTAATTTTCCTGCCTTAGGAACAGAAGGTTGAGTATGTTAAAGATATTTCTTATTTATACATTGATGAGGTCACAATCTAAAATATAATTATTTAATAATTTGTTTTATAACTGTATATAGTGATACAAGTTGTCAATTTGTTGGTTAGCATTTGACGTCATGTTAAAGGTTTAACTCTAAGGTCTAACTTTCCTACAAAATTGCATGATGAAAATTGCTATCCTACGTCAGTACTGGCGTGTCAAACAGTTTTCTATCCTACAGGCTGCAGGAGACAATATTTGGGAGCGCTTGTGGGCTTTCATAAATAATAACTACTGTATTAAATAGTTATTTAATTAAAATTGTCGAGATGACCGAGCAGAAGTTCATGGTCTGATAAATGGACACTTCCACCTGGTTCACACAAGGATTGATTTATGTGATAAATTTAGGATGCTCAAAAAAGAGAATCCGCTAAATACAAAAATGATTTGTTCTAAGAACTCAAAGAATTTAAAGAGGTTCCGCATGTGGTAATCACTTCGCTCATGTACCACCAACGGTACATAACTAAGTTGACAATAACGTAATAATAATGTCAACAATACAGTCCTGGATTTATAAATAGGCCGTATAGGCCGCGGCCTAGGGGCGGCAGATTTCAGAGGACAGTTATTTGATTTCAGAGGATAAAAAATTATATATCTTGTTTCTTTTTTACGCTCTCTTTCTTAATGACTAATTCATTCATTTATTTAACATTCATTCGTTTATTTAAATAATAATTTTCCATTTGTAGTACAGGAGGCCCCTTTACTACAAATGGAAAATTATTGTTTTAGAAAGGCGTGTAACATGGAGCGACAGAAATAAAGTGGCCTACACTCATAAAAAATATAATTCCTGCACTGCAACAATGTTACAATGTGTTTCGACTCACACAACGGTCATTCTCCAATTCGGCGTTCTTTGCCTAATTACCGTGACGTTTTTTATTTTTCACTAATTTGACTTAAACACATTAAAATAGGAAACAATTCAAAAATACGAATTCAATTATTAATTTGGCATGTAACAGTTAATTGTGGTTTTCAAGATAATGAGACTTAAAAATTTTATGACTATGGTAATTAGAATTTTTTTTTATATTTAATGTAACGGTAATTATAAAATATGGTGTGTGGTTACGGCAGTAAGAATATAGCCACTCCCTCTCTTCCTGTGAGTGTCGTAAGAGGCGACTAAACGATTACACAGTTCCACTACCACCCTGGAACTTGAAAGTGCCGACAGATGGCGGGATAATCATCCAACTGCTGGTTTTGAAATACACAGGCCGAAGACGGGCAGCAGCGTCTTAGGTGCAACAAAGCCAGCCCTGTGGTCTCCAACCCGCCTGCCCAGCGTGGTGACTATGGGCAAGACACATGAGTTCACGCCACGTTTTTCTTGAAATATATTCTCTCTTGCCAGGACAAATGCGACTGATCTCATCTTGCTTTACAAAAATTTGGATGTCTTGTTTGGTTTTATCTACATTAGTCCCTATATTATTATTATTGTGTAAATACTTTGATTCTATTTCTTTATCATGACTTTGCTTTGGTTTTGGATGTAGCGTGTTTTATATTTCAGTCTTAATGCTTGCTTCCTGTACTTTTCTTTTGCTCTTCTTAGCTCCTCTATTGTTTTATCTCAAATATGACATTTCTTTATTTGTTTTATATAAATGCCTTCTAAATAACAATAAGAGTGAGATTTTTTTACGTATCGGTTTCGCGACAGTTGTCTTTGAAGATGGTGAAGTTGATGAAGTTGGTGTTGAACACAAGGAAGAAGCTCGTTTCGTAATATTCACACTTGTATCTTTATTTTCTGTCAAATGCTCATTATTGATTAATAACAAAATAACATACTTTCAGTAGAAGATGATGACAGAGCACTAGATGAGACGTGGCGTTGATGTGGTTAAAGAAGGATTAAAATTTGGTGTTTTTTTCAAAGGAACTAATTCTTTTCAAAAGAAGTCGACTGCAGAAAAATTTCGTCTTGCTGATTATCTTCTTTTTTTGATTTGGGATTTTTGGAACAATTTTGTACTCCTTTAGTGTACTTATTAGCGCAGCGAGTACGATAAATCATTGAGATGTGGTGTGACAGAGTTTCAAGAGGATCTGTTATATTGTTATCAAGCACCTCTATATCTAAGGTCACTTCTTCCTCGATTGTTTTCAATTTTCCCTTTTCCTTTTGTCTTTTATTATAGTAAGCTCTGAAATTTTCTCTACTTCTTTTTTGAGTTTCTTCCGGCTTTTGGTGACATTTCGCAGATAGGCAGTATTTTTTTATTTTTTTTTCTTGTACCCTTCTTTCTCCTTTGTTTTTTTTTTGATTGCTGATAAAAAAGGGGCATTTTTAATTCGTTCTCGGCGTTGTCGCGCGGCAAGCCTTCTATTTTCTTTGACTTCCTCTTTGGTCTTTTTGGGTTTTCCTATCCTATAAATTAAATAATTTGATGAATGGTCAGCATATAATATAGAAATATTTACGGACAATGATAATAATAATCTACGAAAACCACGGTAAAACTTTTCATTGGTACGACATCGCGGTTCGAGTTAGTAAACAAGTATTACTTTTTCATACAACGGTAATTATAAACATATGGTAATTAGTATACGGTAATTAGAAAACGATAAATTTTCTTAAAAATGCTTAAAACCGACACAGTATACAAATTCTAGATTATTACAACGTACGGAGGCCAAAGTACTGTCTCCATTTACATGATCAACTTGGGTCTATCTTAAAAATCTAGTATTAGAATAAGAACAACGGTAATTAGAAAAGTTTTTAACCAAGGCTACGGTAATTATATACTTACGTGCTTCATTGGCGGTACACTAACATAAGAGTCATACAACTGCTGATGAACCTCGGGACACACTGAGGAGACGCGATGCGTACGGTAGTGATGTGCCAAATACTTTTATTTAGGGATGTGCACTCGAGAACAGCAGAGTTTCCATTGGACATACGATTACTTCATAATAATTATTTGTAGACTGGTTCTATTGAGTTGATATTTTGTTATGCGATACACGCTGCTTAATATCGTTTAAAATGTTGAATGTATCAAAGTAAATCTATACGCTATAAAAATTACAAGCAAGTTTTAAGATTAAGTTGGTGTGCGGACACGCCACGGTAATTAGAGAACAGAGGTTCTTTGAACATAAGTTAAATTAATTTAGTCTTAATTACTTAAAACAGAAGCCAATATTTTTTTACAGCTAGGTACGGATGCTATCTAAAATATATAAAAAACTGCATGATTGAATATGATGATATTACGGTTTAATCAAGCCCGGACACGAAAAATTTGCTAATCGGAGAATGGCCGACAAATTCTATTAACTCATAACGATAGATACGGGACTTCTATAAAATTATAGCGTTATTGATCCTATAAAATAATAAGGGTAAACCTATTTACGTATCTAAACGAAAACTTTGTCCGAAACACAATGATGTTATTATCTGAACCCGTTTTCTAAGATCATATAGTTCCCTTGAGGTTATAAGTGGGTATAGTAAAATCTTAGGATAAGATTATTTGAAACTGAGATAAACTACTTACTTCCTTAACTTTCGGAAAAGAAATATAAGTATTTTTCTACAAGTCACTTAATTCGACATCATTACATAGTATAAAACAAAGTCGCTTCCCGCTGTCTGTATGATTAGATCTTTAAAACTACACAACAGATTTTGATGCGGTTTTCTTTAGTAAATAGAGTGATTCCGGAGAAAGGTTATACGTGCATAATATAGAAGAGGACCACTAATAGTTTTAGAGGTTTCTAATGTGAATTCGTAAATAAACACATTTTTTTGCGCTTACATTTCAAATATTTATTTTATATTTAGTATCAGCATGGCAACCGTGCGAAGCCGGAGATAGTCGCTAGTAACATATAAGTATATCGAAATAAATAACTTCGATATTTCAAAATTCAATCAAATCAAAATCAAAATGTATTATGATTTTACTTTAAATATTAATTACTTTTATTTATTTTTATGTTATTAATTATTTATTATTATTAATTAAATTTTATTTATTATCTTCTAATAATTAACTACTAATTAACTACTTCCTAATACTTACGACTGCTCCACTGTGTAGAAATGGACATACTGCTAGACTGTCCTGATAACTGTATATATACTAAGTGCGCTTGAAAACATTGATAGCGCGATTCAGGCTCAGTTCGCTTAATTTCTTTTAGGCTATCCTGATTTGGTCCGGACCGGGTCCTGATCCAGTATGCCTTACCATAGGTGATCCTTACAAAACTTGATTGTATTTTTCATCAGACTGTCCTTATCTGGACCGGACCGGGTCCTGATGATCCAGTATGCCTTATCATACTTGATTATTTTTACATCGGGCTATCCTTGTCTGGACCAGACCTGGTCCTGATAGAGCTTGCCGGATCTGGCATACCTAATTCTATCCTGATCCGGTCCAGATACATGATCTGGTTTTTGGATCCTTTTTTCTAGTTGGGTGATTGAGTGCCTGGCCTTGGTTTAATTTTTTTTGTTTTATTTATTAGGTTCACTAACGATTTACATATACAACACAGGTACGTAATTCATATATATACAGTTCTTAATACATTGAGACTGTGCAAAATCGTTTAAAAACAAACACTACATGCACATAGGATATCATAATATATTTCCATGTAATTGAACTTTACATGAAGTCACAACGTTGGAACTACCTAGCTAGTTTGGTTAGTTGAAGTGGTCGGGGTTACAACAAAAAAAAAAAAATAGTCAAAAATATATTAAATATGTAACGTAAAAAAAAAATTAACTTGTGAAATTAAATGCAGGCTAGGCCGCGAAGCACGTATAGCTTAGTCCTAATTGATGTAAATCTATGGAAAAAATAGTGATAATAATTTATTACACGCACTAATTAGTTCATGACGATGTATTAATTTTATTAATTATCAAAACGGCGCGCCTCGCGCTAAGGTGTCAGGTGTGTGTAATGATTATTGTTTGGCCATTAGCAAGATTAAGAATTTTGGTAATTTAGACACATCACTCATATAAAGTAACATACATTTAGTTATAAGCTCTAGATTAAAGTATCACTTCATAATTTTATTTGTTAATTAATTATTTAATTTAATAGGTTGACTTTGCTTATTATTGACATTAATAAATTATTGACATGAATTCTATTTAATCGATTACTAAATATTGTATATTTGTGTGTATTTTGATATAATTATCCTATGTTTTATTATTTTCCTATGTTTTATTTTTGGTTTTTTCTCTGTTTCTTAATTATGTTTATATTCTGCTGTTTAATTGTATGGACTTTGTCTGAAATAAAATTATTATTATTATTATTATTATAAAATTGATTATAGTGTTTTTTTATAAGTTTTGTTTTTTATCCTAAATAATGTTCTAGTTTTATAGTATTTAGTACCTGGGTGACCGAGCTTAGCTCGGTATTTTTAGTAAATCGTGTTTTTTGGAAATCTACTTAAATACGAATTGCATATTTATAAAATATGAATAATATTTTTATTTACCGACAATAATAAAAAATATAAATAAATATAAAAAATCAAAAATCAAAAAATTATTAAAAAATAATAATGATAAAATATGAATAATATTTTTCGATTTTACGGACATAACAATAAAAAGTAAGAACTGGCTATTTAAATAAAAAATAACAAGTGCAATTTGAAAAAAAAAGGAGAAAATATCGATCTGGAAGCTTTGAACCGCGGTCTTTTCGGTGAGCTATTACAACTTTATTGACAAGTGCGAAATTTACCTTCGTATTGTTGATATTTTTTCATTGTCTAAAAACTGGGATAAAACGACATTTTCTATATATGAATCCTAGCTAGATTTATTTATCTCCCCCGAAATCCCCTACATAATCAATTTCATTATAATCGTTGGAACCGTTTCCGAGATTCAGATTATATATATATATATATATATATATATATATATATATATGTTATAGTGTTATTTTTACTATCTTCATACATCATGTGGGCGAACAGTGGGTTAATCTAGCAAACAAACTACGTCGTCAATCCCATAGCCATCGTTTTAATTATTTTCACAAATTGCTTCTCTATCGTACGACGCCGCCGCGCCGAAATTCCTTTTTTTTCGTTCTGAATTAATTACTGTCTCTGACATATTCATATATATCGAATTTTGCTATCCTAAGCAATGTTGCAATTTATTGTTTTCTAGGTAAGTATAATTAAAATGTTGCTTAGGAGGTTGTATTTTACGAACACTTAAACATACATAAATATTAAACCAATAACACAGCGTAAAAACTGCTTTTTACAATAGCGTGAAGGGAAATTTTAGTATGGAAAGTTTTGATGTAAATGTATTTATGACATTTGAAGGAAATAAATCTCGAGGGATATCTCTCGGGGGTAATGAAACATCGATGAAGATGAAGATGATTATTTGAAGACTGTTTTACCCTCACCGTAAATCGTTATCATGACATTATCTACAACGGAAATTTCCAAACGCTACCAGCAGTTGAGTTCGATTCATTGTGGCTATATATGTATCTAATATGTAGTTGAATAAGCTTAAAAAAAATAATGCAAAGTTGCCATTTTAAGTTACTGACGTGTATATATTTTTACTTTACTTACGTAATAGCGTATTTTCTAAGAGCTATTTATTCCTGCTAACTTGATCCTATTTAGCAGTTGAAACACAGGTAGAAATTTATTGTTACAATTTCATGTCTATGAGGTAACATCAGCGTCCATAAGAAATGATGGACTTGCTAAATATAAAATTTATTGAATACACAAATTGCATTCCTACAAAAGTAACCCAGCTGAAAGCAACCTCCTCATTTTAAACGAGATTTTAATTGACAAAATGTAATGATGCCATTTCGTTTAAAAACAGAATGTCCACCAAAGTCATTCATAATTGGCCCTTACCCACCTCCTCTTCTAGAACATTTGGTATTCAACAAAAACTATAAAAAAGTTATCGAAATAAGTGTTTTCTTGTGACTTTCCACTTACGAATATTGAAAACTATAACACACAGCATATACAAGTAATTTACACCGGTAATAATATTTTGTATACATTTTGCCTCTTATTTTGCTTCTCACCCTCATATTTGACTGTATTATTTTTCTTTTAAATAATTGTGTTAATTATACTTTATATGTGTAGATTTGTTCATTATAATTGTAGATTTATACATAGTGTATAATAACTACGATTAATTAAACCCCTCCGCATTGCTGTACATGGACATTTGGCACGAAGACTCGTTCGAACAATAACCGTATCTGACAGACGCTGTTGGTCGCTTAATTTGGTACTTCAAATCGATTATGAAGTTTATTTGTTCTGGATTACTTTTAAAATATATAAAAGATTCCGTAATATTGTTTAAAATTAAGTCTTAAAATGACAATAATCCTAGTTTAGTGATACGTGCATGTATTCGCGTAAGACGTTTTGGGTTCGATCACTGTTCGGAGCAGATATTTGTATATATACAAATATTTCTTTCTAGTCTGAGTATAGTGTTCTTTTTGTTTTCTCCACCATATCTTATAGTTGATCACGTGAGGCTCTTTGTCTCGTTTGTTATCGTAGAGAGAGATGATCTGCCAACCCACAACAAAACGGCAGTAGACTAAAGTAAGAAAAATACCATGGAGTCATTTATACTTCTCAATACTAAAAAAAAATTATATTCGCATATAATATATATATATTTAATATGAATATGCTTCTATTTTTCTTCCTTGTTAAAATTGGTAATCAAATATTTGATTGAATTTAAGACCGTTTATCTAAGCGATTGGCCTGGAATTCGGACCACACGACACTTTATTACCAATGCAATGATTAATTAACAAAAACACCGACCCATCTCCTTCCTGTTTTTTCCATTGTGAGTGACATTGGCGAAATCATCCGTGCTATCTTGGTGCTAAGTGAAAGTCGTTAAATAATAATTAAAATAATAATTAACAAAAAAAAAATGCTAAAAAAAAACAGGAAAAATTTATAATTAAATATAAAAAGAACTGTTTAGTTTATTTATTTTTATTTTACTATTCTCAGTAAGTGACCGAAATTAACCACCTCTTTATTTTTTGGATTCATTTTTACAGTATTTATTGCTTAAAATAATATTACAATAAAGTTCACACGAGTAGTGTATTCAAGAATTCCTAGACAATAATAGAGATTTCTAAAAGGTACTGATAAATTATTGGAATTATTCAAATGAGCTTCAAGAACTCATTTTTATCACAATAAATAACATTTACTTACTCCTACTGTGGTTCATAGGAAATTAATGAATTGTGAAAACTACTTATCTTATATGCATACATAGAAGATATTTATAATCAACATATAATTATTTAATGATTTTGTATTTTAAGTACTAGCACCTCAAAGTCGATTTCGCTTGTTCGATTTTGGCTGTTCTTTATATTATTAGTTTAATTATAATTCTTATATATATAAATACACACACATATATATACATGTATATATATAGCGCCTAGACATGGGCGGCTTGCGATCGCTTCCCGTTCGGGATGGATTAATGTACTTACGAATATTTCTTTCCAGGTTTAGATGTGTATCCTTGTGGGCCTACCGTGCTTGCGTTAAAATGTCGGGCCCGGTTGTTATCATAAATACATACATAGTGATGGATTGCTTCTAGTGTCGCAGACGTCTACTCGTATAACCTACGGTAATCGCTTACCATCAGGTTGTTTGCCGACCTGGTAAAATAAAAATAAAAGGAAAAATAAGAGGCCTATGCCCGTCAGTGAAATGTTAAGGGTTGAATCGTGACATATATATTATATAAAGAAAAGACATTGATACAGTCGGTGGGAACCAATGAAGATTAGAAATATACTGAATGATCCAATAATAATTTCTAATCGAGACCTTTGTTTAGCGCAACAACGTTAGTTTTATTGTACTTGTATTAGTCTATGTTTAAAGTAAAGCTGCCGTGAATTCGAAATTTAAAATTCTGCAGAGAAGAATCGGCAAGATATTTTCAATTAAAGAAACACTGTTTTTTTTTACAAGATTAGTAAAGTCTTGGCTGAAATTCAACATCACTAAATCTACAAATCTTTATCACTAATATAATCTAGAACGGAATAACATATCTACAGTTTTATATATTCCTTTAGATTGTGTGTGTGAGTGTTTTTTTTGAGTGAGTTTTGAGTGTTTATTTGACTGTAAATGTAAGTGAGATGTGAGTGTTTATTTGACTGTAAATGGATCAACTATTAACATGAGTAATTGATTGTATTAAATCCAATTTACGAACATAATATTATTCTATCGTTGTATATAATGTTATCTTGCATTTTTTTTTTGTAAAATTATGTGTCGACTTAGTGTGTGTGTTTGCCGAAACAAGCGTACGGTTCACCTGATGGTAAGCAATTACCGTAGCCTATAGACGCCTGCAACATAATAAGCATCGCGCTCGGTCCACATTTTAAGCAGGATATTTCCTGCCTTTTGTACCTTAATCGAATAGTCTAGAAGTAATTTTGTGAAACAAACTAAATTGTTTTAAATTCTTACTAACTGATTGTTTAAACTAATTGTTTTATAATAATGATTTTGATGCTAATTTTAAATCCAAATTCATATAAATAATAACGTTTGATATACGCACAAGTTCGAGAATTCTTAAGGCAGTAACTTAATTCCTAACTAAAAATGAATACAATATATTTTTATTCATATAACACTTACGAATAGAACCCAAAGAGCTAAACTAGAAAAAAAAGTGTGTGCAAAGTGTTCGGCTTTTGGTTCTTTAGGTACTTAGTAAATGCGGAGCTGTAAATTCATTAATGTTTATACGGTAGTAGTAATAGTATCTAATATCAAACTATTATTTTGCCGCAAGCATTTTGCAACTTTAAAGTAATTATTTCAGTATTTTGTTGAACATTTCACTAAAATATGTTTTATGAAAAAAACGTAGAAAAACATTTACTTCAGTCGTGTGGTCTAAGGCTTCTTATTCACTGTTTGGTAAAATTTTATCATCATCATCAAATAAAATACAATCTAAATATAAGCACAAAAATGTACGTAAGTCATATTACAATATGAAGCCGTTTATAGAAAATAAAATATAAAACATCAACAAAATCTTTTGTCATCTTATTTTCCTTCGTAAGATACTAGGCTAAATAAAAATAAGCTTGTTTTTTACTATTATATCGAAAGAAAACTCAGATTAGCCTCACTTGATCCCCATACAAACAACTTGTACTGGTGACCTAAAGAATCACTAAGCGGACGTATGAAGGGCCTATTATCTAGGACTTAAGTAGTTAGGGACTGATTTTTAGTACATTCCCTTTTATTACGAAAATTATTTGAAAACGGGATATTTACCATGTTTTATTATTTTCGCTTTGCGGAGCTCGATATTTCGACATTGAATTCGAATCAAATCTCGTGATCAAGACATTCGAAGTCAATGTCGAAATATCGAGCTCCGCAAAGCGAAAATAATCAAACATGGTAAATATCCCGTTTTCGAATAATTTTCGTAACAGAAGTAACTTTGTTAATCTAAAATCTTATATTCCCTTTTATGTCACATTTATTTGATGATACTATGAATAAAAATTATATCAAATAAAACGGTTATATATTTACTTGGACAATGAATTATTTTACCTGTATTATGACGCTTTAAGACGAAAGGACTGGTCCACAAGCTTAAAGTCGCTCAACGTGCAATGGAACGGGTTATGCTTGGGGTTTCTCTCAAAGATAAATAAAGAAAGATAAAGTTGAAGTGGCAGTGGGCTGGTCACCTGGGTCGATGACCGTTGACGCAGATGTGTCCCGGAGTGGAGGCTGCGTGTTGGCAAACGCAGTGTAGGACATCTTTCGGCCTACTGGACCGACGATCTACGTAAGATTGCCGGTGAAGGCTGGATGAGGATTGCGGAAAACCGGGATGTCTGGCACAAACTTGGGGAGGTCTGGTTGAATAATGATGTTTATTTGTTTTTTTTTTATTATTATTAAGACATACATTTTAGATATAAACTAAAATTTTAGTTCAAGGGACATATACCAATTAAGTCTTCACATACAACTGGACTGAACCATACAAATACAAAAACATTAAGAACAATAATAACTTTTCAAACACATAGATTTATCTAAATTTAGCCATATATACGTGTTACCACTAAGTCCAGGATAAGATTGGAAGCACCAATATAGATCATTAGTGTCTACAGGTACGTAACTAGTCATTTATCTATTAATATCTTATTCGAAGGCACGTAGTCCATGCGGTTAGTTCATAAACTATATTGTTGTCTGGTAAATTACCTTCCCGAGGATATACTTGTATAATTTACCTGTGACTTTGCGCTTAGGGTCTGTTTCATTGATTAACGTTAATGTTATTTGATATAATTATTACGGTATACAACTGACAAAAGTTTAGGAGGTGCTATTCCTTTTCCTCCATTGAACTCCACTTTTTTATGATAATGGAAGAAGAAGACTTGGAGTTGTGAATCTAAAAATTATAATTTATTAATTGAAGTGGAACAGGCGATGCTGGCTTGTTTTACCTCCTGCTATTAAAGTCTCTTCGTAACTTATGGGTAGGATAAACTTTATCGAAAATGGGTAAAACAGACCCCTTAATATGGTTATGATACGATTATCCAACAAAATGAAGTAGGTAGTCAAGATTGAACTTGCATCGGCGACGCCCCACGTTCGTCTTCTATTACTTTTCAATTCATCGTCATAATAACTCATATACTTTTCAATGATTCTTATAACAGATTTTAGTTTACTTAATATTACGATAGTAATTGTAATAAGGATCTCATTGTAATCATATTAATATCTGATTAGCCTATAGCATAACACTGCTTGGGATAGCCCTCTTTTTTCGTGTAGGAGTAGGGTCAGAGCTTAATTTACTACGCTGCTCAACTGCGGGTTGGCGGATTGAGCTCAGGTGTGTACGATAATAAATTATAGTTTAAAAAAAAAAACTAAAAAACCACGCTTTTATTAACTGACTTCAAAAAAGGAGGTTACTCAATTCCACCGTATATACTTTTTTATGTATGTTCGGAGATAACTTCGTCTTTTATGAACCGATTTTAATAATTCATTTTTTGTTGGAAAGGGGATATCCCTGGTGTAGTACCATAATAAGGAAACCAGGATCTGATGAAGGAATCCCAGAGAAATCGAGGGAAAATCTCGAAAACCCGCATTACTTTTTACTGGATTTACCGATTTTAATGATTATTAAGTTAATCGAAAGCTGATGTTTATCATGTGGTCACATTTTAATTTCATCGAGATCTGATTACAACTTTTGGAGTTATCTTTGATAATGCGTATTTACTTGACTATTTCGTTTACCTACGTTGTATTACTTGTCGATATAATTGAAGTCGGTTTTTTTCGTTTGCCTGCAAACACAATTATAAGCTAATCGAACTAAAAAGTTGAAAATAATTTTTAATTACAAAGAGTTTATATTACAGGAGTAGATGACCGAACAATCAATCAAAATTTTTAAGTTTTTTTTTTTTTTTTAACTATAATTTATTTCTTATTTTTTAGTTCGATTTTTCAATTAATTATTTGTGGACATGTTATAGTATTGAAATGCCTTACGAACTATTTCGTAATCTATAACAATGAATCTATAATAAGAATAATCTATTATAACTATTCTACGCGGAACGAAGCTACGAACTTACGCCACGCGAAGCGGGCGGGAAATAGTTAGTAAGGAATAAACAAGATAAAAATGCTACTAGCCAGAAAAAGTATCTGCCTCCGTTGTGCTGTGCCGAGTGGCCCGAGCGAAAGAGTAAGTCCGAAACTGCAGGCATGCGCAGATCGCGCGCTAGCTTTATCTCTCTTACTTCCTTACAGAGGATCCACTAAAGAATTTATTTATCCTGGCGGTACTAATAAGGATATTGGGAAACTGTTATTAAATTATTGCATTGTCATCGGTCCTTGATACGTGTGCAAGGGTTCAAATTAATTAAACTTCTGGAAATCGGTGAAAATTATGCTCAATTATTCCATTACATACATACAACCCAATCTAATAAAAGCGTGGTGAAAACTGAGACCGACAGCCTAACGGTTTCTCCGAGAAACGATCAAGAGACCCACAATGACAGACACCCAGACCGAAAACAATAATTTGCATAAATACTAATGTTCATCTCGAACAAGTACTATCTCACTAGAGTGTACGTCGGCATTAGTATAAAGAAAAGTAAATAAATATAGAAAATATACATATGTAGGAAGGAATACATATATTGCACTCTAGAACAAATAAATTCAGCATTTCAAATAAAACAATACAAGTCAAAATAAATATTATCTAGCTTTATAACATTTTTCAAATCAAAACATAATACGATCTACTGCGACGTCTCGACATCACAATACCGATATGTTGTATAAATATAATAAAACTTTATCGAAGCAAGATAATCTCTAGGGAATACAAGATCAAACTACTTTCAAACTTTCAGATATTAGAAGTCTCTCCTATTTGTTTTGTACCGTCGCTACACTTTCGAAAAAGTCAAATTGCGTTTTTTTTTTCAAATATTATCTTGAATGAACGAACGCTCACAGCTCACTATATTTTGGATAGACTATATAAGGTAAGAGATCTTTTACGTAGATAAGCTACATACTTGCTGAATTTCGATATAATCAAAATTTGTTAAAATATTTTAAATTAAAAATAACGATTTACTACTAATTGTAAGTTGACAAGTACCTACATATTTGAAAATACAAATATCTTTGCTTGTTAACGTGTACAAATGTACATGTATTAATTTATATTCTGAGTGTAATTCATGAAAGCTGGGAGGTCCTCCAGCTCGTTGGACCTACGATCTCCGTAAAATTGCCAGTTTAGGCTGGATGAGGATTGCAGAAACCGGGATGTATGGCGCGAACTTGGGGAAGCCTATGTCTGTGGACTGCAATAGGCTGAACTGACTGACTGACTGACTTCGTTTTGTGTCTCTGAGAATATAGGTAGTAATCATAGAGATCTGGTCGTTATCGTTACTCATAGTAGGGAAAGTATCCACACATTCATAGTCGAATTTTTAGTAGTGTGTAAGCAACATGATGGATAAAGCACCAAACCCTTCTTTTAAGGTAGCCGATACCTTGCCTAGCATTTTGAAATTTATAGGTTGATTTGGTTCGACTCAGTTCACACAACGACTTAGTTTAAATTAATTGAAAGCATTCCAAGATCTTTTACGTGGCCCCTGGCATTTGACAGTTCTGGTATATCCCATAAAGTTACTTATGACCTTCGGCTAAGACACTTTGACATTTCGCTCTATAACCGCCGACTGCTACTTGACACTGAAGAACCCTGTCAGGTTATATGGATTACGTGGACTTACTCATGTAGATCTAACGTTCTTGAAGTTTCTCCAATACGGCAAATATGCTCTGATCACAACAGATTCATTACGTTAGTAGTAGATATAGATATTTCTAATGATTTGATTAGAAAAAACCTAACTGCACATTTCTTTTCATTATCTTCCACATAACTTGCAAACTTGTTAAGTTTATTGTTATAGTTTTTTAGATCATAAATCCTATTTTTTTCTATATTACCTATTGCGTGAGAGTATGTAACGTGAACTCACTTTTTTTTTGTATTTTTATCCTTTTGACTGTATAGTATGACGAGTAATGTACTTACATGTAATTGGCATGCATACTACCTTAATATTGTATAGAATAACTTATTGTAATGTAATATTTGTAACGCTGTTGGTATGTCTGTACAAATATATATAGTATAAATAAGTAAATAAAAAAATTACAGCAGTAAATGCAAGAAGCATTGTACTTAATTCCATTTTTGTTTTGTACAGTTATTAAAAATTTACACTTGTTTATTATGTCTACAACGAAATAACTAAGTGTTACGTGTCTGCGGTAATTTTATTGGGATACAGGAAAATTGATGGCTGTACGCACGAATGAACTCAATCCTAATTTTCCACTAGATCAACATTGATACATAACGATGTGTAAGATGTAGCTTTCCGAAGTGATAATCTGACAATTGGCAATACATGAGAAAATATAAAATAAAAATTAAAACTATTATTGAACTTTACGTTTAATATTTTAATTCATAATGTTGTTACGTTTTTTTTTAAATATATTTAATGGTATTGCTGGCATTTATAGAATCGAAATCAAACTCAAAAACAGCTTTATTCTTTATTTAGCCACTTTTGTACCGTGTCCCATGCACGGACCGTTTGATTTGGGCAAATATTTTTCGTTATCACTATAAAAAATATATTCGTTGTGTTCTTATTAGTCATAATGTTGCCATTGAGTAATTAGGTTAATGAGCAATGATCACATGAAATTTTGATATCTATGATCGACAGGCTCACAAATGTTCATAAGATTTTGAGAATTAAATTCATACGAAATCCTACCACTTTTCCACGATCGCTTAAAGTTGTTATTGTGCTTTTGCTATCAGTTTCGTATTTAAAATGATGAAAATCTTTTTTAAAACTGGCAGTCATTGGAAATGCATTTCTGGGAAACGTTTTTTATTCTCTTTTTAAAATCCGATAGCTTTTGTATCTCAAGCAAACAAAAACAAACGAAATAAAACATTCGATAACAAAAATTTTATTAAACTAAATTTACAAAAATAAAACTTATTCTTGAAATACAATAAACCTAAATGGCTAAGCGTATAAAAGAGCAATGAATTATTCTCGATTTTATTTTAGTATTAGCAAATAAATCTCGAATAAAACATTTAAGAAAGATATTTTTAACATTTACTTTTTTAATCGTGTCAATTTTCATAAGGATTAATCAGTGACTTGATTAAAGAAGACTGCTTTTCGAGATTTATATTCTTTAAATATTTTATTATCTTTAATTATGGATTTTTAATGAGTAAGGACAATTCAATGAAGAATAAATAATATGCTAATTATATTTTAAATAAATACTATCCTCTTGTACTTAATTTGTATAAAATCTTTTCCTCCCAATGGGACCTTTAACCATACATTGGTCAAGAACAAAGATGTTAAGAATACAATAAAAATGTACTGAAAGTACCTAGTTTGTTTTTATTATGGCTACTTTCTTGGCCTCTATGCTTAGAGCATTACTAATGAACAGAACGCAATGTTACGTCTATAACATACGTTTATGGGTTGGGGAAAAAAACGTGTTGTATTTTTTATTCAATTCTCTAATGATAATCTCGCTTTATATACCTCAACACTTCTCTAACTGTTATACGATTTCTGGTACAGTGAATGCAGCGCCAGAAGAGAACATCCTTCTCCTACATGGAGACATAGACATATGCCCAGCAGTGAGGTGTTACAGGCTCAATCGAAATTCAGTGCGCTTATGAAACTTTCAATTCTTAGCATTTAGATTGTTCTCGCGGTTTTGCGGTTCTAAGAAAAAACGTAAATATCTGGACCTGACGCACGAGATTGTCGACATGTGGGATGTGAGGCCCGCTTAAACTCATCCACATCGTAATATTTGCCAACAGTTTGATCCCGGTTAACCTCGCTCACCATCTGAGGCAACTAGGGATCCGGGAAGGTTCGCTCGCAGCCAGGATGCAGAAGGCGGTGTTGCTTGACTCGGCCAGGATTGTCCGCCGATTTTTCAGCCTACAGCCCTATCCCCAGCGGGGCGTAATCCTTCTCCGGCTTATATTTATATATGTAATTGTAAGTATATGAAAATTTATCATATTATTTATATAAGTACCTATTTATTATATTATGTGTCTATTATATATTGAGCGGGTCAAGTGACATCCAGTTAAATAGTAATAATACTCTTTATTATACACCATTACAAGAAGCAACACAATAATAACATAAGATGAAAGATGTACAAAGGCGGTTTATCGCTAAAAGAGTGATCTCTTCCGGACAACTTTTGGGCACGAAATAGAAATTGGCGTTAGCAAGTGAAATTATATTAAAATTTAAATCACAAAGAATTTAATTATTTGTTAATAAATCGTATATCATTCTTACAACGTTGTTATGTACTTTTTGCGTGTTGTGCTTATATTCCTGTTTATTTATATATTAATACGTGAAGCAAAAACTTTGTACCCCTTTTTACGAAAATTGCGCTGACATAGGAGTATGAAATTTCGCACACTTATAGTTTATATAGAGAAGAAGTGTAGAATGGTATTTTTTTAAATTATGCATAAAAATATACTAAATTAATTTAAAAAAAAAAACATTACACACACTACCATGAATTCCACACACACGTATATACTCTTTTTGTTGATTGTCAAGTCTGTAGTCAAATAGAAAAATTAAAAAAAAAGTTTATTTATTTTCATAATTTTTTGGTTTTCTTAAATTTAAATTTTTTATTTTGGTGGAATTTCGACATCTAGGCGACCACTAGTTATAAATAATAAATAAATAAATAAATATCATACAACATACACACACGGTCGACTGTTCCTATAAGCAAATTAATGCTTGTGTTACAGGTAACAGCCGACTGTCATAAGATATATTAATTATATTTGCATCCTTGTCCAGCTTTAGTATATGTTATAATGTCCTTCACTATGTCGATGAATAGATTGCTTAGAGACTAGGCCGACGATAGAATTCAAAACACAAGCATTTTAGTGCCGTATAACTTTTATTACTACTAATTCGTGGTATAAAATAAAGAATATTCACACAGATCACTTCTTCACATTAGAACACTTTCTAGCGATACGGAACTCTTCGTGTAGGAGTTCAACTCGAACCTAGTTTTTTTATTCCTTTAATGATTCATTAATTAATATTAAACAAAAAAATATTGTTTCTGGCAGTATTCCGGCAGAAGATTTCGCGTGAATAAAATATTTTCAAGAAAATTAACAAGTGGAAAATACGGATGAGTGTCTCTTTAGATTATGACAAATATAATTATCTGTTGTCGTGACTAAAATGAGTTCTTACTGCGTGACTTCGATTTTTTAATAACGGTGTCAATTTATTAGAATTGGACATGTGTAAGGGTCTCTCATTTTTTTACCTTTAGCTTAAGTATCAATTTTACGTACATTTTATATTTATATACATATTTACATTACGTTCATATTTTTCAAATCAGTGTTCAATAAAGACCAGCGCGATGTCCTTTTATCATTTCCTCATCTCGATCTTGGCCACTCACAACAATCTGCAAGGAGTAGTTTACATTTAGCCCTACACTTGTTTCTTTATAAGACGATGTACCAAAAGAGGTGTACCCAGGTCGTAGTGTCAAAACCCAGGCTATGGGTGGCATGTAAGCATTCCATAGTTGTATCGTACAGATTGTTCAACTCAAACAACGATTGTTTGTGTATGGTTGGTTGATTTAAGAAGAAACGAAAACGTAGAAAAAATCCCTGAGAATATTTGCGCCATTCCATTAAAATTCGTTCATTTCTTGAAATCAAAGCAAATATTTTCCTGCAATTTAAAAGGTCCCTGTTTTATCGAGTTTCAAGTTAATAAAGAAACAGGATGTATGTACGCTCGTCTTTTAAAAAAGGTACTTTATAAGGTAATTTAGGAGGCAGAACATCGTTTCGCACAATTACACAGAGTAAAATTTATTATTTATATTTTTTTTATAAAAATTAGCTCTCACGAAAATTGAATTAAAATATGATGTTAAATTTAACAGCTCTACTTTCATATATATTTTAAAACTAGAAATGCATGAAGTAATATTATTATTTTACCAATTACGTAAAAAGAAATCTAATACCATTTTCAAGCTATTACGATGGCCAACAAGAATATGATCGGCTAAATTAAGCTACAGATGCCTATAACACGAGGAGCACTACAAGCACGTTCGTATATCCCCAAGCATACTTATTTACGATTTTTTTTTTCAATAAATTAAACACAAAGTTGCAAACTGACGTTAGTTTTTTTTATACCACTAGGTCGACAACCAAGCGTACGGCTCATCTGATGGTAAGAGTAGCTTATAGACGCTTGCAACACCAGAAGCATCGCAAGCGCGTTGCCGACCCAATCCCCAATCCCCCCAGAAGCTCTGGTCACCTTACTCACCAACAGGAACACAATACTGCTTGAAAACAGTATTATTTAGCTGTGATCTTCTGTAAGGTCGAGGTACTACCCCAGTCGGGCTGCTCCATATTTTGAGCAGGAAATTCCTGCTGTGACCTACCTCCTCACCTCAGTTAAAAAAGTTAGTTTTTATGGCCACCACGTATGTAAATCAGAGTTACAATTCCATTAGTAATGTTTATATTAAAAAATTAAAACAAATACTTTAACGGAGCATATTGTGTACCAACCTTCATTATAATTTCAGAAAGCAATTGTCTTTTCCAAACATTGGTAAATTGTAAGGGAACAACGTAATTTAAATACACGAAAATGTATATTATAACATTTTCTTATGTCTTTAAGTAAAATGAAACGTTTTTATATTACTTAATATATTTCTCATAAAGACAAGTTTTATTTAAGAGAGTATATATGTTTTAAGTGGGTTTAACACAATTTAATAAAAATACTTGTAACTATTTAAATATGTACAGTTTTATTTTTGTGTTATTTATATTATTATTTATTTTATTAATGTGTGGGACATTAGGAATTCTAAACATTTTTGAATATCATATCAAAAATTGACCGCTCCAGCGGGGATCGAACCCGCGTCTCCAACTGACCGTGTCAGTGCTCTAGCCAATTAAGCTATGGAACGATGTACCCGCTAGATCGAAATTTTTGATATGATGATTTTTATATTCGGTTTAAGCGAACCGTGGCAATATTCATAAGTAGAAATGATTTGTTTATCCGTTTAAAGTAACAAAATATTGATTGTACAAAATACAGCTTAAATGTTTTAAGTTATTCTTTCAGTTTTACACATATATAATATCCAGCATACAAGGTAACGGAAATTAAATAAAATTATTTACCCAAACTACTATGTACTTACTTTTTTTATTAATATTACACGAAAATGTGAAGAGTATGAAGCGTTTGAGTTTGATTTTTTGAGAATAACAATATAGGATATCTTGCATTAATAATTAATTAATTAATACTATCATAATTTGTCTAAATTAAAAGTATTTACGATAATACTTATAACTTTTATAAAAGTCGTTAAAATACAAAACAGTTAAGACATAAAGGAATAAAAAGTATTTTTAATCGTCATTGGAACATTCTTTCCATAAAAAAAAAATAATAATAATAATATTTGTGTACTTTGAACTTTAGGTAACATTTTAAATGTATTCAGATAACTTATATAGAGATCTTTCCATTGGAATATTATTCACTGGTTTAAAATCATATGAATGCTATTTAAGAAAATTTTAGTCCGAATATGCTTTCGAAGTATTGCTTACTTATAAATTCATCTCATGCGAAACATCATGAGGAAACGATGTCATAGAAAAAATTCTGAGTCATAAATTCACAGTACAGCGTCACGTATCAAGTTTTAATCCGGGTTATAAATGACGTTTGTAAGTCGTTATAATGCAATAAAATAAAATAAAAAGTGTGTTTGCCGGTTCCAATACGCTACTGGAATGAACTCTTTAAGAATGATTATGATAATATATTAACGAAGATAGAACACAACTCCTCCTACATTATACACGCACGTGTAGCGCGGTAAATCGTCACTGCCAGCGTTTCACAAGATTTCACTCCTCATACTTTTTTATACTACGGATTTTATATTACTTCTTAAGGAGTATAAACTGCAATAAACGACGGTAATAATATCATTGAATCGTGCCAAATTAACTAGCAACTTGCCACGTAATCTGCTAATATATGTGGTTCCAGTTACAATTAATTGCGTTTGTTTTCAAACAAAACGCTATTTGAACTTCAATTTACACTGGACAGTAATGAAACGAACATCGTCAAAGTAATCAAAATCAAATAATTAAAACCTCTCGTTAGATTTGGCTCTCATTTAAACGAGAAGACACCACAAGTACCTTCTTTGAAGCAAAAAAAAGCAATATCAAAATCTAGTGTATTGTTGTTGGTTTATTTAGAATAAAATACTATTACTTGTATCACTGTATTTTATTAATGTACAAATATATTATCTAGTTATGAGCTAGTTATAAACATGTCTCTCTGTATTCCGGCTATATTTTATATGACAAGGACGACACTTTCGGCTGCGTTCAGGAGGACAGCGTAAGGCTGCGTTCGCTATAGCTACATCTTTCCCCTTTTAAAAAAAATTATATAAACTTATTAACTGTATAATGATTGCCCTGATTATTTTCTAAGTGACAACCCTATTTATTTAAAGAAATATTCAACTTTTCTTCCCCTTTGACTCAAGAGAATGTAAACTATTTGCATCGGAATGGGGTTTTAAGTTCACTTATTCTAGCCCACAGTATCCCCTGTCGAACGGAATGGCAGAACGTGCTGTACAAATAGAAAATATTATTTAAATGTTATGATGGTAACATTGACTATAGAGTAGCATTGTTACAATATAGAAGCAGCCCAGTATCTGGTACACATTTTTCTCCAGCACAATTATTAATGAATAGAAACTTAAAATTAAAATTTGCTATCGCTACATCTAGAGAAGTAGCAAAAACTTATAAAGTAACACACACCGAAAAAATCGTATTGAGAATCACCACTTTGCTTAAAATCAGTTAAACACGCTAATTAGCACTAGTCTCCCTGATTTTGACGAGCATTTTCAAAGTTGTTTCAGACTGAACACTTGTACAGCCTCTAAAGCCGGAACAACCTTGTAATTCGAACACAATACATAGACGAGGGATATGATCTATGCAAACGCTGTTCCTATTAGAGTATATTATACATTCGTTTCTTATTTTCTTGTATAATAGATAACAGACGTGCTCTAATAATAGACACATACCACCTGCAGTGTTTTATTAAAAATAATAGGAGCAAAAGATCGTAACTTTAAATTATGCATTTTACTGGGAGCGTTCGTTTTATAGCAGAAAAGTTGTTAAATCCTTCTTGGACGTCTTACAAAGACTTACGTCAAACGGAACGGTCATAATTAAAAACTTATACCAGTAGTCGTTTGGTCATATCATTCTTTGGGCGTGTCTATAATAAATATTATAGTATAGTATAATATAGTATGCTTTTATACCATTTGGGTGATAAACGAGGTCACGTTCTGCTCATTGTTAAGCGGGTAATACAGACTACGGATCCCTGCAATATGACATAATTATCTACCTCCGATATTCTCCCCAGGAGCTCTGGTTACACCACTTACCTGCAACATTGCTTGAGAGCAGTATTATTTGACGGAGATCTGTAAGTTTGAGGGACTACCCCAAATCGGCTTCTCTAGATTTTGAACAAGATATTCTCGCTGTTCAGTATCGCACTTACATCCCATATATTCAGTGCTGTGAAATGACGATTTTGGAGTGATTTTATCACATGAAAACACTAAATATATATTATAAAAACAATTACAAAAAGTTATTTTCATTTCTTGAAACATTATTTCAAAGAAACGTAACACGACTGTTCGCGTAATTCTATAAAAAACGTGTAAACCAATAATGTTTAATTACGGTCAATTGTTAAGTACGAGGGATTTATGAGGAACTTTCATCTAACTGGACTTTATTGTCCCGTTAACTACTGTAAAGGCCTTGCGTTATTAAGCTTTAACTAGACAACTTCGTATAGTATGACTCGACTCCGGGTATTAAGTTGCTGCACTATATGAGTAAGCACCGAGACGCCACGTGAAGCGATGTGACGTGATATAATACAATGTGACCAAAAACTTACTTGACACAAATTAATGTGACAAAATGAGACAGTTTATAAGCACACCAATTTATTAATATTTTCCCGTCATTTTTTGTCACGAAGCGTTGTCACGTTCGTCACTCACGAAACAGAACGGGCAAGTAGAAATTTTTAAAATAAGTCAAGTTAAAAGTTATATGCATTGAGGGTTTTATAATCGAAAAATTGATGTTCAATTTTATTTTGATCAAATTTTTAATAAAATGTGGATTTCTTTGTGGAGTTTCTCAAGCAGATATTCTATAGATGTTTGACGTGTTTGATAGAGAATTTCTTTACCAACATGTTTAATATTGAGTTTAAATGTGAAGGTTGGTGTTTATCTAATTAGTTTTTATTTGAAGTACGATCGCACCTAATCTAAATAAAGAATTTCGAATGCAAAAAAAATCTAAATAATTTTATCTTTAATCATTACACCTTTAATCATTTGCAAAGTAATTTGATTACAGCATTGTTTTTTGTGCTGTGTGGCTACGGCATTAAAGAATATAGCCACCCCCTCTCTTCCCACGGGTGTCGTAGGAGGCGACTAAGGGATAACACAGTTCCACTACTACCTTGGAACTTAAAAAGCCGAGCAATGGCGGGATAACCATCCAACTGCTGGCTTTGGAATACATAGGCCAAAGACGGGCAATAGCGTCTTCGGTGCGACAAAGCCAGTACTGCGGTCACCAACCCGCCTGCCCAGCGTGATGACTATGGGCAAAACACACGAGTTCACGCCGTTTTTGGCGTGAACTTATGGAGGCCTATGTCCAGCAGTGGACTGTGATAGGCTGAAATGATGATGATGATTGTTTTTTGTTCCGTGTAATAACCAATCATGACGATTATTATTATTATTATTATCATATTATTATATAAGCCTTTTCCGTCTCCATAACATCCAATATATATAGAAACTATGTTTAACAAGTAGGTAATTTTAGATTAATCTGTCATGGCTCCTTTCGGGTAAAGGCCTCCTCCAGTTTTTATTTCACATTGTATGTGCAGATATATATCATGACGATTAACACACAGAATAAATAATGTTGCATCTTAACAAAGTGGGCAAACTCATTTATATAAAGGTTAATGTAAAGATACAAGATTAGAATAACCTGCAAGATTGAACAAATACTTTTTTAAGGCTTAAAAGTATTGTTCAACCATTAGAAATTACATAAAAACTTTATTTATACAAAATATTATACATATTTACAATTCACAACTTAAGAACTAAATATTTACAGATAGTTTTGATATAAATCATGTCCGCGTGGAATTGTGCCAAGAATGCTGGCAGCATTTCCCCGTTGAATCGCTATGCCGATTCTCTGGGCAAAAAATGCACCAGCCCTCTTGTCACCAGTGGTGGCAATAAGGCGAGGTGTTATCTCATTTAAAAAATTTTTAGCGCTGCTACTCCAAGGTCCAAGTGTTTCGACTGCAAACGGCACAAAGATGTAATTTGGAATTAGTGACGAATATTTGTGCCGTTTAATCGTTTCAGCTTTTTCCGCTGCAGCTCCCGTTTTTAAGGCTGTTTCCCTGACATGAGACGGAGCAAGTGTGTCAACGCAGGTTGCGTCCCACAAAAGCGCCCGTCCCTTTTCCCAGGGAACCAACGTCAATCCATCAGGTCTCTTGCCATCATTGCGACTAATTCCAGTTGGCTCGATAAGAGCAGGAACGTCGATCGTGGCAAGAGCTCTTTTTATGGTATCGTTTAGGGAACCATGGCGGGAAAACCTACCTGAACTCTTGTTACAGGAAAGGCCGTGTAGTCCGAAAAAAATTAAATAAAACGACCTACGTGAAAGCTAGAATTACTAAAATTATTTGTGGGATTTTCAAAATAAATTACTTTATTTACTATATCTTATTATTTATATTTGCAGCCTTGAGAAGAGTATTTCTTGAATCTTGCCAGTCCGTGAAATTCTAATTAATGATATCTTTTCACTAACTGAAATTAATTAATTAAGTATTAATATAAACCTACTTGTAAAGCAACGATTTAATATTTCTTTTACTTGAACTTGAATAAAGAATGGCACGATAAAAGAATTGGTGTTCGTAAAACTTTTTTAATAATTTAGTTGGCATAACATTAATTTCAAGAAATAATTTTGATCATACTGTTTGTTTTTTTAAACTAAATTTGCAAATTTATATTGACTAAAATCGTTCATAAAGTGAATTATAAATACAAAAAAATAAACTGTATAAAAACAAAAAAAAAGAATATGCAAAAAAAAAATATTTTTACACTTCTACGAATATATTAATGAACAATTCATTGAAGTTGTTACAGAATATTTTTTTTCGACATGACATTATAAGGTAATCTAATAAATACGAATTTAGAGCTTCAAATAGGACCATGGATGCCTACTAGAGACGTAAAGACCTTGATAAAAAATGTTACACAATTTAATTTCGTTTGATACAGATTTTTTTTTACAACTAGGTCGGCAAACAAGCGTACGGCTCACCTGATGGTAAGAAATTACCGTAGCTTATAGACGCTTGCAACACCAGAAGCATTGTAAGCGCGTTGCCGACCCTACCTCGAATTTCCCCCAGTAGCTCTGCTCACCTTACTCACCAACAGGAACAAAACACTGCTTGGATACAGTACTATTTAGCTATGATATTCTGTAAGGTCGAAGTACTACCCCAGTCGGGCTCCTGCTCATCAACCCGCTTGAATAAATGAATACCATTTTGGGTGGGAACTTGTGGACGCCTATGTCCGGCAGTGGACTGTATTAGGCTAAAATGATGATGATGATAATGAAACGTTGGGATTTAATACGTAACGCTACAGTCTGGTAATTTGTCTGCTAAGAGTAACTCAATCTCTAAACGATGGTTTTTATTTTGTTTAAAAATCCAGAACTATACCTGATAACTGTACGTTCTCTCCAAGGCTCGGTCGGTTGACCTACAAGAATAAACAAAAGTCGTGACCGTCAATATTAATGATACTTTAAAACCAACATACCAAATTGACTGTCATCGAGTTTTACGAGGCATTGAATTATCTCAAGGTAAAGAAATTAAAACGAGAAACAAAAACTTACCTAATTATTGTAGATGTGTCCTGGACTTGAAGCCAGGTATTGGCAAAAGCAGTGAAGGACGCTCTCCGGCTGGCTAGACCGACGATCTACGTAAGTTAAGATTGCGGTGATGCGGGATGTTTGGCGTGAAATCGGGGAGGCCTATGTCTAGCAGTAGATTGCGATAGATCAAATCGAACAATATTAAATAATTATTACAATAAAAAAAAAAACAAATACTAACTTCAAACGTCCAGAATTTTTATCGACATATTTTTATTTATAATTTTCTTAAGTGTTCATCTCACTATTTGTACTATAAATTTTATGTGTATTCACGAAAAGGGTCAAATAAAACATTTTTTTCTTTCTATTCGTACAGTGTATTATTGGAATGCCTATTTTATCAATAAAAGAGGCTTACGCATTGACATTAAAGTAATTTCGTATTTATCACCCAATAGAGATAAACGGTATCTGTTTTTCACACTATAGTACGAACTTTGAATAAAATACAATAATGAACAAGATACTTCGTTTATTTTAGATTTTTTTTTTAATAGTAGCATGTATTACTCAACAAGGAGTAAGTTTTGTTTGTAAAATATATATCACTTCGACTAGGCCGTTGGCGCAGTTCGTAGTGACTGTGTGCTGTGGGTTCAATTCCCACCCCGAGTCTATGTGCAATATGTTTGGACATAATTATGTATGGGACGTAAATAGCGAAGTAACCATACAACTCGGTATTCGATACTCACGATAAATCGATTCAAGTTTGTATGAGTATTTGATCGATTTGATTATGTAATGTAAAGTGCATTTAATTAAAATTTTGATGATTTTGATAAATATACGACAAAATAGAGAGATACGGATAAAAGTGTACGAATATAATATAGCTTGTCCAGGATTTTATTAGTCAACCTGATCACGTTTTATTTAATATACTAAAGTTGATATAAAATACTTTTTATTTTGCTGCTTGAGTGAAGCTCGTCTCTAGTTCGGATCTCCTACTAGAAGCACACAGTCATAACATAAAGTGGTAACGAATGATGCAGATATTTTGATGATCCGAGGGACGTCGGGGCTTGGAAGCGTTTTATTAGGTATTCTGTAATAGGAAGAACAGCGTGAAAATTTGAGACTATAATGCCTTGAAATTTGACTGTCTGTAGGCATCACAGTAATTGTACCTACATTAATACTTTTACCAATTTGTTTCGGTTGTTTTTGGTGCTTTTTTGTTAGTTTGTCCTTGCTTTCAGTGTCACTTACCAATAAACCATGAGTACTGCGAACATATTGTTTGCTTGTTAGCTTTCAAGTAATAGCTATAAATTAAATATGTTTTGACGGTCTTCAATTCTCCGTAGCATAATTTACATTCCCGAAAAATGATAACTTCTCATAGACTATAAACTATATAATATCTAGCATATTCCTTGTTTAATTATTTCATACACCATCTCTTACTTCCCTATTACGTATATCTGTATATTAATCCGTGAAGCCAAAACTTTTACCCTTTTTACGAAAATTGTGCGGACGGAGAAGTATGAAATTTTGTACACTTATAGTTTATATAGAGAAGGAGTGCAGAATGCTAATATATTTTTTTAAATTATGCATAGAAATATATTAAATCAATAGAAAAAACCATTACATACACTACCATGTATTTGACACTCATACGCGTATTGTACTCTTTTGTGATTGTCAAATAAAAAAAGTCTTTAGTGAAATTGAATTTTTTTAAAAAGGTTCTTTATTTTAATTATTTTTTTGGTTTTCATTAATTTAAAATTTTAATTGTGGTCGAATTTCGACCTCTGTAGTAACATATTTCGAACCGGGAACAACTTGGTATCTATACTGAACAGTATTAAGTAAAGTAACCTACTTTGTATTACACGGACCATTTACTGTTTATCGACCAATATAATAGCTTTTCGCACAAAAGGTCAGCCTTTACGTATTTATCTAATCTGTGGGCTTCTCTTGTGTATTAACAATAGATAATCTTGTCTTAGTTTTAGTAATGTAAAACGTTGAAGATTATTAGAATATAATGTCTTAAAACTACGGGTTTAATTTTAGAATGAATGATAAACCGTAAGGAGTTTTGTTTTTTTCTTACCAGATTTTTGCAAATGCAGTCAGTGTTAATTTTATTTTTCTATTTATAGTCCGCCAGCATATACAAAAATAATAAACGTATGATCGTTATTGTTATTGACAAATATAGCTAAATGTGAATTATTAAAATTATGGTTATTAGTTAGATACAATGGGACACCCTCTAGTCCGCTGGACCGACGACCTACGTAAGATTGCCGGTAGTGGCTAGATGAGAATTGCGGAAAACTGGCATGTTTGGCGCCAAATTGGGGAGGCTTATGTCCAACAGTGGACTTTGATAGGCTAGTGAGGTAGATAAAATTTTATTTATAAAACATGTTAAAATTACACTAACCTCCAATTACAATTAAAGAAAAATTACGTTAATAATTATTTCACTGTCGCTAGCGACCTTTAGTGTGAAGGAACGTTAAAAAACTTCAGGAGTTAAAAAAAATTTTGAAAAAGCTAACATGCTGGTAGCTTCCTTCTATAATTTAATATTTTGCTTATACAATTTAAAAATAGTATTCCTTTAAGCTTTAGTTACGTTTGTACTGCTTTTGGAGCTTTTAAATCAATCTAATAGAGTTAATATTTACTGCATCATATATTATTATAGAAATGGATTAAGAATATCGAGAACAATTTCATTTCTACTTAAGCGTTGGGGATATTTCACTTCGGTCGTTGTATTTCCATATTAAATGGTAATAAAAATCACTAAGCGTCTAATAAAAATATTTACGTCTGATCTATTGAGTAGATTATTATGTCTGATCTGTTGCTTAGAGAAAAATTAAGGCTTTTATTACTATGGAAGAGAAATAAAATTTAACTGATATTGCCTATCTATAGCCCACACTCGAATTATTACTGAGTCAGAGCTGAAACAGATTTGTGTAAAGAAAACACCATTTTAAATCGTTGTCAACATTTTCACATGCATACCTTAAGTAACATTTGTTTAAATTAAGTTTATCACTTTTAACTGTACTTTAAATTCGAGTATTCCTAAAGATACTTAGGAGAACACTATGTATGAGTAATACACACCTACGCCAATATGAGAAATGAACTTTTGCCTGGAAATGTTAATCTAAGTATGGGCTATTGTTTTCTATTCAGTAAAACTCAACTAAAAGCTATAAAGGACAAAACCGAACAAGTGCGAGCGGACTCGCGCACCGAGGGTTCCGTACTTACCGTTTTTAATATTTTAATATTAAAAATATTTTTATTATATTATATAACTAAAAATGTATGATTTTTGCAATTTTTCCTTTATCAGTGCTATAAGACGTTCCTTAGTACCAAATTTCAAGATTCTGAGTTTACGAAAAGTACTCTGCAGGATTTGATTCACATTCATTGGACAGTAGACTTGAGCATTTGATATGAATTTGAGCTTGATACCTCGACGCGTTCCTGAGAAAAAGTGTCTTGACAGACAGACGGACAACTAAGTGATCCTACAAGGATTCCGTTTTTTCTTTTGAGGTACGGAGCCCTAAAAATGAACTTGGTCACCGAGATATTTGCAAACTGATTAATTTTAGTCTAGATCACATTGTGACTGTACTGTATGAACATAAACTGTGTGTGAATGTACCGTATGAAATATAATATAAATATACATTTACTTTCCTAAGACCGTAAATCGTAGATGTCAGCCGCATTTATTTTGTACTTTAATACTTTACGACCTTACGAAAGATATTGTTTTCTTACAATATTTTCTCGCACTAGCGAGCTCAAGATGACTTTTAAAAATAAATCTAGCTCTTAATAAATAACTCAGATATTTTCTGAAATAAAATTCGTTGTTTTTTTTTAATATAATTCAAATGTTCACTGCATTATTGGTGTTTTTCTTGTTTGTTTATATCGACGTAGGAAAACATATTTGCTGTAAGTAGACATATTGCAATTGTTCACCAGAGCCAAGAAACTTTATTGATTTCGGAAAAAAATTAATAGTGTCTGACCTATCCATGATATTGCTACCATTTTTGAAACATAGGTTTATTTAGCTGCCAGACACTATTTGCAATGTAAATTTTTTATCCAAAGTTACTATAAGTACATGTTTGGCTAGTTACAGCAAACAGTTTTTTAAATCACCTACCTTTAAAACGCTGTAACTAAGGAAGAAAAATGTACGCGTAGATGGAAATATTATTAATTTACAGGCGGTAAATATGCTGTATGTAGTAAATTTATTTATTTGGGTACTGCAATTCAAAATGTAAGATTAAATTTATAAGTATGATTAGATCTAGAAATGCAGTGAGTCAGTCGGTAATGTAATGTTTGGTTGAAAAAAAATGTCGTTTACCATTTGTAAAAAAAATGTGGTCTTTTGAATTGTTGAAATAAAATTTGAAACTCTAATTATACTGCCGGAACTTCGTTTCAACAATACGATGAATTAAAAAAGTATTTTTCTCTTATATATGTTACCGGCCAAACCCGATTTCAGGACAAACTAGTTTTGCCTAGGCTAAACTAGTTCTTCCTATACGTGTTAGGATTAACTAGTATAGCCTAGGCAAAACTAGTTTGTCCTTAACCCGATAGGATAAACCAGTTTAGGCTAGTCCAAACTAATTTGTCCTAAGCGCGATAGGATAGACCAGTTTAGGCCAGGTCAAACTAGTTGATCCTGATATAAATACGCACACTTTAGGATAAACTGGTATGGCCTAGTCTAAACAGTCTAAAAAAAAAATTTCGGGACAGGATGTTAGCCGAAACATCAAAAAAATATGCCAATATCACAAAAGAAATGATAAGCTTGTATTTATCTATGTGTAGTGTCTGTCATCAAAATAAAACAAAGAAAAGAGGATTAGTCTCTAAGCCCATTCTTCATTCGGAAATGAATAGTAGTTGCCAGGTAGATCTGATCGATTTTCAGACACAACCAGATGGAAATTTTAAATTTATTATGGTTTACCAAGACCATCTAACAAATTTTTTTCTGCTTCGCGCTCTACAACGTAAGAGGGCGGCAGAGGTGGCTTACTATTTGAATGATATATTTCTAACTATAGGAGCGCCGTGCATTCTTCAATCTGATAACGGTAGGGAATTTGTAAATAATGTTATAAGTGAGCTTGCCAGACACAGTCAAAGCCAGGGCTCAGTTGAACGTGCCAATCAAGATATTGAGAATATGATAGGGTCTTGGATGAATGACAACGTTTCAACGAAATGGTCAGAAGGTTTGAGATACGTTCAATTCATGAAAAACTGCGCCTACCATTCAGGAATAAAATAATCACCATACGAGGCATTATTTGGAATAGAACCCAGAGTAGGACTTTCGACTTCCTCTTTGCCGCAAGAAATCATAAATGATATTCAGGAATGTTAACCTAACAGAAGATAGAAATGATAACGTTGTCGAAGTTAGTAATCGAGAAAAAGTTTCTTCATCTGAAAATGACATTGATAAAGCTAGAACAACTGCAGCAGAAAATCTTGTGAAACACTCAAAGAAAATGAAAGCTACTTCTGACAAGTCTCATCCACCTTTAACTGAGGTAGGGCACAGCAGGAATTTCCTGCTCAAAATATGGAGCAGCCCGACTGGGGTAGTACTTCGACCTTACAGAAGACCACAGCTAAATAATATTGTTTTAAGCAGTATTGTGTTCCTGTTGGTAAGGTGACCAGAGCTCCTGGGAGGGGGGGATTGGGTCGGCAACGCGCTTTCGATGCTTCTGGTATTGTAGGCGTCTATAAGCTACGGTAATCTCTTACCATCAGGTGAGCCGTACGCTTGTTTGCCGAACTAGTGATATAAAAAAAAAAAAAAAAAAAAACCTGCCAACATTGGAGATAATGTGACTATACCGATTCCAGATGTTGACAAAGGCAAAGGTGATCTCAGAAACATTATTGGAGTTATTCTTCAGAAAAATCACGAATCAATATTGCAGGTTTTATTTTTTTGTTACTTAATTACTCATCTATCTTTCTGAAGCATTAATGATATTTTAAAGTACCTAATATGTTTTTACTTTATTTTTTCAGATCAGAATTCGGCATTTGCAATCAAACTTTTTTAGAGGTAGCAGATGTAAACCAAGGCTCTGAAATATCGTTAAGGACTGCAGCTACGAAACATTCAGTTGGATCAGGCCAAGGTTTTGTGAGATGCAGCTGCTACAAAAATTGTTCCACAAACAGATGCCAGTGCAAAAAGGCACTCATACTCTGCAATTCTAAGTGCCACCAAAGTAAACTATGTAAAAATAAATAACAATTTTAATAATTGAGATATGATTATTGCTTCTATTAAAAAACACTTATTATTTGTTATAGTATGATTGTTTGTATTACCAATTATCCATAATTTTTAACGACGATTCATTATGGTTTTAATAAAAATGATTATTTTTTCAATTACAGAGTATTTTATTCACTTTATCCATTTATTTTGACTTTCTTGATATACTATAATGTTTAGACTAGGCCATACCAGTTTATCCTAAAGTGTGCGTATTTATATCAGGATCAACTAGTTTGGCCTGGCCTAAACTGGTCTATCCTATCGGGCTTAGGACAAATTAGTTTGGACTAGCCTAAACTGGTTTATCCTATCGGGTTAAGGACAAACTAGTTTTGCCTAGGCTATACTAGTTAATCCTAACACGTATAGGAAGAACTAGTTTAGCCTAGGCAAAACTAGTTTGTCCTGAAATCGGGTTTGGCCGGTAACATATATAAGAGATAAAACGTAAAAAAATAAAATATTCAATATAAAAAGTAAGGCCCTAAAACTAGTTAGGAATGCAAGATGTAAATAAAAACATTGTATCCAATCAAACAATGTTTATTTAAAACTAAAAAACAGAAACTTAGTGCCAATTTGCCTCATTTTATAGAACGAAAGATATAACAAAATACAATTATAATTGAAACTTAACATGAAGACATTGTGTTCAATCAAAAGCATATTTAAGGAAAAGTAAATAAACCATTGATATTAAAATTATGCTATCGCGAATCATTCACATTTTTTATTCAGTCATCTTCATCGGTTTCAGGTAAAGAGTCATTTGTTTTACAGCTGTACTTAAAACCTAAATATTCTTTGGCGTAAATATTTGGAATCACTTTTTTCTCTACTAATTTTTTTAAGTCATTATATTTTTGTTGGGATATTGGTAACTTAGTCAAATATAAATTTGATTTCGGCATTGCACTATTGAGGCTGCTCAATTGCACTTCCCTTTTTCCTTTTCTTCTTCATTTTCTTTTTTAATCAACGCTCTTGTTTTATTTTTTTCTATATTTGTGTGCCTATGATTTGTCTTTGTTTTTATTTTGTCTTTATGTTTGCCTTGCTTGTTCTTATTTCTTTTTGCAGTTTTAGTGTGTTGATCTCCATCTTCCATCTCGTCAGATGACTCTTCCTCTTCACTCCAATCTGTTGAGTCATCTGATACAAATGCTTCATTTAATAATAACGTATCCACATCGTCCACACAATCAAGATAACATTTATCGAAATTTAGTTTTTTCTTGCATCTTTTAGGATTTATCCTTCTGGTACCTCTATCCTCTGTTATCTGTATTTTGTTTGTTTCAGGGGATGGTAAACTGCTTCGAAACTGTATCTGTACCAGGTTGCTGTCACTCGTTCTAGGGAACATTGATAGACTTGGAGATCCTATTGGCACTATATTGCTCTCAATTGTAGAACTGTTGTCAGGAATAAATTGCATCTGCACAACGCCATTTGTAGCAGTACTTATGCCAGGAATCAGAGAATAGCTTGAAGATGATACCTGCACTACGTCACTCTCAATCGCAAAACTCGTTGAAGGTACTAGAGATGGACGCCGAAACTGTAGCACGTTACTTTGAGTAGCAACTGGAGATGGACCTTGAAGTTGCGTTTGCGCGTGGCTCTCTACTGCTGCACATGTTCTAAGACCGGAGGGTAGACTTTCAGGGTCCATCAATTTTACATTGCTTTCGATCATAGCTCTCTTCTCAGTAGCTGGTGATTTACTTTGAGGCTGTTCCATATTGCTCTCAACATCACCACCTAATTCTGGGATAGAATAGAGACATTGGGTTTTGATTTGCTTACCATCATTCTCAACTGAAAAGTAGGCTTTACAAGCTGTTAAATGTGGAATACTTTTATCCAAAACATCTTCATTCTGGACGGTTACAGTAAAATCTAATTTAGCGTGTTTTGTAATACAAAAAAAAGTTGTCTTGGGATTGCTGAGGGATTAATTAATTATAAGTGATTTTTGTATTTGCTGTTTATGTTTGTTTTTTTTTTTTTAACTTACTAAATCTATTTTTAATTATACTCATCTGTATTTCAATTTGAAGATATAATATTTTAATAATACTAGTGTTACATTTTTTAGTGCATGTTGTGACAACTTAAAATGTTGCGCATTTAATCTTAATTGTAGTACCTATAGTTTTTATGTGAAAGTTATAATGTAGCAACTACTGTTTGTCCAAATGAAATAAATAAATAAAATAAAAAAAAAAATACATGTTTCGTGGGTTTTTCGAAAAGTTGGAGTCAATTCTTTGCTACTAGTCATGTCCTCTTCCAAATTCCATGTATGTCGTGGTGTCGTTTTGCGAAAAAATATTAGATTCATCGGTCTGTGATTTTATTGTTTTGTTGTTCAATTTCGACGGAATTAAATTGCCTTGTAGGTATAGTTCATTTCTTAATATTTGTATTTTAGGTTTCTTTCTTGAATGCTTTTCAACAATGTCTTCTTGAAGAGGTCTCAATTCGTCCATCCATTCCCTGCGTTTCGCCATCTAAAATAAGCAATGCAGCTTAAAAAAATATCTTGTTACCCTCGTTGGTCTATTGATTGTGATTGCTGATTATAGGTCATGAGGTTCCGGTTTTGATTCCCGGCTATGTCAAAGTGTAATATATGTGGTTTTACTGTTGTGAAACTGCAGCAATTGCAGCTCGTAACCGGGTTTGTGCTCGTAGTATATTGGTTGGTTCGCCACCAGTCACATTGGAGACTAAATACGTCGGTGAAATGCCTACTCCGTCAGGGATTATAGGTGTAACGATATTCATAAAAAATCTGTAGACGGACAAGTAAATTGATCATTTTTATACTTTGAAACTACCTAGAAAAAATTATTAAACCTAATTATGGCAAATTACAAATATCTTTGCTTGTATCAGATAGATTCGATTAAAATACAATACGTAAATAATTATCGACACTTAATAATAATTATTCGGAAAATTTACTTACGTTTTCGTGATATAATACTCAGGTTCAATCTAAATCACGCTACTTATTACGGATACTCAGCAGAAACGACAATAACAGAATGTCGTACAAGGAACGAAGGGTGCGGGCGGAGCCGGTAGCGATGCGGTAACACCGACACAACTTCAAAGTACTATCATTTTTTCAATGGCGTAAAAGTAAAATGAATTGATAAATGATTTATCAAAATGCATTATCTCAAATTTCTAAAAAATCACAGGTTTTTAAAATGCATTATGTGGTGTGAGCTTTTAAAGCAAATACGTGATGATTTGCTGTAAATAACAAAAACTAAGACTGTAGGTTCCCTAAACTTGCTGTAAGTAAACGAATGTAAAAATCACACGCCACAGAAATGCTGTAAGTAGCGTTAAGTTTTTAAATGGGAAGAAGTAAGTATTTGTAAAGCAAAAAATGCAGTCTTTCTTTTGCTGTAAGTACAAAATGTCTAAAATGACTAGATTTTGGTCTACATACAGCATTTAATCTTGCTAAAAAAAATATAAGTACGGGCGTTTTCAACGGCGTATGTAATTTTTTTTTCATCGTAGAGACACACGACCCGGGTCATTCGATGCGGCTTTTTTTTTCTGATTCCAATGGTAGTAAAAAGTCACTTTAGGTATTTTGTCTACTTACAGCAAATATGCTTTCCTACGTCGATATGTAGTAAAATCCTTATTTTCTTAGCTCTACATATATTCTCATTGGATATGAGTTTCGTGGGTAAAACGCAATCCAATGCCTCCAATTGTTCAAACTTATTTAAATTGATAATTTAATTAAGAATAATTTTATTATAGCCAAATATAAAACACAGCTAGTTCTTGGTAAAGCTCTGAAGTTTAACGGTAGTCCAAAAAGAACCATTCTAACTATTCAACACCATTTCTCAGAGCTCCTGGAGAGGGTCAGGGGTTTGGTCGACAGCGCTTTTGCGATGCTTCTGCGTGTCTCAGTAGTCGTGTACAGGCTACGGTTATTGCTTTCCATCAGGTGAGCCGCTCTTGTTTGCCGACCTAGTTGTATAAAAAAATAAAACCAGGTTATTTTTACTCAACCTAAAAATCAGCTGAGCGTAGCCGATAATAAAAATAATCAAGCTCCGGAAATGAGATGTAGACGCTACATGGCGTAGAAGGTTACAATAACACACAGAGTTAAGACACAGTTGAATTAAACAAAGTATTACATAGAATAGTATGTAAGCTGTAGAAAGTCAAAATTGTTTGGGACTTAATTACTAAGTACTCTACCTTTGTATGTTGAAAATCATTTAACTTAAACTTTGTGACTAATCTTCAAAATAAGTTATTATTTTCGTAAATGGTAAAGTTAATGAATAATATTATTCAAGGTGTATTATAGGTACAGGGGCAACGGTATCCGTATTATACGCAGTCATCTAGTAGAAATATTATTTATTTTATATATACTATGAAGCAATTACACTATTGGTTTGTGATTTAATTTTTCAATCATCATCATCATTACAGCCTATACAGTCCACTGCTGGACATAGGCCTCCACAAGTTTACGTCAAAAATAACGTGAACTCATGTGTTTTGCCCATAGTCACCACGCTGGGCAGGCGGGTTGGTGACCGCAGTACTGGCTTTGTCGCACCAAAGACGCTGCTGCCCGTCTTCGGCCTGTGTATTTCAAAGCCAGCAGTTGGATGGCTATCCCGCCATCGGTCGGCTTCTTAAGTTCCAAGATGGTTGTGGAACCTTGTTATCCCTTAGTCGCCTCTTACGACACCCACGGGAAGAGAGGGGGTAATTTTTCAAGTTTTTATTTAATTGCATATTACATAGCTTAACCTTTATGTATTTCTTTAAGATATATGCAGTGACATAAACTGCAATAGACATTCATTTTTTGTGAAGTTTCTTTATTAATAGTAAAAATTTTAAATTAAATATATTAAATACTTACATAAGATACCTTTGCAACATCTTAGTCATTAAGCACTCATTTTTTCGTTAGTGCAATGTTATAAGAAATGTATATATTTTTTTTACTTGTATTATTCTGTATTTAGTTTTTATATATTTATTTTATTCATAATAGTTTCAAAATAAAACATTTATGATAATAATATTTTTTATAATTGTAACCTTCTACGCCATGTAGCGTCTACATCTCATTTCCGGAGCTTGATTATTTTTATTATCGGCTACGCTCAGCTGATTTTTAGGTTGAGTAAAAATAACCTGGTTTTATTTTTTTATACAACTAGGTCGGCAAACAAGAGCGGCTCACCTGATGGAAAGCAATAACCGTAGCCTGTACACGACTACTGAGACACGCAGAAGCATCGCAAAAGCGCTGTCGACCAAACCCCTGACCCTCTCCAGGAGCTCTGAGAAATGGTGTTGAATAGTTAGAATGGTTCTTTTTGGACTACCGTTAAACTTCAGAGCTTTACCAAGAACTAGCTGTGTTTTATATTTGGCTATAATAAAATTATTCTTAATTAAATTATCAATTTAAATAAGTTTGAACAATTGGAGGCATTGGATTGCGTTTTACCCACGAAACTCATATCCAATGAGAATATATGTAGAGCTAAGAAAATAAGGATTTTACTACATATCGACGTAGGAAAGCATATTTGCTGTAAGTAGACAAAATACCTAAAGTGACTTTTTACTACCATTGGAATCAGAAAAAAAAAGCCGCATCGAATGACCCGGGTCGTGTGTCTCTACGATGAAAAAAAAATTACATACGCCGTTGAAAACGCCCGTACTTATATTTTTTTTAGCAAGATTAAATGCTGTATGTAGACCAAAATCTAGTCATTTTAGACATTTTGTACTTACAGCAAAAGAAAGACTGCATTTTTTGCTTTACAAATACTTACTTCTTCCCATTTAAAAACTTAACGCTACTTACAGCATTTCTGTGGCGTGTGATTTTTACATTCGTTTACTTACAGCAAGTTTAGGGAACCTACAGTCTTAGTTTTTGTTATTTACAGCAAATCATCACGTATTTGCTTTAAAAGCTCACACCACATAATGCATTTTAAAAACCTGTGATTTTTTAGAAATTTGAGATAATGCATTTTGATAGAATATATACCTCATACTGCACAGCAGACGGTCTCCAAGTTACAAGAGCTGGGGTTGGAAGTTCTCCGTCATCCACCGTACTCACCAGATCCTTGCACAGACTTCCACTTTTTCCAGAATTTGGATAAATTTTTGGCGGAAAAAAAATTCAATACCCGAGAGGCAGTACAAAATGCTTTTGAAGAGTTTGTTGCCTTCCATCCAGCAGATTTTTCAAGAAAGGCATCAATAAGTTACCACTACCTTGGCAAAAATACATTTATTCCATGGGTAATTACTTTGAATAATAAAAACAAAAAATATAGAAAAAAGTGCGTTAACTTATTTCATCAAAAACGGTAATTTTATAGGTAAAGACCTATTATAACCTTTAAAATAGTACAATTTTTAACAGTTAAATTGTTGACGTGACCTTATTTACGTAATCATTATATTTTACTATGTATATACTCGTATAAGTTTTTAAACTTTTACGATCACTTATGAACACTATTGAGTCTAGGGGACTCACCGTGAACGTAATTTTGAAGCTCCCGACATTTCAGTAAGCCGAGACCATGACGAAATATATCATAAGTCAAAATTAAAAACCATTGCTGACTTACATAGAAATTTTATACAGAGTACTCAGATTAATTAATTAATACGGTAGTTAAGAATATAGCCACCCACTCTCTTTCTGTGGGTGTTGTAAGAGGCGATTAAGGGATAACACAGTTCCACTACCACCTTGCAACCTACAAAGCCGACCGATAGCGGGATAACCATCTAACTGCTGGGTTTGTAATAAATAGGCCGAAGACGGGCAGCAGCGTCTTCCGTGCGACAAAGCCAGCCCTGCGGTCACCAACCCGCCTGCCCAACGTGGTGACTATGGGCAAAACACATGAGTTCACACCATTTTTGGTGCGAACTAGTGGAGGCCTATGTCCAACAGGACTGTGATAGGCTTAAATGATGATGATGATTATTATAATGATTTACACAATTCAAATATTATTAAATTAAGTGTCCACTACAATAACAATTAATGTCGAAAAATATTAAAATCTGACTTAGTGATGTCATTCAGCCACTTGATATATAATGTTAAAAATAATCTCCAATCGATATAACATAAATTACATTATATAAATATTCGTATTCATATTCTTATCCAGAAGATCATATCCATATAATCCCTGAATATCATTTAGGAAACCAAATCAACTGAATATATCCTTAAAGAACTCTCTTAGATTTCAGGTTTATTATATTTTTGAAATAGATTTAATTTGGTAATGGAGTAGAATTAAAGCATTTATGAAATTAATATTATGTCTGAACTATAGGTTATTGTACTGACTGTCTGCCAATACAAACCATCTAACTGTGTACCGTTCAGATTGAAATTCATACTTCGGTGTATATTTTTCAGATTTAAATTTTAAGAAAGTCTAATTATATGGCATAATATATTGCATAAGGCATCTGTATTTTATCAAAAAATGGTACAGGACAATTTATGTTGCCTAAGGCTAAAATATACATATAAAAAAATAAAAGATAAAAATAAAAATGTTTATTAGTCAGTGACAAAGGATCCATAATTGTTAGTAAAAATAATAATTGTTTGCTGCCAAACGAAAAAAAAAAAAAACCAATTCAATTAAATCGACAATAAATAAAACGTACTCAGGTAGACGAAAAAATAGTCAAGTAAATACGCATTATCAAAGATTACTACAAAAGGTGTAATCATATCTCGATGAAATTTAAATGTGACCATATGATAAACATCGGCTTTCGATCAAATCACAGCTGAGGGATTAAAATAAATTGTTTAGATATTTATTATTACTCAGTTTAAATAAAATAAAAACGTTTTCATAACATGTCGTGTGTCTTGGATTATTGTGAACCACTTTTAAAGATATCTTAAAATAAATATTTTTGTATGTATTTTTGTATGTAATTTTTATATATTTAATAGTAAATTACAAATATATTATTAAACATAGCTTAAACTACACACAACTAGAGTATGTTTAGACCTTATGACAGTCTAAGCCTTGCATTTTTTTTTTTTTTCGATTAATTTTAACTTCAATAAATTTTATCAACACTAAGGGTTAAATAGGGAAACTTGTTACATGTATAAAATATGTGTAGAGTAGTCAAAAATTAGTTTAACAGAATTATAATTGTGTTTGCTGGCAAACGAAGAAAAACCGACTTCAATTATATCGACAAGTAATACAACGTAGGTAGACGAAAAAATAGTCAAGTAAATACGCATTATCAAAAATAACTCCAAAAGGTGTAATCAGATCTCGGTGAAATTAAAATGTGACCATATGATAAACATCTGCTTTCGATCAAATTAAAAATAATCAAAATCGGTATATCCAGTAAAAAGTTATGCGGATTTTCGAGGGTTCTCTCAATTTCTCTGGGATCCCAATCAGATCGTGGTTTCCTTATCATGGTACAACACTTAGGATATCTTCTTTCCAATAAAGAAGAATGAACGAAATCGGTTCGTAAACGACGAAGTTATCCCCGAACATACACGGACGAATTGAGTCCTTTTTTGAAGTGGGTAAAAAAAAACAAAGATAAAAGCTTAATAACTAGTGCTAGTACTTAATAACCTCCTAAAAGTACCTCATAATGTCACACATAAGCTCGACTTTACATAATTATGCAAAGATATAAACACAATTATATATCTAATTCATTCATTTATTCTATATTAGGTACAACATTTACTAGATATATTTGTAGTTTCATTTTATTTCGTTTAAAATATTTACATAAGAAAGGACAAAAAGGAAGGGATACAAACGTCAAGAGATATTCAATATCACAAACACAGGATGGGGGTTTTGTAAGGTAGTCCTTTCTCATAGATAGGATAGAGTAGTAGGACAATTATAACGGAAATTCGTCGAGGCCATATTCACACAAAAAGTGGTCGCGTTCCAATACGCTTAGTTCGGTCACGTGAAAATTGCTTACGAGGACTGTTACGTGGTTTTCAAATATAAGTATGTCGAACACGAAAAAGCTGTTTTTTTTTACTTTTTTGATAAGAGTATGAAGATGAACCATTTTAGCGTAACAATATTTCGTAACAATGGAAATTCAACTATAATTAGATTTAGATCACACCTTATGTTGATATATTATTATACTATTAAACGAGCAATTCTTGTATATATATAGTATTTGAATCTCGGAAACGGCTCCAACGATTTTCATGAAATTTAGTATGCAGGGAATTTCGGGGGAGATAAATAAATCTAACTAGGATTCATTTTTAGAAAATGTCATTTTATCTCAGTTTTAAATATCGTTAGAATACGAAGGTAAATTCCGCAAATGTCAGTAAAGTTGTAATATCAGGTGAAAAATCGGCCGGTCGCGATCGTCCGAATAGACCACCGTCCAAATCCTCGATCTCGTTATTTTTTATTTTATTATATGTAAAATCGAAAAATATTGTTTATATTTTATCATTATTATTTATTATTTTTATTTTTTTTATATTTATTTATATTTTTTATCATTGTCAAAAAAAAAATATTATTCATATTTTATAAATATGTAATTCGTATTTAGATATGATTTCCAAAAAACACGATTTACTAAAAATACCGAGTTAAGCTCGGTCACCCAGGTACTGTATACTTGGAGAGGCATTTTCTATGGTTTTATATCTATACAAATAAATAAAATTGGAGTGTGTGTTGTAATATTAAAATAACCTCTTCTTACTAAATGCATATGGATGTATACACAGTATCTATACCAAAAATAACATTTTTTTAAAATTTCGTCTGTCTGTCTGTATGACGTCTGTTAGTCTATTTGTTCTGGCTGATCTCTGAAACGGCTGGACCTATTTTATTACTCTGCAAACTGAACAATAACTTTTTGTTAAATTCCACGTGGACGAAGTCGCGGGTACAGCTACTTAGATAATAAAAAAAGGTTTTTTTAGAAGAATTTAAGCAATCCTTTCTTATGAACAGCACATAACTCATTAAACATAAAATATACCAAATGAATTCGCTATTGTACTTAAAATGAAAATTAAAAATTCTAAAATTCCTCCGTTCAAGTAAAAAAAAATCACTCTAATTGTCCCTTTATTGACGCTGCTAAAAGTTCCAAATAAAAAACAAAATTTCAGAATCCCTGTTTCAAACATACAATAGTTTACAATAGCTTCACATACAATCATCGTTTTTTATTTGAAACTTTCAGCAGGGGAGTAATGGAGTAAATATTTACTGTGAAGTCTCCACCAATTCGGAATGTAAATACTATGGAGATGAATTAACAAAGAAACTCCATTGGTGTTTTGAATATTTTATAAGTTACCTGATCTATAACATTTACGAAGACATTGTACTAGACATTATAGTTGGCGTGCCCTATTTGTATCACGTACAGCAAATTATGTGCAAAAGTTTCGACTGTTTCAATGTTATTAGTAAATAAATATCTGGAAGGTAGTAAGTTTTCATTTCCTGTTTTAAAAATATATAGTTTCAAATCTATAATATATAATATATATAAAAGCGAAAGGTCACTCATTCATCACGAAATCTCCAAAACTATAACACCTACAAACTTGAAATTTGGCAGGTAGGCTCCTTATAAGACGTAGGCATCCGCTAAGAACGGATTTTACGAAACTCGACCCCTAAGGGGCTGAAACGGGGGTTGGAAGTTTGTATGAAAATCCTATGTTTTTGAAATAAGAGACTTAAAATTTAAAATGTAAGCTCTATAGATGGTGAAAAGGTGACCAAATAATGAATATTTTGAAATCAACCCCTTTTTGGGGTTAAAACGGGGGATCTTAGGTTGACTCACTGATCACGAAATCTCCGAAACTATAACACCTACAAACTTGAAATTTAGCAAGGAAGTTCCTTATACAGCGCAAACTACCCCAAGAATGAATTTTACGAAACTCGATCCCACAGGGGGTAAAACGGGGGTTGGAAGTTTGTATGAAAGTCCTATGTTTTAGAAGTAAGAGGCTTGAAATTTAAAATGTATGCTCTATAGATGATAAAAAGGTGTCCAAATAATTTATCTTTAGAAACCAACTCCCTTTTCGGGTTAAAACGGGGGATGGTAGGTTGACTCACTCATCACGAAATGTCAGAAACTATAACACTTAAAAACTTGAAATTTGGCAAGTAGGCTCCTTATAGGTCGTAAACATTTACTAAGAACGGATTTTACGAAACTCGACCCCTAAGGGGGTGAAACGGGGGTTGGTAGTTTGTATGAAAGTCCTACGTTTTTGAAGTAAGAGACTTGAAATTTAAAATGTATGCTCTATAGATAGTGAAAAGGTGTCCAAATAATTTATCTTTAGAAACCAACTCCCTTTTCGGGTTAAAACGGGGGATGGTAGGTTGACTCACTCATCACGAAATGTCAGAAACTATAACACTTAAAAACTTGAAATTTGGCAAGTAGGCTCCTTATAGGTCGTAAACATTTACTAAGAACGGATTTTACGAAACTCGACCCCTAAGGGGGTGAAACGGGGGTTGGTAGTTTGTATGAAAGTCCTACGTTTTTGAAGTAAGAGACTTGAAATTTAAAATGTATGCTCTATAGATAGTGAAAAGGTGTCCAAATAATTTATCTTTAGAAACCAACTCCCTTTTCGGGTTAAAACGGGGGATGGTAGGTTGACTCACTCATCACGAAATGTCAGAAACTATAACACTTAAAAACTTGAAATTTGGCAAGTAGGCTCCTTATAGGTCGTAAACATTTACTAAGAACGGATTTTACGAAACTCGACCCCTAAGGGGGTGAAACGGGGGTTGGTAGTTTGTATGAAAGTCCTACGTTTTTGAAGTAAGAGACTTGAAATTTAAAATGTATGCTCTATAGATAGTGAAAAGGTGTCCAAATAATTTATCTTTAGAAACCAACTCCCTTTTCGGGTTAAAACGGGGGATGGTAGGTTGACTCACTCATCACGAAATGTCAGAAACTATAACACTTAAAAACTTGAAATTTGGCAAGTAGGCTCCTTATAGGTCGTAAACATTTACTAAGAACGGATTTTACGAAACTCGACCCCTAAGGGGGTGAAACGGGGGTTGGTAGTTTGTATGAAAGTCCTACGTTTTTGAAGTAAGAGACTTGAAATTTAAAATGTATGCTCTATAGATAGTGAAAAGGTGTCCAAATAATGTATCTTAAGAAATCAACACCCTTTTGGGGTTAAAATGGAGGATGGTAGGTTGACTCGCTCATTACGAAATCTCCGAAACTATAACATATACAAACTTGAAATTTGACAGGTAGGTTTCTTATAGGACGTAGACATTTGCTAAGAACCGATTTTACGAAACTCGACCCCTAAGGGGGTGAAACGGGGGTTGGTAGTTTGAATGAAAGTCCTATGTTTTTGAAGTAAGAGACCTGAAATTTAAAATGTAAACTCTATAGATGGTGAAAAGGTGTCCAAATAATGTATTTTTAGAGATCAACTCCTTTTTGGGGTTAAACCGGGGGATGGTAGGTTGGCTCCCTCATAACGAAATCTCCGAAACTATAACAGATACAAACTTGAAATTTGGCAGGTAGTTTCCTTATGGGGTGTAGACATCTGCTAAAAACTGGTTTTATGAAATTCAACCCTTAAAGGGGTAAAACGGGGGTTAGAAGTTTGTATGAAAGTTCTATATTTTTGAAGTAAGAGACTTGAAATGTAAAATGTGTGCTCTATAGATGATGAGATGGTGTCCAAATAATGCATAAAATCTATATATATAAAAGAGAAAGGTCACTGACTCAGTCATCACGAGAACTCAAAAACCGCTGGAGGGTTCATCCACCCAGGATGGACAAAGATGAAATTTGGCAGGGAGGTAGATTATAGTTAGTAGACGTCCGCTAAGAACGGATTTTGCGATATTCCACCGCTAAAGGGCTTAATTGTGGTTGATAGTTTGTATGAAACATATAAGTTCGCCTGATAGGTTATTTATACTGCTGCCTGAAAATAAAACTAAGAATGTGGTGTATAGAGAGGTTTTATAAAAACAACTATTAAATTATACTAAATTGTGCCTTTTAAAAAGTTACTCAGTGTGATAAGCATTTCAAGTAACTGAAATAAAACAATAATTTGCGTCAAACATCTTAATAGTAATGCATATCTTTATAGCCACGCGGATGTAGTCGCGAGCAACAGTTAGTGTATTATAAAACAAAGTCTCCAAAAGCGTATGTGATAGATTCCCTCAAAATCTACTGAACGGATTTTCATGCGGTTTAAGAGGAAGGTTTACGTAAAGGCTAAGCCGATTTTGATGAGAGTTTCACTGGAAGTTTGCCGGGAAAACTTTGTGACACACTGATTTCAACGCGGGTGAAGCCGCGGGCACAGCTAGTAACATATAAATGCAGTAAATGCTACATTACACAATGCTACATTACATATATAATGCAGTAATGCTTTACACATTTAAAAAATTAAACATTCATTTAGCTTGTTCAGAGTAAGAAAAACCTTTATTACATAATGTGAATCATGCATTAGATAAAATATATTGTATTTCCGTGCGCATATATTCTTTGGCTCCTTACATTTATCCTATCAATAAAAGGTCCAAAAATATTTATGTGACTTTTATGTTTAAAAAGAAACATAAGAAATCCTTTCCCACAAGTTCACAGATGACAAATGACCACACAAACTTTCATCCCCTTAGGCTATTAATTTTCAATGTTCCTTTACTCCATCTGGCAGGTATTCTTATTCTTTGTTTAGTTATTAGATATTTACAAAAAAAAAAAAAAAAAAACATTTAACTAAATCTGACTGCTTCGATCGTCTCCATTTTTTAACCATGTGTAGGTATAGGTCTAAAACTTAATGTTTCTTATTAATTAGTAAAACTGTGCAGAATGCATTAGGTACTAATTTCATTATTCTGAATAATGCTAATAAATAATACTAATAATACTATTGTAAGAATTTTACTAACAGTTCAAAAATATTTTTTTATTCGCTGATAGCTTCAAGATACTGTATAGAGCGTCAATAAAAAATTAAAAAAATTCTGATATTATGTTCAGAAATTACCAACTATAATAATATTGTGTTTTAAATTCACATAGTAAAGAATGTGATTAGAACCTTTTAGCCTTAAGAAACTTAGTTATTTTACCTACCTCGTTTGTTTTTGTACCGAGAATTATTTTATTTTATTACATAGGTACCTACAGTATGTATATATAATTGTTTTACCATAAAATACATAGTAAACCGCAATTCGTTGACGCCTCAATGCTTAATAGTTCAAAAGGGTCGCTAGAAAACCGTGTTAGATTTTCTACGCCGATGTGTATCCATTTATTTGTGAAATTAAACTATTTGGGGTAGAACACGTTTCCATTCATTTATAATCAAGTTAAAAAAGTTTTTTTTTATTTGCCTTGGGTGGTAATTAAGCGTACGCCTACCCGAGGGTGAGCGGTTACACTTATCCTATAGTCGCCGGCAACACCAGAAGTGGACCTTAAAAATGTATATTTGCTACCCATTACCGCGAAAACAAAGTGTGGTAGGTATTATAATTTATTCTTAAAGTAATAGTATAAGGCCCACGGTATGAAAAAAAGATGGGCAGTGAAATCTTATATTCTTTATTGCACTTAAAAAACACATTACAGCAATATGACAATGGCAGTTGCCAAGAGCGAACTTATATCTAAAAGAGATCGCTATCAGATTACCCATAAAATCACCAAATCTTCAAATCAAAATCTTGTAAAAGCACAACTTATTCTGATCCTAAATTTGCTGGATAGGTCATGTCAATAAATCTAAAGAATATGCCTTTAAATTCAATTTAGTGAGGATTTCATTGTTGAGTGAACTCTGGCCTTTAGTGTTGAAGAGGTGTAGCAGGTGCGAAATATTGCTTAGTGACAATATCTGAAAATTTATTCGGTTCATATGATCGAAAATGTTATGCAGCGTGACAGGAACAGGTTCGGAAATGTGAGATTTCGTACGACTTATTTTGTTGACATAAATATATATATATATATATATTGACATAAATATATATGTTAATTCTGTACAACTTCAACACCATGTTCTTGCAAATTATTATTATTATTATAAGTAGTTTTTCTATTTAATAGCAAAGTATGTACTATCAAGGTAACTAAAATATGCATACGACATTTGCTTTGATAGAATAATATATAGTATTTATGTTAGTAAATGTACCTACTCTTCTTATTTTTTAACTTCATAAACACATTTAAACTTTAACGAGAAAATCAATTAAGGTTCCTTTTGTTTTATCTCTTAGACTCTTAAGCAAGCAGATCAATTAAGGCTTCTGTGGTGCTGGAGTGCTTATAAGTGTCACTAGCGCTACATGATATCAGGTGAATAGCAGTTTATTCATGTTCATCCTTACTAGATAATCAATAATTTAAACTTTAAAATAAGTTAAAATAATGAAAATGCAAGGTTATTTTTCCATATTATAATATTAATAACATGCAAATGTAAGCAATTATATTAACTGTAAGCAATTATATTAAAGGTTCTATAATAGATTAATTATTGCTATTTCTTTTAAAAAAATATTTTAACAATGTAAAATATTTTTACAAAAAGACATGATTATTCATCCTGTAACAACTTGCTACATGTAGGAGAAGGATTGGAGCTCAATTTACCACACTGCTCCACTGCGTGTTGTCGCATATATGTGTATGTTATCACACAAACACACTTGAGCCTGTAATATTTCACTGCTCTGGCCTGGCTACATAGGCCTCTTTCTCCATGTAGGAGAAGGATCAGAGCTTAATCCACCACGCTGCTCCAATGCGGGTTGGCAGATATATTCCCTACTATGAGTAACAATCGCTTTCAGTTGGACATTATAGCAACCACGATCGACAGCTTAACGTGGTCTCCGAGGCACAGTTAAGAGATACAAATACATATGTTTGTTGCTATATAAAATATATTTGAGAAAAACATTGAATGATATATACATAATTACGTGTATAATAGAATTATGCTTTTTACCATTATCCTAATTTTTAATAATAAGATTGAATATAAAATAAAAACAGTTGTCTTAAGTCTTTACCGTAAAGCACTGATGCAATAATTACATTCTACTTATATAATTACAGATTATATTGCTTTTATCAAATTTATTACAATACACAAAAGACAAACAGTTAAGTCCATTATAAAGATAGAATATATTTAAATATTTATCTAAATACTCACTCAATATATAGTTATTGTGATTTTAAATAAAATATTTTTTATTCAGTCATTAAGAACAGACATCGCCATTGCTTTTGATATATCATCAGACCGATTATTATCCTGCTTTTCAGTTTCTTGTTCATCAGTTGACCACCAACTTTCATCCTCATCATGAATGAAACACAGAAATAAATCATCTTCGTATGTTGGGAAATAATATTCAGGCTGATCCCATTTTTCTTTATGCAACTCCCAATGTTTCATTTCCTTCAAATGTTTTTCTAAATTCTTAGAGTCATCAAACTTTGTTTCACAAGATAGACATTGCTTTAAGTGTATTTGACGTCGGATATAATTGACAATTTTAATTTTATGATAAAAATTTAGCCCTACCGTTGCTTTTGTGAATGAAAATTCATGTTTCTTTTCCATATGGTCTAGGATATTTTCATATTCCATTTCAGTTTGGTCACAAAGAAGACACGTAATTAATGGTCCGTTTTCGTCGGTCCATTCTGACCAGTCCGGATCACTGTCGACATTGGAATCACGATCATAATCCTCTCTTTTGAAATTATTTTTGTATTTAGAAGTACTTGGTTGGTTATATTTAGGTTTCGACACTGGTTGCTTATCACCTACGTAATTGACTAGAAAGAATTTGTCATATTCCTTATTAGCTGGGTTTATTCTTTTGTGTCCTTTCTTTCTCATATGTTCTTTTAAAATTGTCCGATCCTTAAATAGTCCTTCACAATAGATGCACTGAAGTTTTTCTAATTTTGAAGCTATTAAATCAACTAGGTCATCTACAAATATTAAATTATCAGGTTTAGCAATATGAAAATTATGTTTTTCATATAAATGATTCAAATAAGTCGCTCGTGTGCCATTTGAAACATGTCGACAAAAGAGGCACTCCTTTGAATAATTTTTATCTTCTCTTTCAAAAGCGTGTCTTTCTAACAATGTCTCTAACTTGTTCTGTCTAAGGTTTTGTCGTAGTTCTTTATCCTCAGGTAAAATATCACTTAAAAGAAAGTATTCCTCGTTTTTAGATTTTGTACCATCTGGTTTGTTATCAAGAAGCATTGTCGTACAAAAGTATGGTAAATTTTGATCTGAAAAACAAAAAAAAAAAGAATTGGTAACAATAGATAACTAATATTCCGACTGATCCCATTTTTTTCTAATATTAGCATTTCTAACATTATTACACAATAACAAATCCCACAGATATCCCTAAAAAAATATCTCAGCACAGATCAAATTACATCACCACCTATTACATTCCTCTGTGGATCTAAGTCACTTAACAGCCCTCATTAGTATTTATTCCTATTCAGACACCCGACACAGGAGTAAATCAGAGGCCATTGAGTGTGAGGCATTAATAAAGATACTAAGCAGCCATAGAGATTCAGCAATCAGTGAATTGTTTAAAAACATACACATAAAAATTCTACACCTAATATAAGGTTATTTACAAATTAAGGGCATACAATACTTTCTTAGTTATTTCAGATCAAGAAGATTTTGGTACTTAACCCTTCAGCTCTATTATATGTAAATCAAAACACATAATCAAATTTATCTATAAATATAAAAGCAATATTGAAGTAACGTTTGAATAAACGTAACCTACGTTACCTTTGAATCTTAGCTTCCAATACTTCATATAATCTCTCAAATCGGCAATTTCATTCACATCTGCGATAACCAGTCGATGTTCCATGAACAAGTGCGTTAGGAATTGTTGTTCAGAGGACGGTAATACGAATATTTCATCACATAAAACACAAGAACATTCTGTTGGTTTATCGCACTTAAAAATTGATGGTTTTTCACTTTTTTGATGCAAAGTCAAAGGACCAAAGAACTGTTTCTCGTTTGTTCCCATGTTTCGAAACTTTTTACTAGTTTTATATTGTGCTTTATTTTATTATTACGATGTGCTGGCAGTAATATAGTAATTTATTTACTTACAGCTACGGAGGGTAACCTCTATAGTGACAGCAAAGTGTTCATATTGACATTGTCATTGTCACCATTATGACATTGATATTATGTGATTATAGACGCGAATTATTTGGTTACAGGCATAGGTAAGAAACTATAAAGTTTAAGAAAACTAACAATAAGGAGGTATCCTAATATTTGACTGAATTAGGTAGGTGGGCTATCTGTATAAGAAGAAAGAAAGTATGAAATATGTACTTAATTATAAAAAGGAAATACTTATATAAAAATATGTTATTATACGACTGTATGAATAAACTTGCAAATATTACAATGCGAGGAAGATATTATTAGTAGGTATTTCACTACTAGAATACATAGAATCATATTGTATTATTAATGTGTGAATATTGTAACTTAGAGTAGATAATAATTGAAACTATTTTGTTAACTTTGTACACGTATGATAAAGTCTAGGTCAAAGTAAACTCTTTTGAAATTAGGGAATTCAAATTATTATATTTACCTATACAAGCGATTCATTGAAATAACCTACGCAGGTTGGCTTGTTTTATTATTTTGCATATTACTTCATAACTTTTACATGGACTTTAAGTAAGATAAGTAGCTCATTTTTTGTCTATTTAATATGAAAACATTAATTTATTAAGATTCGCTACTCTGTAAAACTAATGATACAATGTTAAAATTAACTACTGACTTGAATTGAATGGGGAAAATAAAACAATAATTTCTTATCACTTATAATAATTATATATTTAAATACACTCTGCATAAAAATAGTAGGAACTTACATATCTGTTCAACTAAATGCCACAAGAAACTTATTTATAATAGGGTGAATTCATGTAAATCTATTAGGAAATTCATTACGGTATTAAATTTAAATAATATCTATGTTATTGACAATTTTTATGATAATTACAAAAAATGCCTCTCTGATATAAACTTTAAAACTTACATGTAGCTTACAACTAATTATTTCACTTTTATTTTTAAATTTATTATAGTATGATTTAGAAAAATAAATACATATTTGTTCAACGTTTTTATATACATGAAAGCTTCAAACCAGTAAAACTGGTTGGAAATAATATTTATGAAAAATTCACAGTACACATACAATAAAATAATAATATACCTAATACTGATTTTCTAATGCGCTTAATAGTTGATAATTAATATTCATCTTTACATGACACATTTGTATCAACGTACAAAATTTTGTATGGCACGTGACTTCCTTTTGATGAAGCAGTAACTTGTATGGCATATTTTCTTCCAGCTTTCAATCCAACCACTTTCTGTACGATCACCCTTGTTCTGAAACAAAAAAATACAATTAAAATATACACACACTCGACTCTTGATGTATTACCAAGAGTATAATAAATTATATCGTATTCCTTATTTATTAACCGACTTCCAAAAAAGGAGGCAGTAGGGTTTGTTATATTTATGTTTTCGTTGTTTTACTTTTTTTCACCATCTCTCGTGTTTTCCTATTTTCAACCGACTACAAAAAGGAGGAGTCTCAATTTGATTGTATTTTTTTAAATGTATGTTACCGCAGACCATTTTACTTCGTTCCGATTTCGATGATTCTTTTTTAATCGAAAGGTCGTGCGTGTCATATGGGTCCCATTTAAATTTAATTGACAAGTACTATTCAAGTATATATAATTATAATATTTATATATATATATATATATATATATATATATATATATATATATATATATATATATATATATATATATATATATATATATATATATATATATATATATAATATCTATATATGTAATAATAATTTTTTCTTCGATCTACGTTTGTATTAAACCACATAACTCTTCACCGATTTTTATGATTCTTTGTTTAATCGATATCTGATACTGCTCTCTTGGGCCCATTGACTTTTATAATTGAAGTCGTTTTTTTTTCGTTTGCGAGCAAACAATTATTTTAAGAAAAAAAAATATTGAAATTAAATAATTCAATTTTAACATTTTTTTTAAGCACGATTGATACTAAAAAGTACTATGAAACCAAGTTTATAATAATTAGTATTATATTTACTTTTTTATAGGTACTCATAAATGTGCATGCTACGTCTGCTATAAAAAAAAAAGTAAAAAATTACTTTACTTACGGAGGTCGCTGCATATGACTTATGCACTGAGTCTTCGTTACAGATTTTTTTGTTAAAGCACAGATTGTGACGTCACTATCAGTTATTTCACGAGATAAAATACAATATCTGAAAACAAGAACATACATTACAAAAAAATTAATATAAGAAATAAAAATATTATTTAGCGTACTCATCAACCACTCTGGGATGAATTTTATTAACGCCGACGGTTTCAGGCTCAATTCCCGCTTGGACAATTGTTTTTTATCTATTCATATCTATTATTGTGTTTGACCCCCTACCGTGGCTTAGAAAAATTATAAACTAACACTAGTTTTTCTCAAATATACATTGAAGCTGGCTAGTTAAAAATTATGATACCTACATTTAAAAAAAGATGTATTTAAAAAACTAAAATATAATAAAATTTTACAAGTAAGCAACTATTGAGAGGACATACAATAGTGATGCACTTAAAAGTATATTTTCTTATAAGGGATAATACTGTGAACTTTAATTCGTGTAATATAGCCTTACAAATTGATATAAAAATGAGGGTAGTTACTCACAAGGTAGAAATTTATTATTGCTCAAGGAATTGAAACACGAAGTTTAACCGCTGTTATTATCTTTCGATTTTTATTGTTTCATCGTACATCACATGCAACAAAGTTGCAGATGGCGATTACATTTTTAATAATATTTATGTGTTTTTCAGAAGGTCGTAGGCTCGTAATGTATATCGGCTTTCTCTTCGAACGCAATTTAATACTCGTTACTAACCGAAATTTTTTAACTCTTAAAATCGGTATTTTGTGCAAATTCCATTACACTCTTATTTGTTGGTAGTATTAACGATATAGTTACATATAAAAAACGACAAGAAAAATCGATTATAAGCATAACGTCCTTTTGTATTTTTTTTTTTGTTACTGGTGCTACCTCATAACTTCATAGCGGATGTGCCGATTTTGATCGTTCTATTTTTAATCGAAAGCTTGAGCTTGTCTTGTAATCCTATAAAAATTTAATTTAGAGTTATTCCTAATAATACGCATTTAATTGAACATCTTTTCGACTGTGAACGTAGTATTAATTGTCGATATAAATTGAAGTCAATTTTTTCGTTTGCCAGTAAAGACAATTACTTTTTTATTTATTATACGCTTCAGTTTATAACATCCCACTGCTGGGCACAGGCCTCTTTTCCCATGTAGGAGAAAGATCAGAGCTTAATCCATCACGCTGTTCCAATGTGGGTTTTATTTATTATAATGGTATGGTTATTCATATTGAGATCTAGGACAGTTACAGAACCTTTTTAATAGTGAATTTTGTCGTGAAAGTATTTATAACATATTCATTAGTATAATCGTAAAAGTTAATAGTCAAACAAAGTTACTACAATTGAGAAGATGGGAATCCCCAGTATTTGGTTACTACTACTGATTATACACATACAAACCAGATAAATTTGCAAATAGCTTCACGGTAAAAAGAATATAGGATTTACCTTTTCCTTTTTACCTTTAAAATGATTAAGGGAAGGACCTAAAGATGAGAAAGAGAGTGGATGATACATTACCTAATAACATCAGTAGCATTATGTGTTGCGGGTAGGAAGGCGATGTCCACGGATCTACACGATCTCCTTGGTCTAAGCTCACGAACAGTTCCACCATCTTCCACAAGCTCGGGAATGCTCATGCCCCATCTTGACGTTGACGCTGTGAGCTGAATACAAAATAGTGCTTATAAACTACTAATACCTACTAATAGGAACTGTTTTTTTTTTTTGCTTCGTCGAAAGCCCTATTTTAAGTTTATTTGTTAAATAAATGTGTCTATATTTCAATAGGGTTTAAAAGGGCTATATAGTAGTAAAGGCAAAGAGAACTGCACCACAAACATCCCTACGTATCCTGTAAGTTATTGTTTCCGTAAAATTAAGGAAAAAAGAAATCGTCCGAAATTAATTCATGCTTGATTCAATTCTTTTTAAGGTCATCATAAACTTATTTATTAGTTAACTAGTTTTTTTGGTGTAACTTATTTTTACAACAGTTACACAGACATTTGGTTTGAATGACATTGCAGAATTAGCTAATAAATTGTAAGTGACATTGCTCTAAATCAAACATATTGGATTCCCAAAGATGGTTAACCAATTACAATTTATTATGTACAAAGCATAACTATTTTCAGGGATAAATACGAACATTATAATTATTAAAAAAAATGTTATTTTTTAATATTAATGCTATAAAAAACGGAAATTCTCGTTCCATATGGCGATAAACACACAAAAGTAATTTTTGTAGAAGGTTTTTAATTATGTTTTTTTTTTTTAATTAATATTATAGCATATGTACGATTTTTATTTTTGTGTTACCCACAATTAGGAATTCTAAACATTTTTGAATATCATATCAAAAATTGACCGCTCCAGCGGGATTCGAACCCGCGTCTTCGACATACCGTGTCGACGCTCTAGCCAATTAAGCTATGGAACGATATACCACTAGAGCGAAACTTTTGATATGATGATTTTTACTTTCGGTTTAAGCGAACCGTGGCGCCGTCTATAGTGAGTTCTTTACAGAGACTCGTAACTATTCAAAGTTTCATATTACAATGAAAATCCTTGACAGGAGACGACACCATGCTATTTTTAATATGTACGATTTTTATTTTTGTGTTACCCACAATTAGGAATTCTAAACATTTTTGAATATCATATCAAAAATTGACCGCTCCAGCGGGATTCGAACCCGCGTCTTCGACATACCGTGTCGACGCTCTAGCCAATTAAGCTATGGAACGATATACCACTAGAGCGAAACTTTTGATATGATGATTTTTACTTTCGGTTTAAGCGAACCGTGGCGCCGTCTATAGTGAGTTCTTTACAGAGACTCGTAACTATTCAAAGTTTCATATTACAATGAAAATCCTTGACAGGAGACGACACCATGCTATTTTTAATATGTACGATTTTTATTTTTGTGTTCCCACAATTAGGAATTCTAAACATTTTTGAATATCATATCAAAAATTGACCGCTCCAGCGGGATTCGAACCCGCGTCTTCGACATACCGTGTCGACGCTCTAGCCAATTAAGCTATGGAACGATATACCACTAGAGCGAAACTTTGATATGATGATTTTTACTTTCGGTTTAAGCGAACCGTGGCGCCGTCTATAGTGAGTTCTTTACAGAGACTCGTAACTATTCAAAGTTTCATATTACAATGAAAATCCTTGACAGGAGACGACACCATGCTATTTTTAATATGTACGATTTTTATTTTTGTGTTACCCACAATTAGGAATTCTAAACATTTTTGAATATCATATCAAAAATTGACCGCTCCAGCGGGATTCGAACCCGCGTCTTCGACATACCGTGTCGACGCTCTAGCCAATTAAGCTATGGAACGATATACCACTAGAGCGAAACTTTTGATATGATGATTTTTACTTTCGGTTTAAGCGAACCGTGGCGCCGTCTATAGTGAGTTCTTTACAGAGACTCGTAACTATTCAAAGTTTCATATTACAATGAAAATCCTTGACAGGAGACGACACCATGCTATTTTTAATATGTACGATTTTTATTTTTGTGTTACCCACAATTAGGAATTCTAAACATTTTTGAATATCATATCAAAAATTGACCGCTCCAGCGGGATTCGAACCCGCGTCTTCGACATACCGTGTCGACGCTCTAGCCAATTAAGCTATGGAACGATATACCACTAGAGCGAAACTTTTCTCTCTGTAAGAAAAAAGTAAAAGTCTCTGTAAAGAACTCACTATAGACGGCGCCACGGTTCGCTTAAACCGAAAGTAAAAATCATCATATCAAAAGTTTCGCTCTAGTGGTATATCGTTCCATAGCTTAATTGGCTAGAGCGTCGACACGGTATGTCGAAGACGCGGGTTCGAATCCCGCTGGAGCGGTCAATTTTTGATATGATATTCAAAAATGTTTAGAATTCCTAATTGTGGGTAACACAAAAATAAAAATCGTACATATTAAAAATAGCATGGTGTCGTCTCCTGTCAAGGATTTTCATTGTAATATGAAACTTTGAATAGTTACGAGTCTCTGTAAAGAACTCACTATAGACGGCGCCACGGTTCGCTTAAACCGAAAGTAAAAATCATCATATCAAAAGTTTCGCTCTAGTGGTATATCGTTCCATAGCTTAATTGGCTAGAGCGTCGACACGGTATGTCGAAGACGCGGGTTCGAATCCCGCTGGAGCGGTCAATTTTTGATATGATATTCAAAAATGTTTAGAATTCCTAATTGTGGGTAACACAAAAATAAAAATCGTACATATTAAAAATAGCATGGTGTCGTCTCCTGTCAAGGATTTTCATTGTAATATGAAACTTTGAATAGTTACGAGTCTCTGTAAAGAACTCACTATAGACGGCGCCACGGTTCGCTTAAACCGAAAGTAAAAATCATCATATCAAAAGTTTCGCTCTAGTGGTATATCGTTCCATAGCTTAATTGGCTAGAGCGTCGACACGGTATGTCGAAGACGCGGGTTCGAATCCCGCTGGAGCGGTCAATTTTTGATATGATATTCAAAAATGTTTAGAATTCCTAATTGTGGGTAACACAAAAATAAAAATCGTACATATTAAAAATAGCATGGTGTCGTCTCCTGTCAAGGATTTTCATTGTAATATGAAACTTTGAATAGTTACGAGTCTCTGTAAAGAACTCACTATAGACGGCGCCACGGTTCGCTTAAACCGAAAGTAAAAATCATCATATCAAAAGTTTCGCTCTAGTGGTATATCGTTCCATAGCTTAATTGGCTAGAGCGTCGACACGGTATGTCGAAGACGCGGGTTCGAATCCCGCTGGAGCGGTCAATTTTTGATATGATATTCAAAAATGTTTAGAATTCCTAATTGTGGGTAACACAAAAATAAAAATCGTACATATTAAAAATAGCATGGTGTCGTCTCCTGTCAAGGATTTTCATTGTAATATGAAACTTTGAATAGTTACGAGTCTCTGTAAAGAACTCACTATAGACGGCGCCACGGTTCGCTTAAACCGAAAGTAAAAATCATCATATCAAAAGTTTCGCTCTAGTGGTATATCGTTCCATAGCTTAATTGGCTAGAGCGTCGACACGGTATGTCGAAGACGCGGGTTCGAATCCCGCTGGAGCGGTCAATTTTTGATATGATATTCAAAAATGTTTAATATTATAGCATTTAAATTTCTTTTTTTTTACTTTATTTTAATATGCTATTAAGGTTATCAACTTAACTTCCTTATATATCGCTAATAAAACGTCGAATTTCCCACCCACTTGGATTACGATGCTTATCAGATCAATATTTATGTAGTTATTAACTTTACTATGAATCATAAAATGTTTTATCACATATAACTTTTACCAATAAACATACTATTTTCTAATAAGTATAATTCTTAAGGATTTTAGTGGGGTTTGTTATTCTAGTGTACTATCAGATTATCACCCGCCCTTCGCAAATCATGTAGTAAGATTAATGATTATTATCAGGCGTATATATTATAGCTGGAATCAAGGAAGTTTCACGGGATAAAATCTTTTAACAGATAGGTAAATTAAATGTTAAATACTAATTTAATCAGCGAAACCATCTGAAAGCGTCATTTCTATGAATCGTCAATACCTTCAGTAGGTAATTATGTATAGACAAAGAAACACGCATCCTATTAACTATTAGATGTAGGTACACACTACAAAGAGATTCAAGGAAATAGAACGTGTCTTTAATTAAATCCAATTTTTAAAACGTACTATATTATATAACTAGCTAGCTGTACCCTGCACGCGTTGCTACGTTTTTTTTTGGTCGTACCAACTCAGAAACATTTATGGGCTCATGCACAGCGCTTTGCTGAAGATCATGACATGATCAAATGCATAGTTTACGATTTTATAAAGGACATTCAGACAAACATTCATTTTTATATGTATATGGAAGAAGATATAATAGAAACATAATATACCACTACTTACTACTTATATATATATATATATATATATATATATATATATATATATATATATATATATATATATATATATATATATATATATGTAAAGAAAACACAACATTCATTTTATATTTTGTTACTTTTTTTAATTAGAACCTTTTTGTTTATTTTATTGTCAGGACAGAAAAATAAAACTTTGTTGTGATGACAGAATTATTTTTACATTAAGATTGTAAAGAAATTAGTTTAAATAAAGGCTTTAAATGTTGTTTTTCTTGTTTTAGGTAAGTAAATATTGTAATTATAATGTAGTTAAAATGCTAAGAATTGTAAATATAGAAAATATGTGGTAATATAAATAAATTTCTTGTTTTAGAGAAACGCAAATATAGTCTTTATTTTGGGATTTCTATTAAAAGGAACATAAAAAGTATAATTATTATTATATATATATATATATATATATATATATATATATATATATCTAATTTTATAAGACGATTGACAGCGGAGGTAGGGTCGCTAACGTGTTTGCGATGTCCCCGACGTTTATAAGCTACGGTAACCACTTACTTATCAGCTTGCTTGCACCCTAGTTGTATAATTACCTCGACTGTGACTGCTTCATCTCGATACCATTTGTTCGGAAAAACTCGCATAACATATCTTATTTTAGCCTCTTCGGAGCTTGAATCGAATTGAACGGAGCCTTCATCGCTAGTTTCTTGTATAGATGAACTTGTTACTGGTGGCGGTATATAAAACTTCGAATGTGATTCTGTAAGAATATTTAGTATTGTATTTCACGTCTGTTATAGTATGAGAAAATAATTAACGCTTAGACAATAATGGCAACACTAAATTTGGAAAAATATTTTAGAGTTAACGTAATAATGATAAAGTTCTCTACGTGAAAGAGAACCAACATTAAATACATTTTGTTTAAATTAAATTAAGAAATTTGCTCTGAATTTAATGTTTACTAGCCGGTATCTCATATATAAAATTCTCGTGTCACACTGTTAGTTAAAATACTCCTCCGAAACGGGTGGACCGATTTTTATGAAATTTTGTATGCATATCGGGTAGGTCTGAGTATCGGCCAACATCTTTTTTTCATAGCCCTAAGTTATAAGGGGGGATTAAGGGGGTTATTAACATATATGGCAAAACAACGTTTGCGGGGCATTCAGGTTTCAGGGTGAGGGGTTTCAGCTAGTTTTAGTATATTTATGGGTCATTTGAAGTTTGATGAGCATTAAAACATTATTTTCTGAAATTATTTAGTAAGAGTTGTTACATACCAATGTTCTTGGCGACGTACAATCTTTTCCCTCTAACAGATACTTCTATGTCCACAGACCCACTGCAAGTTGATACTACTAACCATATACCTGATCCACCAGATGAGGTCTAAAACAAAAAAAAAAAAGATGTATTTTTAATTATACAAAAAAAAAAGAAATTTAAAAATCTTAAACCAAAGTCGTTTAATAAATTAAGGATTTTTTTTTTTTTTATGTACACGAAATGTTTTTATCGAACTATTTCGTATTTTCTTTCTGATTTTAAAGTAAATACTAATGAAATGTTTGAAGTTATCACACCATGAAATGAATGGTAAAATTTATGAGACTGTAATGTTGCGTCTACGATTACTGACATCGGTCAGAATAAGCATTAAGTTCAGTTAAGGCGTCTTCGGATTAAATACGCGTGATAAAAATTACTATAAGGTGTAAATGTCATATAATTACCCAAAGTAAGTATCCTCAAAGTGAGGCTCACAAACTCGTATTACGAAAAATGTATTATAATAAAGTCACATTAACTCCACCTCAGTACTAATAAAATGGATGGTTAGCGAAGTTACCTTTAGGTAATAAACATTTTTGCCTTTAATATCAGCTCTATATGGTACATTTTCTCTCAGTCTTTTAGCTGTTGATGTTCGAGGTCGGACAGTGCCAGTTGTAAGTAAGGAACCAGCTCTTCGATCTCGTGCCACGCCGAAAACACTTACAAAATATGTCTGAAAGAAAACAAAAGAAATGTAGCAACGATATTACTCAAGAAATCAGAAGTGGCAAAACTCCTTAGCATAAATCATCTGGTTTGGCATTTGGTGCATCATCAAAAGTTCAAGTTCTATTTCGACTTATGGAAGATTAGTTCTTAATAACAATTTATTACAAAAAAAAGCTTGTACACTTACCGTGCTTGGATCTAAATTTTCAATTAAATGGTGAGTTCTATCTCCAACACACGCGACTACCGGATCCTCATTTGATACTTTTGTACTACGACCTATTTGAGGAAAATTAAGATATTATAATAACTAAAATTTTGTTATTATGGCTTATAGCTTTATTGTAGTTTCTACATTTAGAGGTTAAGACACAATACAAAAAAAAACTATCTTCCTGAATAAGCTCGTTTTATGCATAAGTAGTAATTCCATTTCATAAACATAGTTTTATAGTTTTTTTCTTAATGTTAATTACGTGTAAATACTTTCTCAGAGGAAGTCATACAAAGTCAAGAATATTCCTTTCAAGTAGTGTAGTCTTTCTGTGGTAAAATGTGTTTGACAGCAAGATTAGGGTAAACCTTACCTACCCAATGGATTTGTGATCAAATAGACCGGATGCCACCGAATTGATGTAAAAAAAAATATATTATATTTTCTTACCAAACTTCTTTCTTCTGTAAAGACTTTTGAAATTCTCTTCGAAAATATTAAAACCGTCATCGATTTCAATTCTGTTACTTTGTGTTATGGTATTATTGAATGAGTTCGATTTTGACCGATCAGTTTCATTTGATGGGTCTTCATCTGAGAAGCGATTCTGCTTCTCCGCTTGACTGGATCTAATGTCGTATTGAGCTGCGCATAGAGATGTGTAGTTCTTTCTGTGGGATGTGACTACGCAGTATGTCGTTTCTTGAGGATCTATTGGGCTGAAATATATACATTCAGTTAATATTAAACCTATTTAAGACTTAAAGTTAATATTATTTACTAATTTACTAATATAATAAATCTGAAGAGTTTGTTTGTTTGTTTGAACGCGCTAGTCTCAGGAACTACTGGTCCGATTTGAAAAAATTCTTTCAGTATTAGATAGCCATTTATCGAGGAAGGCTATAGGCTATATATATCATCATGCATGACCAATAGAAGCGGAGCACCAATGAAGAATGTTTCGAAATCGTTTTTTTTTTTCTTTTGAAAGCTTCACCAGTTAGCCCAAAGAAACTTTTCCACGCGGATGAAGTCATGGGCAGAAGCTAGTCAGTGATAATTATATTTCTTCTGTTGGGTATATTTCACTCGTTAGATATTTTCGGTGCGACATTTATTTTTGTTTAAATGTTAATAATACAATATACGCGTATATGTCGGCTTTTGTTTTTCCAAAAATCTCTCAATGCTTCAAATAAAGTAAGTATGTTGATTTTATTTGCGTTTTTCAGTAACAATTGAATTTTTAAATTAATTTAACACTAAATTTTTTAGTGCTGGTGCGTATTTAAGTCCACAACCATATATAAACATATAACCGGGCTGTTGGACCTAAACTCTTTAAAGTAATTGATGATTATATGGAAAGTTCTAGAACTGTTCAGAAAGACTAGAAATCTGCTTATTATTAACGCAGTTTTCTAAATATGGTGAAGTAACCTCTTTGCAGAAAAACCGTATGTTCACGACATTGCGATCTGTCAGCGATCCGACATCCATGTGGTAGTTACTTTGCCATCTACAATCGTATAGTAACTCCTTCAACACCGATGCTTTGATATTATTGACAATCAAGAGAACTGGTTAAAAATTCTTGATATTGACAAAATGATGGACACTAAGTCCAATTCGCATGAAACGGTATTATATAGCAATGCACATATAAACAACGTATTATTAAGCATTGTTATTAGTCACAATTTAAAGTAAATAATGATTATAAGAAAGGTTACTAAAAAGTCTAGTAAGCTTACAAGTATCAAAATTTTAAGTGAACAAGTAATGCTAGCTATATAGCAATGCTATTTTTTATGTTCAGCTTTTAGTGATAATATTTGATGATGTCCTTTATACGGTCGATTTATTACGAAATAATTATTAATCTAATATATAAAATTCTCGTGTCGCGGTGTTTGTAGCTAAACTCCTCCGAAACGGTTTGACCGATTCTCATGAAATTTTGTGTGCATATCGGGTAGATCTGAGAATCGAACAACATCTGTTTTTCATACCCCTAAGTTATAAGGGGGGCGGGGGATTGAGAAGGTTAATAAAATATAAAGCAAAACAACGTTTGTGGGGTCAGCTAGTAATTTATATAATTAATTCAGTTTTTAAGGCCCTTAATGATCATACGATGAAAATATTTTACTTATTAAGGTGTAAATTATAGATAACGTTTTAGAAACTGAAAATGCACGGCACCATTTAACAAAATTCTTTTATAATAAAAAAGTTAATTGTCGGTTAAGACTATGTTTTAAGTAGGTAATGCGTTTTGAAAAATTCTATTCAATTTCATTAAAGGTAAAGTGAGTTACGTTTATAGAACGTCGTAAGCCTTTGAGTTTTTATTCGAATGTCATCGTGTGATGGCATCGTTAGTCTAATTACTTATTGAATATAAGAAAAAGTAAATGTGAAAATAATATTTACGAATAAAAAATGGTATTATTTATTCGTAATAATGGAAATGTAAAGAAGTCCTATAAAAAAATTGATAAACTTTTAAATGCAGAACCTTAATTTCCAAGTGATCATTTACACACGGGCGTTCTTAATAGCTTTGTTCTTTGATACACTAGAAATATACTAAGTAAATTAGAAATATTTGTAAATTAACTAAGAAATAAAACTTAAAAAACCTTTTAATTTAAAGTTTTAGAACATAATAGACAAAATATTATGTGTTATCCACAAAAAAAAAAAAAAAAAAAATCGTACATATTAAAAATAGCATGGTGTCGTCTCCTGTCAAAGATTTTCATTGTAATATGAAACTTTGAATAGTTACGGGTCTCTGTAAATAACTCACTATAGACGGCGCCACGGTTCGCTTAAACCGAAAATAAAAATCATCATATCAAAAATTTCGCTCTAGCGGGTACATCGTTCCATAGTTTAATTGGCTAGAGCGCCGACACGGTCAGTCGGAGACGCGGGTTCGAACCCCGCTGGAGCGGTCAATTTTTATATGATATTCAAAAATGTTTAAAATATAATAAATGTGAAATAATAAAGAAAACGGCTGTGTAGCATATGCTCATATGCCTCGTCCATTAAGATCTTCTGTGGCTATATTCGAAGCGATAACTTAGCCATAAAACTATCACACGGTGCTCGTATGTGATGGCATCCAAATAACGACTTAAGAACAAAAAATAATAATTAAAGAAGCCGCTATTAAATCAATTAATAGATCGACACGCTAGGTATACCTGGTTAGTTTTAAATGTTCAGCCATGTATGGACTGTGCGTTCAAGGATATTTGTAGTCTCGTACGCGTCGGATTAAACGTTCTTACGTATATGATGTATACATTTCAAAGGTATAATAACTTATTTTTAGTGTGCGTACTGTTAAGGAACAACAAATATGTTTTTGGTGACTTAATTTGTGATTCGTGGGCTCTATATACACGTCACTAGTCAAAAATTGCTTAAAAACAATTTGTAACAAATGTTACGTGACATTAACAAAATGTGCTAATCCCAGAAACGTGACGTGAAAGTATAAAAGCTAACATAGCTAACATAACGTTTGTTCGTAATTTTTCATTGGATCATGCGCATCATCGCTATACTGTTTTCAAAAACGCAGAGTCCGCTCTTATCCTTAATTTAGTCTATTGTATAACCCTGAAGATTAAATACTGGTTTTTGTAACGCTACAAGCTTCATTGTTATTTCAAAACACATGTAGTAAGATGTGAATATAATTGCAGAATTAATTGTAAACTGTAGTATATATTGATGTTCGATAAGAAACAATTAACGGCTTCAAGCGAATACTAACGCCACTATTTAAGTTTAAACAGTTTCTTGATACCATTTGTAAAAAAGTTTAACTGAGGTAGGGCACAGCGGGAAGTTTGGACCAGCCCGATTGGGAATACCTCGTACCTTAGTACCGCGACCTTACAAAAGATCACAGCTAAATAATACTGTTTTCAAGCAGTGTTATGTTCCTCTTAGTGAGTAAAGTGACCAGAATATCTGGGGGGGGGGGGATAGGGTTGGCAACGCAGGGTCTATAAGCTACGGTAATCACTTACTGTCGAGTGACCTAGTTGTATAAAAAAAATATTAGATTATGAAGTTTTGCCTATATAATATCTGAATTATTATTAGTTGTCTGTACTTTTTCGTTTGTACTTTATTTTACACCGCAATTATATGAAACACATTATAAACATTGCTTTATATTAACAAATTGTGAAGTACAATGGGTGGACTAATGGCTATTTAACCAATTCTACCAAACAATAATAAATAAATAAATAAATAAACATTTACACAATACACACACGGTCGTCTGTTCCTAAAGTAAGCAACTTAATGCTTGTGTTATAGGGAACAGCCGACTGGTATATAGCTATATTTTTTTTTTCGATAAACGTACTTATAAATAATACATATATAAGTATATAAATAAATATTTATATTACACCCAGATTCGGGGTGGGAATCGAACCCACAACCCTCGAAGCAGAAAGCAGGGTCACTACAAACTGCACCAACGGGCTAGTCAAAACAATACAAACTTACAAAAAAAAAAAAAAATGTAACGATGTCATTCAAAATATTGAGAAAATTCTTTGTCAATTTTTATTTTTTATTTTTGACCTGACATCGTCTAATAAATCGATGAATGCCAGCGACATTCACTAAAAACGATGACTCATTGCGTTACGCTCCGCATTGTCCCGTTCCGTTCGTATACTATAAAAATTTAATAGTATACTATAAATTACTCGATTGGCCTAAAAGTATAAGTAAGTATAGATGTTGTCACGTTAAACTATCGTCCGTAAACTCACTTTACAGACATCCAATTTTTTTTTTATTTTGCCTGTTTCTATAACTCACCTGTACGTCACCCCAAAACTAAATTAATTTGAAGTAAATATGTAGTATTTTAATTCATTTAACATGCTAGTAAAATTCAGATATATTATAAGCCCATTTATTTGTTTTATAATAGCTTGAGTAATTTTATACTAGGATTGACCAAACTGACCTATAAAGTCTAGGCTTTGAAATTTGACCCGTATTAACATTTATGGCTATTATGCCGCTTAAATCGTAACGTGATCTTTTATAGCCTGTTATTTCTGCATTATTCAGCTTTCTAATGGATTATGAACATTTGTAATCGATTAGAAACTTTCAGTTTTTATTAATTAGATAAACAAGTATACAAATATTGAATATTTATTATTTTATTTTTCTTAATTTTTAGTACATAAATTATTTTAATTCAAAAAAAAAAAAAAAAATATCCAACTCTTTTTATTGCTGCTACACGCTTCAGCCTTTTTTTTTGTATCGCACAGAACCCATTTACGGGTGATATCCAGGAAGCCCGGGTAGGCAGTCCTAGACCGTATACCGACCAAACCCCTGCGGTAGACTTCAGCCGCTTTAATTGGAGGGTCCCGGATCTGCAGCCAACAGGATCCCTTCAGCGACGGGCTGGCCTCGGCGAAAAAGCCAGACTTCCCCTTATAATTTTTTTGTTTATAGTTGAAAAATAGGACGCAAAATTATGATACTTCTGTCTTAGTACCCATAAAAAGTTAAAAAATCAATTAAACAATGATATAAAAAGTAGGTAGAAAAGTAGTCTTCATATTATATTATTACACAAGCAAAGCCGCGTACTAAAATTCTCTCATATTTAATGTCATTATGACTTACGTCAGAACTCGAGTAATAAAATTATGCCCTCATAGTATCAAGTAATGCAATCCGCTTTAAATGTACTATTCAAAATTAAATTTACACTTACCTCTTCATATAAACAAAAGTGTCACTAAAACTTAATTTATCAAGCCCGATCAATGGAGCCGGAGGTTACAATTTCTGTTCAAACAAAATTAGACCTACGTTATATAGAATTAAAATATTAAATTGCCTATCAAATTTCCCGTTCAAGTTCAAGGATTTAAAAGGTAATGGAATATTGACTTTAATCCTTTATGTAAGGAGATAAATTCCTTTGATATTTGAAATGAGATGGCGCAAAAAGTTGAAGGAATGAAGCTTGCCTTTGCCGAGTGTCCGTACGTGTATTTCTATTTATCGTTGTATACCAGTAGCGTTCCAGCAAATAGTGTAGTCATCTTATATTGGCATTTGATATACACGAGTACCGTAGTTACTCTTAATTATTATCTTTATAGCGCTTACGAGTGTTGTCGGCGTTACTAGGAATACAGATTTTTTTTTATATACATTTTATTGATACTAGTAAAATTTATGCGAACATAAAATTACTTTGGATCGTTTTTGTCGTGTTGTAGGTTCGCTCGTTAATGTGAATGTATATTGTGATTGCGATATGTAAATTCAAATGTTTTTTTTAATACTTTTTATTGTAGATGAGAGATAGAAAAAATACTAAGGTTACATCGCGAAGCTCTTTCTCACAAGATGCTCAACATTCTTGACTTCTAAGCAATTTATGGTGAATCAAATTATTTAGCTATTCTATCTTTAATATATAAAATTCTCGTGTCATGGTGTTAAACATTGAACTCTTCCGAAACGGCTCGACCGATTTTAATAAAATTTTGTGGGCACATCGGGTAGGTCTGAGAATCGGCCAAAATGTATTTTTCATACCCCTAAGTTATAAGGTGGGGAGGGGATCAAGCGGGTTAATAACATATATGGCACAGCAACGTTTGCGGGGTCAGCTAGTCAACCTATAAAATTCATATATTGAAGTCTTAAAGAGATCTACAACTTGTGTAACATTAAACTCTTTTTAAACTTTTAAAAGTTCTCGTCTATCTGACTTCCACATAACTTTTTACTCGGGGTCAAAAAAGTATAAACATAACTTCAAATTTGTTTGTTGGAGTTTTATTTATATTTAAGAATCATTACGCAAACGCAAATGAAAAACTTTAAAAAATGGACAATAACATTCAGGTTTTTGGCGCTATTTAATAAGAGAGGAAGTTAGATTGCGCATAGCTTTGATTGTCTGAGACTGAATTTTTATAGCATTAAAATCACCTTTAATGCAAAAAAAATATACGTATTATGGAATAGAATATTAAAAAAAAAGATTTTAAATTCAGTTGCATGATTGGGATAATTCTTCTTTATTGAGTAGGAGTGCACACGTTAACATTTTAATTTACATATTTTTTATTTTTATTTATAAAATAAAACAGCCATTACATACGCGATCTACTACATATTGGAATGTAGATACGGAGGCAGTATTGGTCCATGATCGTATACAATTAAAACAGTCCCTATGTTCCGAGCATTACTACAATGTAGCAAAAAGTTTTATGGCAAAAATAAGTATAAAAAACCTCCTTTGAGTTATAAAAAAAAAGGCAAAAATGCATTGCATTTCGGAATGTTGTTCGATCTGTAATGAAGCAAATTGTAAACAATAGTTCAATGCCCTGTCGAAATGTCAGTATTCTTTTACTAATGTTTTATGAGATAAAAAGGGATATCTCAATTTGTCTGTCCATGTATTTATTTCGCATTGCTGTAACCAATTATAAATATTTTTTATAGTCAATTTCTTATTTTTTTATTACCTGTGTTATAAAAAAATGATCGTTTAAACATTATTAAGGTTCAATGAAAATTATACGATTAGCTCCCGAATCTATTTCTTCATAATTATCGCGAAAGCAGGCTATAAATGATTAATTATTAAAATAATGACAGTTTGGTAGTCTACTGTTTTCATATCACCATAATGGTGTTATAATGATATATTGGAATTAGTAGATTACCAAGACTGCCAATTTTACCAAAATGTCATATGTCGACCACTGATTGACGATTGTGATATAAGTTAACAGTGAACTTGGGTTCAAGGCAAGCTAAATGAATTTCCCAGCGAACTACGGTAATAATTTTAGTAGACTATGACCTTCACTGAATATTGTTTTTGTATTGTTTTGGAAAAGCTTATTGATTAAGTATGTAAGTTGTAGGCTATAATACAGCACATTGCGCCTGACAGGAATAGATAAGTAAATATTTATGTCACAGATCAATGACCACAAGTGAAATGCCTAGTGAGAAAATTGTAAATTTAATAAAGAATGATGTAGCTATATTGTTTTGTACCACTGTATATTTTTTAAAGTCAGTAGTTTGATGAAAGATGAATGACACCAACTGACATTGTTTATATTGCTAGTAAGAATGGAGTGGATGTAATTTATATCGACAATTATTCCAATTACGAGCCTATTAGGAAATTATTACTATGTAACTCGTTCGATTTCACTCTCGTTTATGATTGCTAAGCATGTGTTTGAATAGTAGCGTATTATGCTACGGTCTGCAATATTTTATAATACTGTAATTAAAAAAAAGTTTTGTTATGCTAAAGTTATTTTGACCAATAGTAAGTAGTAGTGGATTATCTTTAATAAAATCTTCAAATTTATATTATAAACCGGTATGATGTAGGTAGGTGTCTTATAAAACCGTTTATTAATAAAAAAAAGATTTTAAGTATTACGTCAACTGCAAAATGGCTCCTTATACATATCCTTATACATATTCTATTTTTATTTTTTTTAACTAACTTCCAAAAAAGGAGTTCAAAATGGAGGAGGTTCTCTATTCGTGTATATTTTTCTAATGTATGTTATCTCAGAACTTTTAACTGGGTGGACCGATTTTCAAAGAGGATATAACCACTACGTTTTACCGATTTTCATAATTTTTATTTTAATTGAAAGGTGAAGGGCATATGTTATATGGTTTCATTTAAATTTAACTGCGATCCAACGACTAATTTCCGAGTTATATCTAATAATGCGTATGTACTGCACTATTTTTCATCGACTTAACTTGTATTATAAACGCGTAACTTTTCAATGGGTGTAGCGATTTTTATGATTCTTGTTTTAATCGAAAGTTAATGATTATTTGGTGGTACCATTTAAATTTGACCGAGAGCTAATAACTACTTTTTGAGTAATAACGCGTATTGGCTTGACTATTTTATCGTCTGCCTACGTTGTGTTACTTGTCGATGTAATTGAAGTCTTATTTTTTTCGTTCGCGAGCAAACACAATTATTATTTTTTTAGTCCTGTAAAGAACAATATCAGAAGTCTAAATAAAATAATATTGTAAAATATAATAATGTTTTTAGTATAATATTTGATAATGTTTTATATTTATTTATACTAATTTGTTGTTTCAGTACAGCAAATTCTTTTTTCAATTTCCATTCAAAGATTGCCTGGAATAAAATTGCTCTTTGCGGTAAGCCTTAAGCGCCTTTTGTACTTTTTCTTGTTTTTCAATAAATATTTTTTTTTAGGTATGATAAACACATGAGTTCACGTTATTTTTGGCGTAAACTTGTGGAGGCCTATGTCCAGCAGTGGACTGTATAGGCTGTAATGATGATGATGATGATGAGGTATGATAAAGAATATAATCTTTAGATAGTTTAGATAACGAGTTTTAAGCAACGTTTAATCTAACTAGTCTGCTCCTGTTCGTTACAGGACTGCTTTTTATAGCATTCAAATTTTCTCGATTTTCTAATAAAGATAAGAATTTGTATCATTTGAATTTGATTCTTTTTAAAAATAAATTTATTCTAAAAAATCGAACGACCACACGACTGAAGTAAAACTTACGAAACGTAACACTCTCTCTTTCTATCTTTACTAACTTATATCTCCCTCTCAACTTCCGTTCGCCACATCCGATCACACGTTTCGTAACACTCTCGTCACGCATTTACCAGCTTAATCCCCAAGATGAGCGTGCTTAAAGTAGTTTTACTTCAAAAATATTCTAAAAATAAAATGTTATCAAGTTATAAAATGCAATAGAAAACAAATTTAATAATTCGTTCTTGAGTAATCCTTATAAGAAAATTAGCCTGTCAAAAGTGCGTAGATTACGTTGCAAGTTGAGCGATATTTCTTAATAGGTGACAAAAGGGTTGTCGGACGATGGGACTTAAACATATTTTGCTATGTAATTTCATAGAGTATTTTATTCTTTTTATTTCTAGTATATAATTATATATTTTAGTAAATATTAGCTACGACATTATTAAGTATGTAAATATTGCAATATTTAGCTTCATCTTAATTTAATGTGCATGTGTATCTTTAAAACTAGGAGATATTCGATCGACAACCCTGAGTGACACTAATTCATAATGTGACGAAAGACAATTTCATAATTAGGTATATTATTCCCTTTATTAGCTCCATATTAAATGACGTACGCAACAAATATAAAATAATTTATTATTTATCACTTAGAACTAAAAACATATTTTTATATTTAAATTTAAAGAATAAAAATCAAAATCAAAATTTTTAATCATTATAGAAAAACGGACTTTACAATCATTTTACAAATCGAAATCAGAGACATTTTCAATTAAGTAATTTCAGATATAGTGAAGGTGTCATCGATTCGGATAAATGAGGAGAGCATCGGCAAAAATTCCGCAGTTACTCTAAAAAAACTGTCAATCATAATTTGTCATGTCTTACGTAAAAAACACTGCTACTAAGCCCTCATCTCTTTCTATGAATAATATAATATTGAACCGAATAAAATGTATCAGCTACTAAATTCTTCATAACAAAAATTTAAAACTTATTTTCTGGCAAATATAAATCGTAATATCAATCAATTAATTTGATGTTTAAACTTTTCTCAATCAAAAAAAAAAAATGTAGAAAAACGAATTATCCCTTACATGCACGTGGTGAATAGTAATTTTTTTTTAAATTAAATATTAATATTAATATATAGTATTAATAATAGTAGTAAAAAGTAATACTCAAAAAGTATCACATACAGTTAGTTACCTGTATACCAAATACGCCAACAATAATTCACAAATACATTGCAACACACAGTTTAAGCTCAGTATATCGAGTCATATCTAACACCATACATGGCATATCATAATTGATCAATACTTGTTCTTGTGACGAACAGACGGACAGCTTAGATTTATGGCCTGGGAGAGTTATGGTTAACGGTGCTATTCCACTTACAGGTTTTATATATTAAGACGTTTTTCCCGTTAATACATCTGACGTTTCTGTCAGAGGACTACTGCAATTATTGCAATTTTTTTTTTATTATATTTAGTATAACTTTTAAAATTACCATTTTGAATATCGAATGTTTTATTTAGAAAATAGTTCTTTGTTTGTTTGAATCAAAAGCGCGAAAACGTGACGTAAATCGAATCATATTATGAGTGATTATAACAGAGTTTTTTTTTTTAACAACAAATGACGATCGTATCCTTAGAATTACAATTTTTTTTTTACATCTAAAACTTATTGTTTTTTATAAATCTAACACAGAAACGAAAAATAGTATCAATTCAGGGTATTAAATCAGGTACAATGTTTCTTAATTAATTAAATCAATTATTATATTTTATTTATAAAATACATTTTTTTTAATTTGTTACCTATTACTTTAATAGCGATGTATTTATATTAAAGTTTACAGACATTTTTTATTTATTTATACATTCGAGGTATAAATTATTTATTAAAATTAAAAATCATTTAATTAATGTCGTATAATTAATTATGTGCGTATCGATATTTAGACGAATAAGAAACGAATGAGGTTAGGAATAACTATATTATTATTTTAACTAATTATGAAAAGTAATTAAACTCATTTTATTTTTATTTTACGGTGTTGTTTTTTTGTTTTAGTTCATTTCATTCATTTTCATAAATGCATCGATAAAGTAGTATCAGTAAATATAGGTAAGTTGATTTATTTCTAACATTGATGTAAATTCACATTATATTTAGTAAATAATGGGACCGTCACTCATATATTTCGTATTTCAGGGCTGTTAATTCTAGTGAAATGACATTTACGTACAGGTAAATTAGCTAAAGCCGACACGTGTTATACACGCACATATTGCACTTGTGTAGTGTCTGTGAAATGTGTACGAAATAGTATTAAACAACATACGGAATAAGTAAAATCAGTCTCTTTCAAACAAACGTTTAACGAGCATAACAGAGATAGATAAAAATAATAATGGTCATACCAAATTAATTAATGAATTTACTACTGCTACGAAACCTAATATGATTATATTCGTGATGATTTTAACCTAATGTTGTTTTGGTGCTAACAGCTCTTGAGATAGATTGTTGATACAAGGAAGTATTAGCACCTCTTATGTATGATATTCAGTTATTTTGATAGAAAATAGCTTTGGTAAAAAGTTCAACAATTGAACTTAAATACAAAAATAAATAAAATAATCTATAAAGATTATAAGATTTGTAATCATACAGAAAGTAAATTAAAAAAAAAAAATTAAAGACTCAGTTATCCTTCACACAAATTCCATGTAAACATCATTGTATAAAACAATAATCTGCTTATATATTGTTTGTAATAAAACTAATAGTAAAACCTATCTCGTAATGATATGGACCGATGCCGAACTATCGTTGTTCGGTCAAGTTTATGTCTTCATAATGTTTAAGAACTCGACTAACAACCGATATAAAATTGTTATTATAATGAGATCCTCGTCGCTGTTTCACGCAATTTCGATACTGGTCAGATCGGTCGATAGGCAAGCGGTAAACTTCACTTGATATCTTATTTAGTGGTTGGGTTGCTTAACATTAAAAAAAATTGAGTGGACAGGTTCATCCGTGATTACGCAACGCAGAAGATACTGACGAACTTTTATGTTTGTGATTTTACAAGTAATATTAATTAAGTAAATATATATAATATAAATAAGCTGTGTGGCTACGATAGTAGAGAATATAGCCACCCGCGCTCTTCCCGTAGCTGACGTAAGAGGCGACTAAGGGATAACAAGGTTCCACTACCACCTTGGAACTAAAAAAACCGACCGATGACGGAATAATAATCCAACTGATGGCTTTGAAATACATCGAAGGCTGAAGACGGACAGCAGCGTTTTCTGTGCGACAAAGCCAGCCCTGCGGTCGCCAACCCGCCTGCCCAGCGTGGTGACTATGGGCTACACACATGAGTTCACGCCATTTTTGACGCGAACTTGTGGAGGCAGTCCACTGCTGGACATATCCAGCAGTGGACTGCGATAGGCTGAAGTGATGATGATGATGATGATGATGATTATGATGATGATTGTGTGATGTGATGATGATGATGATGATTAATTAAGTAAACATATGAGTAATGAGAATATTACATTAACGATACAGATTAGGTATGAATAATCACAAAAAATCAGGTTAGGTAAAATCAAGATATATTTGCTTATTAGACATACACAAATAGGTATATAGGTACATCTATATTTACTGTTTCAGTACTTTCATTTAAAGAAATAATAATTTATAATAATAATAATAATAATTCTTTATTTATTTGACGAAAAATACTGTACAATTTTATAAACCAGTAACAATTCCAGTTAAAATATATAAGCTTACCTAGGGTCCCAGTTGGCCGATAATCTCCGCTTAGATTTGACACGCAAACGCACACGCACTAAACGGGTAGCTTCACCGCGGACGCTGACCGCCGCCGCACCGCCCTTAGGTGATGACAACTGAAAACAAATTAGTATTACCTCAGGAATTTATTTCTTTAAAAAAAATATATAATTTGTTATTTTTGAAAACAAGTATCCAGCGTTGTAAAAATACGAATACATAATTTGATGACCTTTTTTTTTATTTCAAGTGTTTAACTTTTTTTTAAAAAATGTTGTTACATTTATTATCTATAACTGGATGTCTCTTGTCAATACTTTCTTTATCTTTTCACTTATGAGTCGTACCGTAAAAACTCCACTGTAAAAGTGCAATTAATACATAATATATATAACTATAACTAAGGTTTTATCCATTTCTATTAAAACGTATAATTTATAAAAACATAATAATAAGTGTAAATTATATGTTATGTATTAACACAGATCAACAAATCTCAAAGGACCAATCGACACCACTACATTAGGATATTCGTCACTAATTCAATAATTAAACACCATTAAACGTATATCAATGGCTTCTATATTATCATAAAAACCGGCCAAGAGAAATCAAATAAAACTATAGATATGTGACGGGTGTAAACTATAAATATTTATATATTTATCTATAAAAAGATAAATGATATATCTACCTGCAACACATATCTTTCCTGTTTTGATATAAGAAATTTAATCGTGTGCATCTCTCCGCCACCATTTTCCTCGACCAGTATAAGTTGAGCTGCAAATTTCATTAAAAATTTATAATTTTGCATTTTAAATAACAAAATAATTAAATCTTAAACTTTTCTTTCACTATGTTGAGTAAAAGTAAACACTCACATATAAAATATTAATATTTGTCATGATCAACTACGACAAACTTGCTACTGTTAGCGTATTGTAACAGCATAAAACAAAAGCTTTTAAGGTCAGTTTTCATTGCTAACATACTTCATTAATAAAGAGCAAAACAAATGCTACTAAAACAAAAATTGACATTTTCAAAATCACTCACGCACACACAAACAACACAAACACACGCATACATACACACAAACACACACATACATACACACAAACACACACACACACACACACGCACACACACATGATTAAGTGAAGATTCGGAGCACGCGTTCTTTCTGTGTCCTTGTTTCGACCTGTAAGCAATACCTGGGCAGGGGCCCTAACGAAGAAAATTCAGCCGGAGTCTTTGATAAAAGCTATGCTTTCATTGGCGGTAGCATGGCAAGCGACAAGCGCTTTTGCGACGGAAGTTCTTCAGGAACAGGTTGGAAAGAAAGCGGTTGGAAAACAAAACCCGTGACATTAGTACGACGGAAGAGCAGTAGCTAGAGCCCTCCTCCACGAATTAATGCCTAGCGGCGGTTCCGCGGGGGTAGAGAACGTTGGCGCCAGAGGTTTTAGGCCATACCTCTGGGGAAACAACACACAAACGCACACGCACGCACGCACACACGTTGCATTAATGTATATGTCAGCAAAGCTACTTCCATTTACTTGAACATTACTATCACTACTCACTATTACTAGTGCCTGCCGGTCCACGATAGAACGCCCAGTGCAAGTGTCGTGAACACGGGCTCACTGTAATATATACCACTGTCTGTGATATCAGTGTGGTATTCAATTCCAGGCTGAAATAAATTAAGTCGTTTTAATATTATCCACTTAATTTTGGTTTCTTTGTTTACTCCCTTAGCAAAAAAAAGAACTTTTTTGATAGTATTAAGTATTATAATTTTTCGGATATTGACTATTGTGCTATAATTTAAAAAAAAAAAAAAAAAACTATATGTCCTCAAGGTTTCTTTCGCAACTTATCATCGAATTTTAACTAGAAATTCGACGACGCGATGGTGCAGCGGTGACAAGACATGTCACTACTTCTTGCAGTAGCGGTTCAATTCACGCTCACGGTAAAATTTTGTAGAGGCTATACTAATATTGTCTGGGCGTTTGTTAGATGATACAGGAAATATTCTTACTGAGGACCGCTGAGTGTACGTTTATTATGTGTCTTACTAATATTTACAAAATGGTACGATCATGTTGTTCTGTCACTATTAAAATATCGACTCCTTGCTCTTAAAACCTTGCTCTAAAAACATAATCAAAATAAACTATATAAAGCCTTTATATCTTCTCCTATATGGAGAAAGAGTCCTATGCTCAGCAGTGGGATGTTACAGGCTGAATCGTAGTGCTTATAGATAATGTTTAGTTCAAAGCAGTGATATATCAAATACGCAATGTCAGTGCCAAGACATAGAGGCATTTGTATTATTTGATTGGTTAAGAATTATCCCAACAGATGGTATTATAGGTCAAATGTAAAATTATTTTAACGGATTAATTATCGCTGCAACTGAAGTCCTAGTTTCTTTTAATACACATTACAATCACCTCGTACATTTATTGAATTTGATCTTTCACAAATATTTTTAATTATATCGTACATTGCATGTTTTAAATGAGTTACATTCTTCTAAAGCGGATCGATGTACGCATCCTACAATGTACCGACAAAATTTTACTCAGAACTACTCAACAAATTTTACTCTTTTTCTACAGAACGTTCGATTTAGACAAACTGATTATTTTATTGAGATTTATAGGTCACATAATCTAAAACTAATATTAATCCTCCAAGAATAGCATTCATATAAATGAACTTGACGCATAGTTTGAACATTTGAAAAATCAACATTTTTCTAGCCAAAATTATATTACATTATACGACTTTATGTTATTAAGAAAAAAAATGTGTCATTATAATCAATAAATAATTAGGTATAGAACGATTTAAATTGTAATAATGATAGTACCAGAGCCATAGCCAAAAAGACAATAAGGGTGAACCATAAAATAAATATTGTATTTAATTAGATTGCCTAAAACAGTAAGAATATTATCGTATTAATAATTTTGTTCTTTTAGCAAACGAAAAAAACCCAACTTTAATTATATCGACAAGTAATACACTGTAGGTACAAAAAATAGTCAAGTATATACCCGTTATCAAAGATTACTCAAAAAAAAAAACCCTCAAATCTCGATCAAATTTAAATGAGACCATACGACAAGCATCAGCTTTCGATTTAGGAAAATCATCGAAGTTAGTCCTCCAATTAAAAATTTTGAGAATGAAATTTTAACTGAGGTAGGGCGGGCACAGCAGGAATTTTCTGCTCAAAATATGGAGCAGACCGACGGTGGTACTTCGACCTTACAGAAGATCACAGCTAAATAATACTGTTTTCAAGCAGTATATCGGCAACGCGCTTGCGATGCTTCTGGTGTTGCAGGCTACGGTAATCTCTTACCTCAGGTGAGCCGTACGCTTGTTTGCCGAACTAGTTATATAAAAAAAAAATCACCTCCTTTTTTTTAAAGTCGATTAATAAAGTTATAAATGGCGCCCAAAGTGGGTACTAGCTTAATAAGTAACAGTAACTCATTAACTAGACCAGTAATTTCAGTTAACTTTGGAATCCTAATATAGTCTAATACCAACTAAAACTTACAAGTTAAACAATTTGCAATCCGAACTGAAACTCGCCATCTAACTTCTCTTCACATTTAAATTTGTAATACCGCTACATAGCCTCTAAACATAAGTATGAATGTCTAAAATTAAATGTTTTGTCTGTTACACCGTCACTTTGAATACTTTTAATTCGATGTGACTTATCACTATTGTTATTTTTAAACTCATCGGTCCATCCGTGACCATGGTTGCTGTAAAATATCTGAAACTTGGGGCATATAAAAAACTTAATAAGCCTTTATATAATCTGTGAAAATAGCGTAAACATTAGAAAACAATAACTCATCAGGAGTATTTATTTTAGTGACCCAAAGTGTAAGTCACGGAGAATCAAAAGAAACTCTATTGATTTCAATTTAATGATCAAAAGATTTTTATTACACTACACTGGACATATATGAGCATATGTTGAAGCTTAGAAATCAACTCAGACAGCGTTCTAAAGTCTTACGAACTTCTTGTCGATGTCTTACGAAGGACGGGATTGAATCGCGTATTAATATATCGATGGAAACTTTAAAATTTATGATAATAGTAACTTCTACTGTCCATAAATATTAAACACCATGTACGATACAATTTTACAATCTTGGAAAACGTTTCAAATTTTTTTCGCTAAACAGTTTGTTGGTGAGAAAATTACGTGATGGGCAGGCATCATAGAGATGGAAAAACAATCATAAATATGGATAAGATCAGGCGCTTTGCTTAGTATAGTAATGATAGCTACCCTGTATTTCGTTTCGTTCGGATTACTTGATTTATAACCGTCTGCACGCAATTGCTCAGATTTCTATCTTGATACGGTAATTCCCTGAAGAATTGCGTATTCTTTTAAGATAAGAAATTTCTCGATGCCTTGTACAGAAACAGAAACATGTAGCGAAAATAGTTGCTTTATCATACGACTAAACGTGTTCTGTTTAACCCGCGTTGAGGTCTAATACTGGACAGATTAACTAATATATTTGGTCAGAGAGTCCTTCTTCTTAAACCGACCTTAACATTTATTGTAGGTAAGCTTTTACTGAAATTTCTTTTTTTAAATCGGCTTGGATAGTACTGGTTGGCTCATTGAACATAACAAAGAAAAAAATTATTATTAATTGATAAATTAAGAAACAGCATAGTGTCACAAACGTCAATGTGCCATTCCTTACAAGACAACTTATTTTATGAGATATCAGACAGAGATCTTTCTTAAAAGCGGCAATCTTACACTGAAATAATTATATCTAACAAATTCAATACTGGGGCAAGTATCCCAATGGGGCGACTGCAACCTGGTCACGTTCAACGCCGCCAAAACGCAGGCTTGTTTGTTCTCCGCCAAACGGAGTCCTTTCAACTTGACTCCTACTTTCCGTGGTACACCTGTCCCTGTGTCAGATACCCTCGACCTCCTTGGCATAGAGTTGAATTCTAACCTCAACTTTGGCAATTACATTGAGTCCAAAGCGCAAACTGCGGCCAGAAAGCTTGGCATCTTAAATAAGGTTAAGCGATATTTCACGCCTGAACAGCTTCTTACGCTGTACAAAGCTCAAGTCCGATCGTGCATGGAATATTGCAGTCACTTGTGGGATGGCTCAACTAAATATCAACTCGCCACACTGGACTCAGTGGAACGCAGAGCCAAGCGGCTAATCGATAATGCCAGTTTGGTGAAATCTCTTCACACTCTGGCTCACCGAAGAAAGGTTGCCAGTCTAACGGCCTTTTACAGATTGTACTTTGGGAAGTGTGCCCTGGAGCTGCACGAGCTCATACCCCCATCGCCTTTCTTCCATCGGACTTACAGACGTACCGCGGGCTTTCATCCCTACCTGATTGATATACCTTTCATACGTACAAAGCGCTTCGAATCGTCTTTTTTAATGCGCACAGCCAAGGAATGGAATTCCCTGCCGGCGTCTGTATTTCCGAGTTCATACAACCCGAAAATGCTTAAAGCGCGAGTGAACAGGCTTCTTCTGGGCGAACTCGCTCCATCTTCGACCTCGTCTGTGCTCTAGAGCTAGACTGAGGTCAAGAGTAAGCCCATAACATAATAAATAAATAAATAAAAGAAGTTCGACATTTAAATGCCGAGATTGGTCAATTTAAAATCATTTGTACTTTTTATATAGCTAAAGCTTCAGCCTGTAATTACCACTACTGATAGAACTATTTCGCCATGGAGGAGAACGATCAGAGCTTCATCCACCACGCTGCTTCAATATGGGATGGCGGATATATTCCCTACTATGAGTTCTCTACTACGATCGCTATCAGGTGTACACGATAACAACCGGGACTGACGGCTTAACGTGCTCTCCGAGGCACGGCGGGGAGACCCACAAGTACTGCACAAACACCCAGACCATGGCAAACATCTCTATGGCCAATATAAATGCTGGTCATTTGCGGGGATCGAACGCGCAACCGCCAGCGCAACAGCCACAAACCAGTGCTGAACCAGACCGTTGCGCCAACGCGTCTTTAGTACCTACATATTATAAATCTTGCAAATAGGAGATATATTTATCTAGATATGAATATAAAATATAAATCTTAAAATTGTATCACTTACTTTCGACTCTCCCCTTCCTCTAATCTATATATAGTTTGATTGTCCATCGGTAACCACTCCAGTGACACCCTGGATACAGGTCTCGTAACCAGCACGCTCGGTGCAGCGAAACCGGCGCCCGCTGCATTGATGATGACCAGGACAGTCATCCTGATTGTAAGGATGTCTAGGTTTCTGTAAAATAATTCATAAATATATATTAAGCAAAAATAATAGGATGATTTGGATGATCGTTTTGTTAAAGATTACGAAATTTTTTATTTTTAAAATAAATGCTCACCGTTTTACTTGTTATTTCAATTAACAACACACACACTAAAAACAAATAATACCTACTTGAAGTGAATTAATTTGAAAAAATGAAATGTTTTACGTATATCTTATGTAATATACATAATTATGATAAAGCAAAACAATAAATACGTTTTCACTTAAAAAAAAAAAAAAATGAATAGGTGTATTAATTTTTGTGACATAATGAAACATAAAATAACTCCTTAACAATGATACTTCCAGTTGCCCATATTTCTGTTAACTTGTGTATATGTTGCAGTCAGAACTCTTAACCAGTCAAAAGTACTATTGACTAGCGAAATCAGTCAAAAGTACTTTTGACTGGACAAGTTGGTCAAAAGTGGTTTTGACTGAAAATTATTGGTTATTAGTACTTTTGACTGCAAATTCGCGGTTAAAAATACTTTTGACTGACGCTCTCCGTCAAAAGTAGTTTTAACTGCAAAAAAACGTCAGTCAAAAGCACTATTAACTCGTTAGATGTGAATAAAAAGATATTTATTAAATGTGAAATCGTTTATTACGAAAAATTTGGCATTACAATCAATACAAAGAAGACACACACTTGTCATTAAAATAGGTAATCAGAAAATTCACTGGTTATAAGAACACAGTATCTATATTACGTTAATCGCTTCTCTTAAATAATTTTTAACTTTAATTAAAATTTTAAAAAATCAAAACATAATTCGAGATTGTATAATGAGATTTTTGTAAATTATATGTTTTACTTATTACACATTATTTATGCATCGTAAGCAACATACGTGTTTTTTTAATTAACTTTACAAGGCTATCAGTCTACAATGACGTATTTTATTTATTCATGCAACTCAAACTATTATGGCACTTTGAATTACACACCAATATTTTCTTCTTGCATAAACGTTTATTGTTTTTACAGCCTGTAGAACATACACATCGTGCAAAACCTTGTCCTGTTCCGATAGCAGCGTTCTTTGCAGCTGTTCGTAATGTAATTGTTACGTTGGGCACCTCATCCTGCCGGATAAATTTTTCTTTGCAGCCATCAAATTCGGATCTGGAAAATAAAATGTTAAAAACGGTTAAAACCTACAGACAAATACTCACACGCACACACACACAAATGCACACACGCGCACACGCACAAACGAACACCCACGCACACACGCGCACACTCACTCACACGCATACACGCGCACACACACACAAATTCATTTATTTTTACAAATTCACTAAGTAAACTCACATTAAATTTGAATTAGTAGGTACGTACCTGCAGTACAATTTCTCCAAAATCCCACTCTTTGTCCCAATCCTGTATAACTGCTCACAAGTAACTTCTAATACAACTCCAATTAAATTACGAAGCTCTGCCTTTCCTTTGTCTACGTCTGGGATTGGTATGGTGACATTGTCTCCAACTTTCAGTGGTGGATGAGATTGATCGCTTGCTGTTTTCATTCTCTTTGCTTGTTTTACTAAATTCAAATGAGCTTTTTGTCTTGCTTCCAATATCATTGATTCGTTTCTGTTGTGTTCAAATATTTCTTCTTGTTCTTTGATTTCTTCTTGTTCTTTACCTGTTTTTTTTGTTTCATTTTTTTCTTGTTTGTCTTGGTTCTCTTCATTATCATCGAAGTTTTGATTCATTTCTGTGATTGCAACTTTCAAGTCTTCTTCATTATGTAATCTGCTTATAATTTCCAAAGGTAGATTAGATGTTGTAAGCCCCACTTTAGGTTCCGTTCCAAACATTGCTTGATACGGAGACTGCTTTAACCCTGAGTGAAATGCTCTGTTCTTCATGAATTGAACAAATTTAAGTCCATTCGACCAGTTAGTGGTTTTATTGTCTTCCATCCAAGATGCTAGCATTTTTTCAACATCTTGATTAGCCCTTTCCACGGAACCTTGACTTTGGCTATGACGTGGTTTCCCAGTTACTAGTTTTAGTTCCGGCCAATATGATGTTAATTCTTTTATAACTGAGTTAACGAACTCTCTACCATTATCTGAGTGCAAAATACATGGTGCTCCAAAGGTCAAAAAAATATCTATTAATTGATATGCAACTTCAGTAGCCCTTTTTGATGTCAGTGGTCGCAAAATCACAAATTTAGTCAAATGATCCTGATAAACCATAATAAATTTATGCCCGCGATCTTCTTGCGACTGCATGTCAACCAGATCGACTTGGCAGCGGCTGTTCATTTCAGTGTGCAGGATCAGTTTCGAAACCAGACCCCTCCTTTTCTTGCTTTTCTTCCTTTAGCATACTTCGCACATTGATAAATATATATTAATCATTTCTTTTGTAACATTAGCGTACTTTTTTGCCGTTTCATTCTTAAGTCTATCGCGACCGCCATGCCCTATATATGAGCAGCATCAATAATGTCGTAGATTTCCTCAGCCGGCAAAAAATATTTGACAGGTTCCGTGTTTGTAACTAATTTTTTTATACCACAAACTTCAACGATGTTAAAGCGTTTTAGTCTACTGTACTGTAATGGTGTTTTCTTTTCATTAAATTTTGCGTCTTCCACATCCATCGCAAACTTTTCAAATTTTTCTTTTGTCATCACATTGAAATGACTATCTTTCATATCTTCCATCGCTAAAATTCTTTGCAAAAAGCCTTCTTTCTTTTCGTAGTCACTCATTTTTGTTCTAATATCAGCACGTTCTCCACTAATAATGAGTAATATAAAAGTTTATATGTGCGTTTGTCGTTATTTTTATCGACTACCTTAACTTTTTAAGAGTCAGACTGATACAACCAGTCAAAACCACTTTTGACGGAATCATTTAGTCAAAAGTACTTTTAACCAGCTCCATTGGGCAAAAGTACTTTTAACTGTTATTTTAGTCAAAAGTATTATTGACTAAAGCAAACGGTCAAAAGTACTTCTGACTGATTTTGCTAGTCAATAGTGCTTTTGACTGGTTAAGAGTTTTGACTGCAACATATATATATTTAAATACTACCCTACATATTATTGTCAATTTTTTGTCTCGACTATGAATTGTTTATATATTGTATTGCGATGTACCCAACATATAAAGTTTTGTTTAATTTTGGTGTTTGTAATTTCTCATGTAAGTGAATTGTATTCTCTTGAGAAATAAATAATCTTTAAACTTAAACCGATGTAATATAAAATAAATTTTAAAACGATCTACGTAAGATTGCCGGTGTAGGCTGGATGAGGATTGCGAAAAACCGGGATGTCTGGCGCGAACTTGGGGAGGCCTATGTCCAGCAGTGGACTGCAATAGGCTGAACTAATTGACTGACTGACTGATGTATCCCTAATCTTTACCTAACATGTAACCCAACATAATAAAGATAACTCTGTTATCTTATAGTTCAAAAAGCCAAAGTAACATTTAGAAGATAGAAAAAAAATATTATGACTCACTTTCATAAGAACTGTAGTGAAACAATGTTATGGGTTATTGCGAAAATAACAAGCAAAGATGCATCGGATAATATTGAAAATTCTTCTATTTACAATCCATTTGTAAAGGTTATTTTGAACGATGAAAATGTTTTATTGTTGATAATGCGATTACAATGCGCCTGTCATGTAGCGATCGCTATTATTTCAAATCGATTTGTGAATTGCTACGAAAATCGATATTTATTTCGAATAACAATATTAGTTTTTTTTGTTACTTTGTTTACTTACAAATCAATTTATTTTGGACTAAAGTTATGTAGAGCATTGTGGTTAATATTTTTGAAATAAATTATATTAGTATTCATATTTTTAATTTTATTTCATTAATTTTTCGTTAATTTTTTTTTTGTTTCCGTATTAATTAGTTTTTCTTATAAATAAAATTGAACAGGAGCAAAGTATGCGGTACTGCGCCTATATATTTTTTGTATCTCTTCTTTTTAGCGGTTCATTAAATATGGCGTAATTATTATTACTTTAGTAAGAGAACATTTACGAATTCCTTAAAAACTTCTGTTAGAACAATAACGTAAAATATCAACACGAGTGAAGAAATACGACTCAAGACGAGTACTCTAAAAATCTATACCACAGATACAAAAAACTACCAGCTTAAAACCACACATGAAGAATTTTCCCCTTCTATAGTGATGCTCTGATTGGGTTATTATCAAAAAACCGCTGTATCATATTAGACAATACAATGACTCAGCGGAATTCCGTCTAAAATATTTATATTCTGATAGCTTACAAATACTTGACAAGGGTTTGATACTAGTAAATTCTATGATAATTTACTAACCATGGTAAATAAATGAATAAATAAATATTTATTTCTCTCACTCCAAACACATCAAATAGAAAAAATAAACTGAATAAAAAGTACAAAAAATACAGGCAAACAATGAATTAATGAAAACAGTTTTATTTATATTTGTTCGGCTTTATTTATTATAATTTTTTTGTGATGAATGTTCGATTTGATAGGTTAAAGGTTAACCGTTAATCTCCTAATATTTCTATGATCTTCAAAATTGTATTAACGTTGTAACGTCTTCGTGTCTTCTCCACTCTACATGATGTTGACGAAATCATCACCCATTAAACTAAATAAATGAATGGATTAATTATTACTACAATATCCTTAGTTATAGGGCATTTATTCAATTATTTAATTTCTGCTAATATTAACAATGTGATAAAGTTTGGTTAAAACTAAATTAAATAACTCGTCCGATTTGAAAACATATTTACTAAAAGACATTCGTTTTATTGCAGAAGGTTATTGGATATTAAACACTTAATAACACAAAATCTTTAGAGGCTATCAAAAGTAAAAAAAGCATTTCGAATTTCTTTAATAATTACATAGAAAAACGTGTTTAATTAAATAAACCCTTCCACTATATTATATTATTATTTATAAATTACTTTTCAAAAAAAATAATATTTTCATATACACAAAAGCGTACGAACTCTATTATGTGTATTGATCCCACGTAACCACCGTACCTAGAAACAACAAATGTATTTTACATACAAGCACGTACAAGCTTAAAGAACTGGAGTGAGGATATTTAAACATTTTTTTTCTGTTTGTTTCAGAATTCCTTTCACAAGTACCTCCGGGGTTCAATGCACTCATATGGCAAAATGACCATAAATCCGTGCCTGTACTATACCTTATTGTTTCACACATCACAAAAGAAATATAAAGCGAAAAAAGTTCACACCAACCTCACCCCTAAACTTTTGCCACAAAAACTATAATGGCTTCACGAAATTCAACTGGAGGTCCATTACAGTAAACCGATCCTGACTTTACTCTATAAATCTCGGAGTAGTTGTATGTAGTAAATTTCACAATGATTTATAGTTTCCATTAGCTCTGTTTTTTTTTTTGTTGTATGTAAAACATGCGCTCGCGCACGTTTTCAAGTGATAGTTACATTGGCAAGGGTCTGCTTTTGGTGTAGAGAAAAGAATAAAACTAAAGGCTATGTGAATAAGTAAGCGCGTATTTTATTATTCATCGTGAGACTTCCTGGTAAATATACGTTTCACTATTAAAACTTATAAAATAATATAACTTGACGACAGCGTGCATATTCGCAAATTCAATATAGGAGGTAAGGACTTTATTTTCTTCACTTGAAAATAGCTCTTAACAATGTCTAATTAGCCAAATAAAATTACAAATCAATTGACTTACCGATATTTTCCTAAAGATCGTCCGTCATATATTGAAAGACATAACCCATATTTTTTTCGTATAGAATCTCAATAATACCCAGGTATTTTTGTAAAAAAATAAAAATATATATATATATATATATATTAAAACGTATACGTAAGCAGCCCTATATAAGCCTATTGCAACTGCACTTGTAAACTACATTCAGTCACCATATCCTATAATACCCTTGTAACAGAATATTAACTCAGAACGACACATAAATATAATACATCGATTGTTTGGTTCAGCCTACAACATCCCACTACTGGACGTAAACCAGGCTTGGCCATGGCTTTCTTTATGTAGGAGAACGATCTAAAGGAAATCAATATACAAAGAAAGATGTACAAAGGCGGTTACAAATAAATTGGTATTAATATACAATCTACTCATATGTTAATAGATATGTATATTAATGAACATAATTTATAATTTGATGTTAAGCATTGATCATAATTAAGTACGAAGCGATCTGATACGAGAATAGTCGGTTTGATGAATGCTGAACGATCGAACGATTCATGTTCGGTCTTTAATTCAACACCCACTCAAGTGCAATATTTGGCGGGAAATGTCGGACAAATCTCGAAATACTCTCAGCGGAAAGTACGAATTAATAGCATTATCTTTTCGTTATATGTATGCTAAATATAAGACTGCTTTTCAAAAGAGTAACTGCGGAATTTCTTGCCGATTCTTCTCTGCAGAATCTACATTCCGAATCGGTGGTAGCTTCACTTTTACAAAAATAATAATTAATTTTTAAAGTTTTAATTTGTAAAATGACGATTCGAAAGTGCTCTTGGAGCCTATTTAAATAAAGCTATTTTTGATTTTGATTTTGCTAAATGCTAAACTTGTGGCCTACCCTGGGGAGATTTATGTCCAGACGTAGACTGTTAGAGATTGGCGATGATGATGACGTTACTCCTGTATATATAGATAGTAAAGATTGTCTAGAAGAGACGGCTTTTTTAGCAATAGAACCGCATTTGTGGGTACCTCAATTTTATTGTTATCCTTCCATACTTTTACGTAAAGTGTATTTTCGGTTAACTATAAGAAGTATAATTGAAAATAGTAATGGAATGATTTTTTTATTGTTCGCATACACTTTGTCTAAATATCCTAGAAAAGTAGTCCGTAGAAAAAATATTTATAAAAGTCCTAATATTATGTTTCTTCTTCTTCTATAAATTCTATTCCATCGATTTAGTACGATTCTACCTCTCACTTTTTTGCTTTATGTGACACTATCGTATAATGAGCTATTGTATATTACTGACACGCTCGGCTAGAATTAATGTAAGCTGCTTAAAAATGTATTCTTTCTAATGTATTTGTCATATAAGTGAATTGTTAATTCTTATAAAAATAAATATCTTAAACCAGATAAAGCTTCTTACAAAGATGAAAATTTTATAAAAATAGCCTTATTCGTTATTATTATTAGTAATAACCTATAACCTATCGCGAATAGCCTACTAAACAGCTCCGTATTAGTTAGTTTACCTCACACCGGAACAAAAAAGGACATTAACCACAAGAATCATTCGGTAAGGAAACAAAATAAATCTTTTCGAATAAAGAAGGCCCTTATGCGTAAAGGAAAACAACTAAAACGACCTGTCATTCACAAATGGTCGTATAAGCTGAGAGAAATATTGGTAATATTTATTTTTATGGCCACTGGTAATAATTACCTGGTTAGGCACGTATTAACATTTGTAATAAAATTAAAAACAGTTACCTAATTGATAATAAAAAAGTAGCTATTTTAACTAATATTATTTAATTTGTTGTATTGCATTATAGTATAATCATATTATCGATTGTTATTATTATTTTAAATAAACAGGTACCTAATTTTAAAAAAAGATAAACGCTTTATATTCAAAGGCGCTTACTAAGATTAATTTTTATACCGCGGGCTTGTAAACACACACAATAAAAAGAGATCAAAGTCCAGACCTCGTACGCATATTTGTAATGTCTTTACAAATGTTGACTTTGACCGGGATTCAAATTAGCGATTTTTTAATATATATAACTAGGTCGTCAAACAAGTGTACGACTAACCTGATGGTGAGAGATTACCGTAGCTTACCGTACCGAAGCATCACAGGCGCGTTGCCGACCCTATCCCTAATTCCTCCTTGGAGCTCTAGTCAACATACAACACTGCTTGAAAGCACTATTATTTAGCTGTGATCTTCAGTAATATAGAGTTACTACCCTAGTCGGGCTGCACCATATTTTGAGCAAGAAATTTCCTGCTGTACCATACCACTGCTAGCACAACAGCCATTGCTATGACCGCTGCATAAACGCTTTATCAAATTAATTTAGATACCATTGTCATCTCAAAATTAAGTACACAATTTTTTCGCAAAATAATATAACCATAAGATTTATGACTATATTTATAAATAAACTTGAAAGACATGTCATTGTAAGTTCATAAATTAATTCATTAAGAGTTTTTCCCGAAAATCAGCTGTGTGAAAACTGTAACACGCACTCATATATCAATAAATGTCACGGGGGAGTAAAAATCACTATAAATAAGCGGTCTGCCCCTCTGTCTGCCACGCTTTTGTATTTCTGTCTGTGTTTTGATGTATTTTACTTTATGGCCGCGGTTTTCGACATGTCTGGATATATTTAGAGTCAAGGATTAACACGCTTAGCTAACTGTAACGGCGCGGTCGCGAGCGATTTAGATTTGTCGCATCTTTTTTAAGAAAATGTAATTTTGTATTCTGCTAATTATGATATTACAAAGAATATTAATGAATATTTATGGAGTATGTTTCAAATTAATATTCGGGTCTTCAAACTATGTATGTATATACGTATGAATACGATGTCATAGTTTCAAAGATATAATTACTCATTTAACTACCCGTATATATTTTAACCGACTTCAAAAAAAGGAGGAGGTTACTCAATTCGACCGAATATATATTTTTTTATGTATGTTCGGAGATAACTCCGTCGTTTATGACCCGATTATGATAATTCTTTTTTTTTTTTTAGAAAGGAGATATCCCAAGTTTGGTACCATGATAAGGAAACCAGGATCTGATGATGGGATCCCAGAGAAATCGAGGGAAACTCTCGAAAATCCGCATAACTTTTTACTGGGTGTACCGATTTTAATGTTTTTTAATTTAATCGAAAGCCGATGTTTATCATGTGGTCACATTTAAATTTCATCGAAATCTGATTTCAACTTTTGGAGTAATCTTTGAGAACGCGTATTTACTTGACTATTTTCTCGTCTACCTACGTTGTGTTACTTGTCGATATAATTGAAGTCGGTTTTTCTCCGTTTGCTAGCAAACACAATTATAATTCTGTTAAACTAATTTGTGACTAGTCTACACATATTTTGTACATGTAACAAGTTTCCCTATTTCACCCTCATCATTACAGCCTATACAGTCCACTGCTGGACATAGGCCTCCACAAGTTCGTGCCAAAAATGGCGTAAACTCATGTGTTTTGCCCATAGTCACCACGCTGGGCAGGCGGGTTGGTGACCGCAGTACTGGCTTTGTCGCACCGAAGACGCTGCTGCCCGTCTTCGGCCTGTGTATTTCAAAGCCAGCTGTTGGATGGTTATCCCGCCATCGGTCGGTTTCTTGAGTTCCAAGATGGTAGCGGAACTGGGTTATCCCTTAGTCGCCTCTTACGACACCCACGGGAAGAGAGGGGGTGGCTAAATTCTTTAGTGCCGTAGCCCTCAGTGTTGATAAAATTTATTGAAATTAAAATTAATCAAAAGAAAAAAAAAATGCAAGGCTTAGACAGTCATAAGGTCTACACAAACTCTAGTTATGTGTATTTTAAGCTATGTTTAATAATATATTTGTAATGTAGTATAAAATATATAAAAAATACATAGTATTGATTAACTAATAAAAATATTTATTTTAAGACATCTTTAAAAGCGGTTCACAATAATCCAAGACACATGACATTTTTTTTTTTTTATGTCACTAGGTCAGCAAACAAGCGTACGGCTCACCTGATGGTAAGCGATTACCGTAGCTTATAGACGCCTGCAATACCAGAAGCATCGCAAGCGCGTTACCGACCCAATCCCCAATCCCCCCAGGAGCTCTGGTCACCTTACTCACCAACAGGAACACAATACTGCTTGAAAACAGTATTATTTAGCTGTGATCTTCTGTAAGGTCGAGGTACTACCCCAGTCGGGCTGCTCCATAATTTGAGCAGGAAATTCCTGCTGTGCCCTACCTCAGTTAACATGTTATGAAAACGTTTTTATTATATTTAAACTGAGTAATAACAAATCACTAAAGAATTTATTTTAATTCCTCAGCTGTATATTACCTAAGAACAATTTTAATAATACTCATACTTGTCGCACAATAGAGTAATTTAACATAATAATATATTACTATATATATTATAATATATACTATATAATATATTACTATATATATATATATATACTAGCTGAACCCGCAAACTTTGTTTTGCCATATATATTAACCCCCTTAATAATAGTATAACGTAGGGGTTATGATGACGTTAGCCGATTCTCAGAACTACCCGATATGCATGCAAAATTTCATAAAAATCGGTCCAGCCGTTTCGAAGAAGTATTGTAACTAACATTATGACAACGAGAATTTTATATATAATTAAATAGTAGCTGTGGTCCGTGGTTTCACATGCATTAATTTGAGGAAAAAACAGTATATAGCAGCGACAAATGGGCTATCCAACGCCAAAGAACATTTCCATCCAAACCCATAGTTGAGATTGAGAGATTAGCGCGTTTAAATAAACATACAACCAAACGATTCAGTTTTATAATATATTTAATTCAATTTATAAGTTTGAACATGATTAACGTCTTAATGAATTTATAATGGTTACTAGCTGACCTGGCGAACTTCGTATCACCTTATTCTTTTCTGAATAATAACATAATATATCAGAATAAAATATAGCCTATCTTTTAAGTTGGATCAAACTGCACACGGTGTTCAAATTTGATTAAAATCGGTTAAGTGGTTTAGGAGTCCATTGAGGACAAACATTGTGACACGAGATTTATATATATTAAGATGTTTGACATTCAGTATAGACAAACAATATTAATCTATAATCTATTCTCAATTTGACGTCAGTCTTTAACAATAAATAAAGGAGTATACATATATGCGCGTGTGTGTCAAATAGACGGAAGTGTGCGTTGTTTATGTTTTATTTATTTTTTGATTTAATTTTTTGATTAAAAAAAACAAAAAATTATGAAAATAAAGAAACTTTTTTTTAATTTTTCTATTTGACTACAGACTTGACAATCAACAAAAAGAGTATATACGTGTGTGTCAAATTCATGGTAGTGTGTGTAATGTTTTTCTTTATTAATTTAGTATATTTTTATGCATAATATAAAAAAAATATTAGTATTCTGCACTCCTTCTCTATATAAACTATAAGTGTGCGGAATTTCATATTCCTTCGTGCGCGCAATTTTCGTAAAAAGGGGTACAAAGTTTCTGCTTCACGTATTAATATATAGATGAGTCATTAATTTGACCAAGTTCAAAACCCTTAGAAAACATTCTATGAATAAATTCAATCCAATAATCGAATTATTTTAAACGTCTTGCACAAAATACGTGAGATAGATAAACCTTATTGTGTCAGTAATAAGGCCTGTAATAACACAAGTTTCCAGATAAAAGCAGCTCATTGAATTGAAAGACTTAACGCCTTAAAGCGATAAACCTATTAATAATAAAATTACGATGTAAACTCCTTTAAATGTTTATTTTAAATTCATAATCTTACGATTTGACTGCATTGATTTGTTACCTGTTCATATGTAAGTTTTAATGATTCCATAGAGGTTATGAATAGAGTTGCAGTTTGATAAAAATATAGAAACTAATAAAATAAAATTTATTAGTGTGTTAGCACTAAATGTGATAATAAGCGCAAAATTCGAGAACGGATAAATTTTATAAGATTTTTTTTTATCTGAAGTTTTTTAATTAAATACTTTGTAGCTTTTTATGTAATGATAATTAAGAAAATTGGAAAATTCATGAAATGTAACGCTTGTTTGAACTGCACACGTTTAACATTTCGCAAGACAGCTCAAGTAAATCGGGTAAGCTACTCTTTAATAAAACAAAAATAATAGAGTAAAAAGTTTTTTTATTTTTTTACTATCAGTTATTTATTATATTAGTCTAGCTATCAATTATAAATGATTTCATGAAAAGAAAATGTTTTAACTTTTTAATTTTCGTTTTGTTATTACTGTTTATAGTTCTATTGTAAACAATATAGTTTCCCACAATAACATCCAATAAAACAAAATAAAACTGCAATTGATATGCCAATCATACTAACAGCTAATATTAATACGAATCAAAGGAAGAAGTACCCTTGAGTTGATACATAGACACGTAGAACTTAACACAGCAGACACTAAAACGCAACGTCAAACCCACGTATGAAACAAAATGACGATTTAATCGCTTATAAATACATTCAGACTGTCACAGACCTAATTTAGTTACAGGATGTTACTTTAGCAAACCTTTAATCACAACGAATTCAGTTTATTTACGTTTCAAGCTCAACAGCTTTGAAACATACTCGTATAAGCTTTTATTTATGTTTTGTTTTCACAAATCTCACTTCGGTACGTGCTCCGACAAGAGTTCCAACATTGTTACTAAATATTATTGTTTCGATATACTTCTGGTAATTGATTATTCGATATTTGAAAATGAATTATGTAATTCTTGGTCAATGTACAATGTACATGACTGTGTAATACGAGTAGAATAAAATAGGTTAACGGAAAAATACCAGCTATAGATAGATAGTTAGATAGATAGATAGTTAAAAACTATATTGCAGACACAACATCAACAGTAAATAGTAAAAAAGGAAATTACAAAACATACACAAGATAAGTGCGCAAAGGCGGTCTTATTGCTATTAACAAGTTAGCAATCTGTACCAGGCTAATATTTTTACGGTTTTCAAAATTCTATTAATGTTATAAAATCAACCATGCCCATCAATATGCTTTTTCAAATCTTCCTATTTTAGTACTAGTAAAGCCCATTAAATCCAATAAAATGTAAATGTAATGTTTATATAGCGTAGGTTGTTAACGTAATTGTCATGTTAATCTAATCTTTCGGTGATTGTGAGCAAGTTGAACCGGAAATGTAATAAATTAAGGATTCATTCAGAGGTTTCTATTAGTGGTACTACAAAAAGGACGGAATGTACAGGGTAAACCTGTTAGAGAATTCGTCGTAGATTTTCCACGTGTATATATGGGTTAGTGTGTAGAAATTGTAGTTTTGATTATGAAAGATTTGCTGTGTGGTTACCACAGTACAGAATATAGCCACCCGCTCTCTTCCCGTCGGTGTCATAAGAGGTGACTATGGGATAACACTGTTCCGGATTGTGATGGCGAGATAACCATCCAACTGCTGGCTCGATATGGGGCACCCAACGGGAAAAGAATTTTTTAATTCAAACTAGATTCGAGAAGATTAGCGCTTTTCAACAAACAAACTTTTCAGCTTTATAATATTAGTATATATAGACTTATATTAATTATGTATATTAGTTTAATTCATCATCATTTCAGTCTATTGCAGTCCACCGCTGAACATAGGCCTCCACAAGTTCGCACCAAAAATGGCGCGAACTCATGTGTGTTGCCCATAGTCACCACGCTGGGCAGGCGGGTTGGTGACCGCAAGGCTGGCTTTGTCGCACCGAAGACGCTGCTGCCCGTTTTCGGCCTGTGTATTTCAAAGCCAGCAGTTGGATGGTTATCCCGCCATCGGTCGGCTTAATAAGTTCCAAGGTGGTATTGGAACAAGGTGGTATTAGTTTAATTACTAAAAAAAAATATATATAATTAAACCTTTTTTATATAAACTAGGCATTCAAGAGAAAAGAAAATTAAGATTTTATTTACAAACCGCATTGAAATAAAAGGCAATAAATATTTAAGTAAGTAACGATAGGAATACGTCGACGATGACGAACGATAGGAATATAATCATACGAATATACTAAAGCTTTGCGTTTACTTTTTTTCATTGCATACACTTATTTATTGCACTTGTTGATTAAGTCTTTAATACGAAGCAACAAACGTGACACGACATTCTGTAAGCGTGCATGAAACTGCTCTATTCTTCTAATCAACAATAAGGTCCCTAGTTAGATGGCCCAATTCTCACATAAAATGAAGAAAGCCTTGAGGGAAAATCATTGGAATATATGTACAATAGTGACAGGGATCCACAATGAAACAGGAAATCCCGTACGTCCCACTTGTATCCAAATATTCTATGTGACAAACGCTTTATCGTTCCTTTGTAACCATCCATCCCTTTGAGCAAAACCCGTGTTACGGATTAAACAAAATATTAATTTTCGACTTTCTGTTGTCACTTCAAAGAAAAGTTCTGATTTTCTACAAAGTTTAAAATTTATTTTATTATATGCTACCGAGTGATTTTACCTCAACCTTCTCATTTGTGGAATGGAGACCGCGTCTTGGCAAACACAGTGTGGGACGTCCTCCGGCACGTTGGACCGACGATCTACGTAAGATTGCCGGTGTAGGCTGGATGAGGATTGCGGAAAACCGGGATGTCTGGCGCGAGCTTGGGGAGGCCTATGTCCAGCAGTGGACTGCAATAGGCTGAGCTGACTGACTGACTCATTTGTGACAAAAAGTCATTTCTAACATACTTCGAGGATACTCAATTAGACTTAGAGATTTAGAGAGATTAGAGGGACTTCGACTTCATAGTAAGTTCCAGTACATTTGAGGTGTATATAATTTGTACATATATAATGTGTGATATAGCGCACAGAATTAGCAAGTTGAAGTGGCAGTGGGCTGGTCATCTGTGTCGCAGGACCGATAGCCGTTGGATTAGACGGGTCCTGGAGTGGAGACCGCGTCTTGGCAAACGCAGTGTGGGACGTCCTCCAGCCCGTTGGACCGACGATCTACGTAAGATTGCCGGTGTAGGCTGGATGAGAATTGCGGAAAACCAGATGTCTGGCGCGAACTTGGGGAGGCCTATGTCCAGCAGTGGACTGCCACAGGCTGAAGTGATAATTTGTACAAGTAGTAACAACAACCAAATATATGATGAAGTAATATTTTTTTTCAACTTTGTTTTCGGCCATTTAATTAAGATAAATCCTGTTAACCGACTTACTAAAACTAATAACAGTAACAGTCAAAGTGTGTGTCAAGTATTAAACTACTGATTTTACTCCCCTACATGTGGATCTCCCCAATATAATGTGGAAACATTATTTGCAAAACCCGGTATTTAACTTTTATTTCTTGTTGGAATTTTATTCGCTACAAACTTTTGTCCCTTGCTTCATCCTTTAAAAGGTTTCGAAAAAGGACCCTCTGAGGCTACCAAAGGACATTCATATGTTATCACTTATACAAGAGTAAGTATTTACATTTCGTAATTTATAAACTTTTTACGTACTTAAAACGATTTTAAAAATTTATTTAATAAGAAATATATAATCAGAAAGCTTTTAGAATTACCAAAAGCAGCAAAGTATTTCGCTACGTCGGTAACAAGAAGAACAGATTAATAGTTTGTTCATCAATTTTCACACAAATATAAAAAAATAAAATAATTGCCTTTCAAAGATATCTTTTCCAGCGTCTTTGGTGCGACAAAGCCAGTACTGCGGTCACCAACCCGCCTGCCCAGCGTGGTGACTACGGGCAAAAAACATGAGTTCACGTTATTTTTGGCGTAAACTTGTGGAGGCCTATGTCCAGCAGTGGACTGTATAGGCTGTAATGATGATGATGAAAGATATCTTTTTAATGTAAATTTGGAGCGAGTAAATGTGATAGAACTGTTTTCTGTTTATTATTCTTGAGAAAGAAGAAACTCAAAGCAAAAGTAATGTGACGTAACAAATCTAACCTTATTAAATTTAAACGCGATTTGTGTATAGAATTTTACGTATATAAAATGATAAACATGAAGCTTTCAATTGCATATGTATTAAAATACTATTTGTGAGATTTTGATTAAATTTAAATAGGATCACATGACAAATACCAACTTTCGAATGCAAAATGAATCATCAAAATCTGTGCTCCCGGTAAAATGTTGTGAGAGACAAAAAAACGTGTGTGCTTTTGACTACACGACTGAAGTAAAACTTCTTTAGATCCATCTGTATGTATGTGTATAGTAATAATTCAAATTATAAGAAAGACAGAAAGAAAATGTGGGCCCGTACCTCTCCCTTTGCTAGTAATATACGAAACGTACCTCTCTCTTTTTCTATCTTCTCTAAATTATATCTCCCTCTCAACTTAAAAAAAAAATAAAATCGAATAGAGAGCCTTTTTTGTTCATAAAATAGCCGTACATAATATACACATGTCGAAAAAGGGCATGACAAGTTTTGATCATTAACTCCTGTTGTATTTTAATTTGTCATTTGTCATTGATGATTAACATCGATGGAAATAAAGATGAATTTCCGAATTGCTCGTACACGCATAACATTCGAATGACTGTAGCAGAGTGGTTAATACTTTTTTGTGGTAAGGTTTGTACAGAAAAAAAATTACCTACAAGTTTGCCAGATCAACTAGTACATCACAAAAACCTTTGCATCTAAAAATAGTTACTGATATCAAAAAGATAATAATAAATTACGTTCATTCAAGTATTTATGGATGTATTTCGAAGTATGCGGATAAATCTAATTAAACAAACAACGAATCGGTACTGGTCCCAGGTCAATAAACAGAGATACATCAAAGGTGGCTAAAAATAATTTAATGTCGTTGTCCTAGGTACGTTATAATTGTCTTACTGTAACGACGTATATTAATTAGTGTTAACTGCAGATCAAGGTATTGTTACGATTCAATGTCAATATAATATCATCTGTTTCGTTCGGTTTTTTGAACTGTGACGTTAGGACAAGATATAATAGATTGACTGGCCCGTTGGCGCAGTTTATAGGCCCTGCTGTCTGCTCCGTGAGCTATGGGTTCGATTTCCGTCCGTTTGTACTTTACGAGTACATTATATAGTTTTGTATTACATTAAGCACTATAAAAGTATCTGAAGTGCGAACGCGGCTCGATTTATTAAAATTTGTAATATTATATTTAGAATATTTAAAAAATTAATATAATAAAACTATTATAGGATAGTAAAAATAGGCGTCTTTTATCGGTCAACCTCGCACTAAATTTCCAATCGAATTTTTTAATAAGATTAAGGATTACTTACTATACAAGTATTTAAAATTCGAAACTAAAATTACAGATAACGATTTATTGGAAAAAACAAACATCTTCTGTTATATACACTGTAACACGAACACAGGTTTTGTTAAAAATAGAATAAATTCAATTACTTAATATTTAAAAACATTATTCCTTTTTTAACGTATTTAAGGTACCAAATTAAAATGTCATTAAAGTCAGTTCACTTTTTTTATAAGCATATTCCCGATCGTCCGTTGAACAGTAAAAAAGGTTTAAAAAGAAATAAAATCTGTTCCATCACATTGATTCCTATTATAGCTTTGTTCACTGCATGAATAATAAAATGAATACGGTTCGGTTCCTGTCAAAAAAATCTATCTTCGTTACGTCAAAAACATGGTTTAGGAGAATTTCGGTTTTATTGTTTTCGTATGCGACGGATGAAGATTTATTGTTAACGGTTAGATCTCGTTTGATGGTAAATTTAATAGCTTTTTATGTGTATTGGACGTTTTTATTTTCTTTTTAATGTCTACTATTTGATACGATATACTATTTTGATTGAAAATGAAAATTTTTATTACTAGAAAGTTATTTTTTTTGTCTTTATACAGGTGGACAAATGAGCAAACAACAGCGACATCTGCTTCGTGCGAGGAGTTGCAGGCGCGTTGCCAGTTCTTAATCTGATGTCTTAGCATACACTGTTATTACAAGTTCATTATTCGTTTTCTTTGTTTTAAGGTAATGACTTTATTCTATGCTTTGTGAAAACTCTTGATGCAAAAACATTAAGCAGTCTAAACTCCTCTGTTATCAACTGAAGCATTAACACTACGATGTTTGACAAACAAAAGCATTAAGTGAATACGAAAGATCATAAATGAAACACTGGATGGCGAAGACGCCTAATTCACAAATGGGTTTATATTGTAGAACACGACTAAGAACACTTAACGAAACACTTATTTCTCACTTCAAATCTTTAGTTGTTCATTAACAATACACACTTTTAACTACATTGAATACGTTATTACACTAATCACTTATACGCCACTTATCGAATAGCAACGTTGGCCGCACAATAATTAAACAATAACCGCTTCTTTACTAAAAATTATCATATTTAATAGGACAACAATCCCACCAATACATGACAAAGATGGTGACAGACCCATCAGAAAATTAGTAGTAACTATTCGGAAGATGGTGTCTCCATCTTTATGCTCTTTCGGTACTTCAACAAATAATAATCACAATACGAAAGATACAATCTAATGAAATTACAATCAATACAAACTTATAAAATTATCAGAGATAAAAATTTGAACGATAAAAGTATTTATTGGGTAACTACCCTACAAAACAGATAATACCGGTAACTTCAGCATACATTCAATACAGAGTGCAGACAAATCTTTAATTAATCGTCAGTATATCATTTTTAATTTCAACCTTTTTAAATGACTAGGTCAGAAAAGAAAAACGTACGGACCATCCGATAGTAAACGGTTACCGTAGCCTACAAACGCCTGCTTACCAGAACCATCGCAAGCACATTGCCGACCCTAACCCTGATCAGCCCCAGGAGCTCTCTTACTCACTACAAGAAACAACACTATTTGAAAGCAGTATTATTAATCAGGGGTCTTCTGTAAGGTTGACCTTCTTCACCAGAAGGGCTGCACCAGAATTAGAGCAGGGTTTATCCTTCTGTGTCTTATCTCGATAAAACAATTTTCATTTATACAATTGAAAATGGAATAATTAAACATGCGTTGCAGTAATTAAAGTCGTTAATGAAGGTTTAGATAACATTACATGTCTTTAGATAGCCAACCCTTTTTGGGGTCGGTTGTTGTTCGTGCAGGTTTTTTAGGGTTCTTTTTACCCCAATATGAAAACAAACGATGTTTCTACACCCCTTCGTATAAAATTACCATGTTTCGTTTATTTAACGTAAACAGTATAATTATATACACAGAAAAATATTATGTCCGATGTTTGTGTATTAAAATAAATCAATATTTTTGGGACATACATGTAGCATTTAGGGAGATATAGGCTGACACTTGTCTTATGATACAGATATATGAGGAAAGGGTAAAACCGAGAACAAAGTCTAGTGATCAGAAATTTCTTCAAAATTTATTTAATTTAAAATGAAAACATCAACAAATTTAATTTTTTTTAATATAAATAATAGTTTTTGATCCTACCACTATAATATGGACACTGAAAGTAAAGCAAATTTATGAGAAATTCCCGCAAATTAATTGTAATTCTGGGTATTCGCGCTACATAATGAACGTGGCGAACAGAGTCGAACGCTGACACAATGTCATGACACTAATGAGTTAGTAATTATGTCGCGGCAGGGCTTCGGGATTCTGTTACGAAGGGGTTAAGTTGATAGGTATTTATACGTGTTTATCCTGTAATCAATATTGAATTTATTGTGAATTTATCGTTACAGCAATAATACCAGGCAGAAAGCTATTAGGGTTAGTTTTTTTTTTTAAGGAAAAGTTCTTTAAAATCGTTGTGAATTGAAATTCGATGAAACGAAAAATGTTTCGCGATGAAAAAGGAACCACATATATAAATGTATTGGAAAGAATGAGATAGACTACATTACTGCTCAAAACTCGTAAGCGATACGTTTTGTATGGTGCTCAAAACCTTTTTTACGAGGTCGATAGAAAACATCGCAACGGCCTTTCCTTTTCAATCTTTCCCAACCTTTCTACGAGTTTTCAGAAGTTTCACTAATACAAATAAATGTATCAATCCTTTAGAATTTGAAACATAGACAAGATTTCTTTTACGGAGAATAGTAAATACGCCTACCCTCATTTTAAAAAAGGTTTTTTTTTTCATTTCCAAATATTTATTTCCGTAAACAGTTCATCAGTTTCTGGTCTCGAGGATGTCAACGGAGTACTATCACTTTGGCTGCCAGGGGAAATATTACTTAGTTAATTTTTAGCACCTATTGGTATAATAGGATGCCTGAAATTAAGACAAATAATATAAATGAAGTAAATTCAAAAACGAGGGTTGAACGATTAAGTTTGGAGCTAAATTAGTATAAATGTCAGGGTTACAATATTGCCCATGTGAATTTAATCTTGAATGCTCCTGGAATTGGGGAATAGGGTCGTCAACGCGCTTGCGATGTCTCTGGTGTTGGTACGTCTATAAGCTACGATAATTGCCATGGTGAGCCATACTTATTATTCCTAGTACTCTAGTAATACTCCCGTATTTACTAGGGCGTATTTTTTTTCTATTTTGATGTCAGTCCAACAATGCCATCACAATGGACAATTCAAGAACATATCTATTCTTAATTTCTATTTTAATTTAAAACTATAAATTATCTTGGCTTCTTCCGGCATTGGATTCGCCAATATTTCTTATATATAAAATTCTCGTGTCACAATGTTAATTACCATACTCCTCCGAAACGGCTGGACGGATTTTTATGAAATTATGTGTACATATAGGGTAGGTCTGAGAATCAACTAACGTCTCTTTTTCATACACCTAAGTTATAAGGGGCGGGGATTAAGGGGGTTAATAAAATATATGGTAAAACAACGTTTGCGCGGTCAGCAAGTCCTTTAATAAAATCCTACAGATTTTAAAGTTAGAATTGGTGAGTAGGGCTAATATTTTTGGAATTATAACCCCTGTACCTTTAGTTGTAGTTCTACTTATATGAGCCGTAAGGTTATATTACATGCATTCCTCTATACGCAAATGTTGTATTTTTTTTTTGAATTGGAAAACTTAATATATGAGTTGGAAACCCTGAACCTGAAACGCTGAGTATCTCGCTATAATATATAAAAGAAAATAGTTTTATTTAGCAACGACATAGATTCAGGTTTTTCTATATTATACTAGCTGTCTTGGCGAACTTTGTACTATTTTTTTTCTTGACTAAATCTAACTTTTTCAATTTTCTTGTATCCGAACCGTGTCCTGACAATAACAAATGTAATAATTATGCATTTGGTTCTGTCGTTTGGAAGTTACGCGCGTACATACATTTGGGCGATTCAATTTTATTTAAATAATTAAATGGTAGGTTTTTTTATAATCACTATAATAACCTTGCTATGTACGTCCCATAGGAACAGAGAGATCAAAGTAGTTATTGCAGTAAAACTTCTACACGGACTCTTGACTTGGGGAGTAAGCTAGTGAATGCGTGAGGAGAGCATTACGAAAAGTGTGATCGGGCGACGCGAACGGAAGTTGAGAGGGGGATATAAGTTAGTGGAGATAGAAAGAGAGAGAGTTACGTTTCGTAAGTCTTACTGTAGTCGTGTAGTCTAAAGCTCACTCGTTTTATTTATCTAAAAACGTTACTGCAAATTTAAAATTACATAAGAAAAATAATAATCTTCTGACTTAAAAATAGTGCAGTCGGTCTTATCACTACTAGCGATCTCATACAACCTCTATCAATAGAGAAAGTATTGATAACAACAACAATAATAATAATAAGTATGCGTAAAAAAGTCTGTAAGCTTAAACGCGTTGACTAGTATCTATGTAGAGTTGACAACAACTCTGGAAACAACTCTGGTTTTATATACGAAGTATTGTTTTCCTTGTGTAATATTGATCGTATTTACTTTATATTAATAAAGTATATTCTATCATACTTTTGTTCAACGTTTCGGCTATTCATACATTTAACTGAATACGGTAATATGATATTTAATCTAGAAGTTTATATTTACTGATGAGGTTTCATCCACTTGATAATTTATTACGATTCATTGATAAATTACGATTTCAAATCGATTTTGAAGCCTACTTAAATAAACAAATGATTTTGATCTTAATAGCAAACGTAACGTTTCTGTGTGATGGTCATAAGAAAATGATTTAATATTGTTAGTAAACTGATTTCGTAAGAAAAAAGTTTTTTTTTTTATAATTGATCCTTAAATTTTTCTAAACAAACCTCTTTGCTTTAAATAGCACTGGCACGAAATAAAAATTACGGTAACTATGGTACGGTTCACGTCGTTTCCCTCGGCCCATCGCTTAAAAATGTACTAGATCAATAGTAATTTCGTTTTCAAATTATTAATTTAAACAACCGACTTTCCCCTAACTTTATGAATTTTGTATACGTTAAAGCCAATGTCGTGCAAATTATGTATTATTGTATACTAACCACACAACGTGGTATTATTTGCATTTAACCGACTACGAAAAAAGGAGGAGGTTCTGAATTTGACTTATATTTTACCTCATAACTTTTTAATAGGTGTGCCGACTTTGATGATTCTTTTTTTTAATCGAAATGTGGGACTTATCGTGTGGTCCCATTTGATGTTGTTCGACGTCTGAAGTGTTCTTAATAATTAATATTTAATTGATTTTTTTTTGAGAACTACTTTATGTTACTTGACGATTTAAAGTGAAATCGTATTTGTTTCTTGTTCGTTTGCTAGCAAATATTATATGTCAGGGTTCTTTATATTTGAAATTTATTCAAAATCATTTTAAATAGATCATAAAATAAAAATAAAATCAATAAAATCATCAGCTTGTTTACATTACTACATATGTATATAAATATAAAGAAAGTTGCATTTATATATACACATTTATACTTATATTGCAAAGCTGAAGACTTTATTTGATGGTATATTTGTACAGGCTAATCTCAGGAAGTACTAAAAAAATTGAAATATTATTTTTGTGATAGATATTCCATATACCGAAGCCAATAGGCTATATAATATATTAGCAGGTTTTTCCTCAAATTAATGCGACCGGAACGAGGCGCAGCGGGTTACTTAAAGAAGTTCGTTGAAAAACTATCAATAGTATCAATAGTATATATTTACGGTGATCTCGAAAACAACGCAAAACCTAAGGATAAAGGGATAATAACTAGTGATAAGGGATTCACATGATCCTGGATCTAGAGTTCTATGAAATGAAAATAGATATTTACTCTTAAAAGAAATATTTTTGCAATAAATACGTGTGTATACAGTTTTACCCGTGCAAAGGTTTTATTGATATTTTACGGTTACTGTTCTCTTTCTATCTTATTGTGATTTTTATAGCCTTATAATCTTTTTAAATAAAAAAAAAAATTTACCCGTAAGTAATTATATTTTAAATTATATTGGCGATTGATACGCTCATACGTGCAAACTCTTTATGTTTTAATTATTTATTATTTGTTATTAATTAATATAGATATAATTTTATATTGTATTCGAAATAAAATGGAAGTATAAAACTTTGATTTTAAAATAATTTTATCAAATATTATTGTCTTATGACTTAAGTGATCTTTTATATGAAATTTTATTATTAATTAAAAGTTTTTGAGTACATTTTTAGTCAACTGGTTTAGGAAAAATAATAAAATTATAAATGCAACTGTTAGCTTCTTACTTTGAACGTTTACATGATGGGAAGTGATACGTTATGCGATAGAACGAAAAATAATTTGAAATTATTTTTCATTAAAATAACTTGATAATTTGTGTATGTTTAATAATGAAAGATATTGAAAAAAGAAAAACTTTTTGTGATAAAATTTTTAGATGCCTTTTTTTTTGATTTATTGCAGTCAGCAGCTTATTTATTGATTTATTTATTTTTTAATTAGAATGATTGCGTATTTTAACGTGCCTTAGTTTCAATAGCACTAAAAATATTGTTAGAATTTCCTATCACAAGGGGTTATACATCGACAAGACCAAAAAAGAAAAAAAAATCTTACCTCATATCGCAAAAAAGGTGCACAAACAGTACAAGAAAAAAAAAACGACGAAAAATCCCGTACACAAAACCACCTCCTCGAAACAACAACGGGAAATAGTCAAACGTTCGAAAACAAGAACGCTTATAAACTATTATTTGAAATTCAATTCGTCATTGAAAAATTGCTTTTCATTTGAAACCGATATTTCGGACGTATTTTATGCACCCAGCAAGTGGATAGGATTTGAATCTATTTCGCATGATGATATTACGATGTGAATAATTTTTCGTAACGCGATAAGGGTGCGATCACATTGCTGGGTGACGCGTGCGCCGCGACTGCACTGCGACGCGTCTGCAGAGTGCATAACAAACAAAACTGCAGATCGGTCGATCTTAGGCGGGGTTCGCGCTATTTCACAGCTTTAGCGGCTACGAACGGCATTTGTTTTTTATTTTTTTTTTATCGTTTCAATTTATATCATAGGTTTATGAATGATTTTTTAACACGTGTGAACTATTTTTGTTTCATCGTTTTGTTTTATTGTTTACTTCAAATTGACTGTCTATTCCGTTTAATATTCGGAACTGGAGCTTTATTCAAATTTATTACACTTATAAATAACGTTACGTGACCCACTGAAAATGAAGCGATATATGATTATATATTTTTGAATAAGAAAACTCTGGATGTTTTTGGTATAGTAAGTCCTCGCGATTTCAACTATTGTGTGTTACATTACTGCCTTTTTTTCCTCGGGGTTCAAAAAATTGCTACAAACTGTAATTTCAAATTTTATTGAAGTAATTAATAATTTGAAATATTTATATATTTTATATATTTAACATTTTATTATTTCTTAATCACAAATTAAATGTAGTTTTATTTATTAGTGAAACAAATATAACTATCGAGTTTTCGATCGGTTTCAAAGTGCTTTTTAATTGATCGTAGTAAAAATAAAATGATCGGCGCACGCGCAGCATCCGAGCGTCAGGTTTAAAATAACCGGCGACAATGGTCAGTTAGCTTTCTAAACGAAGGGGACAATTTGCTTACATTATTTATACAATATTACTACAAACTGAGGCAAGCGATTATAGATTTTTTTATACATGTAATTAATCATAAAACCAAAATGAGGGTAGTGTCACATTTCTACTGAGAAATGAAAAAAATATTAACATGAGTTGAAAAAAAGGATATTTTTAAAAAGCCTTTTAGGTGTTGATGTAAATTTTTATAAATTAAAATATATAGTTGTAAGTCGTTTCGTGGACATGGCGTCTGTAATATCAGAAGTCTCGAAATAAAATTTGGGGTAAAATAGTTTCATATTTTTATATATCGTATAAAATTTTTTCTTTCTTCAAACTTTGTTTCGTCGTTGTATTTTCTTATTTGAAATTTTAAAAATAAAAATAAGTATAAACTTTTTTTACTAATGGACTACGTAAATAGAAATAGCTAGTTAGTATAGTTAGTAGAGTTAATAGGTCAAGCACAATAATAATTTTTTCGTACTACTTGCTCAAAAAAGTGACATTCTATGCCACAAAAAGCGAACATAACAATAGTCATTTTTAATCTGTTAAAAACAGGGAAAGAAAATTGTACTGAATTTCATTCATCCTCTAAGGGGAGAATGTGATTTAAATTTGGAATACTTACCGAAATTTATACCGAACTACATCTGTGTTTACACCATTGAGTTTGTATATAAAGCATTACACATCTTTTTGAAAAAGGAATACGCATTTATTATGCAGTTATGATTATTAAATAAAATTACGAAAACCGACGAGGCCGTATGAGCTTGATGCCTTTGCTTTTCCGACAAAAAATATTAGTCTAGGAATTTGCCGCGTTTTTGTTTTCTTCAAATACATAAACGTTAAGTTTATTTTAATTTATTTTTATAAATCAGTTAATGTTCTAAAAATACGTCATTATTTTTAATAAATGCTTATCTCATATTATTATTGTTTTAATTTTTTTTGTAAGTGGTACGAAAAGTAGAGTATTTTCCTCGGTGATAAAGCTGTCTTAGTCTTGGGTGAACTTAAATCCCTCGCTTCACTCAGGACTCGTCTTAAATCCCTCGCTTCGCTCGTGTTTTAAGTTTTTAACACACTCGCTACGCTCTGGAGTAAACCTCGAGTCCTTTGTTACGCTTGCGATTTAAATCGTCACCCGCGACAGAAGACACTGCTTTATCCCCTTGATTAATAATCTACGATGACTTCTAATTTTTTTTTGACATGATAACGTCTTATAAATTGATGAACATCGGCTGCACGCACGAAAAAGTGTCACGTTCCGCCTGAGCCTGAGCGTGCAAGCGAGAGCGCGGAACAAGCAGTAGAGAGGCACGATAGGCCCAATTGTTGGCTTGTGACACAATTATCTCTTCTCGCGTGACGTCAGAGCTAGCAGTTCGATATAATTCAGTGATATGTTCAATTCAATTTATATAAATACTAGCTGACTCGCAAACGTTGGGCATGGGTTGGTGGTAGAAGGGTAAAAATTTAGGGTTGTATATATTTTTCAACGGCAAATCATAATAAAATAAAAAATAAATAATTTATCTAAAAATTAAAAAAATTAGGGGTGGACTAACCACCCTTAACATTTAGGGGGATGAAAAATAGATGTTGTTCGATTCTCTGACCTACCCAATATGCACACAAAATTTCATGAGAATCGGTCAAGCCGTTTCGGAGGAGTTTAACTACAAACACCGCGACACGAGAATTTTATATATTAGATTCAATTTTCCATCAATGTTTCTTTATTACGTTATCACGTAAAACTATCGTCCGTAAACCGACTTTATAGACGACCAATTTTTTTTTAACAAACATGTTACTTTTCTTATTTTGAATAACTGTTTTCCATACATAGAGCATTTCCTATTTCACTCCCCTTAGTATCAGGTACTAGATAAATTACATGTGTATAGCTAATATGGACTGTAATAAAGAACTTAACTGAGGTAGGACAGAGCAGCAATTTCCTGCTCAAAATATAGAGCAGGGCACAGCGAGAAATTAGGACCAGCCCCATTCGGAATACCTCGTACCTTAATACCGCGACCTTATAGAAGAGCACAGCTAAATAATACTGTTTTCAAGCAGTATTGTGTTCCTGTTGATGAGTAAGGTGACCAGAGCTCCTGGGGGGATTGGGGATTAGGTCGACAACGCGCTTGCGATGCTTCTGGTGTTGCAGGCGTCTATAAGCTACAGTAATCTTTTACCATCAGGTGAGCCGTATGCTTGTTTACCGAACTAGTGATATAAAAAAAAAAAGAATCCGCAACTCCATACTCAGTCAGAGAACGTTGTAAAGCTGATTGCTATGGAAAAGACATAAGGTTGCACCTTATAATCCTTGCGACTCAAGATCTGATTTGTGAGACAAGAGTGACTGTGCAAACTAAATTAAAGATCTCGCCAATATAAGGTACTCAAAGAATATACTGTATTAACTACTGATAGTTGATAACATATTTTTAGCATTAATCTCATTTTTAACCGATTACCAAAAAAAATGTTTTTCTTTTTTTGCACGTGCAACCTCATAAATTTTTACTATAATATATATTTTTTAATTATATATATTATTTTTTAATTTAATATATATTTTTACTATAGGTGTACCGATGGTTTTTGATGACTCCTTTTTTATTCGCCAGCTGGTTTATTCTACAGGTAGTGTTTGTCGTGTAGTCACAGTTAGATTTGAGCGAGATTCGGCCATTTGTTTTTGAGTTCGCCCTAATGTTGCGCATATAATAATATGCGCAACATTAAATATATTTTCGACTAGCTGTGCCCGCGACTTCGTCGGCAGGGAATTTTTATTCAGTTCGCAGACTTATAAAATGAATAAATTTCTAAAATAAAAGTAGCCTAAGTTACTCCTTACTACATCAGCTATCTGCCAGTGTAAGTCTCATCTAAATCGGTCCAGCCGTTTCAGAGATTAGTCTTAACAAACAGACAGACATCCAAACAGACAGACAGACAAAAATTGTATAAAAAAATTATTTTGATGATAACTGCTTTTTACTATATGCAATTAGTAAAAAGCAGTTATTTTAATATGACAAATAGACACTCTAATTTTATTTATTTGTATATAGAGTACGAGTATAGGCTAGTTACGTTGATGACATTTTCATTTTATTGCTTGTTAGTTAAATTGAAGTCATTCTTCATTTGATAACAAACAATTATTTTAATTAGTTAATTACAATCGTGCGAAGATAGGTTCGATCGCTGTTTTACAATATACATATATGTAATTTCATTGAGTACGACATTAAGTAAATAATTAGTTTAATCGTGTGTTTAGAGTTTTTATCGCCAATATTAATAGCATCACTTAGCGATACGCTGTTACAATGTAGGATAAGTTTAATTACTCAGCTGGATAATCTGCAAATGTTCTATCCAGTTCATTTTTTTTCATTTGGAATCACGCCTATCTCTTAGCGTAAAAATGGATAACCGATATGATTACAACTATTTCTTCTTTTGCTTTCTATATTGTACTTCACTCATGATGTACCGTGATGTTTTATAGCCTATAAATTCTTTCAATAAACGAATACAAAAAAAATTAAAATCGGTTTGATGCCTCCTGCCAACACTGTGTTCAAGTAAATAAACAGACTAATACTAATTCGCTTAAACCGAAAATAAAAAAAATCATCATATCAAAAATTTCGCTCTAGCGGGTATATCGTTCCATAGCTTAATTGGCTAGAGCGCCGACACGGTCAGTCGGAGACGCGGGTTCGAATCCCGCTGGAGCGGTCAATTTTTGAAATTATATTCAAAAATGTTTAGAATTCCTAATGTGTGGGTAACACAAAAATAAAATCGTACATATTAAAAAAATAGCATGGTGTCGTCTCCTGTCAAAGATTTTCATTGTAATATGAAACTTTGAATAGTTACGGGTCTCTGTAAAGAACTCACTATAGACGGCGCCACGGTTCGCTTAAACCGAAAATAAAAAAAATCATCATATCAAAAATTTCGCTCTAGCGGGTACATCGTTCCATAGCCTTATTGGCTAGAGCGCCGACACGGTCAGTCGGAGACACGGGTTCGAATCCCGCTGGAGCGGTCAATTTTTGATATGATATTCAAAAATGTTTAGACTAATACAGATTCATTAACATGTACTTTTGTAGCATTAATAAAAATGTTCTTGCATATGTACACCTACGTTCTTTATTTGTTTAGTTATTCTCGTATTCTATGCTTCGAAGTTAATCTGAATCGACATTCTTCATTAACACGTTGATTTGTAATTATAAAAATAAATAAATATATTAAAGGAATTTAAGAGTAAGGCGTCTTTTTCTTTTCTGCCATTACTATTTTCCTCTCCTCTTTGTATTTTTTAAGTGTACTAAATTATGTAAAATTAAACCTGACTGATATTTTAATTCTAAGATCATAATAGATAACGTAATGCTTTAAAAAAAGCTTAGTGGTTTGTGAGGTCGTTACGTAATTTTTGCTATTTGTTAGTTATTTTAATATGTTTTTTTTAGATAAATCTATAATCTATATCTATAATCTATAATATATATAAAAGCGAAAGGTCACTCATTCATCACGAAATCTCCGAAACTATAACACCTACAAACTTGAAAATTGGCAGGTAGGCTCCTTATAAGACGTAGGCATCCGCTAAGAACGGATTTTACGAAACTCGACCCCTAAGGGGGTGAAACGGGGGTTGGAAGTTTGTATGAAAGTCCTATGTTTTTGAAGTAAGAAACTTGAAATTTAAAATGTAAGCTCTATAGATGGTGAAAAGGTGACCAAATAATGAATATTTAAAAATTAACCCCTTTTTGGGGTTAAAACGGGGAATCGTAGGTTGACTCACTGATCACGAAATCTCCGAAACTATAACACCTACAAACTTGAAATTTAGCAGGGAGGTTTCTTATACAGCGTAAACTACTGCTAAGAATGAATTTTACGAAACTTGATCCCTCAGGGGGTAAAACGGGGGTTGGAAGTTTGTATGAAAGTCCTATGTTTTAGAAGAAAGAGACTTGAAATTTAAAATGTATGCTCTATAGATGATAAAAAGGTGTCCAAATAATGTGTCTTTAGAAACCAACTCCCTTTTGGGGTTAAAACGGGGGATGGTAGGTTGACTCAGTTATCACGAAATCTCAGAAACTATAACACCTAAAAACTTGAAATTTGGCAAGTAGGCTCATTATAGGTCGTAGAAATTTGCTAAGAACGAATTTTATGAAACTCGACCCCTAAGAGGGGTGAAACGGGGGTTGGAAATTTGTATGAAAGTCCTACGTTTTTGAAGTAAGAGACTTGAAATTTAAAATGTATGCTCTATAGATTGTGAAAAGGTGTCCAAATAATGTATCTTAAGAAATCAACACCCTTTTGGGGTTAAAATGGAGGATGGTAGGTTGACTCACTCATTACGAAATCTCCGAAACTATAACAGATACAAACTTGAAATTTGACAGGTAGGTTTCTTATAGGACGTAGACATTTGCTAAGAACCGATTTTACGAAACTCGACCCCTAAGAAGGTGAAACGGGGGTTGGTAGTTTGAATGAAAGTCCTATGTTTTTGAAGTAAGAGACTTGAAATTTAAAATGTAAACTCTATAGATGGTGAAAAGGTGTCCAAATAATGTATTTTTAACCGACTTCCAAAAAAGGAGGAGGTTCTCAATTCGACTGTATTTTTTTTTTTTTTTTTTTTTTTTTTTTTTTTTTTTTATGTATGTTACATCAGAACTTTTGACTGTGTGGACCGATTTCGACAAATTTTGTTTTAATCGAAAGGTGGTGTGTGCCAATTGGTCCCATTTAAATTTATTTGCGATCTAACAACTACTTTTCGAGTTATATCTAATAATGCGTTTTTACTTGACGCTTTTTTCGTCGACCTACGTTGTATTATACCGCATAACTTTCTACTGGATGTACCGATTTTGATAATTCTTTTTTTGTTAGAAAGAAGATATCCCTAGTTTAGTATCGTGATAAGGACACCAGGATCTGATGATGGGATCCCAGAGAAATCGAGGGAAACTCTCGAAAATCCGTAATAACTTTTTACTGGGTGTACCGATTTTGATAATTTTTAATTTAATCAAAAGCTGATGTTTATCATATGGTCACATATAAATTTTATTGAGATCTGATAACTACTTTTTGAGTAATCTTTGATAACGCGTAGTTGCTTGACTATTCTTTCGTCGATCTACGTTGTATTACTTGTCGATGTAATTGAAGTCGGTTTTTTTTTCGTTTGCGAGCAAACACAATTATTAGAGATCAACTCCTTTTTGGGGTTAAACCGGGGGATGGTAGGTTGGCTCCCTCATAACGAAATCTCCGAAACTATAACAGCTAAAAACTTGGAATTTGGTAAGTAGGTTCCTTATAAAGTGTAAACATCCACTGAGAACGAATTTTACGAAATTCAACCCCTAAGGGGATAAAACGGGGGTTGGAAGTTTGTATGAAAGTCCTATGTTTTTGAAGTAAGAGACTTGAAATTTAAAATGTATGCTCTATAGATGGTGAGAAGGTGTCTAAATTATGTGCCTTTAGAAATCAACCCCTTCTTGGGGTTAAAACGATTAATGGTAGGTTGACTCACTCATCACGGAATCTCCGAAACTATAACAGCCACAAACTTAAAGTTTACAGGTAGGTTCCTTATAGGGCGTAGACATCTACTAAGAACTGATTTTATGAAACACGACCCCTTAGGGGTTAAAAGTGGGGTTGAAAGTTTGTATGAAAATCCTATGTTTTTGAAGTAAGAGACTTGAAATTTAAAAGGTCTGCTCTATAGATAGCGAGAAGGTGTTCGAATAATGTATCTTTAAAAATGAACACCCTTTTGGGGTTAAAACGGGGTTGGTAGGTTGACTCACTCATCACAAAATGCCCGAAACTATAACAGCTATAAACTTGAAATTTGGCAGGTAGGTTCCTTATAGTGCTTAGACATTCACTAAGAACGGATTTTACGAAACTCGACCCCTAAGGGGATAAAACGGGGGTTGGAAGTTTGTATGAAAGTCCTATATTTTTGAAGTAAGAGACTTGAAATTTACAATGTATGCTCTATAGATGGTGAGGAGTTGTCTAAATAATGCATCGTGATCTATATATATAAAAGAGAAAGGTCGCTGACTCACTCATCACGAGAACTCAAAAACCGCTGGATAGTCCCATCCACCCAGGATGGACAAAGATGAAATTTGGCAGGGGGAGGGGGGGGGTAGATTATAGTTAGTAGACTTCCGCTAAGAACGGATTTTGTGATATTCCACCGCTAAGGGGGTTTAATTAGCGATGATAGTTTGTATGAAACGTATACAGCAGCTATAAGTTCGCCTGATAGGTTATTTAAAAAAATAATTTGCGTTAAAAATCTTAGTAGTACATATCTTCATAACTATGCGAACGTAGTCGCGGGTAACAGTTGTAGTAACAGGTATTATAAAACAAAGTGCCCAAAAGTTTATGTGATCGATTCCCTCAAAATCTATCGAACGGATTTTTATGCGGTTTCACCAATGGAGAGTGGGCTTCAAGAGGAAGGTTTACGGAACGGCTAAGCCGATTTTGATGATAGTTTCACTGGACGTTTACCGGGAAAACTTTGTGACACACTGATTTCAACGCGAGTGGAGCCGCGGGCACAGCTAGTTAATATACATATAAATGTAGGACTTTGATATCTTATTATGACGGACTGCTTCATCGATCAAAACAACCAGCGTTAACTCTATTATTTTTTTTTTGTTTTATTTATTCATTTATTTTAGAACCATAATTTGCATCATCATCATCACAGCAGCCTTTCGCAGTCCACTAGTGGACATAGGCCTCCACAAGTTCACGCCAAAAATGGCGTAATCTCATGTGTTTTGCCCATAGTCACCACGCTTGCAAACTTGCATTGTACTTATAAAATACAAAAGATAATCATAGACCCACAGGGGTACAAATATTTAAGTAAATAGGAAGCACTTTGATAGGTACATATAATTATTTACACTATTTTAATATATATATTAGGTGCGATAATTGTTGATCATTATATCATAGTAATATATAGTAATTAATAACTACTTCACTTTATTTATAAATTTATAATCGCGTTCTTACTAAATCCACTCGTTAGGTAGCTGTAGCTGGTAAGTTTGTGTTATACCTTGATCTAAATATGACTTTATTACAGTAAATATAATATGGTAAAATCGTAAACGTTAATTTATGTGGTCTAGATTTAAAATGTCATTCTTACAATGGTCAGAAAACATCGCTGTAAATAACTTTCTCCAACAATTAAAGGCGATTGTAAGCTTAATATTGGCAAGGTTGCGCTCCGCTTTTGATGTGAAATTTTGAAACAAGCAATTCTGAAATATTTTCCGAATTTCATTGGAAATTTTCGCACAGAACCCTCCGAGTGTACGACGAACCTAAAAATTAAATAAATTTGATTATTTTGTCATTTTCGCGTTCGGAACCCGTGTCAATTTTATTGCAATCACGACTACAAGGTGACTTACATGAGACAAACTTCTTAGCGTTCCATGGATTCACCGTGCGGGTGTCGGGTCCATCGTGTGGCAGAGGAAGAAATTCAAAGCAGTTTGCAGGACCTAGGTGTAGGTTTAAGGAGGCACCCTTTGAGATGCGCATCAACGCTCACCTTCACTGCTCGAGTTTCCCGCCCTGCCTAGCCAAATTTGGTAGGAACCTGTTAGTGCAGCCTTAGACACTCGTTCTAAAGTAGAACTTACTGCAGTACTTTTGTTTTATGTTTACGTAAAATATCTAATAAATAAAATTCTCGTGTCGCGGTGTTTGTAGTAAAACTCATCCGAAACGGCTTGACCGATTCTCATGAAATTTTGTGTGCATATTGGGTGGGTCTGAGCATCGAACAACATCTATTTTTCATCCCCCTAAATGTTAAGGGTAGTCCACCCCTAATTTTTTTTTAATTTTTAATTTTTTTTTTATTTTATTATGATTTGGTGTTAAAAATACATACGACCCTAAATTTTCACCCTTCTACCACCAACCCCTATTTTTAAATAGCGTTTAGCGGCAAGAAAACGTTTGCCGAGTCAGCTAGTTTTTTTATAATATTGAATTTACCAAAAAAAGCATTACAAATTACTTAAATGCTTTTATAAATTTAACTCCTTTAATTATCGTGTTTCTTACAGTACATGTGTACGTTAAAACTAGCACGGCCAGATAAAGTTTAAAAGCTGATTTATCTAAATCTAGATTGTATCATCTAATGGCTGGTTTCATTAAAAATATGTTTTTGATTTTGCTTATTAGCAATAGATTTCTGTCATAGCTCGTATTTAGATTATATCAGAACCTATCTCCAGTAAATGTAATTACAGACTGACATTCTATGGACGCAACTTCGTAGCTATTACTCTTTATAATTTTTGCACAATCTCTCAGAGAAACATGATGAATTTGGTAATAAAAAGTATTCAGTGTTCTACCTTTGTAGTATGAACCTAAATGTCGTCCACTTTCATTAATATTTGAAACTAGCTGTGTCCACGAATTCATCCGCGTAGAATTTAAGAAAATAATTATTGTTCAGTTCGCAGAGTTATAAAATAAATATAAAAAAGACTATAATAAAAGGAGCCAAGTTACTCCTTATTACATCAGCTATCTGCCAGTATAAATGCCGTCAAAATCGGTTCAGAGATTAGGCGGAACAAAGAGACAGATAGACAGATAAAATTTTTACAAAATGTCATTTTGGTATATGTAACATACATGTGTATTTAGTAAAAAGCGGTTATATTAATATTACAAATACACTCCAAATTTATTTATTAGTACAGATTATTAAATCATGATTAATCTTATATACCTACTAACTTACACGTATTTGCTTGTCTCTAAAAGGTAAAATGTCTAATATTATATATACTCTGTAACTATAAGTAAAATGTGTGAAACTACATTTCAATAAATTATCATTATTTTTTTTTACTTTATTAAAATTTATTCAGTTGTTTTAATTCGCGTGATACACAACCAAGAGAGAGGCAGAAAGATAGACAAAAAAAACAAAAGCACACAGATCTCACTATCGAATGTAGAGTACCCTTCAAAAAGAATTTTCATTAATTGTAACACTAGTAAAAATGGGCCATGTTATTTAATACAAAAATAAGTCCAGTATATCAACAGGAGAATGACAAATCACTAGAATAGAAAATGACTATTTTTTTGTTTGTTGTTTTTTGTATGTTGTTGTTTATCATTGTTACAAAACATTTTCCTACTACATATTTACGAATGATAGTTACATACATAAACGCAAGAAACGCCCGCCTTATCTATCGAGATTATACTGAGAATGCAGTGTATTGCAGAATTACTTCAAGTAATATAAATCCTTGTAACAACTAAACGCTAGCTGGATTTTATGACCTTCTATATTTTATTAATAATTAACGCATTTTTCTCTATAATTAAGTATTTAGTTTTAACACCATGTTTTATTTTATTTTTTTCGCGGGGAAATGCTTTTACGCACCCCGCCGACGAGGCCGGCGGGAGTGTGGGACTCCTGGCCAACCCAGACTACCCACTAAAACCCAGCGGTGCCCCCATTGCCATGGCGAAGCGCCACGGGATCGCTTTCGCATGCTACCGCGACGCCCCGACGTTTGGCCCGCCATGTGCAGGCCGCCTTCGTCTACAAAGTGCCCACGGGCACTGTGAGCGCTCTATCACCCCGATGACGAGCGGGAGGAATAGTGGTGCCCTTCTCCCACTCTATTACGAAGGGTGAAGGAGCGTATAATGGCGTCTCCTTCCCCCTGGTCGTCTACTACGAAGCGGATTGGCGTCAGCCTCACGCTGTCGCTCCGCACCCTCTTTTAGCGCCATAACCTCCTAGCAGAAGGAGGTTACGGCCGACCAGCACCTCTTGCGACGCGACAGATCTTCGCCTATTACGGCCACCAGGGCGCAGCGCTGGGCGAGGAGGACTGTGGCGCCCCCAAGCGACACAGTACGCAAGGCCAGCCCTGCGGTCACCAACCTGCCTGCCCAGCGTGGTGAATATGGGCAAAACACACAAGTTCAAGCCATTTTTGGCGTAAACTTGTGGAGGCCTATGTCCAGCAGTGGACTGTGATAGGCTGAAATGATGAATGATGAAATTTTAGAAAATTAAAATACAACAATACACTGAACTCAATATAATTATATTTAGCTTTATTAAAACGTCCTTAAAAATTCAGTGAGAGATCACAGTTATCAGATTACGTATTCAAATTGACTACCATCAATCAAGCGCTCGTCGGGCGCGCTAATAAACGTAAGAAAAGCAAAACACACCACCTACTTAACTCAAAATTCACTATCCGGAGTCACTTAACCCATTCAGGGAACCGATTAATTTATTATTTCATGCCAACCTTTTCGCGCATCCAATTTAAAATTTGACATCTTAAACAGTTTTAAATTACACGTGGAATTATTTCATTAGTGCCGAAACGCCCGGGGGCTAGCGCCGATGTGGTCGAAACCGAATTTTTCGGTACCGAAAGTTGTAATCAACACGTCACAGTGACCACGCCTTAAACTCTTCGCATTTATGGTCAGATCCCGATATCGGCTCATTCTGCAAACCGCTTCACAAATTGTTCGGAATCAACGAAATATGTTTTATAGTAATTCAGTTTTTAGTCTAATGGTTATAGAGATGTATTTCGCATTTAAACGTATAATCGATACATTGTTGTGCTATAAGGTCGTATTTGCGGCGTCGTATGTGTTTTTGTTTGTTTACACACCAATATTTTAACGAGAAACGCGTATATAATCGGTTTGAGTGAATTTAATGTGAGTGTAATCGTAAAAGTAAAGTAGAAGTTACATATCAGATGATGAATTGTTGAATTACAATCGCGTTAAGTTGAGAATTTATTTAATAGATACTCTTCTGAGTTATTTCTGTAACACGAGTAAGTCTTACGACGACTTTATAGTAAAATTACTGTATCGCTAAGAGTTGTGTTTCTTATTTTATTGATTAAACTATTATTATTATTATTATTATTATTGATTATATGATTAATGATTTATATATTCTTATAGTTACAGATAGTACAATATTTCCACTACAAAAGTACACCGAATAAACCTGTACGTAAATATATTATTTTCTAATGCGTAATTACGTATATTCACAAACAGGCATATCGAGATAAAACGGAAGCGATTAACGAGTCGAGTTAAACGAAATAATAAAACACAAAAATATTGCAGTCGTTTCATATATTACGAGAAGTAATTGTAATAAATATGTTAAATTGAAAATTTATTATTGCATTAGTTTGAATTACAAAGACGTTATCTTCTACGATTAAAAAAAAATGTTGTAATGTCTTGGCTCAGAATTTTCCTATTTCGGAAATTTTCTTTAAGTTTTGCACAAAGCAGCTGACTTTTTAAGCGACTTCCGAAAATAGAGGAGGTTCTCAATTCAATTGTATTTTTTTTATGTATGTGACTTCGGAACTTTTGACTGGGTGGACAGATTTTGATGATTTTTATTTTAATCGAAAGGTACGTGTCATGTGGTGCCACTACAATTAATTGAGATCTAAAAAGGACTTTTTGAGTTATATCTAATAATGCATATTTACTTGATTGTCGTCGACCTACGTTGTGTTATACCGCATAACTTTTCACTGATTATATCAATTTTGATGATTCTTATTTAGATCAAAAGCTGATGCTTGCTATACAGTCCTTTTAAAATTTGATTGAAACCTGATTACTACTTTTATGAGTAATCTTTGATAACCCGCATTTACTTGACTATTTTTTCGTCTACTTATATTACTTGTCGATGTGATTGAGGCCGTTTTATTTGTTTCGTTTGCGAGCAAACACAATTATTGTATAAGTGTATCTCAAACATTCCTAACTCGATTTATATGGCTATTATTCTTTCTCAATATATTTCTTATAAATAACTAACGTAGGCTAACGTAGCCAGGTGTGCCCGAGATGGGCGGCGCTGCGTCGCGATCTGACGACAGTCTTCGGAGGGGACTTGTCACTGCCGAGCTTCATCGACGCGATGCTCGGCGACGACGAGTCCTGGAAGGCGATGGTCTCATTCTGCGAGACAGATAATAATAATATCCCAGAAGGAGAATGACGAGTGGGTGAGAGAGGAGGCCGCCGATGAGGCTTCCCTCCGCAGGCGACGAACGGGGGTGCGTAGGAGGTGCTACTTAATGCGTCCCCAGTAACGCCCCTGTGCTAGTGTCTGGTCGGGATGAGAACCCGGTCCTGCTAGACAGGGCGTTACGTCACTAGCGTCGTTGGGAACCCAAATTAAACTTTTATGTAACTGTGAGGGACTAGAGATAAGGACGTAATCATCACGTTAAAAAATGAGATAAATGATTTCATATTATTGTTGCTTTTAAAAACTCTTTTATTCGTGTAAAAAGGAAATTTAAGGCGGTATATATGTACATGTATGCATCCTAAATTAAAACTTAACTAGATACTTTAACGAGTGAACTGACTGAAAAATAAATAAATAAATGAACGCTTCACACTTAACGGCCTCCAGTAGGATTTTCTCCTGGGGGTCCCACACAATACACAAGCACAAACGCTTAGACCACGTCAAACATCTATGTGGCCAATGCAAATGTCTGTTCTGTGCGGGGATCAAACCCGCGACCCTCGTGACCGTTGCGCCAACGCGTCGTCAATACTTATAAAGAAAATACTTTTTCATGCATGTCAATACAAATTACGACTGCATAAATCTTTCATTAGGAAACGTTCTCGCTACAATTTTAGTGTACATATTTATAATTTACTAGCTGACCTGGCGAACTTCGTATCACCTTTTTTTTTCTGAAATATAATAATAACATAATATATCAAAATAAAATATAGCCTATCTTTTAAGTTGGATCGAACTGCACATGGTGTGCGAATTTTATTATAATCGGTTAAGTGGTTTAGGAGTCCATTGAGGAGGACACGAGATTTATATATATTAAGATTGTATGAGAAAAATATTGAAACAAATATTATTCAACCTATGCGAGAAATTTACTATGTTGAGTTCATTTCCTACATTTAAAAACGAACAAAGTTAAAAGAAGCATAAATTTTTATCATTTTATCCATTACCGCGAACCTATGAACAATACTATGATTGGAGCGTTTAAAGACGTTAGAATTGTTTCTGGTTTATCTCTGTATAGAGACAATTTAGGTTACAGTTTCACTGTTTAGGTTTGCAATAAAATAATAAAATGTTTTATTTACATCGGGTTGAAGTGAGAACTATTTAAGGGAAAGAATAGTGAATTTGCTCTTGTTTTTCTGTAAAAGTGTCTTAACTCTTGTATACTATGTATAAAGCCTAACAAAAAATTTATTAAACATAATGCAACGTAAAAACAAATTTAAAAAATATAAACACTTACTGTAAATTTATTCTTTCAAAAAATACGTTGCTTCGAATATTAAAAAAATAAAACAAATTTTAACAGTATGAAATAGTACGAAAAAAAAGTGGTAAAAAACAATAATAATTATTTGTACAGAAAGAAGAGAACACAATATGTGGCGAAAAAGGTAGCCAGAGCTTCGTAGGATGTTCTGTGTCGACAGTAGCTGTAGAGTTAGCAACGCGGTTGTACTGCGCTTAATAATCATCTTTGATAAATGCGATCTCCTTCTGCGAAGAGGTGATGACGCAGAAGAAGGCCGCGGAGCGGTCCAGGGAGAGTGACGTCTCCGCTGACCCACTCCGGCGCAGACGTACGGGGCAAAGAGGAGACGGTTTGCCCATCTCTTCCCTCCCCTCGTAATAGTGGGGTCGCTGGCCGATAGTCAGGGGACTTCGGCCGGCCGGAAGACACGACCTCGCACGTCTGAGGGGTTGCCTTGTTGTGAGCGAGGCCACTCCACCATTGTGCCGGGACCCGGAGGCTTTGTCCGGGCCTACCGCCGGGGCGAGGTGGCGACCCCATCTCGCAGGCGGACGACTGCTCACACGTGGTGGTTTTTTAATCAGTAGGAGTCTGACCTCCTCTGGCCCCCGCACTGGAGGGTATCCATGATGGAAGGTCATAGCAGGAAATTTCCTGCTCAAAATATGGAGCAGCCCAATTGGAGTAGCCCCTCGGTCTTACAGAAGTTCACAGCTAAATAATACTGCTTTCAAGCAGTGGTGAGTTCCTGTGGTGAGTAAGGCGACCAGAGCTCCTGGGGGAATTGGGAATGGTGTCGGCAACACGCTTGCAATACTTCTGGTGTTGCAGACGACTATAAGCTACGTAATCGCTTACCATCAGGTGAGCCGTACGCTTGTTTGCCGACCTAGTTGTCTATAAAAAAAAAAAAAAAAAAACTAAAATATGTTTACCATCAAGTGGACCGTGCGCTTGTTTGTCACTTTGATTTTTGTTAGTGGTATATTACTGTTACGTGTTAGGGTTCGAAGGATTTGGAGAGAAAGACCTGCTGACTCTTTTTAAGACTTTATTTACTAGCACTAGGTCCAACACAAAGCACTAGGTTCAAACACTAAGCACTAACAATGTCCTAAGTCGTAGCCAATGTCATAGGTTTCGCTGGTACCACTCTTGATCACTAGTTTTCACTCTTAAAGTCGCCTCGAAGATCGCTCAAGCTGAACTGAACTCACTCACCTACCTGCGGCTATTTATATCGGCCGACACGAGGCCCAGACCATTCTGGAAAGTTCGCGCATGTACCCGGTTTTCGAGACTATACTTCTATATAGTTCCACAGTAGTTCCTCTAACGCCATCTAGTATTGAGTAGAGAGTTTCGTGCTATCGCTATCTTTGCGTGGTTTCAATGGTTGCCGCTAGATGGCGCTAGTTTCTTTGTGTGTTCGTAACACTACTCCCCTCTTAGAGATGTTCGTCCCGAGCATCGTTGTTACTGCCATGGTAACGCGCCAAACGGTCTATGTGTACCACTTTGAATGTCCCTCTAGGTTGCTTTTGAATCCGGTAAGTCACATCATTCAGTCGGGTAACTACTTTGTATGGGCCGTCCCACTTGGTCTGCAACTTTGGAGATTTCCCTTTTCGGCGGGTTGGGTTATGCAGCCACACCAGTGACCCTTCTTTGAAGCCGCTCGTGTTCGATTTCCGGTCGTATCTGGTTTTCATGTTCTCGCTTGACTGTAACCCATTTTCCCAAGCCAAGGCGTGTATATAGTGCATTTTTTCCCTTAAATCGCTGACATAGTCTTGTACGGTATTTGGTCCCTCCGGTGACCCTCCAGTCAATAGGTCTACTGGTAATCGTAATTATCTACCGTAATTGACATACGCCGGGGTAGCTTTTATGCTCTCATGCTCGGCGGTTCGGTACGACAGAAGGAAGAGTGGTATATGCTTGTCCCAATCCTTTTGCTTGTCATCTACCAATTTCGCCAAATGCCTCTCAAGGGTCTGGTTAAATCTCTCATACGCAGTGGTCCTCGTCTTATGCATGCCCAAAATTCTACACACTTCCTGGAATACTTGCGATTCGAAGTTCCTGCCCTGATCAGAATGGATTTCTAGAGGCACACCAAAGCGACATATCACTTCTTCGACTAACTTAGAAGCGACTGTTGTAGCTTCTTGGTTTGGTATGGCGAACACTTCGGGCCATTTGGTGAAGTAGTCCATGACAACCATAAAATACTTGTTTCCCGATTCCGTTACAGGAAATGGCCCCGCTACGTCAACTGCAATTCGTTCCCACGGTGCACCGACGTTATACAACCGCAGGTTCCCACGGCTCCTGGTCTGTGGTCCTTTTACAGCAGCGGAAATAGTACATTTGCGGCACCAGTCCTGTACATCATCTCGACAATGCAACCAGTAGAATCGTTCTCGCACTTTTGTTAACGTTCTCTTGACACCTAGATGACCTCCTGATACCCCATCATGTATTTCACGGAGAACATCTGGTACTTTGGTTCTTGGGACAATTATCTGAAGGTGGAACTCTCTGCCGTTAGTCTTCTCCCATTTCTGGTAGAGTATTCCGTTTTGGAATATTAGACTGTCCCATTGAGCCCAGTACGCCTTAGTGACAGCGCCAGTGGGTGCAACCTCACTCCAGATTAGTTTTACGTCACCCCTTTTCTTCCATGTGATGATGTGCCGAAGGTCGTCATCTCTTTCTTAAGCTTCCCTCATAGCATCATTCTCCCAGATACCCAAAGGACTTGTTCTTGTTAGCTTTAATGTTACTTCATTAAATTCTTGCTTAACACAATGTTTGCAGTCTTCCGAACACGGCCTTCGTGAGAGTGCGTCGGCATTCCCATGCATTTTTCCGCTGCGATGTTCCGCCTTGAAGTCGTACTCCTGAAGCTGCTCAATCCATCGAGCTACTTGACCTTTTGGGTTCTTGAATTGCAGTAGCCACTTCAAGGCTGCGTGATCAGTTCGCAGTAAAAACTGTCTGCCGATGAGATATTTGTTGAAATGTTGTAGCGTCTTTACAACAGCCAAGAGTTCTTTTCTTGTCACACAGTAGTTTCTCTCTGGCTTGGATAAAGATTTGCTGAAATATGCGATAACTACTTCTCTTTCACCTTGTTTTTAAGATAACACCCCTCCAATGGCCGTGTTGCTTGCATCCGTGTCGACTATAAACCGTCGTAACCATCGTAAGAAGCCGTGGGCGGGGCTTGAGACAAAGTAGGCGGGACCTGAGTCTGAGTAGGCGGGGCCTGAGCCCGAGTGGGCGGGGCCTGAGCCCGAGTGGGCGGGGCCTGAGCCCGAGTGGGCGGGGCCTGAGCCCGAGTGGGTGGGGCCTGACTCTGAGTGACCGGGGCCTGAGCTCGAGTGGGCGGGGCCTGAGCCAGAGTGGGTGGGGCCTGGAGGGCGTGGTCAGTGGGCGGGGCATGATAGGCGGGGTCAGTGGGCGAAGCCTGGTCCACGGTGGGCGGAGCTTGGTCCACAGTAGGTGTGGCCTCCGCATCTCGTTGTGCCCTTGTCCTGACGCCCTTGAAGTCCTTAAAGTCTTCTCTCGGAGTCAATGGCATCTCCAAATCCCACTTCTGACACCAGTTGTTACGTGTTAGGGTTCGAAGGATTTGGAGAGAAAGACCTGCTGACTCTTTTTAAGACTTTACTTACTAGCACTAGGTCCAACACAAAGCACTAGGTTCAAAAACTAAGCACTAACAATGTCCTAAGTCGTAGCCAATGTCGTAGGTTTCGCTGGTACCACTACATGATCACTAGTTTTCACTCTTGAAGTCGCCTCGAAGATCGCTCAAACTGAACTGAACTCGCTCGCCTACCTGCGGCTATTTATATCGGCCGACACGAGGCCCAGACCATTCTGGAAAGTTCGTGCATGTACCCGGTTTTCGAGACTATACTTCTATATAGTTCCACAGTAGTTCCTTTAACGCCATCTAGTATTGAGTAGAGAGTTTCGTGCTATCGCTATCTTTGCGTGGTTTCAATGGTTGCCGCTAGATGGCGCTAGTTTCTTTGTGTGTTCGTAACATTACTAAGCAGTATCATCCTTAAAAATAAGAATACTGTAACATTTTTTATTATTCTAGAACATTTCATGTTTATCGTATAACTTAAAATAACACCTTATCATATTTTTGTATATTTTAGCATATCAAAATACGACCTCAGCATAATAAAGATTAAATACACGCTACCGTAGGACAGAAATCGCGGTGAAGATAGAACAATCGCAACTCATTATTGAAATACAAGCACAATAAAAGCCATGGTATTTATCAATACAATTGTTTTACATGTTATTGTTTGTACATGGTATTTATCAATACAATAATATCTGTATACAAAATACTTAGATTTTTACTCATACTTCTGATAATTTGAGTTCCTTTTCGTTAATTAGTCCAGTACAGTATGGAACTTACTATCATTTATACACTCGTAATACTAGCTGTACCCTGCGCGCGTTGCTACGCTTTTTTTTGGTCGTACCAACTTAGAAACCTTTGTGGGCTCATGCACAACACTTTGTTGAAGATCATGACATGATCAAATGCATAGTTTACAAATCTATAAAAGACATACAGAAAAGCATTCATTTTTTATATATAGATTTTCTTTTGTTTTGTTTTAAAAATAATTGATTTGTATTTCATATTTTTTCATATTTTCATATTTTTAATAATATATATATAAGTACAAATTATTAAAATGATTACGTACGCTTACACAATTTATTTTTACTAACCGACTTCTAAAATAGAGATAATATGATATACATATGTTTGAAGTAAATATATATTATACGTGTCAAACGTCGAGAGCAATAATCTACCGCGTATTTACTGCCGTGAACATAATTTTAACCAAGCTTAAAAAAGAGAGGAGGTTCATCAGCTGATATTTATTTATTATTTATTTTTTTCGATTACCTTAAGATCTGGCAAGAGCTGTTTGCCCTAACGTTGCCTGGAAGAGACTGTTTTATGGAAAATAATATGCAAACTTAATAATCAAGATATTGATGGTACCAACAAAGTCTTACAAACCGGTGCTCCATTTTTGATAACAGCTTTTGGCCGACTGATACCGTGGATGTAAACAATAATATATGTTAAGCAGAAAAAAATATAATAAGCGCACTGAAATAATAAAATTAAGCCATTAAATAAAAGTACCAAATGATTTTTGAAGAAGTTTTCAACAATTATTTGTTATTTATTAAACTTTATTAATAATTAGAATAGCTTATACGTAACATATATGTGTTACTTAATTTATTAGTTAATTAAAGTAAACTTAATGAAGTCCTTAATTATTTTCTCATAAATTCACTAGCTCCTAGTGGTAATAAGGAAAGGCTACCAAAAAGGTCAATATCAAAGTTTTTAATATTGTCAATAAATAAAAATAAAAATAAAATAACAATGAAGGTGAAGAAACTGTCTGAGGTATTCATAAAATCAAAACTTCATATCGTAAACTACCATAATATTGATTAACGAAAAAAAAAAATAACACCTTAATTGCAATAAATTTACAGAAGATTCTTACACCTTTCGTAAGCTAAACGTTATTATTTCATAATTCGAGTTGCAGTAACGATAAAAATAACATACATCCGTCGTTTCGCCTTAAATATTAAGTAAAAACGTTTAAAATAATTACATAACAATTTAGTTAAGTTTCTGTTGCACTGTTGCGTTAATATATATTTAAAAATATTTTTATACAAATTATATTCCTTAATATTTTTTTCTGAAACTGTAATTTTTATCAATAAATTCTAAGGTTAAATACAGCTTCATTTTATGTTATTTATACAGAAGAGTGCTCACAGTGTATTAACTTCGTAATTATATTTTAAATATTTAGTAAGACAAAGCATATAAAAAATACATAAATTATTTAATTTTTGATGTCTTACGAATGTCTTAAGCGAGAGTGAAACTACACCTTAAGCGTAAAGCGGCGATCGAAGGCATCGCAAAAATTGCGTTTCTTACATTGAAAATCGATCGATGGAATGTCATTAAATTTTACGAGCTATTTGTGTAAAAAGTTGTTTGTACTAAGCTTTTGTTTGCAACTTTGTAATACAGTCGAATAACAATGTATATTGGCAAAAAGTTATTAAATTATAATATTTATTTTTGTTAATAATATTTGGGAAGCGGTTTAAATGTATTATTCATTATTTGTTTTTTTTTTTTTTAATATTATATTATGAAAGTACGTCGTGATGGAATTTAGTAGTGTTAAAAAAGCACAATTCATGCAATATTACGAAAATATTGACAACTTTTTATATTTCAATAGATATTTACATTATGTACATGTTTATACGACGATTTTTTTTTAAATCTTTCTAGTATTCTAAATTATTGGAAATGTTATAAAATTGGCTCATAATAAAAGCTTGTTCGTACCACAGCTAAGTTAAGGGTCCTCCAGCTACTGAAAGGGATTGGAGCCAAATTTTCCAGATTAGTATAACCTTAACATTATTAAAACTGAGTGTTAAGGCTCTCAAACATACTTGAGTGAATTGTGTCAAGAAACAAGATGTATTACAAAGGAATTCCTTGTATGCCCGTAATTTACTGTCCAACTGCTAAACAAAAGCCTTTTACTACTTTTGCGGAAAAGATATAAAGCTTTACCTCACAATACCAAAACACACTAATTGGCCAACATGGTTGAGGATTTCGCCGGTAACATATAGGTGTAAAAATATTGTTTTTGTTTAGAAGTAGGATTGCGTAAATTTTTGAAAAACTGATTGTTGAAGCTGAACTTTATCACACCTATATACTTATCCATTTACTTAAATGACTAGTATAACCTTCTTATGCTAATAAATGGAGATCTGGTTTTTTTTTGTTCAGTTATACTGCGAAAACTATTGAATCCATCGGAATAATACTAATACGATAAGATGCAGCATTTTTCGGAAAAGGTTTTAGTATATGACGCCGCGTTGGCGCAACGGTTACAGCTATGGATTGTATCTGTTGCGCTGGCGGTTGCGGGTTCGATCCCCGCACACGACAAACGTTTGTATTGGCCATAAAGGTATTTGCCGTGGTCTGGGTGTTTGTGCAGTCTTTGTGGGTGTCCCCACCGTGCATCGGAGAACACGTTAAGCCATCGGTCCCGGTTGTTATCATGTACACCCGATAGCGTTCGTTACTCATAGTAGGGAATATATCCGCCACCCCATATTGGAGTCGTGGCGTGGTCGATTAAGCTGTGATCCTTCTTCTACATGGGGAAAGAGGCCTATGCCAAGTGGTGGGATATTACAGGCTGAAGCGTACATGATGCGTTGGTAATTACTTATTGTGGAAAGAAATATGGACGGAAAGAGGTCACTAGTTTATATTACTTTATGTCAGTATTAATTACTAACTTATGAGAGCGCAAGAAAACAATAATAAACGTTGTATGGCAGTCTCATTTTTGCAATAATTTTCTGTGATACTCAGTTTTTCAGGCCTTGTCTTGATATTATATAGCACTAGCTGACCCGGCGAACTTTGTATCGCCTAACACAAACTTTATCGTATGGTATTAAAGTTCAAATTGACTTTTAAGTATAATCACAAATCTTTTGTATGGGAGTATAGAAAAGTGTTGTTTTTAGACTTTTTCAGGAAATTTAATTTTTTTTTTTTAGAATTTTTCTCTCCGTAAGAACCATCCTCGTACTTCAAGGAACATTTTAAAAAAAGAATTAGCGAAATCGGTCAAACCGTTCTCGAGTTTTGCGCTTAGCAACACATTTTGCGATTCATTTTTATATATAAGATTACTTAAAAAATGAGCTATCTAAAACAAAGTTTCTTTTTTTTCAATTCGGATCCACAGTTCCTGAGATAAGCGTATTTAGCTGAAATAACTTTTCAGCTCTGCAATTTTCTTGTAGATTAATTGTATTACTCTTGTGACTAATTTTCTCCAAAAGTGATTTCAACTTTTAAACTTATACTTCTAAGTTTTCGAGACACTTTGTATCAAATATTTTTATTAGGCTTAAGTGGAGTCACTGTATATTCGAATTTATTTCAATACTAGCTGCCCGGACAGACTTTTTTCTGCCAAAATCAATAGTATTAAATCCTTCCGTGGGCCTTAAGAAACATACAAAAAAAAATTAGGCGAATTGGTTGAGAGTTAAAGTCATATGCTTAGCAACATTATTTTTTTTTTAAATATAGATAGATGACAAATATTTTTACATGGCTACTATAGCAATATTAATGTGTACAAAATTAACTTTAACAATGAACTTTAAAATATAAAATTAATATTAAAAGAAAGCTTGGTACTGCAGGCTTTATAGGTTTGTATTAAAATTTTATATTATAATGGAGAATTCTAAGTTAGTCATAGCTTAGTTTAAGCTAACAGAATAAGTACTAAGCTGTAATATTTTAGCCTACACATTAAGTAACTACTAAGAAGTGAGTTATTTATAAACCCCTAAGTGTCTACAAAGCTTGCACTAAGCTTTTAATATAAAATGAAGGCGTAAATAAAAACAACAACATTGTTAGTTTAACAAACAACATTAGAGCATTATTAAGACGTCACACTCAAAGGTTTGCAGCCCTTTAATTCATATTAAATAAAAGAATTTATGGTCAGCGATGCGTTTATGATGATCGCGTTGGTGTAGGTGTCTATAAGCTACAATTACCAATCATCAAACGAAACATACACATTTTTACCACTATGATAAAAAAGAGGTGCGTGTTTTAATTTATAGATTTTTTTTTGTTGCTTGGTGAAACAAAAAATTGTTGTTTAATATATAAAGAAAAAAAAAAACACTTTTTTTCGTTCCCTTATTACTTATTATACATAAATTATTTGAAGCATCATCATTAGGACCTTGAAAATTTCATAAAATTATTCCCACTAGATAATAAAGAATTGCTACATTTTGAAGGCAATCGTCATACAATAAAGATTTTTCAGTGTTTTAAGCACAATCCTGTGATATAATTACGTAGTATTAAACGTTTTACGATAGCGTGGAAGCCTTTTTATACGAGACCGCCTTGCACTTGGTCGGCTTTTATTACAGCATCGATATTTCATCGGCCTATGAATTTTTATTGCACATTATTATTGTGTACTGTCAAAAAGCTCAATTGAAATTTATGAGTGAAACTTATACAACAGTTCAGACAGTTTTTTTTAATGTCATACAATTTGGCGGACGACGCGTTGGCGCAACGGTTACAGCCATGGATTGTACCTGTTGCAGTGGCGGTTACGGGACAAACATTTGTATTGGCCATACAGATATTTGCCGCGGTCTGGGTGTTTTTGCAGTCCTTGTGGGACTCCCCACCGTGCATCGGAAAGCACGTTAAGCCGTCGGTCCCGGTTGTTATTATGTACACCTAATAGCGATCGTCACTCATAGTAGGGAATATATCTACCCGCCAGCATTGCAACAGCGTGGTGGGGAAAGAGGCCTATGCCCAGCAGTGAAATATTACAGGCTGAAGCGAATTTGGCGCTAATGTAATTCAATCTGAATTCAGCTACAAAAGCAATAAAATTTTTCGATGACACGGATGAAGTTGTGGAAAATAGTATAAATGAAATAATACTTTCCTAACGACTTTTCCTGCCGACATAACACGTGAATCGTATGATGTGTAGAAGGCAAAGCACAACAGGACATCTTCCTCAGAAGTTGGAGCAGCGAGAGTGGGGATAAAAGAAAGAAGGAAAGAGAGAAAGTTATAAATTTATTTGGAATTGCTTGATCTGTCATTAGACAGCAAACGATTAGCTTTTAAGTAACATTGTGTTGAAGCACTGGTAAGTAAGGTAGCAGTAACTCCGGTCCAAGGCATAGTAAGAGATGTGCTTAAAATGCACTTAGTATGTAAATATGTTACGGTAACCACATTTTATACAAAAACTTTATATAGCGAAAAAGTCTACTAAATATTTAAAATTACAACACTATGACACACCTTAAGCCGCAAGAAAAATCTAGTTTTACATAGGTATATATGTAATAATCATTAAGATTTATTCATTACCTTCCAGGTCACGACAGAGCAGGACCTCCAATGTCGAAGATTATTTCACCATCCGATCGCCTATTAAGTACATCATAAAATCATAACGAAAACATTAAAACAAGTTATTAAGCCGGTCAAGTAGTGCATGAAATACAAAAAGATGCTAAATAAAGTTGTTCTTTAAGCGATCAATATAATAATGGAATTATATGAAAATTGCTATCGGTAATATTTAAAAACCTGTCTCGAGATTATTGCAGGAGTTGATCCTGAGTGCCAGGGTTCCTTGTAGAGTGTTGAAGAATCTCTACTATTAATAATGATATTTAGACTCAAACCAACTAACTTTACAACAAGTGAGACAGAAAAACAGAATCATTACATGAAATCAAAAATTTATACGAGTAGTAAATCTTTTTACCAACTTTAAAAAAGGAATATATCAATTTGACTGTATACTTTTTATAAATGTTCCTCAGGATTTTTGACTGGGTGGATCGATTTCGATGTTTTTTTTTTTTTATATCGAAAGGTGGTACTTATCATGTAGTCCCATTTAAATTTAATTAAGATTTTTATTATCTATTTTTGCGTTTTTTGCGTCGATTTACGTTGTATTATAAGCTCATAAGTTTTTACAATGCGGACCGATTTCGATAATTCTTTATTTAATTGAAAGATCGTGCTTTTTGCTGCTTCTCATTTAAATTTGATGAGATCTGACGAGAAGTTTTTGAGCTATAACTAATAATGTGTATTCGTATAATTACTTGAATATTTTTTGTGTACCTACGATACATTACTTGTCGATGTAATTGAAGTCGGTTTTTTTCGTGTACAAGCAAACAGAATTATTTTCTATTACATTTGGTTTGCGACTCTTTTTATTTAAGTCGCCTATCTAAAGTTTGATTAAAAATATCTGTGCTAGCCATAAGGCCATTTGTTGGCAACTAATACAATTTGATTATTATCATATTCAATTCTATATTTAATTAATTTTTTAGCAAAATTTTAATTATAAAAAACCACGAGAAAAATACGAAAAAATTAATTTTTATTTAATAGTTAATAAAAGTTAATAAAGAAGTTTCATCTTAAATATTATACCGTTTTATACAACCTTGTGAATACGACTCGCACTTAGCAAATTTTTTGTTACCTGAATAACGATTATGGTAATTTAAACACCTTAAAATATGCCGATAAATAATAATAGTTAAAAGGATAAGCTAAATCGTTGTAAGTGCTTTGTACTTGTACTATGAAGAATTGTTGGCATATATTCATTAAATATGTCCCTGGATTTAATTTTACATACACGTTAGATCGATTGAGATTCCTTGTTGCAATTACATTGCGGTTACTGTAGTATTTTAAAAACAATTAAATAATACATAGCTCCTGTTTTGGTGCTATGTAGTTAATGTATGTGTTACGGGATATTTAACAGCCTTAATTACCGAGCGGTTGCTTCAAAAAGTACCTGCAAAGGATTGCGGGTAGGGAGACCGTCCCTGCCTGCCGTTAGAGTGACGAGCCGATAGATACGGCTCTTAAGGAGCTTCATGAGGATTGTGCCACTGGGCGCCCAAGCATGCACCTTGGTAGCCGCAATAGGCACCACCTGGACGGTGACTTGAGCGCTCTATAAGCGAAAGCGGCCCGTATAGGTGGGCCCCACTCTTCCGCCGATGTTTTGTATCCTATAAAATTACTTCATAAATACCTTTTAGCAGATTGATAAATAATAGATCTATGTGTTAGATTAGAACAAACATATAATAACAATATCAATATTTTTAAACACATACATACATTCAGTTTGCCAATCATTTAAATACAAATTAAATATTGCTCATTTGACTAGTAACAATTTTTTCTAATTTAATAAAGAAGTGTAAAGTTAGGCATAAAAATTCTTTTTTTTTTAATTAAAATTGGTCCGAAATCAAGAAAATCTAAAAACATTACTAGGTTACCCGTAAGTTAAAAAAATATCATGCAAAAGATAGAAGCAATAATTGAAACAAAATGTAATTTTTTAAGCTCGAATAAAAAGTCTCATATAAAATACTAACATTTTACACACATCCTTACATAGCTCTTTACCGTAGTGTCAATTTCAACCAATTACGTTTAAATGTGACCGATTTATTAGTTTACAATGTTTGATGGCCGACCGAAGCTATGATTAAAATGCAATCAGACTCGGCGATCATTAAAACGATGGATGGCGCGAAAAAAAAAACGTCAGATGCAACTGGACTGTCGATGCTGACGGCTGTGTAAAAGGTTAAAAACATCGGCTCGCATATTTATACTGGGTTACAATGTAGGTTTATCTGAGCAGATTTTAGGTTGACCAAAATTCGTGTACTATTTAGACGAAAGTTGTACTATAATTTTAATAAACGCTTGATTTGGGAGAAAGCTGGTGATGATTGCGTGATGAGAGCGTTACGAAAAGTGTGATCGGTTAAGACGAACGAAAGTTAAGAGGAAGATATAAGTTAGATGGAGCTAAAGAAGTTTTACTTAAGTCCTGTGGTCTAAAGCTCACTCGTTTTTTTAAATTTTACATAATAACTACGCCTCGTTAGAAGTTTCATCCACGTAATTTCTGATCCTGAGGGAATGTTGATATAAAAGTATGTGTAGCCTGTTGAATCAATATTTAACTGAAACTCTCTTATTTATAGAATAATGTTAAAATGATTACTAAATACGAGTATATATGCATAATAAAATTAACATCGCATATGTACCTATTTTCTTTTAACGTTAAATATAAAAAATACACAAACAAAGAACCTCTTTAGTTCATAGACATTAAATTGTCAGTATACATCATGTTTTAATTAAATAATGAGATTAAAAATATATACCTCTTTCGTGTTTAAAATATTTGATCCGAAAAATTGAAAATGGAATCATTTAAACTTTTTTTTTTGTAAGTTGGACAAATTTAGCGGCAACACGAGCATCACAACTGGCCTCCATATCTTCTATTAACGGTTACATAGGCATAAGAATTTGTATTGCTAATACAAATTTTGGCTATGACATCAATCGCACGGATGTATGTAAAGCAGTGTGCATTATAATGTTTGAATTTATTACTTTTTTTTTTTTAAGTGTAACTCACATTGTATGACAGTAAGTACACACACAGACAGTAGTAAGTATGAGTAATATATTTTTAATATATGAAAAACTTACTGTTTAAGTTAAGAGGTAAGTTATTAAAAGTGTTAATAAAAATTTAATAATATAACGAAAAGAAAAGTCATCATCTAGGACCATTTAAAATCAAAAATAACTTTATTCGAATAGGCTTCAAAGGCAGTTTCGTCATTTTACAAATTGGAATTCTAAAAGTGTAATCACTTTTAAAATTGTAACTTTGTATTAATTAAAATTAAATTAATTAATTAATTATTCTAAATTAATTAATGATTTTATTTTTTTATGAGGCGTATGTCCAGTAGTAGACTGTAATAGACTGACTGTATATTTAAAGTAACTTAGAAACTAAATATTTATAGACATAACTCATTTAAAATGTAATAACATATATGTAACTAAGTTTATAAATAAGTATATAAAGAAGAGAAATAAACTTTTTCCCGTTATTTTTTACTTTTTCATTCTTCAAACACTTTTTATCCGAAAAAAACAATGCACATATTATGCGCATGGCCCGTAGCTGACGTGCGTCTATAAAATATTAGAATCTATTTCGATTGTGACGTCACTACATCACAATCTCAAGAATAAAAATACAGGATTCACCTGCCAACAATGTTTTTTAGTCCAGAAGTCGTTTTCAAAAGAGCCCATTTGACATCAGTTCATCGAATAACTTTAAATACCAATGTAAATTTACATTTAGACCATTCAATTTCGACTCAATTATAGTCCCTATTTTTAACGTGATAAGATATGTAATTTTGTTACACGAAATTTATTTTAACTTTGTCATGCCGTAACATTGATGAATCTTCATCCTGTTTAGGCAACTGCCGAAACTGACATATACATGAACTAATTTAAAATTCCAAATAGCAAGACCGCTTTTGTTGTCAATGGCGATAGCAAAAAGGACTTCCAACTTGTTGCATATTGGATCTTTTGCTGATATGACGTTGAGATATTGTATGGTTTTATTTTGTCCATGTTTAACTAGGTGCATTTTTGTTCTTTGATGGCCATCGACTATCATACATACACATTTTTTTTCGATCGCTTTAGTTTAGAGGACATTGTTTCGTAATATTTTTTGAATAATACCTGTTAAGATTGATCTAAAATGAACTGGATGATGGTTTCAAATGTGTCGGAAATTTGTGGGATAATACTTTAATACTTATTAATACTTTTTGTCCTATTTTACGTTGTTAAAATTCTCAACAACATTATCCCAAATCTATATTTTAAAAATAATATTTTTTTATTTATAAGTCAGGCAGTGGAACCAGTTTTTAAATGAGTACACAAGTGGCTATACACATATATACAAATTAATGTACCTCAACCATGCTTATACGTAATCACACGCGTCTGTGATAATAGCTTTAACAGTAATTTTACTTGTTTTAACAGCAGCATTTAAGCTAACGAACGTTCATGTAACATTTGTTGTATGTAGAAGCTAATTTCCTTAATTTTGTTAGCGTAACCATTTAATTTGTGTTTAAAATAGGCTCAGTTAGTTTAATACAAAAACTTTGCTCTAATCTTTTTATAGTGACTAAAATGTTTTCTAATTCTCGACAAAAATATGTAGTTGCGTTTAACACATATTGATATATCTGTTGTCATCGTATAGAAACTTTTCTGCTAACGATTTTGACTTTATTAAGAGTGTTTTAGCTGTGTCTCGAGAAAATATGTTAAATCATTTGAAGATAATCAGTTATTTTCTAATAAATAAATTAAATAGCTTAAACTAAATTATAAATTCGCGTTTTATAGATATGATCTTACGCTAAAACACAATTTAATTTTACTAATATTATTAACTAAATGCTCCCTTGATACACCGCTTGGATTTAAGGAATATACTATTATATATATTTAACATGAAGGATGAATTTTTCTTTATTTCTTGAAGATTTATTATACTTAGAGTTTACATAAAAAAACGGAATAAATATTCTTTACCTATTTATAAATATTCATGTCCATAATTGCTGAAAGAAAAGAAAAAATGTAAACAATTCGACTCGTAGCTACATTTTATATGTATGGTGCGAACTTTTTAAAAGTCCGATTAGAATAAAGAGTATTCTCTCTGTTTTATATCACGTATTCATTGAAATCAGTACAAATTTAAATTGAAATAAATACATAATCGAAATCTCGAAGCTAATTATATTTAAATATATAACCTGTGTATTTAATTGTATTGAATTATTTTTATGTAATAGTGTATTAATAGTTTTTAATTATATTATTAAAGCGGATACTTACTTATTCATAAATGTTATATAACATGTAGTATATTAATGTATGTATATCGTCTAATTGAATAAACATTAGAAAAAAAATAATGTGCTTTAGACCACACGACTGAAGTAAAACTTCTTTAATCGTCCCTACAGAAATATACGAAACGTAACATTCTTTCTTTCTATCTTCACCAACTTATATCTCCCTCTCGACTTCCGTTCGCTTCGCCTGATTACACTTTTCGTAACGCTCTCGTTACGCTTTTGCTAGCTTACTCTTCAAGTCAAGCGTGCTTAAAGAAGTTTCACTTCAAAAATTATAAATAATGGGACTGGAAAATGATGACTAAAATTTTAGCAATATCGTCTTGCAAACCTAATTTTTTGGGCCAGTTTTCTTTCACAACGGACTTAGTCTGTGAGGTGGGTTCTCTGGTTGTCACACTAATAGGGACACGGTATCGCATACAAAGTATCGATACTGTACTAAAAGTATCGATACTTCTAGGTATCGAGTATTTGTCAGCAAAAAAAAGGGTGGTGCTTCAAATTATCGTACAAATACTGATCAACTGTTTTCAAATTTCAGTCGACCAAAAAAAGCGTAATGTTACCCATTTAAAACTTAATTTCTTATTCGATACGATACCTGCCAAAAAGCACTCATTGAGTAAAAGTATCTAATGCAAAGTATCGGTATCGAATGGAAATGTACTCGATACCACAAAGTATCGATACTTTTTTCGTGCCCCTGTATCGATCACAATTAGGTTTTCGTATGATAACAACCGAGTACGATGGCTTTCTCAGGCAAACTGACGAAAGTTTTCTAATATATTATCTTAAAACAACGCAATATTGACTGCTATGCAGGTGGTTTATATTGCCACACATAGAAATTATTATAGTGGCCATATAGGTGTTTGATATGTTTTGGGAAAATGTGCTTGTGTATTGTTCGTCACCGGACCTCCAACGCAAAAGTAAATCCTAGTAAGAGCTGTTGAGTATGAGACTTTCTTTTACCATTAGATCATTCATGCTTTCCCGTTCATCATATTTAATTTCCTTTGAACCTGATATCCTGAGTAAGCGAAATGTAAAATTAAAACAAATTAGTGACTAATACACGGAAGTGCTGTGTTGCATTTATATTTATTTATTTATTTCAATTATGATTTAAATATAGAAGAAAAACTGTAAAACGAATAGATGATTTCGACAAAAAAAAACCGATTATATATTACGACATACCAAAATCAAGATTCCTAAGGGTCATAATAAAATAGTACCATTCCGCGTTCTCTTGTGTCCAATATTTAGGAAACCAATCATAAAGATAGCAAACGTTCTTTAAAAATAGTGTCTCTCTATAAATCTGGTGTACTATAATAAATCGCTAGATAACAAAGATGTTATCTTATATATAAAATTCATAACTGATGACGTATATTATATAGCCTCTACATAAGCTGATTTTTTTATATATCAAAATAGTTTTATGAACTGGTAAACTAAATTTTTTTAAAACAATCTTTTTATATTCTTAATATCGAATATATAAAATTCTCGTGTCACAATGTTAGTTACAATACTGCTCCGAAACAACTGTATCGCTTTTATGAAATATTGTATGCATATCGGGTAGGTCTGAGAATCGGCCAACACCTATTTTTCATACCCCTAAGTTATACGTTTTAAGGGGTTAATAACATATATGGCAAGTACGTATGCGGGGTCAGCTAGTAATATAAAAATGAATTGCCGACATGTAACACGTATAACTAACTTCTCAACGACTGCGTCAAATTAGATAATTCTTATGTGTTATATTTTTTTATTGTGAGGACGACATTTTAGTAAAAGAAAAAACAAATAAAAATCTATATATTCATAAAAAAAATTGGTAGTACGAATCGCGCCGGGTCAGCTATTGCAATATAAATAAGATGGCAGAGGAAGCCTAGAAAAGTCAATGACCTACAAATATATATTGTATTTATATTTCTCCAACTAATATTTATCACTATCAAGTATGAGTGAACAATAACTATTCTTAAAAATTTAATATAAGTATGTAAATTTTTGAGCTTTTACGGTCCCTATGAACACTTATTCTACGGGACTTACCGGTAAAAACGGCGGTAAATCCTGAAACAGAAAAATATATTCTTAGAATTTTAAGTTTGTTTTTAAGGGTTTACACAAACATTACATTCAATATTTAATATATTACATTAAATAATTTTTCAATTACTGACATATGATTCGTAAATACGTTGATTTATTTATTTATTTATTATTATTATTTTTTTTATAAAAAGGCAGTCATTTGGAAGTTATGCGTGTACATATATTCCGGAAATAAAACAAATTTAACAGAAACTCATTAATTTTAGTTGTTCTGATCTGATGTGGTTCACATGTAAAATTTTAGTTTTATAACAAGAACTAAGAAGTTATGATTAGCCTAAATACAAGGTAAACAGTATGACCTCCATTTCCATAAAACCTCTTTCACTTTGGGACCATCAATAATCAGATCATTCAACGAGGAAAATTTAATCGTTAACAGTATGCAGTGGAAATGTTATGTTTTAATACTTAAAATTAGATATATTATATTTTAAAATGTGATGTCAAAATATTTAGGACCTATCCACACAATGTCGCACTTCGTCAGTCCCCGACCCTCCCTGTAAACATGTAACGTAATTTATGGACGATCCCTTTCCTCTACACAAACAAAATTTACCCTTTCAAAATTCTATGTAATACCAATTTTAAAGGATACAATACAGACACACCTATAAACAAATACCTTCAATATGTCACGACGCAACATTGTCCTAAAACCTCGTCCTTAGCCTTGACAATGTAACACATAAAGCCATCCGTATGCAACTCAAGCGCAACCTTTGGCGCACGTTATGTTAGGTTAATGTATACATATACTTACACGTATATATTCTTATTACGACGACATTTTCTTTAATTTGTAATATTACATATTTTAATATACATTATTTTAACAACAATACTATTACTTAAATTAATTACTTATGACTTCAATTCAATTAAAGTTAATTAATATACATATCTCACATCATAATACGCATTTTTATTAATTTCAGATTCCTTTTCAAAATAACCATGTAATCAAAATGTGGGTGAAACTTTCGTTTTTGGTTTACAGAAGTTCGAATCGGCGACTCGGAGAGAATGAAAACAGACGAAAAGTAAACTCTCGATTGATATCGTAACGATTTTTATTAACATCCTATTTAAGTCATAATGCCTTAACTTTTAATTATTTATTTGAATTATTTTATGTAACTTTATCATAGAGTTTTTGAGAAAACCGTGTTAATTTGTTGTAGAATTAACAGTCAAATTTAATGTAATACTATATAATTCAGAAATAAAAGTATAATAAAATATATCGTGTAAAGTGATAAAAGTCATGATTTATTCTAAAATGCTTATCGCAAATGCACTGTGAGAAAAATTGATTAAAAACTGTGTAGTCTGCAATATGCGGGTACGCCCAAACTTATAAGCAGAGGCCACGGACTGACCTCCTTCTTATCACCACCATACAAACATACTTTTCCGCATCAAACTTCCGCAAAAATCTGGTAAATTACTACCAAAAAGAAATGTTTTTTCTGTAGCAATGAATGTTCTTATTGGCCAGGTTTTACTGATAAGTTCATTGGAATGGAAGAATTCCTTTTTTATACATGTTTGTGCAAATTATTTTATTTATATGTTTTTTTTATAATCAGAATCGAGACGCCGCGTTGGCGCAACGGTCACCGCCATGGATTGCATCTGTTGCGCTAGCGGTTGCAGGTTCGATCCTCGCACATGACTAATATTTGTATTGGCCATACAGGTGTTTGCCGTGGTCTGGCTGTTTGTGCAATCCTCGAGGGACTCCCCACCGTGCCTCGTAGAACACGTTAAGCCGTCTGTCCCGGTTGTTATCATGCACACAAGATAGCGATCGTTACACATAGTAGAGAATATATCCGCCAACCTGCATTGGATCAGCGTGGTGGATTAAACTCTGATCCTTCCCCTAAATGGGGAAGAGACTTATGCCCAGTAGTGGGATATTACAGGCTGGCGCTATAATCAGAATAAAATAGTTTTTATGTAAGATTGTCTTTTTATTAAAGATTATATCAACTCTAAGATATAAATATAAATAGATTAAAATACCCTCCAAGCCACTTCGGAAGTATACATTTGTCATCTGTGGAAACGTGCAATAACAAGCTCCTACAAGGACTATGCTGATAAGTCATTAAACACTTGAACTGAATAGTAAAATCAGATAAATCAACGGGTACATTACATACTGGATCATTCAAGTATTAAAGTAAGAAAATATAAAAATAATTTATAGGTTAATGATGATGTTCCTAGTTCACTACCACGACCTTGTAATTTTAAGACTGATAAAGAAATCTTTACGAATGTGGGTCAAGATGCGACTAACAACTTTGTGCTGCACTTGGCCAACTAACGTACTATACTTTTAATTTGTAGGGTGACCATACGTTATGATGGAATAAATGAATTCCTGTGTATAAAAAATTTAAGTTCAACTTTTTAATTATATATCATTAATTTCATCAATTCAATTAAATTTAAATCATCAAAATACTAGCAAAAAAGCTTTTTATCTATTGTTTGGTTGTATATACATCTTAGAATATCTAATGAGAGATAAAAAAAGCTATTGATCATTTTCTTTAACTTTTTTTTTATTGCAATTGACGTTTTGTTTTATGTTTATTAAGAAAACGGTCTATATGAAAGTCTTTCAACTAATTATAAATAAAACATTAAATTAAGTTAGCTCAGCTGTTACATTAGTTGTTAAACACAGGTGTTATGTTACTCTAAGGAATAAACGACCATGTTTATGTGTACACACGCATGTGTGTTAAACATCTTTTTTTACTATACAAAAAAAATATTGTAGTTATAAAAAACGCGTAATAGAAGATTAACAAACTTAAAAAAAAGATCAATCTGACAAATTTATTCTAGTTTCAATTTTGTTGCTTTCTTGGTTTGTTGTGTAACGTTCAAAAATGTTACTAAAATGTACTTACTTTTTTCTGTATTCAGTAACCATTGTTGTAGTCTCAGATAAATACACTTTAACATTTAAAAGGTTTATTATACAAGAAACAAATAATTAACGCTATAAGATTCAACGATACATAATTACATACGTTGAGATTTTGATCCGAGTATCAATAGCAGGCAATTGTGTGAAGTGTAATTTTCATCAGTAAGGTCGAACTCAAGGAATAATCCATGATATAACTCTCAACTGTGCAATATAAGTAGTTGAATTCAAAGTAAACGATAAAATGCTATTGTTTTAGCATAAGTTTATAGTTATTTTAAATTTTACTTGTGTTATAAAATTTATGTTAGACTGTCGGATTTATTTTGATAAATATACTAAATAAAAAATTATTAATCTTAAACATGAGTTAATTTATAACCACACAAAGTGTTTACTTGTATACTTAATTGAAATTAAAATGTACAGAAATATGAGATTATTACAAGCATTATACAACAATCGAGGCCTGTTTCTAGTTAATTACTACTTATTCGTATGCTCTACATATCTTGTTTTTTTTTTTACCAAATAGAAATTCTCTGATATCCCTATATATATTATAATATATAGTTTTAAGATTTTTCATTATTTTTATTAACCGACTTACAAAAAAGGAGGTTCTCGTGTCGATTGTATTTTTTGATGTATGTTACCTCAGGACTTTTTACTGGGTGGAGCGATTTCGATGATTCTTTTCTTAATCGAAAGATGGTGCTTGTTAGTCTCATTTAAATTTAATTGAGACCTGGCCAGCACTTTTTAAATTATCTCTAATAATATGTACGTATTTAACATTTTTTTCGTCGACCTACATTGTATTATATCGCATAAATTTTCACTCGGCTTCCTTTTTTGAAATCGGTTAAAATAAGAAAGAACATGGAAAAACCAGAATAACATATTTGTTTTATTATAACAATGTTTGATTGATTAAATTGAAAATAAATTCTAGCACCAAAAAGGTTTATTATGTACACAACTGAAAATAAAAAAAAATGAAAATATTTAAAAGTATGTCACCCTAATGGCTCACACTGACTGACATTGCATAGAAATATTTCGATAATGCTCATACATTTGTGTAATGACAGGCGGTTCCGCGCTCGTTATCTGCGCTTATCAAGCGAGGTTACCCGCCGAACCTGACAATGAAATGGAATTAGTGATGCCTACTTGTCGATACAATCATTGTATCGAGTGTAAACTGCGCTTTTTTGGTTACCTCTTAATTGTTACTGTAATTGATCGTCACTTACCTCTTAGCTTTAATGACTTAATTATGGTTACTATTATTTTTGTTTACATTTTAAATTATAACTTACTAAAAATTGCACCTTGAGAATTGTTAAAAAATATATTATCTGTCAAAAAAATTACTATATTTTATAAAAGTTTTAAAAGATAATGAGAAGATTTAAAAACTTTTCGATTAAATTTTGATTTGATATTTTTAATGGTTTTTTTTTTTAATTGTTTGAACGGTGTAATATGTCCATAATATTTCCTAAAAATAGTTTAAAATAAAACTGTACTTGTAATAGAAACACAAACTCGTCGATACGTAGCTACTAATACGAGAGTACACATCACTAGATGAAGTGAGTTATAGGGGTCAGGCCTTCGAGCGTACGAAGGAGGCTCGTTCCAGCAAATCATAGTTCCTTTAAATATTAACTGTATGAAATCTGAACATATAGTATGTGCACGCATTTCGACACAAGTGCACTTGTGTCTTATATAATTTATTTTATTTACTTATATTCTAATAAACTGAAGCACTCGTAAAGTCATTTAAAGACAATTATTGAACTGCTTCAGATTAAAAGTGTTTGTCGATAAAATGTGTCGTCTTATTGTGATATTATTACTAGTGTTTTACGTGGATTTTGGATTGTGCTATGTCAATTGTAAGTCTAAATTTTATTAAAGAGATAGCACTTGGAGATATTAATGATTTGGGTTATTTGTTTGATCTACGAGTATATTGTCTACACTAATATTCATATATGCATAATTAAGCAGTCTAATAGCTATTAAAAATCTCTATATGACAATATTTGTGTAAAGGTAATAATGATGTTATCATCATCACTTCAACCTACCGCAGTCCACAGCTAGACATAGGTCTCCACAAGTTCGCGCCAAAAATGGCATGAACTCATGTGTTTTAAATGATCTTATATTAATAAAAAATCTAAATCAACTTGTGTTGTTGTGTTCCATAAGAGAAAGACAGTAAAAATCATCAACAAAGTTATGTTTCTTTCACGGAAAACTTGAAGTAGCAAAACAGTAAGAGTAGAAGAACTTCTTTGCTAAGAACTTCGCTTGAATAGATTAAAGATAGCAAAAAATTAAATTAACTGAACCGTCTTTAACTCCATTAACAATTGTATTAATTTTTCAAGAAAATGCTGTTATTATTTTTATTGCATTTAATTTCTCAAAATCATGTCTTTGAGCTGTGAACGTCAAAGTAAATTAGTAAATTTATACACTCAGGAATGTTAAAAAACTCTCATTCAATTAAGGTCAATACTTAAATTGTATTTTCCTAGACATTTTTTTTTTTTTTTTTTTTTTTGTTTGTTATATATAGAGTTTTCAGTCGATCATTTTATAATAAATATTAAATTTAACAAGACAAAATATGACTTTAATTGGCGAAACGAAAATTTACGATAGCGAAAGGTTTGAAAAATCAACCTCCGCCTAGTAAAAATTGTAATAAGAGTATATAAAATGAGACCTTCTTAAAACTTAATTACATTATAAGGAAAGCCAGCCTAATATTAAAATTCTTCAAAAAATCATGATCTCAGATCATGGTATCGATTTTTCATGTTGGGTTTTTAAAAAGTCTATAAAGGTATTTATCTTTTTAGTGGCAGACGTGGAGTGTGGTCTTGTGATGGCGCGGAAGGGTCGTATCGTGGGCGGGATTGACAGTCTACCCGCTGAGTTCCCCTGGGCGGCAAGCATCTGGAGACAAGGCACTCACCAGTGTGGTGCCACTGTTATCAGTGACAGGTGGCTGTTAACAGCAGGACACTGTATTTGCAGGTAATTACAATGTATAATTAAATACAATCGTATACATAACTACTTTTTTTAATGATTATACAGAGAATAAAATAATTTTGAATTCGTTGATGTTCGTAAATTTCTATCACTTTAAATACCAAACATAACTACATAAAAATTCTTTTAGTGCCTTATTATTATTTTAAAACTATTAAATTGAAGAACAAGTAACGATGTGCTAAGTTTACTGTGTGTTTCGAATAGCAAAGTATGTTTCAGCCGTAAGTGCAATTCTGTCAGACAAACAATATCACGGGTGAAATTTCTGCAGATATGAACCAATCCAATTTTATGGTAGAAGTTTAAGTGTACCAGACTGGTGACAACGAAACTCTATTTTACAAATTTTTAAGTGCAAAAGTTTTTTATCCACGTTTTTTATGAACAAATAATATCAAAATTTTGAGATTTGAAATCAGAAAATAGCCTTAAATATTTTTTTTTTCTAATTTAAATTGTCGTCCCGTACCTGATGTTTATGCCCTGCTTATTTTATAAAATTTACTGTTTCAATTACTTTATAAGAAAGGAATAAAATAAAATAGGAATATTCCTAAAAGACAAACTAAAATAAAAAAGCAATGAAGGCCTTACTTCCGGTATACGATGGATTGAAGTTTAATGGCCACACAACCGCATCCCTTTAGGAATATTTGCCCTACTGAGAGTAACAATTAGTATAGTTGTTTATGATAACAACCAGGATCCAACAAACCAATGTCAACTTTTAAGAAATCAAAACAATATCCTACTAATCTTATAAGTGCAAAAGTTTTTGAGGATGAATGTTACTCTTTCACGCAAAAACTACTAAACTAATTTTAATTGATTTTGAAACGCAGATAGCTGGATATTTAGAATAATACATAAGCATAAGCTACTTATCGACGAAAAATTTTTACGGGGTCGAAAAATGTACTGGTGATACCGCGTGGCCAAGCCAGTTTACCATAGTCTTAAAATTGGTAAGAATGACATGAATTACAGAAGATCACAGCTAAGTAATGCTGTTCTTAAGCAATGTGGTTTTCCTGTGGTGAGTAGGGTGGCTAGAGCTCCTGGATTGGGGGTAGGATCGGCAACGCGCTTGCGATGCTTCAGGTGCAGCAGTCGTCTATAGGCTACAGTAATCGCTTACCATCAGGTGAGAGCTGTTCGCTTGTTTGTCGACGTAATTGTAAAAAAAAATTGGTAAGAATAATTTATTTAATGTTTTGTTATATCCTTACTATATTTAAAAATATTGCTTCAGTGTGTTCGATGAATTCTACAAATCCAAACAGTTAACAGTCGTTGTTGGGTACACAGATATATCTGTTAGTGATAAAAACGAAAAGTTATCAAAAATATTACCACATCCTGAATACAGGTAAGTATTGTTTTCGTTTACGATACTACTCAAAGTAAAACGTAAAGACAATGATAATTTAACAACAAAGATAATCCATGATTCAATCAGGTTAGTTTTTAATACTCTTTATACTCTATAAAATTAACGAAGGCTATTTTAGTATACGAAAGTCAAATCTTCATTTTTAAGTCACTTAAATCAATATTTAAAAACAAAGATATTCACTGCGTAGATTTGTTAAATTAATTGCTAATGATTTTTAGTTGTCAATGTTAATTAGCGGTTAATTCTCAACGTATAGATTTTAATTAATTGCTAAGTTTAGCTTATTTTTATAGTGGATGTCGCATCCGTTTATAATGTTTTTCTAAAGGTGAAAAAAATTTATCGCACAACACATACATACACATATATATATAGACGGTACAGCACATCAGTTCCGATTTCGTTTGCCTAATCCATAACTAATATTACAGATGTAAAAAGAAGACAAATGATGTTGCCCTTCTTAAAACGGTACGTCAGTTGGAATGGAGTAGTGATTTAAGACCCGCGTGTCTACCACAACCGAAATCATCAGACTTCATTGGTGAAACAGCTACTGTAGCTGGTTGGGGTTTCACAAATGAAGATAGAGGAATCGGTAAGATAAATATTAAAATATTGTAAATTTTTAAAATACTTTAGCCTCTTCGCTTAAAGTCATACCTCTACATTTCAATAAAATGGATTTGAAGAATTAAATCATAATTCCGAGCAGAAGATACTCTTAAAAACTATTTAATTTTGTGTTCTTATAATTGTTATAAAACAATGACTTAGTGTGCAGAGCGTTATAAATTATACATTAAAACATAATACATTTGTTTGCTCGCAAACGAAAAAAACCGACTACAATTATATCGACCGTACAACGTTGGTAGACGAAAAAATAGTCAACTAAATACGCACTTTTCGAGATAACTCAAAAATTAGTTGCCAGGTCTCGTTCAAATTTAAATGATACATGATATGATGATGATGATAAATGATACATGACAAGCATCAGCTGCGATTAAAAAAAGAATCATCAAAATCGGTCCACACAATAAAATGTTATAAGGAACGCTAAAAAAATGCAGTTAGATTAAGAACCTCCTCCTTTTCTGGAGTTAGTAAAAGTGTCGTTTACTACTGTGTTATTAACTTTTTACTAGAAAATTGTACTCAATAAATACATAATTTTATTTTTATTTCAGGAATTAGACCAAATGTTCTACAAAAGACAGATGTGACTGTAGTTGAAAATGGGGTATGTAACAGTTGGTATGAATCAAGAGGTAGCAAGGTTAAAGTCATTGCGACACAAATGTGCGCTGGTTTTGAACAAGGAGGACGAGACTCTTGTTGGGTAAGTTAAAATAAAAGTAAAACTAATTCTTCTTTATTCTAACATAGTAAAAATACCTAAAGTATGACTTAACAAACAAAAATTTTAAAAACAAATATATGTTGTATACGTAACACAAATGTAACACAAACCTAAATAAAACAGTTGCATAGTTTAACACTAATATACTTTTTATGGTAGCATTCTAACGTATTGTCATTTCAGGCTGACAGTGGTGGTCCTTTGATGGTTAAAGAAGAGAAAGGCCATTCAATGGTGATTGGTGTGGTATCTACAGGCAGTGGTTGTGCCAGAGCTAAAATGCCAGGAATATATTCTAGAGTATCTAAGTTTACTGAATGGATAATATCATCTGTTAATGAAGATAACACAAGATCTGGCCTAAGCTGGTATACAAGAAAGGCTGAAAGATTTTTTTAACGACAACACTATTCATTGATGCTTTGACAGTTACCAAAAACTACTATAAATAATATTGCTATCCATATCCAAATAATGTAATAACTGTGATACTAGAGTTAAGATTTCAAATTGTTTAATTTATTTGAGTTTAATGATTACATTTATTTAAAATGAAATATTCTTTTCTTTACAATATTTATTGAAATCACGTTGGCTCTCTTCTATAACTTCATACAGCTTTTTACCCGATGTTTCTTCAATGTCATCTTTTAAAGAATTTAATGCTACTTCTAACGATTCTTTTGCTTCATCTAGCAAAGGCTTAGTTTCCTCAATAGATTTTATACTACCGTCACTTTTAGCCTTTTTAGATTTTAATAATAAAGCTGAGTGCAGTTCATGATATAGTACTGCACTATATAAGCTGAGCCTAGCATTACCTGGATCTAAAGTTTTCGTAATAATTATCAAATCTCTACACATTTTTATTTTTTTATCTAAAATTTCTTCCGACATATAACTAGGTTGCCTGCCATACAGTTGGATTAGTGAATGTTTTATAGAATACAAGTGATAATGATTTGGATGTAAAAATGTTGATAAACGGCATAGAATATTTTCTAACATATTCACTGAACCACCCATCATTTGAACATTTTCGACTTCTTCGCCCATTTGGGATATTAGCATATTTATTTGTGAATTATTCACTTTAATTGAACATTTACTGCAAGCCCATTCTGTCTCTTCATCTAATGGATCTTCCGGAAGATGTACACCATCACAGGGTCCTTTGTCGTCTCCGAAACATTTCATTGCGCTTAAATAGGTACCCAATTCGGTAGGGTCGCTACACCTTTGACATGTGCACGAAAAGTATTTCGTGTCTTTTAAATGTTGTCTTCTTGCTTGTGTGCCCCATAACGCATGACTGTACATCGTAGCTATATGACTTCCTTTTGGTATCGGAACCACTACTTTAACAGTTATTCGGTAGCTATCGTTTTTGTCTTTTGTGCAAAGATTGAATACATGTTTTGTATTTGGAATACAACTGTGTTCCATTAAGCACGTAAAAGGATATAAAGCGTTAAGTTCAGCTCCATCGGGCAATCGGATCTCTAATGCATTTGTATCAATTATCCCACACATAACGTGTATAAGATCTGCTGATATATCTTTCAGATATTTATTCTTAGTAGAATCATCTAGTTTATCAATAAAACTATTTATAAGATATTCCACAACGAATTCATTTGCTTCGCTAAAAAGAAAAACATAAAAAATAAATAAATAAATAAATATCTACACAATATACACAAGGTCGTCTGTTCCTAAAGTAAGCAAGTTAATGCTTGTGTTATAGGTAACAGCCGACTGGTATAGCTACATATATTTTTTTTTCGATAAACATAATTTTAAATATTACATATATAATTAAATATATATATTACACCCAAACTCATGGTGGGAATCGAACCCACAACCCCCGGAGCATAAAGCAGGGTCACTGCAAACTGTACCAACGGGCTAGTCAAATATAGACTTAAACAAATAACTTAAAATTATTTTAATTAAAGTTTAATAGTTTTAATTTTTGTCCTGTTTATTTGTCGTAAAAAATTAAATTTACTAATTAAAATAAAATTAAATGTTTAATATTTATTTTGCAACCATCTAGATTTTTGGTTTTAAAATTATCTTTAATAGGATTTTATTTATTTTCTAGTTTAAAGTCGAAAAAATCGACAATTTAATAAAGGTAATTTCTTTTATACGCACTCATAAATCTCCGTACCAGGCAAACGACATTCCATATGCGACTGCATTTCAGATAACGTTTTCCATTTTTCGGGATCCGTATATTGGAGCAGAAGACATCGCAATGGCAATAATGCATCATGTCTGTAACAATAGCGATAACGTAGCATAATGTCATTTATTTCATACAGCACTATATCATCTAAAATTGATACATGCCTATAGAAATGTGGTGTCTCTAAACATTTTAGTGAAATGATCTATTGTCCCTCTGTGTGATTTTTTTAGAAATTTCCACAAGAAACTACAACGGGAGGCACGTTGGTCTATATAGTCGTTTCGAAAGAATGTGTGAAAATAAGGCTGCTGCCTCGAATTTTGCGGGCAGCGGGATGGCGGCGGCGGCGGCGGCGACGCGGTAGCGAGGCGAGCAACGCATACCCGTTTTCGAAACCAGCGGGTAGATCGCGTGGCCCTATAGCTGCGTAGTGTTGTGATCGTGGTTGTGTCATCGAGATATTTGTTTTTCTTCGCGAAAAAAATGTCTGAACAACGGCGACAATATCTTTTTGATTCAAATTTATTCCTAACGCTCAATTTATTGTGAGCTAAACAAGAACTGAATCCGGTCGCCGCTGTTTTCGAGGGAACCAAATGGGCCGGTCCATTTGATATTACGCATAAGATCACGCCGCTCACGCGCCGCCACCACCACCCGCTGTCCGCAAGATTCGAGGCAGCGGCCTCAGTAGTATTTGAATTCGATTGGTCACGGGTTCATATTATTATGAATATGACGAGACTGGTTAGTTAAACTAATATGAGTAAATTATGTGTACATACAAAAATTAATAGGAACAGTATGTATAAATATTTTGTTATATTTTCTATATTTAGAAACAACTTTTATAAAGTGTTAAAAGTTGTTGCACTATTTATTAGATATATTGCTACCTTTACCCGCGAAATCGTCCGACATATTTCGTAGTAATAAACATATTTTATTAAAAAAATTACTTAAAAATATCGTATCCTTTACACTTTTTTAGGTGATGTAGTAGTTTTAAGTGTGAATCATAGGTATCGTTGTAAAATAAGTAATGAAGTAAAACACAATACTATATAATTACTAGCTGTGCCCGCGACTTTTCCCGCGTGGAATTTAACAAATTATTGTTATTGTTCAGTTTGCAGTTATAATATAAAAACAAATTTCAAATAAAGTAGCCTAAGTTACTCCTTATCTTATTACATCAGCTATCTGCCAGTGCAAGTCCCGTAAAAATTGGTCCAGCCGTTTCAGTGATTAGCCGGAACAAACAGACAGATGGACAAAAATTATAAAAAATGTTATTTTAGTATATGTACCGTGTATACATAAGTAGGAATTTAGTAAAAAGAGGTTATTTTAATATTACAAACAGACACTCCACTTTTATTTATTTATATTGAACTAGCTGTGCCCGCGGCTTCGCCCGCGTTGAAATCAGTTTGTCACAAAGTTTTCCCGGCAAACTTCCAGTGAAACTCTCATTAAAATCGGCTTTGCCGTTCCGTAAGCCTTCCTCTTGAAGCCCTCTCTCCATTTGTGAAACCGCATGAAAATCCGTTAAGTAGATTTTGAGGGAATCGATCACATACGCTCTTTTGGGAACTTTGTTTTATAATACACTAACTGTTGCCCGCGACTACATCCGCGTGGTTATGAAGATATGCATTATTATTAAGATCATCATCATTACAGCCTATACAGTCCACTGCTGGACATAGGCCTCCACAAGTTTACGCCAAAAATAACGTGAACTCATGTGTTTTGCCCATACTCACCACGCTGGCCAGGCGGGTTGGTGACCGCAGTACTGGCTTTGTCGCACCGAAGACGCTGCTGCCCGTCTTCGGCCTGTGTATTTCAAAGCCAGCAGTTGGATGGTTATCCCGCCATCGGTCGGCTTCTTAAGTTCCAAGGTGGTTGTGGAACCTTGTTATCCCTTAGTCGCCTCTTACGACACCCACGGGAAGAGAGGGAGTGGCTAAATTCTTTAGTGCCGCAGCCACACAGCACACTATTAAGATGCTTAACGCAAATTATTTTCATACAAACTTCCAACCCCCGTTTTATCCCCTTAGGGGTCGAGTTTTATAAAATTCGTTCCTGGCAAATGTATACGCCCTATAAAGAACCTACTTGCCGATTTTCAAATTTGTAGCTGTTATAGTTTCGGAGATTTCGTGATGAGTGAATCAACCTACCATCCCCCGTTTTAACCCCAAAAGGGAGTTGATTTCTAAAGATACATTATTTGAACACCTTCTCACTATCTATAAGCATACATTTTAAATTTCAAGTCTCTTACTTCTAAAACATAGGATTTTCATACAAACGTCCAACCCCCGTTTTACCCCCTTAGGGGTTGAGTTTTGTAAAATCCATTCTTAGCGATGGTTTACGCCCTATAAGGAGCTTACCTGCTAAATTTCAAGTCTGTAGGTGTTATAGTTTCGGAGATTTCGTGATGAGTGAATCAACCTACCATCCCCCGTTTGAACCCCAAAAGGGAGTTGATTTCTAAAGATACATTATTTGGACACCTTTTCTCCATCTTTAGAGCTTACATTTTAAATTTCAAGTCTCTTACTTCAAAAACATAGGACTTTCATACAAACTTCCAAACCCCGTTTTACCCCCTTAGGGGTCGAGTTTCGTAAAATCCGTTCTTAGCGGGTGTCTACGACCTATTAGGGGCCAATCTACCAAATTTCAAGTTTTTAAGTGTTATAGTTTCGGAGCTTTCGTGATGGGTGAGTCAACCTACGATACCCCGTTATAACCCCAAAAAGGAGTTGATTTCTAAAGATACATTATTTGGACACCTTTTCACCATCTATAGAGCTTACATTTTAAATTTCAAGTTTTTTACTTCAAAAACATAGGACTTTCATACAAACTTGCAACCCCCGTTTTACCCCCTTAGGGGTCGAGTTTCGTAAAATCCGTTCTTAGCAGATGTCTACGTCCTATAAGGAGCCTACCTGCCAAATTTCAAGTTTGTAGGTGTTATAGTTTCGGAGATTTCGTGATGAGTGAGTGACCTTTCGCTTTTATATATATTATAGATATAGATAGAGAGAAGTCCAGCAGTAGGACTCTTAAGGGTAATTTTTTTGTATGACTACAGTGACAAACAACACCTGCAATATCTGCGTTGGGCTGCTCCAAACTTCAGCACGATATTTTTTACTCTATGCACTAACACAATAAAATGATTCAATTTCGTTGTAGCTAATTACTTAATTATTAAAAGTAGCCGTTCACGTCAACATATTTACCGTTACTTTGACTCGTATACAATAAATTTGATTATTCATACATAATATATGAATGTGGTTGAAAGTAGAATCAGTGAAATTCCTTGCCGGCGTCTGTATTTCCGAGTTCATACAACCCGGACATGTTTAAAGCGCGGGTGAACAGGCCAACACGCCAACACGCCAACAGCCAACACGCCAATACGCCAACAGCCAACACGCTAATACGCCAACACGCCAACAGCCAACACGCCAATACGCCAACAGCCAACACGCCAACACGCCAACACGCCAACAGCCAACAGCCAACACGCCAACACGCCAATACGCCAACATGCCAACACGCCAACAGCCAACACGCCAACAGTCAACAGCCAACACGCCAACACGCCAACACGCCAACACGCCAATACGCCAACACGTCAATACGCCAACAGCCAACACGCCAACACTCCAACACGCCAACACGCCAACATGCCAACACGCCAACAGCCAACACGCCAATACGCCAATATGGTAACACGCCAACACGCCAATACGCCAACAGCCAACATGCCAACAGCCAACACGCCAACAGTCAACAGCCAACACGCCAACACGCCAACACGCCAATACGCCAACACGCCAATATGCCAACAGCCAACACGCCAACACTCCAACACGCCAACACGCCAACATGCCAACACGCCAACAGCCAACACGCCAATACGCTAATATGCCAACACGCCAACACGCCAATACGCCAACACGCCAACAGCCAACACGCCAACACACCAACACGCCAACAGCCAATACGCCAACATGCCAACACGCCAACACGCCAACACGCCAACACGCCAACACGCCAACACGCCAACAGCCAATACGCCAACATGCCAACACGTCAACACGCCAACACGCCAACACGCCAACACGCCAACACGCCAACACGCCAACACGCCAACACGCCAACAGCCAACACGCCAATACACCAACATGCTAACAGCTAACAGGATGCGATATGTTTATCTCTTTGTCCTCTGTTTTACCGTTACAATAAACCACCAAGAAGAATTATATTACATCATGAAAACTGAACTACAAAAAAGTATCCTCTCAAATACAGCCTCAAACGTGACATCCATTTTTTTAAATTGTCTTAATTTTTCATTAATTAGTTTTTAAGTACTTTGAAGTCTTTGTTTTATGTTAGTTTTTGTTTTCCCTTCATTATGTTTTCATTGTTCCTTTGTCATTTAATTAAATAAAGATAAATAATTTCGCATTTTTAAAGTCAATTATAGCACCCATTTATAATAGATATCTATTAGATACAAAATTATCTTACAAGTGCGGGCCCGCCTTTTTTCACTATGTACCTCATGTCCGCCAAAAGGTTGCCGACCTCTGTTCTAATTTATTAAGCTAGCTGATTATTATACCTACATAAATTACTCAATCCGAAATACCTGTAATATTCAGCCATATTATCAAGCACGCATTCAGGGCGGGTACTGAGAATGATACATTCAACACCGTGGTGGCGAGGATCATTCAATCCTGGACAGTTTCCTGAACACACAGGCCATCCGCATCTAGAAAGTACCACTGACCCTTATACATTAAATAAATAAATTTAATTATCTATAATAAATTATTATATATATATTTTAAATTATTATATAAAAACCGCTGTGGTGTAGAGATGCAAGTAGTCGCCTAAAACACAGACGGTTTGCGGATATTTGTATTTCTATAAATATTCCATTCCGGTTTGGATGTATGTCCTTGTGGGTAACCCCACCGTGCCTCGGAGAGCACGTTAAGCCTTCGGTCCCGGTTATTATCACAAATACCTGATAGCGAACGTTACTTATAGCAGGGAACATATCCGCCAACCTGCAATGGGAGCAGCGTGGTGGTTTTTTTTTTTTATATCACTAGGTCAGCAAACAAGCGTACGGCTCCCCTGATGGTAAGAGATTACCGTAGCTTATAGACGCCAGCAACACCAGAGGCATCGCAAGCGCGTTGCCGACCCAATCCCCAATCCCCCCAGGAGCTCTGGTCACCTTACTCACCAACAGGAACACAATACTGCTTGAAAACAGTATTATTTTGCTGTGATCTTCTGTAAGGATTAAGCAGTGGGATGATACAGGCTGAACGCAAATTATTATATAATAAAGTAATAACTTTATCATTAACATTTAACACTAAAAGTTAAAGGCTACATACAGGTATTAATATTGGCAATATATACAATACAAATTGACTTAGGTCTGTTTCTACCAAGACCACTAATAATGCTATTATTAATAGCATTATTTTGAGGAATGTTAAATTTATTTCTTGATCATAAATGACAATTATTGCAAAAATTTACTTTAGGTGAAACTAATTACAAATGTCAAAATATTAATAAAAAAAAGCTAAATTGATCACAAATGGAACCTTAAATTTTTATGCAATAGGTTAAAAAAAAAGAGAATACCTAGAACATCTTTCTCCAACGTCAGTGAATACTGGCTTATAGCATCCCACACATGGCATAGATGCTTCAGGGTCAAGCATGGCTTTTGGTCCAAAGATTAGTGGTAGTTCTGATAAAACAACATCGCCGGGAGAGAGGTCACGAGCAGCGACGAGATATCTGCCTAGTTCTTCGGATTTATGGACCTGGTAAAATTAAAAAATACAATAAATAAATTATTCCTGATGTTCCAACTAATATTTTTATTGGTTATCTACTTGTGATTTTACCGAACAAACGATTTGAAAGTGCAATTTTGACGCTTTAAAAATAGGACCTGGGTGACCGAGCTTAGCTCGGTATTTTTAGTAAATCGTGTTTTTTGAAAATCATAATTAAATACGAATTACATATTGATAAAATAATATTTTATCAATATGTAATTCGTATTTAATTGAATAATATTTTTCGATTTTATTTTTTTTTAGAAAAAAAAAAGAAAAAAAAACGATAATCGATCTGGAAAACTTGAGGATTCGAACCATGATCTTTTCGGCCGAGCGCGATCGGCCGATTTCCCCTGAGCTATTACAACTTTATTGACAGATGCGAAATTTACCTTCTTATTCTAACGATATTGTAGCCATTTTTTCATTGCCTTAAAACAGGGATAAAACGACATTTTCTAAAAATGAATCCTAGCTAGGTTTATTTATCTCCCCCGTAATCCCCTGCATACTAAATTTCATGAAAATCGTTGGAGCCGTTTCCGAGATTCAGATTATATATATATATACAAGAATTGCTCGTTTAATAGTATAAGATATTTTATAAGGTACCTAATTACTAAATGAACACTGCTGAGCCACACTAGATTCAATTATTAGTGCTTTTATTTTTAAAACCTTACTAGCGACATCTATGAAATTTTAAAAACACTTATCACACCGACACAACAGAAATAAATAACTCGTGATATTTTACGGCAGCTACAATGTAGTACAAAGTTTATTTAATAGATGGCACTCTGATGCAAAAACATTAAAATGAACATAGAATTTGTTTAACGTATATTTGTCTAGGTTATATCTAAGAAATTCATTAGATAATAATAACCACTAATTATTTTGTATTAAACATGTTTCCATTGCTGCTGCTTGCATGCATGCTGTGTGGCTACGGCACTAAAGAATTTAGCCACCCCCTCTCTTCCCGTGGATGTCGTAAGAGGCGACTAAGGGATAACAAGGTTCCACAACCACCTTGGAACTTAAGAAGCCGACCGATGGCGGGATAACCATCCAACTGCTGGCTTTGAAATACACAGGCCGAAGACGGGCAGCAGCGTCTTCGGTGCGACAAAGCCAGTACTGCGGTCACCAACCCGCCTGCCCAGGGTTGTGACTATGGGCAAAAACACATGAGTTCACGTTATTTTTGGCGTAAACTTGTGGAGGCCTATGTCCAGCAGTGGACTGTATAGGCTGTAATGATTGATTGATTGATTGATGTTTCCATTAAATGAAGTTTTAACACTTACTAACTGGAACTCCTTTTTGTTTTATTTAAAAAAAATAACGTTTTCGGTGAATATAATTTTCCAAACTTCTAAAAACAAAGGAACGGACATACAATATAATCCAGTTTATCTGTATATGCCAAAATCACGTCTACTGCAAAGACTAAATTGTCAGGCACCAGCACAGGCCTTTTATGCCGTTGTGTTTTAAGTGCAAGTAATTTAAAAAAAAAATAACCTACTTTCTAACTTTACTATTGCATTCAGCCTGTAACATCCAACTGCTGGGCATATGCCCCTTTTTCCGTGTAGGAGAAGGATTGGAGCTTAATCCACCACGCTGCTCCACTGACCGTTGGTAGATAACTATGATTATATGATGCTATTACTATCTCTGTAACTCGAAAACTGACCAACTTTTATATATTAGTATTATATACCACTTTTTTAAGATTTTAACTCCAATATGATAACATACCTCGTATGTCTGATTATTGTTCTCCTGACTCATTATTACCTGTAAAAGATACAATATGTAAATAATATATAGACGCCTAACATTTAACGAAGTAGCATTAAATCGTGTACCTATTCAGGAAAACTTTTTAACAAGGGTAAAGTATTAAAATATAAAATATTTTAAAATAGTTTACGACTCTTAAACGTAAATGAGTGATGTATTAAAAAAAATTCAAATTATTTTCTTTAGTAAGTTTTTTCACATAGTCTTATTTTTATTGTTATAGTTAACGTTGTCTAAGTGGTTCGATCAAACATTTATTCACACTAATTCTTTAGTAAAGGAGTAGTAGATGTATTAAAAAAAATCAAATTATTTTCTTTAGTAAGTTTTTAACCGACTTCCAAAAAAGGAGGAGGTTCTCAATTCGACTGTATTTTTTTTTTATTATTTTTTTTTTTTTTTCTATGTATGTTACATCAGAACTTTTGACTGGGTAGACCGATTTCGACAAATCTTTTTTTAATCGAAAGGAGGTGTGTGTCAATTGGTCCCATTTAAATTTATTTGCAATCTAACAACTACTTTTTGAGTTATATCTAATAATGCGTTTTTACTTGACGCTTTTTTCGTTGACCTACGTTGTATTATACCGCATAACTTTCTACTGGATGTACCGATTTTGATAATTCTTTTTTTGCTGGGAAGGGAATATCCCTAGTTTGGTACCATGATAAGGAAATCGGGATCTGATGAAGAAATCCCAGAGAAATCGAGGAAAACTCTCGAAAATCCGCAATAACTTTTTACTAGGTGTACCGATTTTGATAATTTTTAATTTAATCGAAAGCTGATGTTTATCATGTGGTCACATATAAATTTTATTAAGATCTGATAAATACTTTTTGAGTAATCTTTGATAACGCGTAGTTACTTGACTATTTTTTCGTCGATCTACGTTGTATTACTCATCAATGTAATTGAAGTCGGTTTTTTTTCGTTTGCAAGCAAACACAATTATTTCACATAGAGTCTTATTTTTATTGTTATAGGTAACGTTGTCTAAGTGGTTCGATCAAACATTTATTCACACTAATTCTTTAGTAAAGGAGTAGTAGTTATTTCCTTAAAATATTATTTTCGACATAATGTACAATATCGTGATGCATTTGTTTACCACTGCACGCCAAGGTAAAGCAAATTTTACTACCGCCCACGTCCAATCTATTAAAGTGCACTCTATTTTTACTTTGTGCTAAATTTTTCCATAATCATAAACGACGATCGAACGTTATGACGATCAACTATATACATACTCAAGTATGATAAATAAATAAAAACAGTTATTATGCATACTTTATATTGAAAAATACTCTGACGCTATTGGAAATAATACATTCATATATTATAACATTCTTTTTTTATATAACTAGGTCAACAAACCAGTGTACGGCTCACTCGATGGTAAGCGATTACCGTAGCTTATAGACGCATGCAACGCCAAAAGCATAGCAAGGGCGTTGCCGACCCTACCCCCAATCTCCCCCACGAGCTCCAGCCAACCTCACTCACAACAGCAACACAACATTGCTTGAAAGCAATATTATTTAGCTGTGATCTTCTGTTAGGTCGAATTTTGAAGGAAAAGGGAAAATGCATAATGAGGCAGCGTTTGCCAAAAGCGATTTCTTCGAGGCATTTTCAGGTTTGACGTTACAAGAAAGAAATGGATGACAATTTAATAATAAGATAATTTGATTATATAATTATGGTATCTTCTTTCTAAAATATTATAATTATTAGGTATATTTATTAAAATTAATCATGATTTAAATCATAACGCATGCGTTTAGCTCATATATTTATTGGTCCAAATAGAAATAAAATATGTATTTTTAATTTACACTTTGGGCCTATTTCAGGGGTTACAGAAAACGCTATTTGACGGATGATAATAAAAAGTTTTAGAAAGAAACAGTATCCGTCAGTTAAAAGTTTTTGATTCATTATTCTTTTTACCATCGAATTTTACTATATTTATGAGATATTTCTATTTCAATATATTAATATTAAAGTTGCAGTTTATTATTTGGGGAGAAATAGAGCCTACTGGCCTATTCCACCTCTCGCTGTATCGTCATCCGTCAAATAGTGTTATCCACAACTGATGAAACAGGCCCTTAGAGTTTTAAAGCTTTTTTCTATTAAGAAGCAATATAATATAAACCAGTATAAAATAATACAAACAATGACTCAGGAATGCAACTGTAACTAATAAATCTTGATGAGATCACAAGACAAGTATGTCTAATTTTGAACTATATTTAGTTTAACCTCCTTACTTTAATTTTTTATTTTAAATTATTTTTCGTAATGATTTATAACCGAAGGGTGTATGATCGTGTGTAACCGAAAAACGTATTCTTTTTTTTTGAAGATGCAGGTTCGATCCCCGCTAGAATGGTCGATTTTTGATATATTAAAAAAAATTAGAATTTTTTGTCATTAAATTAAGGTATAAAATCAAAGTCCTAATATACATACAAATAGTATAAAACCTGGTATATAGGTACGTAATTCAAGTAGATAGTTTAAGTAGAGTTAAGTTTATTTAAATATGTAGTATAATATCTCATTTCACTATTTTCTATTTTTTTTAATTCAAAATTATTTTCTTTTTCAAGAAATAAAATATTACAAGATATATAGAATAGAGTACTATTTACAAACTATTGACGTAAAGAAAAAATGGTAAGAAAACTTTATACAAGTAGTTTTTTGCAATATATTCCAAATGAACCGTATTAATCAAATCTAATTTACGCAAATATCCAATTTCCCTTACTTTCATCACAATATGTCACATATTAAAAAATATAAAAAAAAAACTCACCAATTTTCACTTTATACAACCAAAGCTAATAAAAAAATAAAAAACTAAAAACTTTTTACAGATATCGTTGAAGGATCTTTGTAGTTACTGTTGAAAAAAAATTAACTTTCCACGTACACGAACTGCGTCCGCGCATGTAAACTTCAGACTACTGACGGACGGAACTGGACATAACGTTACGTAGTTGCATGCCATTCTAATGATTTTTTATGAAAATAGATAGGTATTCGCTCTTAAAAAATATTTGTCATTTTGATTATAAATTATAAATAAATAAACACATCTAAAAAAATACTGAAAATAATAATTTGTATGGCTTTTAGTTTTATATAATTTAAACTAGAAATGGTAAGATTAAGACTTCTTCGTTAAATTCAATTATCTATACAAAACTTTGAAATGCAAAAGTATTAAGAGTTTATTAGTAATAAAATTTATTTGAAAGTTTATTTAGATGATTTCCATTTAGATAACTAATAATAGCTCATATCAAATGTCTTGTTTATTCTTATTATTATTATTACATCTAATAAGATTAGCATGATAGTTATTTTATTATAATGATCATGCAAATAAAGCACTGACTGAAAAGCGACATTGGTTCTTATCAAGGAGCACAAGTTTTGTAATACTTCATTTTGTTGGCAGCAACACAAGTCTTTAGTTAGACCAGCAGTGATAATTAAATACACGTATCTATTTTGAACGAGTATTGTGTTAGGAACGAGCCGAGATGCCCGCGCGCTCGCCCTAAAAACTTTCAGTTAAACACAATAAAACAAAAATGGATTATATCAAGCGTGAAATACCAGTCTGCGAAGTTTGCCAAAAGCCAGCCAGTCAAACATGTGGTGGGTGCAAACTTGTGTATTACTGTTCGAGGGCTCACCAAAAATTGGGATGGAAAGAAGGCCACAAATCAAAATGCTGCGGTTACAAAATTCAATATTCCGAAGAATTGGGAAGACACATGGTAGCCACAAGAGATATCCAACAAGGTGAAATAATATTGAGAGAAAAGCCGGCCGCAATTGGTCCAAAGATTTCTTGCAAGCCACATTGCTTGTCATGTGGCCTTAAACTGGAACCGATCCAGAAAGATGACGAATTAGACTTCTACAAATGTTCATCATGCAATTGGCCAATGTGTGGTGTTGATTGTGAAAAAGCTGAAGTACATAGGGAAGAATGTAAGATTATGACTAAAAGAAATTACAAATGTAAAATTAAATACGAAAGTTCAGACAAACAAGAAGCAGCGTACTGCATCATTGCACCAATGAGAGTACTATTAATGAAACAAACTAATCCTCGTCAATTCGAAAGTATAATGAGCTTGGAATCTCATCTAGAGGACAGAATAAACACACCATTATATTTGGTTTTAAAGGCCAATCTTGTCACGTTCATTATTCAAGTACTCGGGCTGTCTTTTGATGAGGAAACTATTTTAAAAGTATCTTCGATATTTGACACTAACTCCTTTGATGTGAGATCTCCGGATGGATCTAAAAGGTTACGAGCTATTTATGTGACAGCGTCGATGATGAACCATAACTGCAGACCTAATACGAGGCATATTTATTTAGGCGATGATAATACTTTAACTCTTATTGCCACTGTGCCTATTTTAAAAGGCGAAATGATAACTGCTACATACACGCAGTCACTGTACGGTACTTTGGATAGACGAAAGCTTTTAAAAACACATAAATGTTTCAATTGCGAATGCGACAGATGTAAAGATCCGACGGAATTTGGTACATATTTAGGAAATATTTACTGCTCCGTCTGTAATAGTGCTAGTTTAGAATCATCTTCGGAAAAACGTGGCATGCTAGTTTCAACAAATCCTTTAGATGAAACAGCGCCTTGGCATTGTGAAAAATGTGGGTACTATATACAAAGCAGGCAAATGTTTTGGGGCAATAATGCGTTAAAACAAGAACTAAATACACTTAATAAATCTGGACCTAGATGTTTCGAAGAATTTATTGATAAGTATAAAGCCACACTACATCCGACGAATCATTTGGCCATTCAAGCCAAATTAGCCTTGGTGCAGATTTATGGAAATTATGAGGGGTATACATTGGCAGGTAATTATTGCTGAATTGAACTAAAAAGATTATAGTTGAAACTACTGCACAAAACGATCCTTAAGTCATTGTCATAATATTTCATCTAAATGTACCATTTTATAAAGTTACATAAATAAATAAAATGATGAATTAAAGACGTAGAACTATAATTTCATATTTTTAATTACAGATCTTCCAGACCATCTTATAAAACGTAAAATAGACCTTTGCCATGATCTGTTAGATGTAGCTGATAAACTTGAGCCAGGTTGGTCAAGGTTCCGTGGCACCATATTGCTGGAACTGCAATCTGCTATGACGATGCAAACCAAGAGGGAATTCGAAGACGATATAATAACCAAATCTGCAGCACAGGTGACTATAGTTTGTTATTTCAGATTATTTCTAATTTATGATATAAACATGACATAGATACTACAAATATGACTGACTTTACTTTCATATTTACGAATATAAATATAAGAAAGGTACTAGCTGTAGCGCGCGTTGCTACGCTTTTTTATTTTATTTTTTGGTCTTACCAAGTCATGGTTGACCGGTTGTTATCATAAATATCTGATAGCGATTGTTACTAATAGTAGGGAACATACCCGCCAACCCGCAGTGGAGCAGCGTGGTGGATTGAGCTCCAATCTTTCTCCTACATGAAGAAAGAAGCCTATGCCCAACAGTGGGATATTACAGACTGAATGCGTCACATTTACAAACACCACTAAATAAATTTATTGTCATTGTATTGTAACAACTTTATGCGAAAACGATAACATTTATTTATTTTTCGATCTGTTAAATGTTTGAAACGACTTCGCATTCATTTAAGAAAAAAAATTGGCAATGTTCCAAAGAAAGTAAGCTGCTCTCGCGTTGATAGGCAAAACTGCGTTCCAGATTTTATTAATAGTCATAACACTGAAACAAACATACTCGTGTTCCGTTTTAGTTTTATCTTTAATACTACTATTAATATTTAATATTAACCAATCAGTTTACCGAGTTGTAAAATATATATCTCAGCTAAATAAAATAGTTACCAATTACAATTTGGTTCTAAATCGAAAGATTTGAAAAAAAAAAACTTTGAACGCCATCTCCCTAACAATATTACTTTTTATTACATGTAGTATTATGTGATTCTAGAATAAACTCATAGTTATACTGACCATCTTTTTACTTATAAAACCACATCATAGTATAAATCTAATAATAATACCTGTAATATTAAAATTGTAAATAAATAAATAATTTTGGCCGCCTGCCCAACGTGGTGACTATGGGCAACACGAGTTCACGCATTTTTGGCGCGAACTTGTGGAGGCCTTTGTCCAGCAGGGGACTGCAATAGGCTGGAATGATGATGATGATGATGAAATATTTTTGGTCAATTGGTCATACAATGCATGTAACATCTTATGGGTGCGGTATGTCATATGGGTTTATATCAGAAACTGCTTACCTGATAGCATTTTTGTGTAATTTATATTAGTAGAACTCAAAATGATGCAATGTATTATTCTTTTACAGGACCAATTAATGGAAAGCATGGTACTCTTGCAAGAAGCTGCGAATATACTGAGAATAGAACCTCATATGAAGACAGTTCTGGAGACAAAAGTTCAAGAATTATCTAACTTACTAGACAACACAAATCTCTAGTATTGGCTAACGCTTTACAGCATTATAGTAGGTTCCGGTTAGTTTAATTGAGACCACGTTATAATTTATAAGGTAGGTACAATTGAAAGTGGTTTTTTTATCATTTACAGAAAATATATAAATAACATTATACAAGTTTATATTTAGCATTTATAACATACATTTATATAGTTTTTATCGTAATTATTCTAAAAATATAAACGCATTTACAAGTTATATTGCAAGCCTTTCTAATTCTTAATATTTTCATTTTCAACCACCACCACATCGTGTATTTGACACTATTTTGCTCCAGTTGCCATTTTTTTTTCTACATGCGTCGAAACTTTTAGCATCTGTAGTATTCTAAAGTTCACTTTATTTCATATTGGTGATAAGGTGAAAAGAGGCTTAACGTCGTTTAATACCTGCTCTTTATTCTAAATATCTTTATTAATTTTTTATATATGTTCTACTTTTAGTGGTGTAACCTTTGTTGGTCTCGTAGTAGCTTCATCGACCTTAGGAACACTAAGTTCCATGGTGTGTTTGTTTATATGTAAAATATTTTTGACAACTCTTGATAATTTTCTATTAGGACGTGGACTGTTATCGATGACGAAAATTTTTTCAATGTTGTTATTTTGGATTGACCGTTTCTTTTTCTTTACCTAGAGAAATAAATAAAATTACATTAATATTAGTTTCTTCATTTAAAATTACTATTTTGGAATATCAGTTCTCTTATTTGTTATATTCATTGATTTTACTAATTTAAACAATTCTGTAACTGAAATTGATGAAACTGATTCAATTCTTGAAATGTATATTCTTAACAAGCTTTGCAGAATTAACAAAAAGAATTAACCTATATAATTATAGTAGATTTTTACATAGAAAGTGTGTTTTCGTAAGACACAAAGTCTTACCATGGTACAAATACAACACCAGCTGCCGAATCTAAAACAAGCGATGCCAGGAGTTCGGTCCATAGCTCTTCTGAATCTGACATTGGTGAAACCGTATATTAGTGGATTGATGGCGCAATTTAAGTACATTAGGTAGCTGGCTATGAACCACATTATTTCATAGGCTCCTTCAACCTACAATCATTCAATAAACATTATTTGAACTAAAAAAACAATATTAAAAAAAATACTTAAGGCCCCTTCTGAGATCTGATACTTAAATAGTTTGTTTATAATTGTGTTTGCTAGCAAATGAAAAAAAACCGACTCCAATTACATCGGCAAGTAGCGTTACAGCGTAAGTAGGCGAAAAAAAAATAACAAACGCACAAGTCGCCACTACGATTTTCGAAAGTTCCCCTCGATTTCTCTAGAATGCTATCATTAGATCTCGGTTTCCTTCATCAAAGGTATCTACTTTCCAACAAAAAAAGAATCATCAAAATCGGTTCATAAACGACGAAGTTATCCACCGGTCGAATTGAGAAAGCTCCTCCTTTTTTGAAGTCGACTAAAAATAAAAAAGTAAGTACTACTACTACAAATAAGAAATGTTATGTAGTCTGTTATATTAGTTATTGTTTCAGTTTTATTAACTCTATAATATCTATACATTATACCGCATTGATCTCCAACGACATGGTACTCCTCCAATACACCAGAATAGTGAATGGAATCCTACAGATAACTGCGGCTACTAATACACAAGCTGTGATCCTCATGGCTTTTCCTCTTGCCCTTGATATTGTTTGACCTCCTCCTCTTGAAGATAGTTCTCGAACGCTCCACTCCAAACGCCACATGATCGTACCATACTATAAAAGAGTTGAGATGACAATTTTAGAAGTTACTATTATTATTATTATTATTATTACTATTATTATTACTTATCCACATTATCAAACTTATTTTTTTACTTATACCTAAGTTAATTATTAGTACCTGGTTGACCGAGCTTAGCTCGGTATTTTTAGTAAATCATGTTTAAATACGAATTACATATTGATAAAAGATAATATTTTTCGATATTACCAACATAAATATAAATATTATAAATAAAAAAATAAAAAATATTAGCTGGTTATCTAAATAAAAAAATCACGAGTGCAAGTAGAAAAAATATGAGAAAAATAATCGATCTGGAGACATGGATTTAAACCGTTGTCTTCTCGGTCAATCCCGACCGAACGATTTTTCAGCTGAGCTATTACAACTTTATTGACAATTGCGAAATAATTTACCTTCTTATTCTAATGATACTAAAACCATTTTCTCATTGCCTAAAAACAGGGATAAAACGACGTTTTCTAAAAATGAATCCTAGCTATATCGATTTATCACACCCAAAATCCCCTGCATACTAAAATTCATGAAAATCGTTGAAGCCGTTTCCGATATTCAAATATATAAGAATTGCTCGTCTGATAGTATTAGGTATCATTTTTATAATATTGAAGCATTTTTCTTCACGTTACTTAAAAAATTAAATTGAGAACAACAGTCTGCCATATAAAAGTGACTATTACTCCTATTTATCTAGTACATTAATCTTTTTTCAAACATACTATAAAAAAAAATATATACGCACAGTCACAATCATCACGCCGAGCGGTATCCAGACCAGCAATATGACGACAAAGTGCCAATATATAGGAAGAAAAACCATATCTTCAACGCATATATTTTCAATATAATCAAGCCAGCGACGCTCCTGTCAAGAAAATTAAGTCTTTTTTTTAAATGTTAATACAATATTTTGAGGAAATGCGAAATCGTAACCAAAATTTTATTTTTGTAAAAATGTCATATTTGTACAAACATATTTTTTTTTTAAATGATTAAGAGTTCTTCAGGATATAAAAGATACAATAGATCTTTGCCTCGCAATGGGACAGTAATGAAAAAAAAAAAAACCCAGAAATTTCAAATACAAAATTGTACTACGAGTATTAACCATATGATATCTCTTTATAATCCAAGGTGAGGACAACGCTATTGAAACGATCCATGATAATATGATGAGTTTCACAGCAGCTGATTTAGTGACACGAGCTTCAGAAGTCAACGCTGCGGCTGCTAGTCTGTCGTAAGATACCAGCATGACAGCTACTACACTGGCTAACAGAAGTGTTGCTGAAATCATTAGAATTCTTAGAGATGCCAATTCATAGAGGTATACAAACAGTGTCTTGTACAACAAATAATTCATTTTGTTTAACTACAAAACTGTATTTCGTACAGCTATTGTTTTAATTCATTTAAGTTTTTTGTTAATCATTAGGTTAATTTTGGAATTCTTTGTTTTCTAATTATTTTAGTTTTAATCGCGAGCTAAATGACGCGTCGGCACAACGGCCACAGCACTGGTTGGTGGCTGTTGCGCTAGCCGTTGTGAGTTCGATCCCCACACATGACAAACATTTGTATGGGCCATACAGATGTTTGCCGTGGTCTGGGTGCTTGTGCAGTCCTTGTGGGTCTACCCACCGTGCCTTGGAGAGCACATTAGCCGTCGGTCCCGATTGTTATCATGTATGTACACCTGATAGTGATCGTTACTCATAGTAGTAAATATATCCGCCAACCCGCATTAGGGTAGCGTGGTGGATTAAGCTCCGATCCTTCTCCAACATGAGGAAAGAGGCCCATGCCCAGCAGTGAAATATTATAGGCTGAAGCGTAATCTGAATCACATAATTTAAACCTCATGTGGAATATGATATTCTATTAATTTTGACTGAAATTTTGGTATAGGTATAAGACATCATAATCTACACAATTTTATTTCATTCTTTTTTTATATTATTCAACATTTGATAATATGGCAATAAATTTCTTGAAGAATCGAACAAAAACAAAGATATATAATATTTTACCTTGCAAGAATCCTTCGAAGCGGCAGCCAAAATTTTTTAAAACGTAGTTTTGAAAGAAATCTCTGACCAACATAAACCACGGGCAAAATATTAAAGTAATAAGGTCCATGAACGCCAGATTCGCTATCAGATAGTTGCTTGGTGTCCAGAGCCACTTATTCCTCAAGAGGATGATGAGAATTACAGAATTTAAGAATATTCCAATGACCCCTATTAAAACCATTGCTGATGATTTGAGTGTTATTTCTTGAAATGACTTTACGTGCCATAGTCTGTTCGGGAACGGATACTGCGATGTGTCTATCTGGTAAATAATGTTATAGCTTATTGTTTATAAATGCCATATGAATATAATATTATGTTTAACTCGAACAGCATATCAATAAAATGGGTACCAACAAAGTAGCTTTGTTTGATTTATTTATTTATTTTATTTATTTATTCTTAAGGTACACCAATATACAGACACATAAAGAAAGTTACAATACAAGATGTACAAAGGCGATCTTATCGCTAAATAGAGATTTATTCCAGATAACCTTTGGGTAGTGGACACGATGCAGTAGCAGCGGTTAGAAGCTGGGTGAAACTGTATTAATAATAAATTTCCTTGGGGTGATACAAAGTGATTAACAAAATAATTCAAATAATTTTAGACAAATGCGATTCACAGCACTTTAGCGATTTTTAAATAAAATATATAAATTTATCTTTATTACTGGTTCATTTTATTTTTTAAGAAACACCGCATATATACGAATTACTAAAATGTATCAAATATGAAGTTAAATTTGTTCTTTTAGTAATCAAAATGGTCAGTTACAGAAAACTGTAAAGAGAACTCACATCGTTCAAATCATCGTTGCTCCAATTGCTCAGGAGCTTGGGAATTTCGTCGAAATCTACGTCTTCAGGCATATTGTAAACATTTATAAAACTGATGTTTGTAGCAAAATATTTTCATATCACAGTGAACAAAAGCTTTGTGGAAAATGAATAATTTTGACCGAAACCTCTCGAGATAACATTTGAGTACGGTAGTCCATTAGTATTAAAAGCATTTTTATCTGAGGCGCGAATGATTGATAATAGTATCAAAAGTGATATGTTCAAAACAACCAAGGTCATGAAATAAAAAAAATTCTACCCTTTGTTAACATCTGTGGGTATTTTTTTACTTATAAAATAACTCAACAAAATTCACGAAAAACTATGACAATAAACATAACGTGCTAGATAACCGAGTTTTACCGGACAATTGCGATAACAGCGTAGTGAAATTTTATCTGAAAATATGTAGCAATATTCTAAATCAAATAAGTCGATATCATTACAACTAGTTACAATAAACAAAGACAGAACCTTTATCGATCGAATTATGTCTGGGATGGTTATGGATTTCATAAAACTTAAAATAATAAGTAGAAATTTCAAGTTATAATTTGGTCGTACTCTATTTTATTACACACTAAAAGAGAAATGTAAGAATATAAAAAAGAGAACAAGGGGTAGGTAATTGACGAAAAAATGTTATCCGCGCACTACGATTCTGCGTCAAAACACAATTCCTCTTTTTCATACTTTTTTAAACTGCTATTTATTTATAATGATTGGACTAGCTTAATAGTTTTATTATATATTATTCTGAGTTCTCAAAACGTCGATGAATTTTTCATTTTAAGGAGAAACAATGATACCAATGAAAAAAAAAATATATTATAGAACTGTAAAAAAATAACAACGTTTAAAAGTAATTTAACGTGTGTTTGGTACGTAAAATGTTTGGAACCCCAGCGTGGGATTTACACATCTTTAGTGGGTGACGTTTGAGTTTAAAAAGTGATTATTGTTATTTAACACATGTAAATGGCACTTTATGTACATAGGCTATGGTATAAAATTCAAAATCTGCCATTAGTAAATTCGTTACAGAGTCAGTGCAGTATTAGAAACTAAAGTATTTAAATGTATTAAATGGATTGCTTTAAGTTTATATAACTATGTAACGACAACCAGCCCGTTCACGTTTTCGTCATGTAACTATAATTTATTATAATTGAAAGTATCGGTAGATTTTTGAACAAAAAAAAAAAAAAAATCAATTTTTACGCACGCTTGACTTGAGGAGTAAGCTGATGAATGCGTGACAAGAGCATTACGAAAAGTGTGATCGGGCGAAGCGAATGGAAGTTGAAAAGGAGATATAAGTTAGTGAAGACAGAGAGAGAGAGTTACGTTTCACAAGTTTAACTTCAGATTTGAGTACTCGTATTTCCTTATTTTGAACATTTTAATAGTCAAAATTAATCACATCGAGTTATTTAATTTACTTGTTTATTGACAAGTAAATCTCGCGACAAGCTTTCTTAACATATAAATTATGTAATTACTTTATGAGTAAATAGTAGAAGTTTTAAAGTAAAAATCTTTTTTCGTTTTAGCGCATTCAAATAAAAGCATATTTTTTGTAAAGGTTTTTTTTTACTTATAATTTATTTTTGACTTTTTAGTTATATCGCTGGAAGAAAGAAAACAAAACGCCATGTTGGATTTAGAATGACGTCACCAAGTTAACATATGCATTGTGCATTGTCACCCAAATTGAACTTATATACAAAACTTCAGCTCAATTGGTTGAAGATATCTGGTTCAAAATTAAGTTGCAAAATTTCACCCGAGCATATATACATATATACATGTATACATGGGAAGTAAAATAAAAGCTTGTAAAAAATGAAAATACATTATATTACGTATTGATACTAAAAGACAGACGTTACGACTTATTTTTTAAAATAATATTTTTACAATGTTTTTAGTATTGTAGCGCCACCTAATGAAATATATCTGAACTACAACAAGAAACTCCTTCGTACACTTTTTTACATGATGTAGTAGTTCTAATTGTAAATCATAGGTGTCACTGTAAACTAATTAATTTAAATAAACAATAATATATAATTACTAGCTGTGCCCGCGACTTCGTTCGCGTGGAATTTAACAAAAAGTTATTTTTCAGTTCGCACACATAAAATAAATAAATTTCTAAAAGTAATATAACCTAATTTACTCCTTATTACATCAGCTATCAGCCAGCGAAAGTCCCGTGAAATTCAGTCTAGTCGTTTCAGAAATTAGCCGGGACAAACAGACAGACCGACGAAAATTCTAAAACACACTCCAATTTTATTTATTTGTATATTATGTAGGCCATATTATTAACATATCCTACATACATTCCATATTCAGTCGTATAAAGATTTAGGTAGCTCCTTAAGCAAATCAGATTGGGATTTACAAAAATAATTATTGTAAAACTTATATCAATTACAAATGCATAGAAAGGATTGTGTTTAAGTAATCTTAATAATCTTATGTCATAAAAAAAGAATAGACGGGAGGTGAATCTGTAGAAAGTTCGAAGCATCGAACCGAGACACTACTTACTGGATAAAATTTAAATTTTAACGTGACAATCAACACTTTTTCGATAAAAAGTAATAATCACTAAACTTGATGGTTGGTTAGTTTAGTCGAATTGACGAACTCCTCCTTTTTGAAGCTTGTTCAAAAAAATGTACTTTGCAATTTAAAATCATATAATACGTTATCCTAAGTACAAATGTATTCAAATATAATAGCCACAATAATACGAAGCAATTCAGTATGTAAATCGTTCATATACATCAAATGTAGATATCTAGTTAAGCAATCACGGTAACAACCATACATCCGTTTTTTGGATAAAGGATATCACACATTATTCGAATCTTCTGTCAGAATTTTTCGTTACGATTCGAACGGTCAGAATTTTTTTTTTAAATAATTTCTCGTCCATTTCACAGAAAATTAATAAAGAGTGATTAAAATTTATTCTTTTTTAATATTAAATAATTTCTAGTGAAGCTAAAAGTGACTGAACATTATTGAGGGTTATTTGGTTGAATAACCACTCTTTAAACTAACTTGGTTAAAAACTATGGTCGAACTAACTAGGTTTAAAACCAGTTGCTCCAATTTAGTTGAAACCAGTTAATCTAACTTGGTTACAAGCCAATTAACGTTTAATTGATAGTGATTGATTTTGAATAAATCTAATAAACTATGTTGTAGTATTTAACCAACTTATAAAATGAGGAGATTCTCAATTCGATTCTGTATTTTGTTATATCTAATAATAAGTACCTAATTGACACTCTGTTCGACTATCTCAGTGTACACAAATAGGTACATTATTATGATTTAAATGGAAGTCGTTTTTTTTTTCGTTTCCGAGCAGTAACAGTTATTATTATTTTTTCAATTACTTAGCACTATACTATATTCGTGAAAGAAAAAAACCTTACAATGTGTGATGGCATTAAATACAAAATTCATCTAATGTCAGTTTAATTTGCCCTCTGTTTGTTTGTATCGATATTATCAAAACAGGCGAGTTTTATCTAAACTCAGTAGAATTTTTATAGTAATACATTTCCATAATTATACTTAATGATTGTTATATGGGAAATTTTAGGTACAATACGTACCTACGTTATACGCATAAATCAAATAATATATTTGAAGTAACGTAGCTTGGAAATTTTTGACCGATTTACACATATTTCGTCATTTTCAAAAATATTTAGGTACTTATCTACTTTAAAATTCTCTGTGGATTTTAACTCACTAAAGAGATCCTTATTATTCAAAATTAGTTGCCAGCTTTTATCTTCTACAAAATCGTAACTGACGAACAATTCTGTAGAGTAATTAACTTTTATGTAGGTAGGTATTATGTTTCATAGAAAACTTTATTTAATTGCTAACGAAACAATTTAATACAAAAAATTGTAATTAATAATGTCTCTTTAAAAAATTATGCATTGTGCAATAGCCAGAATATTGATCAATTTTATTAAATATGTTTTGACAAGACAAATTAATGAAAATAGTATGCATTTGTAACTGTTACGTGAGGCTCTAGGCATGTGAGTATGTCACTAGATATATCAAAGAATAAGCCGAAGTAACATTAGAAGAGATTGGTTGAAGTCACGACCATTGTAGTGCAGAATGAATCTTAATGAGCATGCCCTTCGATTTCCATTTTACCTCTAAGTACCTAATAGGTACGTTACCATGACAAGTGTGATCAGAAATATTTCGGACACCTGTGGTCTACCTTAGGCATCACCTCTTAATATCTAGATTAAAAGAAAAATCTGCCAATGGCCAATAAGGTTTAACTGACAGTTTTAGTGGTAAATTTGTTAAACTATATAGAAATTTACTTTTTGTTTGTTGTAAAATTTAACAAAATAGATATTTTTCCATTAGTCAAAAGTAGCCTAAGTTACTCGTTATCAAGTTAGCTAATCTGCCAGTGAAAGTCCCATCAAAATCGGTCTAGCCGTTTCAGTGATTAGCCGGAACAAACAGACAGACAGACAGACAAAAATTATAAAAAATGTTATTTTGGTGTATGTACCGTGAATACATACACATGAATTTAGTAAAAGGTGGTTATTTTAATATTACAAACAGACACTCCAATTTTATTTATTTGTATAGATATCTAGAATTCTGAAATCGTTTCAAGTAACTATATCCGCCGAGTAGAACTGGAGTAGCAAAGCGGATTACGTTCTTATCGTTAATATGAAACGGCTTTGTACAGCAGCTACAATTACAGATTCTTACAATACAATACAGAACATAATTATTCTCGTTACAATCCTGTACAATAAGAAAACCCCAGCTACCATTCATCAGTACCCAGTAAATAGCTTATACAGTCCACTGCTGGACATAAATCTTCCCAATTCCGCAGATAATTTAGCGCATATCGATGATCCAGTGGGTAAGAGGACACTCCACGAGGTGTTTGCCAATAATGAGGACTGAACTTAACACAAGTTCAAATTGAATAAATTCAAAATACAAAACCAACTAAAACGTGTCTATTTTGGCAAACAAAAAGTCAACCAGTTCTGCGACCGCCATAAAAGGTGGAAACCGAACATAAGCACTATACAGCACTAACGACTACACTTAGGTTAGTGTACGCTGTAGCGCCTGTAATATTCCACTACTGGGCATAGGCCTCTTTTCCCATGTAGGAGAAGGATCAGAGCTTAACCCATTTGGACCCAAATACAAAGTACTAGCAATATTTTGAAAAAATCTTTAATTATATATTTATTGATGACTAACAAAATATTTTATTACAAAAAACTTAAAAAAAAACTTTCCTATATATTTAAAATAACACCGTCCTCAAATGGGGTCAATGGGTTTATGTGTGGTACTTTTCGAAACATCCTTTCTCGATGCACAATGTTTTTATACATTTTTTACAATGCCAACGTGTTTTCATATGACAAACGACGCTTCGTATCTGGCTTGGCAGTTTCTGAGGGAAGTATCCAACACCATCTTGACTCATACCTGACACTATTGAAGAAGGATTACGACGCCTTCCGTCGGATCTTTCAATACCTATTTGGAAGTATGAGGAATCACGTCGGGGTCACCAGTTTGGGAGTGTGAGGAACATGGTGATTGAATTCCTCATCAACCAATGAAAAGAGAGGATCCTCCGACCAGACGAAAGTTGTGTCTGGCGGGCTACTGCGCCCAGACGGTTGTTGTCGGGATCTTGTATATATACTTAATGACTTTGAAAACTCTCATAGCGCGATGTAGCATACGTCAGTTTTTCTCTAATTACGTAGTTTCGTAGTCGTTCGTATTTCGCGTGATAGATGTCGCCACACCTACATTCTTCCAATATCGTCGAGCGATACTTCGACGAAATTGGAGCTTGTCTAATTTGTCGTTGTTCGTACTTTGAACATCTTATCGGTGGATCCGGCAGCAGCTTCACTGTCGCGGAAATGCAAGAAATCGTTATTTCCAAAAATCTGTTCTTTGACATTGCTTTAGTTACAATGGTTACAAAAATCTTCGTTTAGAGACCAGGTCAATCGTTCTCGTGAAAGTGAGTAATGGATGAATGAGAAGACTCTTGACTGGATAGTCAAGAGTAGAATGCCAAAAAATAATTTGAGTTCATCAACAGTTATTTGGAAGTCTGATTGTTTTGTTGTGCAGAGTATAACTTTCTGTTCAAAATGATCGTGTCAAAGACCTCCTCATCAAATATTTAAAAAAAAATACTGAGTGGCGTTTGATCTTTCAGCTCGGCTATGATGTTTTTCTTTCGGTTCTGAACATTACTCACAGTGGAAATCATGACAATATATGAACCGTCATACTTATGCAACGCGGTTCCTGGATTTCAAATCTCCTGTATCTTTGTACAGGTTCATCACCGCTGCTATCCCAATCATCGTTATTTTTTTGACTCAAACACTTCAACTCTACCTGGGATATCATGCGGGAGAATGTTTTGTTGAAAGTCATCTTCATTACCCTCTTCGTTATCCGTGAGAAAACTCGGGTCGGGAGGGATGGCTACTATATCGTAACTTACGTCAGAATATTTTTCGTCATTTAAAATGCTTTCGATAGCTTCACCAAGTCCTCGATACTCGTTGGCAACATTGAATGATCGCTTAGTCATCGTTTACATCAAAACTAAACCTGCGAATAAAAAACAAAAATATTAGCAATTAGCCCATTGGACCCATTCGGGGACACTATACTAAAATACCTCCAGTTATGATTTACTTTTCGAAAATATCCAACAGAATAGCAATATTTACTAGTAGATACTATAGCCAAGTAAAAAATATAAAAACATGTAGTAAATAGTGGTGTAAATATAAAAAAAAAATCACTTACCCTTGGTCGAATACCTATTTGCTCAATGAAGTAAATAAAGTCACTTGTTTTATTATATTAATCCAGTAAAATACAAAACCACACGTCGTGTCATAAAGCTACATTCTTTAACAGTGCAGATTCACTTCTAAACAAAAGATAACTAAAATATAACAGATAATGTAGGTAGTTCATTAAATGTCCCCAAACGAGGACAGCGGGCGTAAATGGGTTAATCCACCACGCTGCTCCAATGAGGGTTGGCAGATATATTCCCTATTATGAATAACGATTGCTATCAGGTGTACATGATAACCACCGGGACCAACGGCTTAACGTGCTCTCCGAGGCACGGTGGGGAGACCCACAAGGACTGCACAAACACCAAAACCACAGCAAACACCTGTATGGCCAATACAAATGTTTGTCATGTGCGGGGATCGAACCCGCAACCGCCAGCGCAACAGGTACGCTCCATGGCTGTGACCATTGCGCTAACGCGACGTAAAGGCTAGATTAGTGTATTAAATACAAATCTCAGAAAAAAAAATTGGAATGTTTCAGATTGCCAGACCGTTAGCTTAGTATTTTTCTGATATAAAAATGTAATTAAGTCAATTTTTTTGGATACGTTTCGTCCCCACCTTGTATGATATTCACCGCTTAGACTAACGTGTTAACCATACATTACACACAGAAATATAATCAACAACATAATTTTCTAATTACGCAATCCTCCGCATCCGTTCTGTGATTCGCTGTAACCATAATCGTTGCTAATTCCGTTTGTGCATTAACACGTAACCGAAGTCAAGAATAATGCAAGTAAGGTAGAAAAAGGAATCGTCAACTGCGCAATTACTAATGTTTTGTGTCTGGTACTTGGATGTATGAACGTTTTTGGAGCGGGCATTAAATAAATTTTAACTGCTTACGCCGAGTTGCACGAAACAAAATTAAAATTTAAGTAGAGTTTAAACTTATTTAATCACAAGAATTTCATACAGTTCTTGCGATTAAATTAGCTTAATCACTACTTAAGTTTTAATTTCTTTTCGTGCAACTCGGCGTTAGACTGACTACTATTAAGATTACTATTTACATGCTTAAAAATGAGATATTATAGTATCGGTAGCCCACGAAAGTATGCCAGACATATAGCTGTGATCCTTATTTTTTACTAAAATTATTTAAAACGGGATAGCGGGGGAGTACCACAAAAAAAAAATATGGTACATATTATCTCGTTTTAAATAATTTAGTAATCAAAATAACCATGTTAATTTAAAATCATTTTTTTTATTGTGCATCAAATATTTATGTGTTTTTGTTTTTATCAAATATTCATTTCAATTAAGTAAGTATTCACATTTAATCAAAATTGCTCCAGAATACTTTTTTTAGTACAATGTTAAACAGTAAAAATAATTAAGATTAAGACATAAAGTAACTACAGCATAATTATTTGATTCTTGCTAAAGAAGTTAATTTCTTACGACAATATTTGGATACTTACATATCTAAGGTTATCATCGGACGGTTTTTCTTGAAATATAACTGGGTCGACAAACAAGCGTACATAATGTGCGAATTTCGACCATATAATGTGATATTGAGATGATTATAATCTTCAAACGATCAATCCTCAATAAAAATGTATTTTATAAATAGAATTTCAAAAAATGAAACTCATTGTCGCACACATCAAGCTACGTCTTTAAGTTTGAAGAACTTCAGTGTAATCTTAAAATAATCCCCTCACACAAACCACAACTGTCGGCTGCAATTTCGTACGAATGAGTTTGTCTACACGTCTTAGAGCTAATGTACATAAAATTTATAGCGCTATATGATACTATATTATGCTATATATTACTTCAGGAAAATTATTAAATTACATTTTTTTTCGGTTAGTGTTACATAATAATAATACGATCAGAGATTGCTTTCACAATGTTTGTATTCGTGATTTTGTATTATATTTAAATAGCCTTTTGACGTTTCACTGCTTGTCAAAGGTACCACGAAACAACGGGGCTTTATTTACCATTTTTATTTATTTGTTGTTCAAGACGGTAATCAAATCTACGAGATTCTGCCATAGTTGAACTCTGATTTTCGCTAGAATTGTTGTAAACTCTAGAAGGACCTTTGAAACTATCAGCACATACTTAGGACATACTTAGCACATAATTAGGGCTTCTATCTGCACAGATTTATAATCAAACAATGTTTGTGGTTTAAGTCAAAAATATCCCAATTTATTACTATCCTAGATCATGAAGATAAAAATCAATTTAAAAGAAGATAGCGCTTCGCTTCTATTGGATAATAATCCTTAAACGCTATAATGCATGTCAACGCGTCATTTTCAACTCTATATTATTGTAATAGAGATTACAGAAGAATTAAGCAATTTTGTATGAATGTAATTGAAATCGTGAACATGTAACTTTGATGTCTTTCGCAAGACAGTTTTAAGTAATTATGTGTCTCGTGTTTGTGACAGTGCTAGGAATTTATTTGGTAACAAATTAAAAAGATCTGTTGGCATCTCGTCTAAGGAGTAATCTCATAGTGTAAGCTTTACTAATTAAAAGTAATAAGTTCTTTGTATACAAATTTAGGTAATTATTAAAAATACCATAAAACGATGCGATGAAGTTGTATGATTACAGCATTGACTTATTATGATTAAATATTATTGATAATCCAATTAAAATACATTTTAAAGTACACGTACTGTTGTTATATGTTTACTTTTTTTCGGCTATAGAGGTTATTACCTAGTAACTTAAAATAATAATAACATAATTTTCTCGTTCTCTTCTTTTGTTTTCGGCGTGAAGCAGGGTAATAGATTGAGCTTAAAATCTTGCCAGATGAAAAGAAGGACATAAGAGAAGGGGTTGTCAAGCAATAATCAGATGTCGTGATATATTTTTTGTCGCATTTTAATATAATTAAAAATAAAACGCTCCGTATTTCAATGTTTAAGTGTTAAAACAAACAATTTTTTTTATTACCTGCTTAAAAGTTGTTTTTTGTAAAAATAATAATAATAATAAATATCTACACAATACACATAGGTACGGTCGTCTGTTCCTAAAGTAAGCAACTCAATGCTTGTGGTATGAGCCGACTGGTATTTTTTCAATACACATACTACTATATAAATAAATATTTATACTACACCCAGATTCGGGGGGGAAATCAAATCCACAACCCTCGGAGCAGAAAGCAGAGTCACTACAAACTGCGCCAACGGGCGCCAACGGGCTAGTCAGCTTAAAAGTATAATAATTCATTTATTACATATTATAAACTATATAATTAAGTCTATGCTCCAATTAAATTTATTTGATGATACATTTAAGTTACAGAATTATTCACAAACATAAATAAGACCCGACTTGTAATCTCATAATTTTTATGACTGAATTATAACTGACACAGGTTAATTTTATTGTATCATAATAAAATTACCATTTTTTAATTAAATATCTACACAATACACACACGGTCGTCTATTCCTAAATGCTACATTTTTTTTTCAATACACATAAAAAAAATAAAAAAATAAAAACAATAACACAACACAACACACAATAAAATTACCATTTTATTATGATACAATAAACTAATTAATTATTGAGGTAGTGCATAGTAGGGTATTTCTCGCTTAAAATGTACGCAACCTATCTGGGAACCTTGACCTTACAGAAGATCACAGCTAAATAATACTGCTCTCAAACTGTTGGGTTCCTGTGGTGAGAGAAATTGCTAGAGCTCCCGGGAAAGGTCGAGGTTAGGGTCATTGACATGCTTTCAATGCTCCTGATTTTGCAAGCGTCCATAAGGTACGGTACCAGCTACCATCAGACAAACCCTACCCTAAACTTATTTGTCACCCTTGTGGTAAAATCAAAACAAGCTTTATCCCACGATTCTATCTGCGGAAATTATATTTCCACGAGAATCATAATATAGGAGTCCAGTATTAGGTCAAGTATACAAGCATACACGTATATTTTTTTTTACTAAATGGTTCTGTGATGCCTAGAGAGGAAGAGAGACGAGGCATTCGCTTTTATAATAATATCGTATAGTATGAATTTACAGAGTGAAGTACAATTGTGCAGAAATATCGGAAACTCCGAACATATTAAATGTTTTGTTTTATATACATATAGGAGTGTTAGCGACGCTAAAAATATTAAAATCTTTTATTTGTTCAACAATTTTTTAATCGTACAGTATTGAAAAAGTTGCGTGCAATGAATAAAAATTTTGAATAGATTATTTATCCCTAAAACATATGTTTTAATTTTCCAATAACTTTGATATCGCAGTGTTTATAGTATCAAAAGTCAGTAATTGAAAAGTTGTGTAAATGTCATACATATTTACGGATATTCTTAGTAAATATATATCTTACTCATAATAAATACTTGATAAAAATTCTCAGGAACTTAACATACGTCTTCAAATTGATTTCTCTTAAAATACAATATTCAGTTCTTCAGACTGAATAAAATCTAATAATCTCGTCTGTCTTCGAGAAAAATCCACCGAGACACACGGAGAGAAATTAAGCATAATGGAATGAAATGATGCGAATAGGGGGGATAGGGGGTAGGGTGGTTTTCGTGCATTTGGTTTAGTGGGTTTATAATATGTTACTTCGATGTATATGGTTGTGTCTGTGTGTGTTATTTTAATGCCACAATTGGTGTATTTATGTCATAAATTTAATCTACCTTAAGAAAAATATTATTTGCTCAATCAATCAATCATTACAGCCTATACAGTCCACTGCTGGACATAGGCCTCCACAAGTTTACGCCAAAAATAACGTGAACTTATGTGTTTTGCCCATAGTCACCACGCTGGGCAGGCGGGTTGGTGACCGCAGTACTGGCTTTGTCGCACCGAAAACGCTGCTGCCCGTTTTCGGCCTGTGTATTTTAAAGCCAGCAGTTGGATGGTTATCCCGCCACCGGTCGGCTTTTTAAGTTCCAAGGTGGTAGTGAAACTGTGATATCTTTTAGTCGCCTCTTACGACACCCACGGCAAGAGAGGGGGTGGCTAAATTCTTTAGTACCGTAGCCACACAGTACAATTATTTGCTCAGATATGATCTATGTGTATAAATATTACTCATTAAGTATTTTCTGAAATAAATTATGTAGTCTTTAAATGTTGTGTAATAATGTTTATATGCAACAATTGTAATTTTTCTTTTGCATTAATACAAATAACAAGTGGCTTTAATTTTAAATTTGGACTGGCATCGCTAACTGTTAAAGTAGTTGATTGTTATTTTTATTTAAAACTAGCTGACCGGGCAGACTTCGTGCTATCAAAAGTTAATAGGATTTTTTATTATTTTTTTATTATTATTTAAACCTTCCGTGGTCCTCAAGGAACACAAAAAAAAAAATTAGCGGAATTGGTCGAGCCATTCTCGAGTTATGCTCTTAGCAACATTCATTTTTATTTATATAAATGAATCTTGTATATAACGGTGTAGTAAAATGTTTAAAACTATCTTAGACAAATATTCGTCAACGTCAATCCACGACGATAGCGTATCGTTTTCCTTCATAGACAAAATTGATTAGTAGTGGAACCGTACAGGCAATTATAATATAGAACGGTATAAAGATTAAGTATAATGGAAAAATGATTATTTTAAATTTGAAAATACAATTATTAATAAATAATTATTTTAAAAGTTGCACATAAAACAACTTCTTTTAATTGAGGATTTTAAAAGAAACAAATAAAAGAAGAATCTTCTCTGTGTCCTTCTGAGTGTTCGGAATGAAGTCACAAGCGTAGCTTGTTTTAAATAAATTAAGCAGATGCAAAGGTACCGTGACCTTTCAAGCTGTACATTCGTTCACTTGTACTCCAGATTCTAAGTTTTAATGTGTGCATTTCTTATCGGGAACATGCAGTCTACGGAGAGGAGCGTCGACAGAATAATATAAATTTCATATTTTATTAATTTAATATATAAATTTGCGAAAAAAAAATACCATTTATTAGTCATTAAATAGCTAGATTTACAGTATTCTGTGTAGAATAAAATGGAGCATATGTATGCTTAAAACTAGGTTATAAAATATCTACATTCGAAATATAGCCAAAATCTGTTAAACCGTTACAGCTTTAAGGTCCTCACCTAATTAAAATTAATATATTTAACAAATCATTTACTTTTTTGAGTCTATGGCTTTAAAAAAATATTTTCAAATTTAATTTATAATGATGGCTACAAATATATACATAAAGGAAGCAAAATAGCAACAGTGTTTTTAAAAAATCCTTAAGTTCATGGTTGGTTCATGCTCATCTTAGTAGTAAAATTAATAAACGTAATAAACTGATAGCGTAACGATGTCTCACAGAGGTCCGTACTGTACAGTGACTGAAGCTCGAATGAATCTAAGACACTGAGTGCGACCGTATTTATTACACTTCCTTATACGTTCACGTGTACATTATTTTAATAATATAAAGGTAAATTACAATTAAATATTTTAAATAAAACTAATAATTTTTACACTGTAATCAACAGCTTATGAAATAATTATAAAACATTGAAATTCTTAAACTGAATTAGTTCAATTGACAAATTAGTGTAATAACGCCAACGTATATGTATGTTACGACGCGTAAGCGCAAAGGTCACAGCACTGGTTTGTGGCTGTTGCGCTGGCGGTAACGGGTTCGATCACCGTACATGACAAACGTTTGTATTGGCCATACAGATGTTTGTCGTGGTCTGGGTGTTTGTGCAGTTCTTGTGGATCACCCCACCGTGTCTTGGAGAGCACGTTAAGCCGTCGGTCCATCATGTACACCTGATAGCAGTCGTTACTCATAGTAGGGAATATATCCGCCGACTCGCATTGGAGCAGCGTGGTGGATTAAGCTCTGATCCTTGTCCTACATGGGGAAAGAGGCCTATGCCCAGCAGTTGGATATTACAGGCTGAAGCGTATTATATAAACGGTTTTTAATAAAAATCGAGTCTCTGTTATCATTAACTTTATTTTCAAATCTTTTCAACGGAATCTAAAAAAAACTGGTGAAGATATTATAGAAATAATAAAGAAAAAAATGTGTTAAACAATCATTTCCACTTTAACAAGTTATTCGATGCCAAACAATGTTAAATGATAGTATTATTTTGACACTATAACAAAAATAGAATGTTTAAAAATAATTTCTGTCGACGGTACGCTAAACAAATTCGTCGCCATATTATCGGCGCATCGGGTACATTTGAAATATTCATACGGTAACTAGAAAGCATTAATGTTCAATGAGATTTATCATACGGGAGCGGTATGGGACTCGGTATTTTTACTTTCATGAATTCTCAGACGGTGTATTTCTTTGTTCTTTTAAAATATATTGCTTAAAATATGGGAACGATATGTATTAATTATGTTATATTGGATGGTTTTAGAAATTGTTTCTTTTTGGCAGGCTATATTTTAAGGTATGTAGTAATTACAAAATCTAATTAGCTGTTATTGTCAAAGTGCAGGCTAAAGATATTTGCCCTTGTGTTGTGGTTTAATACGTTATCCCACTTTACTTCTGATTGAGGACTGATCTTAACTTTTAGTGACGATTACTCTATATTCTCACACTCTGTCAATCTATGGTCATTTATTTGTACATTTGATATACCCGTGCTTTTACCTGCGTATCTTCTCGTTGACATTTTCAGTAAAAATCTAACCTGTTAGTCAAAACAGATCAACAACTATGCTATAAACATACAGATATGGCAGTCAATAGTTTAGTAGTTCTAGAATAAAAACGTCCAACATTTTTTTTAATGTTAATAATTTTGACATATATATCGCTACCGATAATAATGGAACAAATAAAACAAATGTTAAATTTAATTTAATTTTTCATTCAATGGTAAAGAAAATCATGTATATTTCGCCAACAACTCAATTAAAAGACGCCAACTCAATTCCACAATACAGCAACGTACTCACAATACACATAATTATATCCCGGGTTTGCACTCAACGTTATAAATAAATTAACTCGAATAAGCTTACTCATTCGTTTCCATTCATTAATTGAGATCACATGCGGAGACTTGAACCAATCTGAGGAACAATTGCCTTCAATTCTGTGTGTGGTGGCAATGACACTGAAGCTTGCGGGATATATTTAACAAAAATAAATAATTTGTTGACATAGTGCACATCAGAAAATACCTTAATCGAAATCTAGATTAGGCTAGTAGGGAAGTATAAGCCTGCAGAAGATCCTGTTTGACCAGTATTATTAGACTGTTCTAATAATGCTGATCTCAAATAGTGTTGTTTCTGTCGTGAGCGATGTGGATAAATTTTGACTGAAGTAAGACGACCAGGAATCAGTTGTGAGGGTTATTGCGGACATCCATAAGCTACTTATCATAATAATATATTAAATATATGTTTTATTTATAATATGTTCATCAATTAATTTTATAGTAAATACGAAAGCATGGTTACACGAGTCTTAAGAAAAGCGAAGTACGTGTATTACTCTTACTCAAAATTTTGAATAGATTTTGAAAGAAAGGAAATGGAGGCTTAAGAGGGGCTAATGATAACAAACAAATGTTATACATATAAAATCCGGGGATAAAATAAATTATGTGTGAAAATAATTTATTTTCATTGAAATTAGACTATTAACATTACGTGTATTTAAAATTGTTTTATCTTAGCTAGCGATTTTATATTTCAATAAAAGGAAATTTGTACATAACAATGAAATGATAGTTAATGAACACATCATGGGGGCGGTATTTGAAGGTTGTGAATTAAAGTTTTTGTTAGACGTAATTTTTTATATCATTATATGTTTCATAGAGTTCCTAATCACTTACACTATAATAAATATATACAATGGGATATTTGCCACAATTTTTATGTTTTAAGTCACTATTACAACAATTGTCTTAAACACACAACGAGTAAATATTAAAAAATGTTTTTAATTATTTATTACATAATTATAATTTCAACATAATAACCATAGTACCCAATAAAGACTTAGCATGCAGTTTTATCATTGTTGCATTGAAGCAGTGTTTCTTAAAGTTTTCGTAATGAGGTATCATTTGTCAAAATATATGTTTCGCCATCGAACACAAATTATATTTGGACAAAACCTAGAGTACTCAGTTAAAGCCCTGTAGGACTCAGTCAATCAATTCCTACGATCAGACGCACTCCGGGTGTTTCCAAGTACTTCTAGTTGTCGGACCACTGTTTAAGAACCACTGCATTAGACAGTATATCATTTAAGTAAGACTTATAAAGAAGAGGAATAAGAACCAAACAAATGAGCCAATTATAAAAATATATAGAAAACGGGTAAAACCGTTACAAACAGAATAGTTTAACTTTAGAGAGATATTTTAAGAAATAAAAAAGGATATTTCATACGACCTTTACACAAACTCGTAGACAGTTGTAAAACTGAACTAAAGAAAGGATTACAGTTTTTTTAAAATACTACCGAAACAATATGAATTGTTCTTTCGTTTCATTAAGATATAGAATGCATATTAAAATAAAGCTCCAATAAGAACAAAAATCTCTTCGGAATCGGATGCGAGGTTTCAATGTAACAATGCATAATCACGGTTTTGCGAATTCGCGATACATTCATTAAGCCGCCTTTTGTTCTCCAAATACATTTGGGGAACAAAAATTATAACATACAGTGTATTGTGAGACTGAGGGAGTCGACGCGGAATAAGTGGCAAAATTTTGATATTTTAGGGCTGGCATCGTAGGATGAATGTCGACAGATTTTTTTTTCTTGATTTTAGCCGGTCATATAAAAATAATAAAAAGTTTTTATAGAAAAGGTTTTTTGAAATGTAGACGAATATAGGATTGCGGAAAACTGAGATGTTTGGCGCGAACTTGGACAGGCCTTTGTCCAGCAGTGAACTGCAATAGGCTGAACTGATTGGCTGACTGACTGACTGACTGATTCAAATATTAGTTATTAAAAATGTGTTTTATAATCTAAAAGTTGAACATGTAAATATGTTGTATATGTAAATATGATATGATAAATGAATGAATATATTTCAGCTAATAAATAATATATACTAGCTAGGTGTATTAATTCAGATATCCTAAAAAATTTAAGTGAACGTAGTCACTAAAACCTACAAAAAATTTGCATATTATTTGTTGTTTTTCATATTTTTGTATCTTATTTGTACGTAACGAACGTGAATAAAACAAATTGAATCTATTCAACCTGTAATATCCCACTATATCTATCATAGGCCTCTTTCCCCATGTAGGAAAAGTGTCGGAGCTTAATCTCTCTCCAATTACTTCTTTCCTATTATTAGTAATGATCGCTATCAAGTATTAATGATAACAACCGGGACCGACAGCTAACGTGCTCACCGAGACACGGTGGTCAGACCAACATGGACAGACTTCTAAACCGGAAAGAAATCCCCGAGTGAGAATCAAACCAGTAAACCGTGGGTGTTTTAATCGAGTACACGCACCATTACACGAGAGTGGTTCATAGGCACGTTTAAATTATTAAAATAAGTGACTGACTTCTTCGTGAACACCAAGCGTAACATTTTGGTTGGACTTTCATAACTTAAGCACTCGATAAAAGTTTTGTTTTTGACAGGGTATGATAGTTTTTGCGTATTATTTTAGAGTGACTTCGATGTGTATTGTAAGAGTAATGATTATAAAAATAATTAGTAAAGAACAAAAGTTTAAATAAAATAATTTATTTATAACTTAGTGCCAGCCCTGTCATGCGTATTCGCAGATTTAAAGCAGCGACGCCTACCTCACGTTAACGCTGAGAAAACACCGAATCTACAGGGCGATGTAAATTCATTCGAGTAAACAAATAAATAAAATCAACTCGGCATCTTTTTATCACGGGATGTGTTTGTTAGACATCCGAGAATATTTTAGGGGACGGTGAATATATTACGGGGTTGAAGTCTTCAGTTATATGTTTAAGTGTAGAAGTTGTTGATTCTGGTTATTGTTATAACTGATAACGTATATTATATCGCCTCTACATAAGCTAATTTTTTTTATATATCAAAATAGTTTTAGGGAATGGTAAACTCAATTTTATTTTAAATAAACAATCTTGGCAGATTCTTAATATTGAATATATGAAATTCTCGTGGCACAATGTTAGTTACAATACTCTTCCGAAACGGCTGGACCAATTTTTATGAAATTTTGTGTGCGTATCGAGTAGGTCTGAGAATCGGACAAAATCTATTTTTCATAGCCCTAAGTTATAAGGGGGGGGGGGAGGAAAACAAGGTTTGTGGGGTCAGCTAGTATCGATATAAATTTAGCCATTTTGTGTTCCAAAATGAGCAAGTTGAAGATGAAAAAAATATGATCACAAAAATATTTTATCAATAATAATAACTAGTACTATTTATTTTATTTCGCCTACGCTTCAGCCTGTAATATTCCACTGCTGGGCTTAGGCCTCGTAAGAGAAGCATCAGAGCTTAATCCACCACACTGCTCTGCTGCGGGTTGGCGGATATATTCCCTACTATGAGTAACGATCGCTATCAGGTGTACATGATAACAACCTGGATCGACATCTTAACGTGCTCTCCGAGACATAGTGGGGAGACCCATAAGGACTAACAACCAAACCGGAAATAAATATTTGTATAAACAGAAATATCTACTCCGAGCGGGAATTGAACCTACGACCGGCGGTGTTTAAGCGCCGCCGATACGGCACACGCACCATTACACCAGAGCGGTCGTCGCTATTTCGCCTAATAACTATATATTCACAACATTTGCTTACATTTTGGAAGAACTAGAGCTTTTGACAGGTTTCGGATAAAGCTATCTGACACATAATTATATTGAACAGATAATACCTTATGCTTTATTTTTCTTTTCACCACCGAATTCCACTCTATCATATCAAACACTTGTATTCTCAACATCTGAATATAAAATTTAACATTTATTAGATAAAATTAAACGCCCTTACAGCCTGTGTTACACCCTGCTGAGAAAGCCTATCAAGTATATGCTGATAAAACCTATCAGCAGCTTCTGTAAAATATAAATTTTATCAAAAAACCAGTATGCTTTAGACCACAAGACTGAAGTAAGACTTCTTTAGTTGCCTTTAGAGTAATATACGAAACGTAACTCTCTCTTTCTTTCTACCTTCACTAATTTATATCTCCCTTTCAACTTCCGTTCGTCTCACCCGATCACAATTTTCGTAAGGCTCTCGTCACGCACTCACCAGCTTACTCCCCAAGTCAAGCGTGCGTAAATAAGTTTTACTTCAAAAATCGGCGAAACAGACCCTACGTCAACAGCCTTTATAAGATACGTCTTTAGACGGAATCCTTAAAATGTACCGCGTTGCACGGGTCCCCGCACTAATTATCACATTGTCGCGTGCTTAGCTATACTTAATTATATTTTGATACTTGCGGCCTACGTGGCCTAATTTCAAAGACATAATAAAAAAGGATCAAGTTATATTATATCAAGCGTCTTTATTTTAATTATCATAGTATATTCAATAATACGAAATTATTTCATTGTATTGAAATATTATCACACTTTTTACATTTGACCTGAATGCCTGATTCACACGAATTAGTAAAGCTCAGCTTTCCGTTAAAGTAAGTTTTGTAAGAAGAATATTAAGAGAAACGATATTTTGAAATTATTTACCGATACATTTAGAATATAATTTCAAAGAATAAAATAAAGCATATAAAAGTTTGTATAAGTCCAGCATTTATAAAGTGAAGAATCTAAGAATAATATTTTAGGTTAGAGACTTAAAAAGTTACTTTAAAAACGTAAACAATTAAAAAAAAATTAATATGCAATAGTTCAAATAAAGTAATCAACATTATAAATGGGTAATATACTAGGACTGAATAAGATATAGTTCTGCTACTGCTTACTAGATGGCAGTAGTATCCACATTTGCTCGGCGTTTCAGTACAAAAAAATAATTATCACAATTCATTTTACTACATCATAAATATGAGAAGTAATTTTTCTTTTCTATTGAATTAAATTTACAAGATTTCGTTGTTTTACAATGTAAGACTTTAAAAATTTTAAACCTTTCCGTATTTTACTTATGGTTATGTAGTTAGTTACAGAATGTTCTAGGTGACGTCAATCAACACGGCTAATCATGTCACTGTAGGTATTGTACATATTAGTATTTTTCAATTTTGGTCGCGTCGTGTCTTAACGATTCGCATCGCTCCTTATCGCAATTTCGTCGTCAAGCCAAGAAAACGTGTTACCTCACATCGATTAAGAAACCTAATTAATCTATCCGTTATTGTGATGTTTGTAATCTATGGTCTTGTTAAAATACCAAATCAAAATAATACTCATACCTAACGATTGTTCAATAAGACATGTTGGTTAAGTTGTCAATACGTCAAAATATCGTTACCGGCCTATTGTTCTAGGTACATTCGAGGCGAGATACTGATTCCGATAAAATAATGAGAGATTAAGCCTTTAATTACTTCGTGTGTTATCTTTCATCTGAAAAATATGTTTGCTATGGATCTTTGTAATTTACGAGTGATTTAAAATTTAAGAGAAGTTAACAGATGATTGGATTATCAGACGACACATTGGTGCAACGGTTACAGCACTGTTTTGTGGCAGTTGCGGGGTCGATCCCCGCACATGACAAACATTTGTATTGGCCATACAGATGTTTGCCGTGGTCTGGGTGTTTGAGCAGTCTTTGTGTTGTGTGTGTTACTCATAGTAGGGAATATATCCGCCAACCCGAATTGGAGTAGCGTGGTGGATGAAGCTCTGATCCTTCTTCTGCATGGAGGCCTATGCCAGCAGGAGCATATTACAGACTAAAGTAACAGAGTAAAGTAAACGTAATCACATAATAATATATATATTTAAGTAATAAACTAATTGCGTCAGTCAAATTGAGCTGAAACTCTCTATTAAAATGCTTTTAACGTAAACTGGGAAATAGCATATGCAGGCCTTTTATAATGTTACCAGTTAACATAAGTTATAATAGGAAATACAAAATGTGCTTATGACTCATCCATCCATGACCATGGCCAGCAGTGGGATATTACAGGCTGAAGCTGATAATAGGTGATTTTTTTTTTTCTATTTTTAAAGGCTACCAGAGTAAGCAATTAGGATTGTTTATTGTGACAAAGAAGGCAGTAAATTAATTACAATTAATACCTACCAAAATAAAACCATTTAAGTTACCTAGTTTGTTAGTTTTCTATATGTCTTAATTTAATGAACAAATTAAGAAAGTATTGTATTCTTACTTTTTTTTGTCTTTTTGATTTACACGTGGACTTACTGTGTTTAAGCACGTACACTAACACCATAAATCAAATTTTATTCAATAAACACAAATAGATGCCATGTAAATAAATTTAAAATTATCATGCTGATAATAATGTTAGTGGAGTTTTATTAGGAAATTAAATGATTATTTGAAAATTAATTTATAAAATTATTTGTTACACACATATAAATTCGAATAGAACATTCGATAGTCCGCCATCTTTGAAATTATAAGTTTTATACTTTTGTATTTTTATCACAAATAAATAAAAACTCATTAATTATCTTGCTTAAGACGTTAAGCACCCCAACTAGGTGCCCTTAACCTTACAGAAGACAGGCACATAGTACTGCTTTCAAGTAATGTTGTGTTTCGGTCGTTAATAAGGTAGCCAGATCTCCTGGGGAGGGTCGGGAGTAGATTTGGCAATGCGCTTGCAATGCTGCTGCTTTTGCAGTCCTCTACGTCCAAACAGGAAAGAAACATTTGTATAAATACTAACATTGCAATACAATACAACAATCGCAAACTTTATTTAGGCGCCTACAAGCACCACTACAATACAGCGGTTCTTTTAGAACTTATTAATGAGAAGTTATCGAAATTGTTACTGCTGGTTATTATTTTTTTAAATATTTATTTTATACTTTTTATATGGCATACAAAATGAAATAAGGACGACATATTTTATTTTGACGACGTGTTGGTGCAGCGGTAATAGCACTGGCTGTTGCGTTGACGGTCGCGGGTTCGATTCCCGCTCACGACAGACATGTGTATCGACCATGTAGATGTTACTCGTGGTCTGGGCGTTGTGTTTGTGTATTATGTGTGTTTCCGGACCCCGCACACAGGAGAAAATCCTACTGGGAGATCCGTTGAGTGTGCCTTTATTATTAATTATTAATATTAAAATTAAAAAGTAAATTAAAACAGTTACAAGGATGTTATGGTTACGATCGAATGCACTTACTTTATATTTAGTCATTTAATAAAATTACTAAAATATTCTTTATTAGAATAGTAATAAGATTTAAAATACCACACATTTTTAAACTTATTGATAGAATAACATACTTTGTTAGTAGTGACGTGAGAAGGTCGCGTGCGTGAAAATCGATTATAAGATATTCCTTGAGAGATTTCAATTGATATAAAACCATTTTTTTTTAAATATATAATCAAGACGAAATGAAATTATTCAGTAGTACAAAAAGTAAGTTCCAAGGTTCCAGTAGCGGATGATAATTCAAATTATATTATTGTAGTTTTTTATTTGTTATAGCGTCCGAAAGAGAATAATGATTAGATATGTGTATATCGATCTGATTTTTTTAAACATGCAGTAAATCAAAGCAGTTAAACGAACTTCTACGTACTTACATGTACCTAGACAAACTACGTATGAAATTTGTAAGTACATACATAATGTAGTTATATAACATAAAAGTAATTACACAGGCGTAACTTTGATAGTATGTTAACTTGGATATAGAATTATAATTTAATATTTATGTTAAAATTTGAAATTTTTCGATATTTAAAAAAAATAATCATTAAAATTATTAACTTCTCTGCTAAATTTACTGACTTTTCTCTGTGTAGGATTGATTTTGTTTTTGTACATTATAACAAATAAAAGCTTATTTTTAGTTTATTTACGACGTGTCTATACTGTTTTATAACTTTAAACTAATCTTTACACTTAAATACAAGCTATAAACATTTATTATTTTGCATGAACAAACTTCGGTACAATTTCTTCGTATCTTCGCATCCATCAGCAGTTCACGCTCAAGCTAAACGCTTCCATTTCTATCGTTCCCACGCTGCACATCACTATTCTTAAACTAAACTTCACAACTCAGCTAAAGAAAAAACAACCTTAATTATTAAACTTAGAACACATATTCAAATAACAAAAATAGCTACTACAGATGAGTTCAGAGCATCTTTCTTTTGACTTTTATACACAATAATCAATTTAGTTTAGACCTTATTATTGCACGTATAGAGTTTATTTAAGTTTGGACTTAATGTGGCAGCTAAGACCGTTTCAGCGTGGCGAATGTATGTAATACAGTATTCAAATATTTCGTGAATCATGCACATTCGTGTGTATAATTACGTTTTTATCGTGGCTTAGCTAATCGGTCAGGGGTTAGGAACTTTGTTTAGTCTATTGGTAAATTATTAGACAAATGAAATCAGTAGTTTTACTAAAAAATATTTTTATTTGTTAACGTGACAGTTCATAACTTTTTCAGTTAAAAAATAACACTTGCATAACAAACAACTGAAGCAGTGTTACATTATCCAGAAGCTTAGCTATAGTCGAGACTCTACTCAAAGGTGAAAAGGCAAAGAATAGAGAAAGAATCTCAGCGAGAAAGAGAGGGTGCTGATTTTTATCAGGAAGAGATTACGAACTTTGAAGATTCAAGAAAGACTTCGGTATCCTGTATGATAAGACGACTGCAATGACAATCTATCATAGTATACTACCAGCTGACATGGAAAACGATGTTCTGTCAATCGAATCATTCGATCATCATTATCACCTTGGTGTATAAAAAAGTAACCTACGATCTTTCCTTAGAACTACCAATAATACACAAAAATTAATATATGTTGGTCAAGCCGTTTCGGAGAAGATCGATGAAAAACTGTGTTACATGAGATTTTTATATATTATAAAAAAGAATATTAAAAAAAAATAATCCAACAATGAATACAAGGACGTTTACCAAGTTCAATCCAGAACAGTTATACATAGTCTCAGTATGTTTATAACTTGCTGGACAGTCTCTTAACAATACTAATTGCATGTTTAACCAGTTGTGGATAACGCTATTTGACGGATGATGATATCCAACAGATAAGAGTTTTTGATGTATTATTATCTTTCACTATCAAATTCCACTCTATTTATGAGATATTTCTATTGTAAATATAAATCTAAAAGGTGTAGTTTATTAATTAAAGTGAAACAGGTTCTAATGGCCGATTCTTACTCTAATCGTAACTTGTTTGCAGTATAAACTTTATCCAACACAGTTAAAACGGCCCAAAATTTTTTTACTAGCTTAGCTGTTTTTTTTTTCTGAATAAAAAAGGTTTAGGACAACTGGCTTAGCGGTTCTTGCGTAGTATGGTAGCGGATCTGCATCTCAATTATGTCACGATACCGATCTGTGACCCTGTTAATTGTTAAATTACCGATTTCATACCGTTTACAATTGATTTATTTGTGTGAAATCTTATTGACGGCACATTAATACATGACTAAATCGAGTAACGGGTTCAATATTAAGTCATTCGTTTTGATGGATTTATGACTCTATTTTTATAGGGACTTATTAAATCTGATAATTTTTATTGAAGGTATTAAATAATTATATAATATATAATGAATATAATTAATGTAAATGAAGTTAAATAAATTTCTCATATGCAAAATGAAATTGATTTTAATATAATCAATTAATTTGTCTTATATGTTAAGACAATTACTGAATGAATGACTTGAAATTTTGGTTTCGGTCTATCTGGGTAAGGCTTTACAAAAAGTATTGGATTAAGCTAGAAAATATGTTGTGACTGTGAATGAATGTTTCAGTGATATTTTTGGGTATTTTTTTTTTAAAGTTAAATATAAAGTTTAGTTTGACAGATACTTCATAATGCTACTATCAAATGGTATGTAATATAACAAACATTCTGACTTTAATAGAGATATTTTGTGGTAAGCATTTCATATTCTCCTCGTTAAATTATGCATGTGTCAAGTTAAATATAATAATCACCGGTTTCATAATGGGCTGCTACAAACAATAATCGATCATTTAAAGTTTGATTTGAAGAGTAGAAGGTACAATTAAACGTACTAAATAGCGACCATCACAAAGTCGAGGAAAAATAACTTTACATGTAGTTACGTCCCGTTCTCTAATACACAAATCGTACTACGTGTTTGCATGTGTGTGTTATAATTATTGTCATTTAATGGGCGTGTTCGTAGTTGTAGATTGACCTATTATGAGTTGTTATAGGTATTATAGTTATGTTACAGCTAATTTTGATTACAATAATTTTATGTCAAAATACAGATTGTCTATACTAAGTTCACGAATGCTATACTTTTTTTCGGTATCCTTATTAAGGTCGTTGACGGAGAAGTTTTTAATAGTTATTTAATGGTATTTTAGTTGTTTATCAGTGATTTTTTTATACGATTTTAATAGTAAAATAAGAATTACTTCTTTTTTGAAGCTTAAAATAGACTTAAAACAGATAGATATTAAATTGCAGTCCAAACTTGTTGCAGCAATTAACACAGAGCTTAAACTATAATGTCTGTAATAAAGCAGAGATTGCATCTACCTATTTAAATGTTACTACGTCACGCAAAATCTCATGAACTGGCTTTGATAAAGCTGAACAGTATGGTAGAGACTGGAAAGGAGTTCTTCGACGTTTTTAAATTTAATTCATATCTACAAAATAAAAAAAAGTGGAGGTACATATTTTTACTTCTTACAGGTTTTAAATCGCCTTTTTTCTTTGTATCGTACCTAGTAAATTTAAATACGCCATTTATTTTCTCTCATTATACGGCCTAAGGAAAGCTTATTTTTGTGAAGTTGCTTCTTACAGAAGACCACTGCTAAATATTACTGCATTCAAGCAGTGCTGTGATCCTGTTGGTGACCAGAGCTCCTGGGGGTAGTGAGGGTAAGTAAGTCAGCAACGAGCTTCCGATGCTTCTGGTGTTGCAGGCGTCTATAAGTTACGGTAATCGCTAACCATGAGGTGAGCCGTACGCTTGTTTGCTGAACTAGTTGTATAAAAAAGGGCGTAACTACTCTTTACTGGATGTTCATTTAGTCGAATTTACCGACAAATATAAACGTATGAATTACTATACCGTTCCTTTCTACAAAATCCATTTATACTTGAAACGTTCAGGTTCAAACCATTTGTTCTATCCGCTAAGCTATTTGGATTTTTTTAGTCAATTCAAGAAAAACCTCAATACTTTTTCCAACTACAACCGATACATATTCAGTCGAACAATCACGGCCCCCACACGATGGCGACTGACCGATTTAGATAAAACATGCTTTATTACAAAACTATTTATTTTAACATCTCAGAAAACATTAATCGATTTCGACCATTATAACACTAGTAATAAGGTCTACAAAGAAAAATATTAAACGCAAATTAATATTTGTAAGGTTATATGCAAACCTTAGCAAGTAAATGTCGGGCCAATAAATTGTCTTGTGTGTCGTATTGATTTATAAAACAACATTAAGGGCAATGCAAATACATTACTATGATAATTAAATTTAATATAATGTCATGAATGAATTAAAATTATACACACATCTATATTCAAAGGTATTAAAACTTAAGTAGAAAACTTTATTATTTGCAATAAATTTATTGAACTCGGCTGACTTAGAACGCAATATCAAGGTATGTAGGATAAAAGATGTAATCTTTCGGAAGTATTTCGCCTACATACAATTCAGCTATTTATTTTAATTTGCTGCTGCTTAATTGCTTGTGCTGTGTGGCTAGGGCACTAAAGAATTTAGCCACCCTCTCTCTTCCCGTGGATGTCGTAAGAGGCGACTAAGGGATAAAAGGTTCCACAACCATCTTGGAACTTAAGAGGCCGACCGATAGCGGGATAACCATCCAACTGCTGACTTTGAAATACACAGGCCGAAGACGGGCAGCAGCGTCTTTGGTGCGACAAAGCCAGTACTGCGGTCACCAACCCGCCTGCCCAGCGTGGTGACTATGGGCAAAACACATGAGTTCACGTTATTTTTGACGTAAACTTGTGGAGGCCTATGTCCAGCAGTGGACTGTATAGGCTGTAATGATGATTCATTTTAATTTATATAGATTTGATATCATAGCTATCATTTGTCAGTTTGTATTTAAAAAATTATTAAGTTGATTACATCACATAAGACATCAGACTGCCTTACTGATCATCAGATGTCCAAAGTAAAACTTCCCAAGTACTTCATTTCAGCTTACCGGATACAAGTGACTTAGGATTCCTCCCAACATGCAAGTCTCACGATGTTTTATGTCACTGTATAATTTATTAAACTTGAAACACAATTCGATCTTGAAAATAAGGCTTATTTGTACTAGGCCCATGTTGTTTGTTTAACGCTTACAATCTTTCGATCCATTGAGCCAATATAATACCAGTGCCTATTGGCAATAGATTTATTGGGATTTTTAACGTATTGTTACATTAATAATGTTGATGCATAAAAAGAGAAAAACTGTTACGTTATAAAAATATACCAAGTAAGTGTTTTTAAAAGAGTACAGGAAATGGGCAGAGTGAATAGTTAAATTGAGAACCTGTATAGAGATGCACAGCATAGGCATACCTTATACCAGGAAGACATAAAAACAATTGAGACGTACTGCTTGTTTCAGGTGTCTCGAAATTGTGAACCTTGATGATTCATGCAGGAGTCCTGTAGCCACTACTGTTCAGGTCCCGTCTAAAATCAAGGACTAACTGACTGGTTCAAAAGTACCAGTATGTAGACAACATTGCAAATCAAATACAAGGTTAGAAGCATAAAAGCAAAAACTATGCAACTACCCTCAATATTAATATTAATTTTAAATTTAAATATTAAATGATCAGTATTTGAAACAAACATTATTACTATTTATTAAATTTCGAGGTATAACAATAAGAATTCAAAATTAAATCGTAATATCAATCAGGTATCTCCGAAATCCAATACAAACGCTTCGATAACTCCTCAACAAACTCGACTAATCTCGCCTCGAATCGATACATCGTCTAGCGAATTATGGAATCGAATAGAATATATTAATACGTGAGAACAGATCGAGTTAGTTTGGAGATGTCTGCTGCTCTAAATCAGTGCAACAATGCCGCTAGCTGCTCTGATTTGCTTAGAGAGCGATAGTTTTGTATGGATATTACGTTTAATTACATTTATTCTAAATTATATTTCTGATATCTGATGAGATGCGACGGTGTAGTTGATAGAACATATACCGTCAATAAAGTTCATTAGCAAATAGTCTTGTTCTCAAAGCAAAAATTGTTAAAATTGTTGTGCAAATTTCTCACGAAATAACGTATATCTTCTCTTATATATAAAAATGAATCGCAAAATGTGTTGCTAAGCGCAAAACTCGAGAACGGTTGGACCGATTTCGCTAATTCTTTTTTTAAAATGTTCCTTGAAGTACGAGGATGGTTCTTACGGAGAGAAAAAGTCTAAAAAAAAAAAATTTTAAATTTCCTGAAAAAGTCTAAAAACAACACTTTTCTATACTCCCATACAAAAGATTTGTGATAATACTTAAAAGTCAATTTGAACTTTAATACCATACGATAAAGTTTGTGTTAGGCGATACGAAGTTCGTCGGGTCAGCTAGTCCGGAATAAAAAAGCTTGACTGACTAAGCATCAAAACTAGTGCTCGATAGAAGAAGAGACATTTGACAAGAAATGGTTAATATGGTACAGAATATGTATATTTTTTATATGATATTAAATTTGTTCAAATGACTTCGACTGAAAGAAAATACAGATTTTTTTAAATTACTGTTGTGTACAACATATTCTATACTTATTATAATTATAATGAAAATCATTTATTAGTGTGTATCATATAATAACATCCCTTTATTGTTTAATTACATCCTTTCTTTTAAAGTAACACAGGTTACTGCTGTATTAGTAATTATTCTCGCAGTGTTTATTTCTGTATGAATAAATTAACACAAATAATATTATTAATTAGATATGTCCACGTTAACACAACGACAGTCGTCGCGCGGACAGCAGACATCACAAAGTCCGTTCGGCTTATCGCTCACTGCGCATTTCCTGCGCGCCAAGTATGCGTCACTGCTACACAATGATATATTAAATCTGCACATCTATACTTCTTATCTCCTGGTACTTTCACCGTTGTGTGAGAAATTGGTGTACATTCTTATGTATTTTACACCTATATGAATTATTTAGTCATTCATTTGCTAAAATTAACGTGATAATGTTCAAATTTACCATCTTCATTATTCCAAAATTTCATCTACAATAGAATTTGAATGGTAATTCCTCTGTAATAGGCTACTTTATAAAATAGAAACAGGCTTATGTTAAAGATATTTACAATATATTTATTACTTTACAGTAAAAGTAAAAGTAATTTTATTGGTTCCAACATTTAGAAGAAACAATTAAAATTTACTATTAAAAAATTCTAAATTTGAAAATGACCACATTTAAAGATTTCCTTTTAAATTGGTTTCATTAGTGTCTAAAATCACAAATCATTTTACTAAAGCTATGTAGAATGGAAAACACACTTTGAAGATGGTTGCACATTATTTACTCTTTGTGGCTTGTCAATGACGTGAGTTGTGACTAAATGACATTAGTTTGCATTTTGAGCTATTTATTATTTTATTTTTCTCTAACTTTAGTTTGTATATCACTTTTATCTCCACTAAAAATAATACACATTTTTATTAAGATGTTTATATCTTATGTGGTAACTGTAATTACCTATTTAAAACAATCTCGACGTTATTAAAACAAATTATAGATCAAAAAATGTATTCTCACTTCAGCCTTCTGCAGTCCACTGCTGGACATAGGCCTCTCCAAGTCCGCGCCGGACATTATGGCGCGAACTCGGTGACCGCAGGGCTGACTTTGTCGCACCGAAGACGCTGCTGCCCGTCTTCAGCCTGTGTATTTCAAAGCCATCAGTTGTATGATTATTCCGCCATCGGTCGGCTTTATAAGTTCCAAGGTGGTAGTGGAACTTTGTTATCTCTTAGTCGCCTCTTACGACACCCACGGGGACAGAGGGGGTGGCTACATTCTTTACTACGGCAGTAAAACCAAACAGCAAAAATTTTGTTAATATTGTGTAATTATTGCAAGAAAAGAAGATTTTACGTAAAATGAACCCAATGACTGATTAATCAATAGATTATATATACGATATATACGATTTTTTTTTATGTCACTAGGTCGGCAAACAAGCGTACGGCTCACCTGATGGTAAGAGATTACCGTAAGTTATAGACGCCTGCAACACCAGAAGCATCGCAAGCGCGTTGCCGATCCAATCCCCAATCCCCCCAGGAGCTCTGTTCACCTTACTCACCAACAGGAACACAATACTGCTTGAAAACAGTATTATTTAGCTGTGATCTTCTGTAAGGTCCAGGTACTACCCCCGTCGGGCTGTTCCATATTTTAAGCAGGAAATTCCTGCTATGCCCTACCTCAGTTAAACGATATATGATAATTATTAATTTTTCAACTTACTCCTATAAATTTATAAATTAAAAATATTATAAAAAGTTAACGCTAGTTAGAAAAAAAATGCTTTAAAAGAACACACATAAAACATCACCACAACTTAAACATAGCACAATAAGGAAACCGGAATGTTTTCCATATAAATTCGTCATTATAATAAAGGCCGTTTAATCCTGATCCCGATCCAATTCCCGTCGGTTCTGCGCACGCGCACCGCTCGTGACTCTCACCGACATTTTATTACCATAATTTAAAACAAATATCTGATTGTGTGTTCAGCATTAAAGTGTTAAGACGGTGTGGTATGTATCTATCACAATAGGGCCGACGTTACATACTTTCGTTTACGGTTAATTTTTTTGCAGTGTTAATGAAAATTTGGTTAAATGTTTTATATGACACAGTCGATATAATATACTATTGAAAACGATAATTATCATTGTAGTGGTAATAGTTATTTAGAACTGTAGTGTATTCTAAAACATTAGTTCGAATATTACCTCCTATAAGACTATGGCTTAAATTGGTTATTTTTGTTATTAAGTTAAATTATATACCTATTCTCTACTCTCCTATTATATTGAATAGTTACTTATATTTAGTCAAAAAACCAAAGTAATTTAATGTCTAATATTTTGTGAAAATATAGTATAACTAAATAGTCGAATTTTTTTTTTTTCATCTGTTGTCTTAGAAGTAATTTTGATACATTAGTATAGTTAAAGTATTGCTGGGCCACAATAAAGATTGTTAGAGCGAGTCACGCCGTGCCCATCAAGGCACACATGGCGATTACAATGAACACATGAGCTTGTGTGCATAAGTGATGTAGTGTAAGAGATCGCAGCCTGTAAAAAATAATATTATTAATTTTATTGAACAACATTAGGGTTAACTCAACTATATTATAAATTGAAAAATTAAATTATTATATGCTTAAAAATATTTATTCATAGTCATTAATGATATTTGCGAGACATTGAAAATCTTAAAACTTATGTATATAATATGTAATGTGTATATGGATAGTTGTAGTATAACATGAACCTATAGTAGAATCTACTAAATAGATTGTTCCTAAGAGAGGCAACTCAATACTCGTATATAACAGCTGATTGTTACAGTTAAACGGATATTTATATATATATATTACTATATATATATAAATATATATATATATATATATATATATATATATATATATATATATATATATTATAAAATAAAAAAATACAAAGCCTTTATTCGGAGATTAGATTTACAATTAAGTATACATATATAACATAGTATACATATTAATCAAAAAATATTAAATTACACCTCGACTAAGAGCAGGAAACAAACCCACAACCGCTGGATCAGCTAAAAGCTAGTCTCAATTTTTGGATACGTTTTAGTTGCCTTCATCTACATAAAAGAAACACTTTTTCCGTCTGAAAAGTTCACAGATTTATTAAGCTTAACTAGGTTCAGTACAAGGAACTGTTTTTCAAAACAATATTTCATAATTAAATATTTCGATCACAAAATCTTTCAATTACCAGTAAATAGTAATATATGTGTATCGATTACATGTTTTTAATTTTTCTGTGAAAAATACGTTCAAAATTTCTGCTAAAAATATTTCATACAATGCTGTCTCCTGCACTACAAAACGACTAAGAACTGTCGTACAGTACAAGTGCTTCGTGCCGCATGCCCCGGGCGGATCTCCGACGCAATCTTTATAAGGTGGTAAAACATATATTTAATGTTAAACGTCCGACACGAACGCTGAGAAACGCAGGTTTATATAAACGCTACTAAAACTTGCTCCTTATATCGGTTCATGGCGTTTTGGATGAGGGTTTTGTAGTAAACATGTGGATACATATTTAAGTATAAGCCACTTGGCTGTAAAATTTTACTACACTATTTATTTACAATTTATTTTATTTTTTGTTATATGTTTAATTTTTTATTTCATAGAGTACTGTCGTGAACTGGTGAGTGAGAAAAGTTAGATCTATAATACAAAAATGTATTTGCCGTATACATTTCAATTTCACGTAGTGATCAATGTTATTAACTTAATTTTGATTAATTTTATACAATTTTGAAACTAAGATGATGGTGTAAAATAATAATTATACCTCTATCATATTACTAAATGTTTTGTTTTACGTAAAAAGCATTGTGTGTGTGGGGATCGAGTAGAGTCTAGTCAAATTGTTTCGGAAATAGGCCAGTCAATGTAAGGTCCAGAATAATAAATCTTCCGATCGCCTTCCTCTCCAGATAATGTATTTCTGTTCGGACGTTACACTTACTTTGGCAATTTGCGGCAACCTTTGTGCCCTTTAAGATATCTCGTCAGACAATTGTACTCAGCTATTCATTTTGTTATAATTTTAGGAGAGGTTCGAGTGTGATCGTTGATTATTTCGGTGTGTCATTCAGTGCATTAATAAATGGTTTCGGGGGTATAAAATAATCAAGTCTTATTTCTCGAAGCAGCTGGGTGAGTTTGGGGTTAGATGATTAAATTCCGACAATATTAACGTAAATTGAAAATAATTTCTTGCTTATTTCAATGAAATAATTTATATAAGTATTTGTGTAAATTTATTGTAAATAATTTACTATTGCTGGGTTATTAAGATTTGTATTATTATTTTAGTGAAGTGCATAGGAACTTACTGTTTGGTTATATAGGATGTTCGACTACTAACTGCGTTCCTGTTCCTCAAATGGGGAGTTCTGTAGGTGTTGTAGATCACCTTCAACGTGAAGAAGTAAATCCGAGAGCTTTTTTAAATTATTAATTACTTTAATGGGACGTGATCTATAACACGTACAGAACTCCCCGTTGGAAGGAATGTATTTAGGAGTAATAAATGTATATTCTTTTATTCTTATAATTTTTTTTAATTTTGTTAAATTATTAAAATCTTGTGATTCAATTTCACTTACAAAATTTATGAAAAACACTTTTACTTGAATTTTATAAGATGAAAATGTTGGTAAGTAGTTAAAAAGGAGTTAATACTTACTTATACTGTTATTATGTTATTGAATTGCAATTTTTACGACTGCATACTTTAAATCTTAGACAAAACAAATATATATTAATCCTCCGCGCAGCTCTATGTAAATCCTTAAACTAAGTTATCTTTCAAGGCGCGTGATATATCCTCGTCTTCAGGAAGGGCTAAGGTCTGAGCCCATTTACAAATCACAAACACTGACCAACCCCCCACCACCTCCAACACACCCTACACCCCCCGGACAATTATATACAACCCTTCTGTTCACCTTTCCGAGTTATACTTGAAATATGGTGGAATTCGGACACCCTTAAACTGTCTTAAACTATAAGGGTGGTTGTATTATTTATACGTTTGAAATTGCGAGGATTATCGCGTTTCACTAAATTATTTATTATTTATAAGGCTCTACCTGCGATGTCATACGTAAAAACCTACAACAATTTACCACATAAAACATTTCTCTGCACTATCTAAGTGATAATAAAACATAAAAAATAAAAATAATATATTAGTTGTACTGATCAATATCTCTCTTTTTCTAATCTATTAAGAGAAAGAGACAGAAATTTTAGAGAGTTCCTCGGAATATACAAGAAGTAATACAAGCGAAAACCGGGATGTCTGGGGCGAACTTGGGGAGGCCTATGTTCAGCAGTGGCTTGCAATAGGCTGAACTGGTTCAGACTGACTGACTGAATACAAGCATTTTCATCTTTTCCTTAAAGTAATTAAAGTGAGCCTATCTGTCTATCGATATATTTTTTTTTTGTTGCTGAAGCTCATATTTTAGATTTGCTAATCACTCAAAGATGATACAGCGTGTTTTCAGATTTTGAGACATTAAAATAAAATAAAACACTCAGTCAGAAGAGTGACATAAGTAATTATGTGATTATTGAAACGTATCTTGAATGGACATGTGGCCATGGTATTTGCAATAGTATCAAAATATTTGTAACTCAAAGTGACCAGCAATAACACTGGTATATATGTTCTTTTCCGTGTAAGTCATAATCATAATAATGAAGTTTTAGTTCACGAACCAAATCGCAAATTAATTCAAAATGTCACTGTAAAAACTCTGTCATAATATTTTACTAAGCTAAGCGTTTTTTAAAACAATTATTACGAATTGGAGGGTAGTTTCAAAAATTACCCTGTTACCCTAAAATATTAAACTAGTATTTATTGACTAATTGTAATTAACTTGCGTGAAACGATAATCGTGAGCTCGTACATTACGTGGACGAGTATAATATGTATATTATACAATGTAGGCCACCTTATCGCCCTTTCTGAACACATTTGAATAACTATCGCTAGGTAATTCTTCAGATAAAGACGTCATGACTGCGGCCGCTTCCGCCGGAAGTCCAACTTGGACGGATATTCGAACTCGACCGGAAGTTGATGGAGCTGCGACACATATTTCGAATTTGGAATTGCTATTGTAGGTTAGGAATAAGTTTCGTCCGTTAACGGTGGCGGCAATTTTGCTTCGAATTCAAGTTGTGCGGGAGGTGAAACGTTTGTCCAGAATTATTAATTATATTACTAAACAAATGTTAATAGCATTTTTATACCAATATTTGAATATGATGACAGATTCATGAATAATTTTTAATTTTGTATTTGTTTTTAATTTTATACGGTCGGAGAAAAAGAAACTCAAAAAATATGAAACTGTTTCAACTTTATTTTGTAATGTAACTTAATAAACTCAGATTTTATCATATGACATATTACATTCACTAAAATTAATTAAATATAATTTTATTGCATGAAAATGATTACCTACTTGTATTATTTTAAGTGAAATATTTATTATTTAGACAAAATTTAATCAAGATATATTGAGTTGCAGAAAGATAAATAAGCCAATTAAGATGTTTGACTAATTAGAAGTGTTCACTTGACCGAGAGTGATCGTGTAATTGTTAAGATGAGATCTCATTCAGATTTATTTGACTTGTCATTTTAACAAGATGAATATTCAAAAATACATGTTTTTATATACATTTTTTTTTCTTTTATTTATGGTCTATTTTAAGAAGTTATTAATCGAAACTTTGAACAGTATTATAATATTTAATTAAAAAATTAAACCTTTTTGGTTACAGAATACTATTTGTAGATTTATTATTAAAATACTATTAATTAATAATATTTTATAAAATTTTATTATTTAATCAATAATTTTATATTAAATTTGACCTTTATAATATTTGAATTTCGAAAAGTTTTATCTACATAGAATTAATTTCGAATTTTGAAGTTTTCGTGTACACAAATCTTAAAGATAAGTCGGCTAGCTCTAATCAATTAAAATAATATTTGCGCAAACTGACCGACCGTTATAACAGGAATAATATATCGTGGCAAGAACCTCTAAAATAACACCCGTGAATTGTGGCCACCGGGATAACAATATAATTTTAGGATATATACGTTTATGTGAGGATAGGGATTTTAATTAAGACGGAATGTGGGATACGATTTTTAGGTATATAAAATTAGAGTTTTAGTTCAGTATGGGTTAATTCTAAGATCCGTCGAATCTTTTGGATGAAGAAATGAGTGTATAATTTTTCAATTGGAATATTAACAGGACTCGTTGTAATTTTATCAAAATCACAATAAAATAGACAAAAGAGATAAAAACTGATTGAGTATGGGTTGGCGCAATTGTCAAAGTGACTGTCTATTTTCTAGCTGTTTCAGAATCGATTCTTGAAATCGACAAATAGTTGCACAAAAAGTTTGCATACATTATGCGTTATGTGTTTTACTACGTTCTTGATACATTGTGTCATCATATTTAGGCATCGAGAGTAAAATGTTTATCTGAAAGTATATTAAACATCAACAAAACGTAATGAGAAGGTTTATGTGTTTAACATTAGTTAGTTCAACAAAAATCAAACACCTAACAATGGTCAACACTAAAATATTCTCTTGTCGGTGATCCAAGAACACAATACACAAAGACAAATGTCCATACCACAGCATACACATGTGTGGCATTTACAAATTATTGTTTAAAATAACCTTGTTCATTCTTGTAATATCTTTTCTGAAAAATTATTAAGTTCCTATTCACTTTTGAAATTCCACATGCTATAAAGTAATCTCGATCAATCAACTTTATCTTCTAATTCAATTATAAAAGTTACACGAAATCAGCATGCATTTCAAATTTCTAATCTTAAGTTTGATTCACAATAGTAATAATTACTAAGTAGTAATATTAGTTGCAATAATAACAGTGGTAGATAATTAATTCGCGATGATTCCTGCATTGATATTTATGGCTGAACTCTTTCTCGATTTTATCAATGAATATAGTCATGAATTATAGCGTCACGTTTTGTAAGATATAAACTTTTTAGGGGAAAACAGCTTTTTCTAAAAATAAATATTTATTCAAATTGGTACAGTATATCAAAGACTAGAGCAAATAAAAAATAAACATCATCATCACATAATCATCATCATCATCACTTCGGCCTATCGCAGTTCACTGTTGGACATAGGCTTCATCAAGTTCGCGCAAAACATCCCGGTTTTCCGTAATCCTCATCCAGCCACTACCGACAATCTTACGTAGATCGTCAGTCCAGTGGACTGGAGGGCGTCCCACACTGCGTTTGCCAACACGCGGGCTCCACTCAAGGACACGTCTGCTCCAGCAGCCATTGGTCCTGGTGACCAGCCACTGCCACTTCAAGTTACTAATCATGTAGGTCATGTCGGTTACTTTTGTTCTCTCGCGGATAGTCTCATTTCTAATCCTATCTTTGAGAGAGACCCCAAGCATAGCCCATTTCATTGCGTGTTGAGCGATAAGACACAACACCTTTTTATTATTAATAAAAAATATGCAAATATGACAAATTTACAAATGTGAAAATTTTGACTTTCGAATTTGAATTTTTAAATCTTTTATCTTAATCGAATATTCTGAAGCACTGATTCTGAGTTAATTATTGACTTTTTTTTAAATGTTATGTAATTATTTAGATTTGAGTTTCAAGCCCTACTCGAGGAAGGGATATTTTACAATTACAATTTCATATAATTAAAAATATCAACTCTCTAATATCTGGATTATATTTATCCGATTCACGTCAAAGGGTTATGAACGAACTAAACAATTTTACATTTGAATATTCATTAAAGTAAGGATAGTGTAAGCAATCAAATAACCTAGAACCATTAATTATTCTCTAAGAAATTCATACGTCAAGTCGCCTTCTTAGCCGCCGGACAGGGGTCAAGATATGGTCGAATTAATATTCATACGAAAGGCCCAGGTGGACGTCACAATCTGAGAAGGGTGGACTTAGGCAATGGACATTGGTTATAGATAAAAAATCAGATGTGATAATCGTGTATTGACTTTAATGCCTAATTTAATTGATTGTTAAGTTTGAGTCGTTGGTAGGCGTAGACGAAATAATATGTAGTTCTTCCAGAACGTAATTACAACATAATTTTAAGTGCACGCATTTAAATAGCGCTGTACATTAGTGCGAAGTATTAAGCTCCTACCTCTCTCCTATATAAAAAGGGGGCTGTGCCCAACAGTGGGATGGTACAGGCTGATTTTAGGAATCAAATTTGTTTTATATTATTACAAATTCATAATTCTATTTCAAACATATTTTATATTTCTAGCTCTTCAAAAGAAATATAAATATTTTTTATTATTGATTGTATATAAGTACCTACATTTTATTATTAAAATTTTACATAAGTTGAAGTTCAACAAAATTAACGTCTGTAATACTTCCAATCTTTGACAGGGTGGTTACCAAAGAAGCAGGGGTGGGTCGAATACGGGCTTGTCTTATCTCTGCCCACGCCTGAGGACTCGGCCTGATGGATTAACTTCATTGTTCCACCGTTGCCGAGTGACGCGGAATTTATAATTATGAACCGCTACACGACGGCGATTCTGTTTTGGTTTATTTTGCCACTTCGTGTCAACTTTTAAACGTATTCTCATACGATATTCCGGAGTTTCATTATGTAGCTACATAAGGTAGCTAAGTGATAAAAAAATTTATGATAGGAAAGTGCATATTTACATATTATCATTCAGTAGATAGAAAGGGGTTAAAAAGAGGCTCTCAAAAATGGTATATGTGACGAGTGATCATCTGGTTATTGATTATTGTTAAACAAAACTTAGCTTAATCTTTTATTAAATTATCAGTAACTAGCGACCCACCCTGGCTTCGCACGGTTGCAAAAACATCAGTGTCCCTTTACTACTATTATCCATTTATTATACATAATATGCGCCGCGTTGGCGCAACGGTTACAGCCATGGATTGTACCTGTTGCGCTGGCGGTTGCGGGTTCGATCCTCGTACATGACGAACATTTGTAATGGCCATACAGGTGTTTTCCGTGGTCTGGGTGTTTGTGCAGTCCTTGTGGGTCTCCTCACCGTGCCTCGGAGAGCACGTTAAGTCGTCGGTCCCGGCTGTTATCATGTACACCTGATATCGATCGTTACTCATAGTAGGGAATATATCCGCCAACCCGCATTGGAGCAGCGTTGTGGATTAAGCTCCGATCCTTCTCCTACATGGGGAAAGAGGCCTATGCCCAGCAGTGGGATATTACAGGCTGAAGCGTATACATAATATGAGCTTTCCTCTGGAACACTCTATTTACTAAAGAAAACCACATCAAAATCCCTTGCGTAGTTTTAAAGATCTAAGCATACAGGCAGCGGGAATAGACTTTGTATTATACTATGTCATCATCATCATCATCATTACAGCCTATACAGTCCACTGCTGGACATAGGCCTCCACAAGTTTACACCAAAAACAACGTGAACTCATGTGTTTTGCCCATAGTCACCACGCTGGGCAGGCGGGTTGGTGACCGCAGTACTGGCTTTGTCGCACCGAAGACGCTGCTGCCCGTCTTCGGCCTGTGTATTTCAAAGCCAGCAGTTGGATGGTTATCCCGCCATCGGTCGGCTTCTTAAGTTCCAAGGTGGTTGTGGAACCTTGTTATCCCTTAGTCGCCTCTTACGACACCCACGGGAAGAGAGGGGGTGGCTAAATTCTTTAGTGCCGTAGCCACACAGCACTATACTATACTATTAATTATACTATGTAATGAATGATAATGCAACTAATTGCTTTATATTCGCTATTTACAATTTTAATGTTTGACAAATAAAGTGATATGAACGTCAAAATGAAGAAGTAGACTAAAACCCTTTTTCTTCATAGATTTAGCCGTTTTAAAAAAGGGAAAGTAACGTGATTTTAACTATCTTTATGATTCTCATTCAACTTAACGTATATCTAATAGGTAAGCCACGCTGTGTATTAAATCAAAGAAACACGAATCATATTTGAAATACTTTTAGACAAAAAAAGTAACGTATATTTTGTTTCTTGTGTAGTATTTGCTGTACAGATAGATATTTCTGGTTTATTTATATTCAAAAATAAATAAACCGAGCTTCTGTTTGCAAACCCCGTATTTATTAATCTATATCATATATAAATAATTGACGCATCTGTCCGTGATTTCAAAGTACCTGTGTTTATTCAAGTGCATATAGTTATTTAGACGATAATAAAATAAAAATAGAAACGATTTAAAATTATTTGTATATCTATCTGTCTTTATGTTTGTCCTATCTAACACTCGGGCCGGTTGAACCGATTTTTATGGGACTTGCATAAGAAAATAAAGGATATTGTGGAGTAACATACAAGCTATTTTTTATCCCGGAAATCATGTTTAGCCCGCGACAGTACAATGCCAAGATAGATATGAAATAACCAAACGTATTCTATTAAATAATTTCGACAAATTTTGCGAGGGAATCTATACATCTCCATTATGAATAGATCATAAAAATATATTACTATAACTTGTATGCCCAGATATTAGTAGATAGGACACATGGACATTTATTTTTTGATCATTATACTAAGATTATAAAGCTGAAAAGTTTTTTGTTTGTTTAAACGCGCTAATCTCGGGAAATACTGCTTCGAATTTAAAAATTATTTTTGTGTTGAATAGCCCATTTACTAAGGAAGGCTATGGGTCATTTTTCTTCAAATTAACGCAGGTTAAATCGCAGGTCACAGTTACTTTACAATAAAAATAAGTGAATTAATTCTAATGTTTTTTACATAAATAAAACCTTGTCTTTTAAGAATTATTTATTATTTGGTATGTGAATTGGAATATAATTTAAATATATAAAATACCTTAAATAGTACAGAAGAGAAGCCCAAGATACCAAGCATATATCAAAGGATTAAGCTGGTTAAGGTACTTTGATCTAAGACGGTGTTCGGTTGGGTGACCGCTGGGCATTTTACATTTCGGGAGATGGATGACATAGTAGGTAAATTATATTAGCCATTTCCATGAATATATTATTTCTGGTTCTAATTATAAGCTAGGGTTGAAAAGTTTGTTTATTTAAATGCATGTACTGCATTCGGAAGATTTTTTTTTTTATGTCACTAGGTCGGCAAACAAGCGTACGGCTCACCAGATGGTAAGCGATTACCGTAGCTTATAGACACCTGCAACACCAGAGGCATCGCAAGCGCATTGCCGACCCAATCCCCAATCCCCCCAGAAGCTCTGGTCACCTTACTCACCAACAGGAACACAATACTGCTTGAAAACAGTATTATTTTGCTGTGCTCTTCTGTAAGGTCGAAGTACTACCCCAGTGGGGCTGCTCCATATTTTGAGCAGGAAATTCCTGTTGTGCCCTACCTCAGTTACATATATATAATAATTTTTTTTTGTCCAAAAGAAAGCTGCAAGAATGCAAGCCAATGATTCATGGCTTTTTAATTGATATCAATGCATAAGACCATTATTAAAACTTAACGCGAGTACTTAGTATTTAGGATATAGCTTTTTTGAATTATAAATTGTAAACTGCAGTAAAAAGTAACACCTATTAAAATAAAATTATTCATTAAACATTTTAAAATATTAAAAATATTAATTAATTGTAACAAGTAAATTGGTTTTCATGTTTTTATTAAAACTTTTAGTTTTTAAATACTACTTTCACTTGTTTTTCATATATTATCAACTGTATCAGCTTTAAGGCTTATCAATGGGCTTTCTACTTAAAAACTAATTATTATTTGACTAGTTTTACAATAGTAAATAAAGACTTTGTTAAAATAATTAAAAATTTCTATAAAAAAATATTTAACGTCTAAAATACAATACATATAAAAGATAAGGAAAGGTAATTCCGAAAGCGACACATCCACTTTGAACCGAGACAGTAAAAAGAAACCGTTTTAAGTAGCACTTTTAATAATTACGAGTAAAGTCAGAAACAATAGCCATTGTCATTTGTCGTATTGTCTTAAGTTTTCGCGGCTGTTACACATAAATAAAACTATCTTAGCGGAGCTTGTTACTTCCGTATCTAATATTGCACTAAGCAAAAGAATATGGAAATATTTGGATTATTTTCGTATTCAAAAATAATGTCACACTATGCTTTGAATGTATGGAATAAATCAAAAGGTAAAATGAATATTTTTGTTTAGTGGTGGTAATGTAATTAATTTTATCTATTTATAATCGGTTTAAAGTACCAGTATAGGGCCAAAGAAGATTACTATATTTCATAATCTTCATTTTGTAGAGTCAAAACTTTTAGGTTAGCTTATTTTTAACTGAGGTACACAAAGGGAAATTTCCTGCGCAAAATATGGAGCAGACCTACTGGGGTAAAACCTCGACCTTACAGAAGATCACAGCAAAATAATACTGTTTTTAAGCAGTGTTGTGTTCCTGTTGGTGAGTAAGGTGACGTGAACTCCTGGGCGGAATTGGAGATAAGATCGGCAATGCGTTGCGATGTTCTGATGTTGAAGACGTCTATAAGCTAAGCTACTAATTGAATTATAAGTAACCAAAAAAATAATCTAATGACATTAACAAGAGGCATTATAAAACTTTGGACACTAAGCTTTAACAAAAAAAAAAAAAAAACAATAATAATTAACCGTATTTCCTTACAATAAATATCAAATTGTGTCATAATTTTAATAGACCGTAAAAACATCAGGGTGGAATAAAACAATTCATCCCCTTTCAATATTTGGTCCAGATAGTGACCACCTGAAGTACGTCTTGAAGGGTCGGACCCTTATCAAACTAAATTAACTGTTCCAAACATCTTGACCAAGTTATTGTTAGGAAGTCATTGGGCCGTGTCGAATCTTTTAAACAAACGGACGTATGCAAATAGTGTCAGTAAACTAATTAGGGTGGGTCCGCTATGGAACGAGTGTGTTTTGTTGATTATTCGTTACGTAAAACTGCATACTCTGCTTAATGATAGACGATTTTTATTTCATATTTTGCGTCGATTATTTTATAATTAATTAAAGAAACAGATTTGAAAATATTGTTCGTATTGTTTAGGAGATTGTTTTTTAAGTATATTGGTGTATACTTACTTTTAGCCAGGCACAGCAGAAATTTCCTGTTCAAAATATGGAGCAGCCTGACTGGGTAGTACCTCAATCTTACAGAAGACCACAGCTAAAATTTTCAGCTGTTTTCAAGTAGCATTGTGTTCCTGCTGGTGAGTAAGGTGACCAGAGCTCCTGAGGGGATCGGGGATTGGGTCGGCAACACGCTTGCGATGCTTCTGATGTTGCAGGCGTCTATAAGCTACGGTAATCTCTTACCATCGGGTGAGCCGTACGCTTGTTTGCCGACCTACTTATATTATATATATAAAAAATATTGTATCTTAAATATTACATTATGCTTACATTACTTATTACTAATTCGACGACTTTTTTATGTATATGAAATGACATTCTATTTTCCCACATTCAAAATATAACCAAAACTTTTTGTTTTGTTTTTCTCAATTTGCGATATAGTTACAAAATCGTACATTCGTTTAAAAGCACTACTAAATAAATTACACTGCGAATGTTGACAAGTTTCGAATAAGTGAAAAAGGTATACAACAAGTCCTTTTTCACTTGCGCCTTAAAATTTTATACTATATATTTTTTAATATTATAAATCAGCATTCCAGCCTATTGCAGTCCACTGCTGGACATAGGCCTCCACAAGTTCGCGCCAAAAATGCGTGAACTCATGTGTGTTGCCCTTAGTCACCACACTGGGCAGGCGGGTTGGTGACCGCAGGGCTGGCTTTGTCGCACCTAAGACGCTGCTGCCCGTCTTCGGCCTGTGTGTTTCAAAGCCAGCGGTTAGATGGTTATCCCGCCATCAGTCGGCTTCTTAAGTTCCAAGGTGGTAGTGGAACCTTGTTATCCCTTAGTCGCCTCTTACGACACCCACGGGAAGAGAGGGGGTGGCTATATTCTTTGGTGCCGTAGCCACACAGCACAATATTATAAATACAAAATGTTTATTTCGATTGATTGGAATTGAGCCTGTAACATCCCATTGCTGGGCTTAGGACTCTTTCTCTATGTAGAAGAAGGATCGGAGCTTAATCCACTGCTCCACTGCGGGTTGGCGGATATATATGTATATGTATATAATATTTTTTATTTATTTGTAAATATTTACTATAACAATCTTAAGTTATCCAGAGATAGGCTATAAAGCTTTACAAATAATATGATTTAATAAAAGAATTGTTACAAGAGCAAAAGGCGTGTAAATAATAATTAATAATTCTGGTTTTTTATTTATCACATGTAATATGTAAGTAATTTTGTTTATTCTACCGCTTGTTTAAATAGGAAAGTAAAATGAAGTAAAAAACATGTCTTGATAAATTCTTACAAAACAATAATACGAGGATTTTCACTATGGAAAATTCTTAATCATTACTGACGTTGTTTGGAAAAAATCGCTATTTAGCGATAAGGCCGCCTTTGTGCATCATGTACGTTGTGTTAATTTATTTGTTAGTGGTGTACAATAAAGTGTATTCTATGTCATCTCTCTTTCTCACCGTCCTATAAAATTAAATACCATACAAAACAAAACACGGAAATAACGATATATCCCTAATATTCCTAATTAACAATCGGAAACAAGAACGCAGCTAATGGCACAACGACTCAGAAAATTGCTCAGTCATTGCACTTTTCCAAAAGAGCATCTTCAATTTCCTCAAGAAGTACTAAGTCATGACTTCACCACATATGTCACGCGAAATACACCCTTACGATGTCGAGAATAGGGGTTTAGTGTTGGAAATATTTGTGGTTTTGGCACACGTATACAAATTGTGTCGAGCATAAGTATATTTTAGCTTTTACTTAGATGAGTATGATGTAGTGCTCTGACTCGTACGCTTGACTTGGGGAGTATACTGGTGAATGCGTGAAGAGAGCGTTACGAAAAGTGTGATAGGGGGAGGCGAACGAAAGTTGAGAGGGTGATATAAGTTAGTGAAGAAAGAAAGAGAGAGAGAGTTACGTTTTATAAGTTTTACTTCAGACGTATAAAGCAACTCGTTTTTTTTTATAATATTTGTATTCTGCTAATATTCTTGCATGGTATGTCTGTATTAAAGGTCAATGTGAACCTTTGTGTGGGAATATTTGTTACTATTTCACTCAAAAAATAATAAATGAATTATAACGAAACTAGGTTCATAGACAGCTGGAGGTCAAGAACAAATACATTGGCATGTTTTTATCCTGATGTTTCCAATGGATCGTAAGACACCTGAAACCGTATCGAAGTAACTAGTAGTTAAAACAAAGTTAAAGATAGCTTTTGAAAAAATAAATATTTGCTCCTTAGAAGTACTTTCAATAAATAACCTTCCGTAAATTATAATATATAGAGATTTTGTATTAAACTTTCATACGTGGCAATCATTTTCCTACTTTAATCAGTAGCAGGCGATGAAGCAATTACCGTAGTTATGTAATTACGTCGATATAAAGACAAGCAATTTAATATAAGATTGACTACTGGTTTTTTCAGTGTTATAAAAGTTGCTTGTATAAATTAAATATTTACATACATAGTATAGTTGACTGTTAAAAAAAATTGTTTTACTAATATAAAATGACACCACCAATTTTATTTCCTCTAAAAATGATTTGACAGATGAAATATTATCATATATTTCTCTAGCTACTTCACTATTTTTCTCTGTCTTACTTCTTTAATACATTTATTAATTGAAGTAATGACACCGCAGCCTATAACCTCTATAACCTCAAAATCTAAAGAAGCCTAAATGGGGTAAATTCTTTACAGAAGATCATAGCCAAATGGCACTGCTTTAGTGTAGTTTTTTGCGTGTATGCAAAATAACCTCAGCTCGTAAGAAGAAGGATAAGGTCGTATAGCGCTTGTGATTCTCCTCATAATGCAAATGTCTATAGGATACAGTAACCGCTAGCCATCATTTATTTATTTATTTATTATAATAATTAAAACGGTTTACACCAGTTACATTAATTACTAAGAGAAACATAAAACATAAACATAAACACAGCAATCAGATAATTATACAACAAATAGAACTAAAAGAAAAAAGAAAAAAAAAGAAAATTGAAAAAGAAAAATACAACAGTCAATAAAACTCATCACTCATAATATCTCGCTCACAAAACTTCATGCATACAGATAGTATTATCGACCATTCATCCGCAAACAGATCACACTCAGGGTATACATCCAGAAGAGCGTTGAGCGTGGTGAGAATGCGGGGAATGGGCGATTTTGCTCTCGCGACAGTACGCGTTGGAGGTACGGCAAACAGTTTATGTTTGCGGAACTGAATGTACTTATATGGGACAGCAAATCGACACAGCCCGTCACTCAGGTCAGGGGCGTCAATCATACCGCGGAATATCTTGCACGCTGTGACCAACTGACGGTGCACCCGTCGGAATCATGTATAAAAGTATAAAGAAGCTTGCAACTTGACTCTACTAGTGTTAATGAGTAGTGGTTATTACTTAACTCTAAATAATCTGCCCGATCCGCCGCCCCGCTTCAGTCTATCGCATCCCAAGGTAAGCACATAGCAGAATATTTATTATATATCAATCTACGAGTAATCAAATTCTATTAGAGTATAACTTTTAGTAAATAATAACAGTTAGGTTACATTTTTGTAATAGTTTTCAGTGCATCGCAGTTATATTCAATCGTATGTTTCCAACGAAAGGGTAGGGTGTGCTGTGGCATAAATGATCACCGGGCAACGTTGACGAAGACAAATGATAGTCGATGTCGAACTTACATAGAGATAAGGTAGGCATCTTAAATTAGCTGCGTTTTACTTACACTCCTCAGTTTTATCGTTTCATGGTGTGTAGTGGAAGATTATAATAAAAATAAAAATTGCAATATGTTAGTCATAACTATTTATGTGAAAACTATTATGATCCAAAAGTTATTATTACAATTTTTTTCCATCCCGATTTTTCTCCAAAATACCAATTCGTACTGATGCGAAAACATGAGTACAACCATTGGAAAATATTGGCTTGTTTTATCATATAAATAAATTATACTATATTTGGAAGATTCAGTAGTATTGGACTGTGTCAAAGAAAATATACTAGGTACACACATATGCTAAAAGTCTGGGGTTAAATAGCAACAAGTTTGACCCGTGAAAATTATGAAGACTTATGTATTTGTCTAATGAGTACGGATACTAATCACAAATAATATTTTGTGATAAAATTTAAATGATAGCCTGAACGGTCTTTAATTTTTTTTTAAAGTCTGAGATCAAAGCGTTAACTGTTTAATAATTAAATAAGACCATGATGAAAATAAGACCACGTGAGAATCAATTTCACAATCAAATTAAACTTCTTCTCTGTACCAGAATAGTATTAAAGTTAACATATAATACAGAAGAGCATATTTGTATCATAGAATTTCATATTTCGATTTTGAAAATTCTCTTTTGCTGTTGCTTTTGTTGTATTCTGTTTTTTTTTTTCTCCTATAACTATCCTATTAATATTACAAACGCGAAATTTTATGTGTATGGATGTATGGATGTGTAGATATATGGATGGATCCTTGATTCTCTTTAAGCAAAAACTACCGAATGGATTTTAATGAAAGTTTTCAGTAATATAGCTTAATTATACATGAGAATAATACATAGGCTATAATTTTTTGTGATAGTGTGTGAATTCTCCAAAATATAACGATAATTGTCAGGTCAAAAAAAATCTGCCTACATAAATTTAAAATAAATTTATTTATTTTATAACTCGGCGAACTGAACAATAACTTTTTTGTTAAATTTCATGCGGACGAAGTCGCGGGCACAACTACTATTACACAATTCTAATCCATTTATATAGAAATAAAAATGAAAATATTAAATATTATAAATTAAGATATTGTTATTCGTTAGCAATCAACATAATCTATTAGATATCAACAGTACATAAACAAATTGAAGCCTTTAGCGTTAATGCTTAGTAAGGCTTTAAATTAACTTATTTTTTCGTCGTTTTTTATTTTTTATTTAATGCAATTGACATTACCTTTTAATTGTTATAATTCACGAGAAAAACTTACCCCAACATTTCCGTAACTTAAAAAAATGTAAGAATTTTAAAAAAGGACGTAAAAATAAAAATGTAACCGTTGATGAACGCTAAATACCCAGTTTGTTCTCTGTGACTATTTTACGTCAGAGAACAATCCAATACACCTTAATTTTAGTTAAAACGGAATGTTTCGCGTTTTTAATATTGAAAGAAACGTGTTTATTTTCAAAGTGGTCTTTTATTTTGTGGTGGCGAAAAAAACGGTGGTTCAATCCGCCATTGTTTTTAGTTCTGATGCGAATATTCGAGTGGACGGACGAAATTTCACAGACAATGCTCTGACAATGATAAATTTTTAACCACTTTTTTTTTTGAGAAGAAATATTTATTAGCAAGTTTTATATCTTTGTAAAGAATAAAACTGTTTGTTGGTAAGCAAAATGTTTCGTCACGGTTGAAATGATTTATTTTTCAGACAATACGTATTTATATAAGTATTAAAATGAGTTTTATAAGTAAAAAAGAAAGGACTATTAAAAATTTTGATCGAAAGTCTTCTTTTTGTCAGGTTGTAATAATAAATAGTTCAAGAACACTATTGTTTCTGCTTGTGTGTATTATTATGAAAGTAGTTCTGTCTTATTACAACAAATGTTGCTTACTCTTTGATCCAAAGACTGTCATAATATTTGTCAGTTAATAATTGTGTTAGCTAGAAAATGAAAAAAACCGACTTCAATTATATCGACAAGTAATACAACGTAGGTAGACACACGCACTAGTCACCACTACGATTTTCGAAGGTTCCTCTCGATTTCTTTGGGATGCTATCATCAAGTGCTGGTTTTCTTATCATAGTACCACCCTTGGGATATTTCCTTTTCAACAAAAAAAGAATCATTAAAATCTGTTCATATACGACGAATTTATCAGCGAACATATATAAAAAAAAATATATACGGTCGAATTGGGTAATCTCCGCCTTCTTTGAAGCGGTTAAAAAATAAACAGAATATTTCGATAAATATACTTTTCAAATTTATTAAGACAATCTTTGTGATACTTACCCATGCTATATAGCAACCAACCTGATTCTTAACTGCACGTTCATTGGTACCTATAACACAGTGTTTCAAGCAGAGTGCTTGGGTATACTTGAGGCAGCCAGAACAATCGGGAGGAGGAACGTAAAGGATTCCCACATCCGTATATTATCGGACAGCATGTCAGTACTACAGGCACTGGATAGTAACTCGACCACGTCAGGTATAATCTATGAATGCCATAACACCCTGATGCAGGTAGGTGAAAATAATGACATCACACTGCAATGGATCAAAGGTCACAACAACACACGCGGTAACGACAGGGCAGATGAGCTAGCAAGAAGGGGGTCAAGTATGTCGGCTATAGGGGCCGAACCGATTATGTCGTTACCTTCTTGCTGGCTCAAAGGCCAAATTCGACAACGCATGAAACGCAAACATATCACACTATGGTCCGAAATTGAGGACTGTAGGCAAGCCAAGTTGGCGCTGCCAGAAATTGATGCCAAATTGGCAAGAATTCTAATAAATCTGGACAGACGCCAACTGAGACTAATAACTGCGGCACTGACTGGACACGGTCCGTATAACAAACATCTATTTAATATGGGCATTACCGACAGTCCCCTGTGCAGAGCTTGCATGGGAACAGAAGAAACGGCTACGCATGTACTTCTTTACTGTCCAGGTGTAGCGGCTTACCGGGCACAACATCTTGGCACCCTGAAGACACTTCCGGAGATCTTCAAGAAGCCAAAAAAGCTTCTGAAGTTTCTGGAGGAGCTTGGGTGGCAACGAAACCAGCCCGTGTTAACCATACCATAATTTTTGTTTTTGAGGTTGGGCATAGAAAGAAATATCCTGGTCAAAATCTGAAGCAGCCCGCCTGGATAAGATCATAGTTAAATGGAACTCAAGAAGTGTTGAGATTCTCAAGTAGTCTTCCTGTGTTGAGAAAGGTAGCTAAAGCTCCTGGGGAGGTTCAGGGGTAGCGTTGGCAATGCGCTTGCGATGCTTCTGGTGCTGCTAGCATCACTACGGTAACCGCTTACCATCTGGTCCGTACATTTGTTTGCCAACTTAGTTGTATAAAAATATGTGAGCTTCACTCTACAAGATATTGGAAAAATGGTTCATTTCAAAATGACACAAGTAAAAGCCATAAAACGAAGAATTTATTTACTGATAAGTTTACTCAGTAAAGAGGTTCGTATAAAAAAATCATTCAAATGGGACTAATAAACAATTAAGCCGGTCGCTATTAAACCCAATGAAAATAAAATATGTCGCAATCGATAACCAATTACCATATGATATTTACAGTTAAATGGCAATTCAAAATAAACTAGTTACCCAAGTTGTAAGCAATCAACTGTGAATAGATATTGATGATAACCTACCCTGTTAACCCCAACATTCGGGTTATGAAAGTGAAAATAATTCTGTGTATGTTTATAATAAGTATTATTGAAGACATTTATAATGAATGATACATGATTTTCTCTGGTATTTGTTTTCTTTTTTTTATTGGGTATAGAAACGCCAGCGATAAGCTTAAAAATTCGATTCGTGTTTGATTCTTTCTTGGAGTAAGAATTTGTATTTCTATAATTATTTATTTCCGGTCTGGGTGCATGTCCTTATAGGTCTTTTCACCGTGCGTCAAAGAATACGTTAAATTGTCCATCCTGCTTGCTATCATAGATACCTGATGACGATGGTTACTCATAGTAGGGAATATATCCGCCAACCATTAGTTGAGCAGCGTGGTCCCCCTTTGCCCCTTGACTCCGTGACCCTTCTCCTACATGAAGAAAGAGGCCTATTCCCAGCAGTGGAATGTTACAAGCTCAATCAAGTCATGCTTGGAAATTATATGAGTAAAATTTCTTTCTTGTAAAGCAAAAACAAATTTACATGTATCTTACTAAAGGTATGAATAATCAAGACAATTTAATTGATTACTTCAATTGTTTTTATGTATTGGTTTTAGAAATACCGAAGTAATATATAAGAATAATAATACTAAAACCGAAAAAATTTAGTTTTTTAAAAGTCATTAAAACAGCCGCACTATCTAAATGATTGCTTTCCGTTTACCAAAAACTGAGCATTTGTTATTTTTAGGACATCTTTTTGCATTCAATAAATAATTTTAACGGTTTGGTTTCATGCTAATTTAATATGAGTAGTGACAAAATGGACAATACAAAGACATACAGGACATATTATTTAGACGTAATGTATAATAACATTTAATAACCTCAAATTTTCTTAATAAACCTACTTTGTCCGTTAAAAATAAGTTTTCAGATCAAACTCATACAGCTAACGGTTGATGAGTAAAACATACAGAAATATTCAACTGTCTTAAACATTTCCTTCGTTTCTGACCGTAAAGCTAACATAACTCACTTCGCTACACCCACATAAGACCCGAAACCAAAGGGAAGACCGCGGCGATTGTCCGAAAATTACCTTCGACCGCATATAAATACATTAAGATAATCTAGTTTGTTTTTAAGCGATAAGCAAATCGCGAGTTGTTGTATAATTTTTATTATGAAATATAATATTGAAATATTTTTCCGCAATCCTCATCCAGCTTACACCGGCATATTATCATATTTATCTTACGGGCATCGTCGGTCCAACGGGCGGAGGATATCCCACACTGCGTTTACTAAGACGCGGTCTCCACTCCAGGACCCGTCTCCAACGGCCATCGGTTCTACGACACAGATGACCAGCCCACAGCCACTTCAACTTGCTAATTTTGTAGGCTATGTTGGTTACTTTTGATATTGATATTTTTGCTAATAACCAGCATATAGTTCATAGCTGGTAATTATTAGTTGATAGTCATCGAATGATCTCAGATTTCGGGTGCTCTCTCTGACTATATGAAATAAAATTAGTATATCTCCAATTTTTTCAGAGAGTATGGTATAGTCTCTATCTAGTAGTAGCTAAAAAAAGTCCCCACAGTATTACTTTGCGACAGAAAGTGTTTTACGAACAAAATCTCCAGATTTAAGTTACCCTAAATCAGTCTACAACATTTTGCCTTAAGATTATGTGACGAATTATGATTAAAAATAGTGTATATTGTTTCAGTATTGCTGTAAAATAAATATATATATCTTTAAACACATCAAAAACTGTTAGACAAAAAAATCTCTGTAAAGTTATTACCAATTATTTTGTCTTTGAATCAAAATTTAAATAGTAAAGTTCATAGTTAATAAGTCACATTTTATGACTTGTGGCACCGCATCGTGCCGCAGTGCGAACCGGGACGGGCAAGTCAAACACTAAGCGCTGGACTAACGTTTGTACAAGGATAAGTCGCTGGGTAATGTTTTCTATTTTGAAATGGGTAAGTTGACTGGTAAGTTATCAAGGGAACTAAGAAATATTGCATTTATATTGTGCTATTAAGTGTTTCCATAATTACATTGTTTCAACGTAAATCATACGTAGTTTTAGCACATCTCTACGTTAACTGCATTTTGTTAGTACCGCAGCGTATTTTTACAAATATAGTAATAAAAAAATGTTTCTCCAAAGATTTCTCCAGATTATCACTCTACAAACTTACTTTAAAAATACATTGAAATTTCCACAAGACAGACATTTTGGGTCATATACGAGTATGTCCGGATTGTAACTAGGCAAATTAAGACGTAGATAGTAAAAGTTATGAAGTCATATTCTTTATAAAGCACACTGGCAACAAATTGCAATGCACCTCATTAAAGCTTGGGCAAGTTTTGAAAAGTTCAAATAAAAAGAGGTTTCCTAGTGAGAATTAAATAAAAAAATAATAATTAAACAACATAACTATTATCTTTAAGAAATATTAAATATTTTGTATTTAAAACAAAACGGTAATTGACTTGTAATGTCGCTTGTCGCTTCAGCCAGTAATAACCCACTGTTGGGCATAGGCCTCTTTCCCCGTGTAGGAGAAGGATCAGAGCTTAATCCACCACGCTGCTCCAATGCGGGTTGGCGGATATATTCCCTACTATGAGTAACGATCGCTATCAGGTGTACATGTTAACAACTTGTAATGGTATATAAAATATTTTCACATGTAAAATTACAAAATTAAAGCTAAGTATATATGTTTTTAATTAAATCTAAACGTAGTTTTAGAATCCTTATAGACTGAACTATACATTATGTCCTTTCAAGTCTACAGAGGTTTGTACCTTAAATCTTAACGCCCGCACCTCGGGGTATCGCGTCTGAAGACGCCTCGACGCTTCTCATGTATAAGGTTGCAAATGAATTTTATATTATTTTTTATGATTTAGGACAGTATCAAGTAAAATAAACAATTCATTATTATGAAACAGAGACACAGTTTGTATGAATATGCCTTATAATGATAATAAATATAAACAATAAATTTATTTGAATCAATGTTGCTAAAAATTAAAAATTATAATTATGTTATTATAAAATTGTTTTATAATAGGTTATTCAATATAAATAAGTACAAAATCTAAAAGTTCTTATCCACACCGACTTTGGACAAAAATTTAAATCAATTTTAATATTTGGCAAACATAGTTTTATAAACAATACGATTATTAAATCCGAATAATTCACAGCGCACTTAATAATACCGTTACGTCATTTTGCTTACAACCTGACATTTCTAACCCTTCAGCTGACCACCACCCCGGGTCAAGGCGGGGGACTCATCCCAACTTCCAATACATTTCATATTCCGTTGACAGAGGCACAATAATAACGCGCTCCTCCGTGTAAAAGCAAGACATAGTTGATGATCATTGATGCCTTGTCCCTGGAAATAGCTTCCAAATTTCATCTAGTTTTATTAGTATTAATATTTTTACAATTACGTTTTCTACGCCGTTGAATCTATTTTGATTGTTCCTGATTATTCTTATCTCGTAAGTATGTAATTATCATTTTTACTTCCATAAAAAAGTAAATAAAATACAAAACATTAAATAGTAGTAATTTTATTTCTATTAACAGTTATAAGGACGTCTTTAGCGTGTGTACTTTTTATTAATCAAACACGAATACTCACAAATAAAATAATAATAGTAATATTTTCTTTCATCGTTTACATAAAAGGTGTAAAACGAAAAATACAACATATTTGATACAACAAAAGATTTTGAAAATGAGTTCATAAGGTTATAATAAATTCAGTCAGTACTATTTTATCCTGTTAAATAACAATGAAATCCGAAATAGACAATTCTTTCTGTAACACCCACTGTGACATATGTCTCATCTAGTATTTCAATATCCATACTTGACCAATAGTTGGAAATAGTTGAATTTGAAGACGTTTGGAATTTACGAGTGGTTACGGCCCTATGGGTGCCGGACTATAGTAATAGACCATTCTGTGTATAACGATTGCTTAGCAACGAATTCTTGAGGTGGCCCCTTTCATTCGGACTGGATCATTGAATAGTACATAAGATTAGGTCGAGAGTGTGTAATATCTTTATTAAAAGCTAAATCTCTTTTGGGGTCAGTATTTTGGAGTTTGCTATATTAAGTCTTATAAATGATTTACTATCGTGGTAATAAGTTTATAATCCGATAGAACTACTATCCAGTAGAGGTTTTGATTAGGACTCCAAGTTCAGGTCGGTAAAGAATTTATGTTCAATTAGGAATCGTTCAGGATGTAAAGTCAAACCAGGCTTTTATAACAGTCACCTAATAGCGATATTTACTCACGATTGCTAAGTGCAAACAGCAGTGAGGCAGCAGGGTGGATTAAGCGCTAACCATTCTCCTGTAATAAGACACCTTTGCCAAGTTGTGGAATATACACGTTAATTCGATTCAATTCAAGAATGTATGTACCCATATCCGTCTCAGGAATTCACTCGAATAGCAAAGTTTTAATATATTACCTATTTCTTTATCATTAGTCGAATATATGGACTTTAAATTTCGCCAGAAATAATTTTGCTATAAATAAAATTTGAACCAGCAACAATTAATCACACGATGTCAAATTGTATTGTTATTGAACGAACAATTTTGCGTCACTAGATAATTAATTGAAGAAAATATCAATTAAAAATGCCAGTAAGCACCTACTACAAATTGAGCTAAACTAATTGGTTTACAGATCATGCTACTACAAGTTATAAAGTTATTAATACAGAAATAACTTTTCTTCAAGCCATTTTTTTGTCAATACTTTATTGACTTATTACAACACTTCAAAAACACACACAAGACTTCAAAAAAGGAAGTGGTTCTCAATTCCACTGCCGTTTTTATGTTATCTTATATAATTTTACTAATAGACCGATTTCGATGATGATGTGCTTGTTGTGTGTTCCCATTTAAATTTATTTGAGCACTTTTGTAGTTATCTGTAATTGTGTGTTACTTGATTTTTTGTACATCTACCTACATTGTATTTATTGGTCGATGTAATGTGATGTCAGTTTTTTTTTTTTCGTTTGCAAGCAAACACAATTATCACACAATTATTTCTATGTACAAACTTGACCTTATAATAACGAACGTAAACAGAAGTAATAATAATAAAAAACATGGTGCAGTAATTTTACGCGGTTCAATATTTTTTCTGGATAGATTATAAATTAAAAATTTTAAATTTCAAACATATACGAACTGTTTTGAAGTTCATTAAAAAGCAATGTCTATTTAAGATTACTATATAATTTATATCCCTAATCAAGTATTACTGAAACCACATCAAATCTATATTTCAAGAAGCTAGTAGAGTAGTTTCAGCAAATTGGATCCATACGAAACTATTGTCCGCTGGTCAGCCGTCTTGTCCCTGCGTAATTGACTTATACTTGTGTGTGATGAATTTTGATTTCAATTTGCCTTTGAAATGGTAATTTGAGATATGTATGTGGCTTCGTTATGATAATATTAAATTATGTTTTTCATTAACTGTAAATTATTCAAAACAGTATAGCTACTGTTTTTCTCTTTACTTGCGAGTAAACTGTCAATTTCTTATTAGCTTTCTATTCTGTTAAAAGTGAATTTAATATGATATTATAATAGATATATTAATACGTGAAGCAAAAACTTTGTACTTATTTTTACGAAAATTGCGCGGACAGAGGAGTATGAAATTTCGTACACATAGTTTATATAGAGAAGGAGTGTAGAATGATAATATTGAAAAAAAATTACACACACTACCAAGTATTTGTAACACACACGCATATATACTCTTTTGTTTATTATTACGAGTATAACAGTATAGTATTTGACAACAGAACCTTAGTAATGTATGTGTATCTTGTATTGAAAAATATATAATGTAGACGATAACACGTAATTATTAATAACACCTATAAAAATACTTAGTATTAATTTCATCATTACATCATCATCATTACAGCCTATACAGTCCACTGCTGGACATAGGCCTCCACAAGTTTACGCCAAAAATAACGTGAACTCATGTATTTTGCTCATAGTCCATAAAAAAAAAAACTAATTCATTGTTTTAGTATCTGTCTCAACTTTTTAACGATATAATTTCCAAAAGTTAATTACAACTTTACAGGATATATTTCATATACCTAAATAGTGAAGTGAGTGAAAAAAGTGTATTAAGTACTTAAATATTTTCTCGTTGTACCAAAGTATGAACATTAGTGTAAAATTGTTATTTTTTAACTTCTTATACGTACAGAAAAAGTCTTTCTCCTCCTCTAAATATTAAGAAATGAAAATAAAGCCGTCTTTTTATATGTTTCGTTGACCAACAAGGTACATAAACACTCAGCAACACACCAGTTTTGTCTGTGAGACTAATATAACCAATTCAATCATGGATCCTAAGTTTGTACTTTTGCAATATTTAAGCAAATACATTTTTAGCCGCCAATTGACAAAGTACAGAACAAATGCAATATTAAGTCTAAATAAACGGAAACCCAGTATGTACAGGAATCTTTGAGTGTACGGCTCTTCTTAAGTTGGATACTTTTTATCTTGTAAGTTTAATGAGTGCGTTGGATGCGATTACGAAAGAAGCTGCAGTTACTTACAGTTAGTTACAAAAAAAAACATTAATATTTCTTGTTTCTAACACTACCATAACTATTTTGGAAATTAATAAATTAATAAAAATAAATTTTATTTCTCTGTAATTATTTTTTATATTATTTCACTTAATTTCTTAAGAATTGTAGTGTCATAATATAAAAAATACATCTCAACTCTTGAACCTATTTTGTACTTGAAACGGTAGGTACATTTTATATATCTGTCATCTCTATCTGTTGGTAAGATGAGATCAAAACAACGTTTTACATTTTCAATCCGGAACTGTCTTTAACTCAACGAATATGCACAGATAGATTTATTAATAAGCATGAGGGTAGGGGTAGGGGGTAACTATGCCTTAAAGGGGTAACTATGCCTTAAGGGGGTAAACTTGGCAAACGTAAGCCGTGCGCTGGACAGAAGTGGTCATAACTAAGATATTTTGACCGTCAGTAATTTCTTAGCCTCGGTGTATTTTGTATGACAGGGTGTTCTAACTTATTGTTGGTAAGGATTTGAACTTTGACTCTTTTGATTAGTTTATTCAATAACATTAGAATCTAGAATATCTTGCGCTTTGTAATTTTCATTTGAAGTTTTTAGTAAAAAGTACTTTTCTTAGTAAATACTTTTTTCTGTGATATTATTTTAATTTAATTAATTAAAAATTGAAAACGAATTCTGTTATAAACATAAACATAATATATTGTATGATATTCTTTATAACTTAAATAGAAGTTCTTATTTTTATTTTTATAAATGGTTTTATAATTTAAAATATCAAATGAAAAAAGAAACACATAAAAACCATACTGTATAGAGTCAGCTACCAAAGAGCGACGAACACGATTGTAACTTGGAAACGTTTGTATATGAGATATTAAATTCCGACTGACCGAAATGTAGATATTATGCATCCCTCGCAAAGCGGGATGAGTTTCTAGATATTCGTACTAGACTAGTTACAAAGTCTTTGCTCTTCAACATTTGTATGAACACAGCTATTTACACTTAGCACGGAAAATAAACATAACCAAGCTGCTTTTTCATAGTTAAATGTTTGTTAACATAATTTTTATATTCTTATTATCATCATTATGGCTAGGTCTGACAATATACGGATTAACACTTAATAAGGTTGATTTTTATGATAGTTGATATATATAAGTATTTTTAATGTTGAGATAATTGTGAAGTTTTCAACTAAAACGATAGTCTTAACTAAAAATTTTATAATTGATGTTATTTTTTTTTCCTTTTTGACGTGATGACGTCTTATAAATCGATGAACACCGGCTGCATGCACGAAAAAGTGTCACGTTCCGTCTGAGCCTGTCCGTGCAAACGAGAGCGCGGAACAAGCGATAGAGAGGCACGATCGGCCAAAGCATTGTTTATGACACATTTTTTGTCTCTCTTCTCGTGTGACGTCAAAGCTAGCAGCTCGAAATCATTCTGTGATAATAATTCAATTCAAGTCATAAAAGTATACCATTTTTTAATAATGTTTCTTTGACGCTATCACGTAAAACTATCGACCGTAAACTAACTTTACAGACAACCAATTATTTATTTTTTGTGATTATTCATAATTATATTTAAACAAATTTGATTTAAATCTAAAATATAAGCGATTTATTTATTGCGTAATATAGGAAATAAAATTCATATTAAATAACTAATAAAGTTCCCGTTAAGGCGAACTCATAATGTTTAAAATAACGAAAAGAAGTACTACCCTATTAATAAGCTATTTTTTTTTCTTCAACTTACAGAAACTTACAAAAAACAGTCAATGAGTACACCTTCGAACGCTCTATAGCTTTACTTTTAAATTATTGTCTTGTGAAATGAATCATCGTAGTTATTTAAAACAATTAGATGCATTTTGATAACAATGAACACAAAGTCAATTATATTTTCCTATATTAACTTATACGATTGCATAAAAAAAATAGTCGAAATATATTTTTCTCCTTTTAAAGTCGGTTAAAAATGTGTTTACTAACAAGATATGCCCTCAACCCTAATAAAATTAATGACTCTTGAGTGATTGAAGTCAACTTAACATTAAATTAAGTAATTTGTACACTTAACTACAGTTGGGAAATTCTTACTAGTGTCTTCCAAGTTATGTGTAGAGTTAACAATCCACTAGAGAGAACTAAACTGATTTACTTTTTCACTTGTTACAATTATTTTGTATTTTTTCTATGGTAACAGATTGTGACGTGGAACTACTTAACTACAAATCACGCTCTTGTGATATTTTGAAAAGAAAACCCTACCTTGAACAAAGAACTAGTAACGCAAATGCACAGTTAAGAGAGCTTTAGCGACCATAATAATAGAATGAAGTAACATACTAAATTGTTATTTAAAATTCGATATCAAAACTCAAGATCTATTTTTTTTAGTGATGCCATTTATTACCTATTTATAAGTCCTTAAAAGTAGTCGATTTGGGTAAGACGGATACGATCCGACCTCGAGTGGGCCTTCAACTAACGACTTTCGCTCAGGTGCCAATCGCTCGTTAGACGAAATCTATCTTCTGTATAAATAAATGAGGGTAGTTTGATGACCTGAAATCAATAGGTGTTTATTACTTGTTTAAGCTTAAATAACTGTTAATAAACCTCCTTAAATACCAATAAGGTATCTTTTATAAATAAAAATTATAATATATGATTATGACACGATTCTACTACTTAAAGTATTAACATTTTTTTTAATATTAAGAAAAAAATTAGCATCATAAACACTTTACAATTGTCAATGACAGATGAGGCCGCGTTGCCGCAACGACGGTCACAGCAGTGGATTTGTGGCTGTTGCGCAGGCGGTTTCGAGTTCGAACTCCGTACACGTGGTACGTGGTCTGGGCGTTTCTGTTGTGCTTGTGGGTCTCTCCACCGTGCCTCGGAGACCACGTTAAGCCGTCGGTCCTGGTTGTTATCATGTACACCTGATAGCGATCGTTACTCATATCAGGGAATATATCCGCCAACCCGCATTGGAGCAGCGTGGTAGATTAAGCTCTGATCCTTCTCTTACATTGGGAAAGAGGCCTATGTCCAGCAGTAGGTATTAGAGGCTGAAACGAAATGAAATCTACTTCGTTTCTTTCAACAAAATAGCTAATAATAATAATTTACACTGATTTTTTAACTAGACTTCTTTAATAATATCCTTTAAATAAAATTGATAGATTTATTGATCCTGAGGTTAATGCTCTCAAACTTCGACAAATCATACAACATAGTATTATGAAACGATAATAACAAAACGGCTTCATTCGAAAACCTTCACCCAAACGAACGAAGTATCTCAAAGATTCATAAAACTAATCGCTTAAGTGGTTCAATGTCGAGTCTGCATCACGAATTTCTCAATGTTTGTGTGGTAGCGTATTATGAGTGTTTTAAATCATCGTTAGCATTAAAGCTCTGATGATCTACAGTTTAAGTACTGCCTGTGGTTTTATTGCTCCTAAAGTTCTACTGACATGATGCGTTATTTGACTTAATTTAACTGTGCTTGTAATTTTACTCTCGTTTATTTGGTTTTAATTCTTAAGGGCGGAGTTCACCGACTTTTAAAACGGCTGTTTATCAGTTAAACAACTGATTAAATCATTTTTACTGTTCACCATACGTTAACCAGTGTTTACAGCCCTTAAACAGCCGATTACTATAACCGAACTCTACAGCATTGTTTAACCGTCCATCAATGCCATATTCGGACATCTGGTCAACAGATTCTGCTGTGACTTTACAACAGTTGCAACATTTCGTTATTAGTTGAAAGTTTTTGGTAAGAGATAAACACGCAGTCAGTGTTCAATTTCAATGTATTAATTGATAACTATCAAGACTTTAGGCCTTCTTGAAAATCTAGAAAATATAGAGACCAAAACAAGGAGACCTAGAGTACCTGTTTCAAATGCGTCGTAATTATTACGAAGAATACAATGATTCCTCATTTAAAACTAGATTCCGTTTGTCAAAATCATCGCTTGAAAAATCGTTTGTTCTCTTTTTTAAAGCTGCCATTTTTCAAGTAAACCGTAATTTAAAAATTAAACACTCACAACAGAACAAAATAATAATCAACACAGAGAATGTTAGCACGTGCAAAGAAATAATAAAAAAAAAAACACTTGACAATGGCAGCGCCGTGACGCTATTACCCATCCAAATTGGACACTACATGCTAACGTAACAGTATCCAATGCGTTCTCGAACTTCTCAACTTGAAAGCGTTTTATTTTATGCTACTAACTATAGATGGCACCAAAACTCGTGTCGACTAAATAAAACTATGTGACTTCCCTAATGAGTAGACTTATAGCATTCATTCATTAGTAGTTCATTCGCTGTGAGCGTATGGTGATTGCCTGATTTAGTAACCACGGTTAAAATATTCGTGATGAACAGTGAATACTTTACCGGGTGCATAACCGATGTTTAGGGATTCATCGGCTGATTACTCAAACATTGGTTAAACGATAGTCGGTGAACTCCGCCCTAAATGTGTTTTCTATCTATCACTTTATATGAAGCAAAAATACGTGAGCAATAATCAAATTACTTTAGACTATTGTTTTTGTTAACTTTTTACAAAATATTGCTAAGAACGTATTAATAACTCTATAACGGTAATTTCTTTTATATATTTAAATCATATGATAAGCGTATAAATTATATTGTAATTTCTTAAGCAAATAACTTTATTAACCTAGTAGATAATGATCTCGATATTATTGATCATCATTGACCACACTAAAGTGTATCGGGCCATATATCGAACCCTGCGGCACTCCGTATAAACAACCTTATTCTCAGATATAAGAAAACACGACATTTTAGAAATGATATCAAAAAATAGAAAGCTGTACCCTTTTATAATTTATCCTTATATGTTAATTGTAACTTACCATCCACTGTTGTGTTGAAATTATGAAGAAATGAGATTTAAGTATGCTGTTCTCACTTTTAGTTGTTGTACTATTTTTTCTTCTTCTTAATCGTTCGCCTTTTTTAGCGCGCAGTGATATATAACGCTTATTCTGAGTGTACGGTATAGGTTTTCAATCATGAAATGATGCCTTGGCTAGCCAACGCTATATCGAGGCAAGTATTACCGTTTGTCAAGCACTAACAATTTCAATGTCAAAACGGTAATATAGCAGGTACAAATGGTACTCGATAAATGGATTATACTGACTGTGTACTGATTATCTTGCTCATATTATGATAAAAATATGTATTTGGAGAATGCTATTTGTTACTGTTACTTTAATTTTACTCCCTCTTAAGATGGAAAAGGTGTTTTTTCCCAGCAGAATGTTACGCCTTCGTAAAACAGCAATTTTATTTTTCGTCAAGAACAATCATTAAGCCATAAAATATAATTATTATCATTTGTATGTCATATAACGTACTATACGTTGTTATAACATTTTTACCTTAGTTATTGTTCTGAGGTTATTACCGATAGCCAGGCCCGTATTACATTACATTTCTTCAAACGCCTGCATCACGACGCAGGCTCGTCGTGCAAATGGACGACTATTTCTTGAGCATTGCTCTAAATCACGAGTGGCCAAGCCGTATCAAGATCATCCGGTCGACGCTCTAAAAGACCATACACATGACCATTAAAATATTATATCACGATGTAATCATTGATACATATATGTATGTAAATACAATGACGACAGTGACAACTACCTTATTTGTATAATATGATTTGTGTCACGGTGTATGATCGTGTTTAGTGAAACTGTTTTGTGTTTTAAAGATTTTATTTAATGACAGCTACTCACACTTCACACAACTAAAACACTTCGATCTCAATTACGTATGCAGTTAAACTGATCACTAAGTATTTGTTTTAACGTTGTAATTATAGTCACTATGATTTTTATCTTGTAAAACTATATTCTTATTCATTAGTCATTTGCATAAGCACTGAACTTTAGGTGGATATAAGATGGGTAAGGCCCTTTATGATTCAGCACACCCTTATTCTGATCTGGGACCTGATTGCAAATTTCTATTGTAAGCAACGCAACTTTGAGTTGGTTTTGTCTGATGTTTCGGACGTAATACATCGTACCTTTATTGTGATTTCGTTTATGGCGTCTGATGATTCGATAAACGTTTGTATCCTTCATTGTGTGTACAAGGTAGATTAATGATGCGTGAGCTTTGAAATGACTTGGAGTTTTTACTTGTTATTTTTTAAAAGATCTTTTTGTAAGCATATGATCCTAATGTTTATTTTTATGCTCGGAAATTATTATTTAAAGCGAGAATCACTAAGTATATTTTGTTTACTGGCCATAAATAATTCTTAATTAAAGTGTTTAACTACGAAGATACTAACTTCGTCTTTCATATATGCATACTACAACTACATAAGTACATACATATAAAAATGGATACGCAAAATATTGTTTAAGATTAAAAAAATGATTCTTTCATGTATTTCATTATAAAACAACAACAGATTAATATAAAAGTGATAACTTTGTTTTAATCTTATTAAGCACATGAATATATATCGCAAATCACAACAATCAGAGGAGTTACATCAAAAAAATTAGACGTAAACAAAATTAAACTCAGCAAAATCAATTTCAGTGCAGCAAACAAGACGAGCGTGTAATCACACATAACCTCTAACCTCCTAAACAACCTTAGATCACCTAACATCGCTCCGGAATGTAAACAGCAAACCGTCTTTTAAAGCGCCATCTATAATTTTCCTACAGTGCACTATAATATCAAAATTATCTAGACCTCTACAGGATAATAATATTGACACTATTGTCTTAGGATACGGACAGGTACAGGGTCTTGTCGGAATGGTCTCTCGAAACACGATCGATCTCTGATCAAAGGATATTGCATATTTATCAACCTTTGACACGAGTAACAACTCAGGTAACATCTTCATGGATACAAAACAAACATACTTAGGTTTATTCGAACTTGGTTATTACGTATATTCGATGAGATAACATTACCGTTAGAATAAGTTTTAAAGACGCAAAAATATATGCCATAATATTATCAAAATCAATAAAAACAGATAGAATGTTTGTGATATAACTGTATGCGTACACGAAATTTAGTGTACGAGTATAGGTGGCTTTTATTCTAAGGTTACATTAATATCAACTTTACGTTTGTCCAGCCCAGTTATAATAATAAAAAAAAAAATAACTAAACATTTATTTTAACTAGCAATAAAACTAAGAAAATTAATTTACCTGTATTATTCGATCATGAGTCTAGGTCATAATTTTTTAAATGTCACGTCACTAAGATGCAGAGAAAATAATCCTCTATGATCAAATATTGATCAGTTATTCAAATTCGTATAATATTTAGGGAATACGATCAAAATTAATAAGGTACCGAAAAGCGTCAGATAGACGAGAGACGAAAAGTGTCACATTGGTACACAATAATAAGATCATAATATAATAATAAACACTCATGTCAAATCAATAAGGATAAGTTCAATCTGTAAGGATAGTTACTACTAAATGAATTTTTACATTATTTTCTTTCTCATTCTTGTTTATTTAAAAATTGCACAATTAACTTCTGTTATGTCTAAATTAATAAACTCTTCAAGTAGATAATGCTCAGATCGATGTATGTAAAATAAATCTTTAGGAGAACATCACGTACTGGTTAAGTCAATTGGGCAAGTCCACTCAATATTCGCGCGTGACGCGACCGTGCAGGCCAATTACGACAATTGTTCCGGATTACCGATTAAGCATTTTACATCACAATCCTGGGAACAATCGTTTTGACCGACTTCGATAATTCTTTGCCTCGATTGAAAACTGTAAATGTTAACATATTTTATATTTATTTTGTATTTGAATAAATTAAAATGAGAATATACATGGGTACATTAAGTTTTAAGATTTTTAGGGACTTTTAGGAAAATTAATAATGAATATTTTCGTACAGTAATTTTTGCACCATTTTTATCATTTTATTGAGCCACAGTTATTTTTTGTATATAGAATGCGTCAAACATACAGTTACAGTGATAAAAATTCTCAAAATAATTTCATATAAAAATGTGTTGTTACTGATTTTCTCAAACTTCTTTTATACGAGAAAAAAAATAGTCAAATTACAGTCTGCATACCATTTTATTTTATTTATATAATATATAATCACAAACATTCGATAAATCATTTTAACAACGAAAACAATCAATAAACGATTACTTAAGCTCAATTTTATTAAAAAAAAAAAAAAATATTTATGAGAACGAGTGTGTGTATTGAGTATTTGTTCTTGTAGTAAGTACCTCTATAATTTTTTATCCGGATCACATTAGACAATAGGCGTAACGACCCACGCAATTATGGTAAATTACACTCGCATGAAAGTTTGTCTAAATATGAACTGTTCGAGTGATTCATTCAGTGACGTATAATTTTGTAGCATTTGTGTGCTGAGAAGCTGATGAGCGATTTTGAAAGTTAAATATTATTATTAATATTTTAATATATAAATATACTAAATATTAATACGCTCATATACTACATAATTATTTAATTACTGACTAGTTTTATATTCTATAGTGTTATATTTTATTTAATATTTAAAGAGTAATTGCTTATTATTAGTGTTGGAAATAAATTTCTGGGGGTGATAGTAATAATAATATTCTTTATTGCACACCATTAAAAGATATAAACAAAAGTTTTACAATTAGAGTAAGATGTACAAAGGCGGTCTTATCGCTAAAAGAGAGATTTCGTCCAGACAACCTTTGGGTAGGACAAGGCATAGAAAAAAAAAAATGGTAAATTTGGTGGATTTCTAATATGAAAAATAATTTATAATTTTCTGTTGATACAAATATTTCTTTCTTTTTGACGACGCGTTGGCGCAACGATCACAGCACTGGATTGTAGCTGTTGCGCCAGCGGTTGCGGGTTCCATCCCTGCACATGACAAACGTTTGTATTAGCCATAAAGATGAATGTCGTGGTCTGGGCGTTTGTGCATGTGTATTGTGTATGTTTCCGGACCCCCAACACAGGAGATAATTAACACAGGAGATGGGGGCTGTTGAGTGTTAGGCGTTTATTTATATTTATTATTTTCGTAAAGAGAATTAGAGAGCTGATAGTAGCGACGAACTATCAGACAAAAATATATTGAACTTTTCAGCAGCAGTTTATATAATTTTGTAAATAATCATAATAATACATACACAAATCTAGAAATAATGAAAATGTTGTTTAATGTAAGTTCCAATTAAACGAAAATTTTGAAGAATTGAGAGCAACAGACAAAGATTTCACATATTTATCATTTTTCCCGTGTAACGTACCCATCTTGTGTACCTAATCTCTTTTCATTGTTCAAATCATTCTTATGCTTGGAACAATTTTACATACATTAGAATGTAATCATGGTAATGTTAACAATCTCATGATATGGGAACATTGAGTTGTTTTTATTTATTTTATTATTAGATTTTTTTAAAAAATTTGTGAATAAAATAATACTTTATTTATGCCAATTAACAATGTCTTATCTGTGCAACATCAGAGGGTGCCTTTTCTAACACCATAAGTCTAAAAATAATTAACAATCCAATCGAAAAGGCCCTCGAATAGAAACGTCCCTCAAAAAGTCACGCGAATCCTTTAAAAATACGGAAACAAAAAAGTTGAAGACCTGTCGTTAGTAATTATTACATTCTAAGATAGCGTTACACTCCCTCGGGGGGTTAGAGTTGGGCGCTGCATTTTTACAAATTGATACAAATTATTTGAGCGAGCGCCCGCTTTGTTCCAACGATGCTTGTTACGACTCTACAGCGGCATTTTATTATTTTCACATAACGAACTCACAGTGATGTGAAAAAAACGTTGATGGAAGGTTTCTTTGGTGTTTTTTAATGAACGCTAGATGGAATATTGACTTGCTTACTTTCATCCACTTCTAAGAAGATTTTGTATGTTTTTAACGTTTCTAACGCGATTAATTCTCCATCAGTATATAATATTATGATATATTAACTATTTTGATATTGTATTTTCTATTATTTTCATTCTTTTTGCCACAAGGACTGTTAATTTATTGACGTAGCTATTCTAAATACATCAATAGTTACTTATGTCTGTCGCAGTCCACTGCTGGACATAGGCCTCCACAAGTTCGCCATTACGTCATGCCACGCCATTTTTGGCGCGAATTCATGTGTTTTGCCCATAGTCACCACGCTGGGCAGGCGGATTGGTGACCGCAGGGCTGGCTTTGTCGCACAGGAGACGCTGCTGCCGTCTTCGGTCTATGTATTTCAGTTGGATGGGTATCCTGCCATCGGTCGACTTTAACAGTTCCAAGGTGAAATACCTTAAAAATGTCTATCCCTTAGGGATAACCTACAATAACCACTTTTTATCCTTTACTTTATACGAGAAATAATGGCTTATTTGCGAAGTGATTTAGGGACATAGCGGTTGCGTCGGAACCGGCCGGGGCCTGTGAACGTTGTATGTATGTATTCTGTAGTATATTATTTAGTATCACCATTAAACCCGTGCGAAGCCGAGGGGGGTCGCTAGTAGTATAATAATAGTAAATTATGTATATTATGACGAAACTGGCAGGTATTAAGAAAAGTTATAAGAAAAAAAACAAGTGTGTTTGTTATTAGCAAGCCTACAAAGAGTGGTTATAATAGCCTAAAACACAACTTATATTGGAAAAAAAAATTAAACGTCAATGCAAATCAACGCCTCTAATTTGCTTGCTTGTTTCAAGCTATCGTAGCCTACTACCGGGGAAGTTCCCCTAAACCTGCGCCAAACACGCCGAACTGTAGATTTGAAAATCTAGGAAACTTAATGACTTCTAAAAAAATATTTTTAGAGTAAAAACTGTATAAATAAGAAAACGAAAATGAATAAAATTCTACAAATTTAATTTATTTTTAAAGTTTTATTTTGTAAAATGACGATTCGAAAGTGCTCTTGGAGCCTATTTGAATAAAGCTGTTTTGATTTTGATTATGATTTTGAACGATTATTTAACTCAGCATACGTTGTATATGCCACCTCATTCCTTAGACGGAGTCCGAAACATCTTATTCGCGCCCTCATAAAAGTAACTGCTTTGGCTCGTTTTTATTTCTACCTCTGTACCTGTACGGCCACAGTATTTTAATAAACCGACTCCTTTTTCAAACAAAATGCGCCTTTATTCCGTTATAAATGAGGTACATTTTAGATAAGTTAAATTTCAAATCATGTCTTGCCACTTGTATCTAGGACAGGATGACTCTAAAGGACAGAAGGAATTCCAATTACTTTATTATATGTAGCATTTTTTCTAAGTAAGACATAACGAAAATGAATCAAATAATGATATCAAATTTATAAACAGATGTCATAATTTATTTCTCAATAACGGACTGATGAGTTACGAAATTAATTACAAGTTAAAGTTATAAATTGTAATTGTCATGATTTCACTAATAAAATTTTATGTGGATCGAGATATTAAAATTAGCAAATAAACTATATTTCATCTGCCGTATTAATTTTTATACCACATTAAAATGATAAAGGGACAAATTAATTCCTTTAAATTATAATAATATATGGAATAACATTCATATGTTGAGAAGATGCAAGTATTTTATTTGTCAGATAAAACGTAATCTTTTTGTTGATTTTTTAATAAAGAAGTTCAGTCAGTCAGTTCTCCAAGCCCGCGCCAGACATTCCGGTTTTCAGCAATCCCATCCAGCCTACACCGACAACCTTACGTAGATCGTCGCTCCAACGGGCCGGTGGACGTCCCACACTGCGTTTGCCAAGACGCGGTCTCCAGTTCAGGACCCGTCTGCTCCAACGGCCATCGGTCTTGCGACACAGATGACCAGCCACTTCAACTTGCTAATTCTGTGGACTATGTCGGTTACTTTCGTTCTCTCATTTCTAATCCTATCTTTGAGAGAAACCCCAAGCATAGCCCTTTCCATTGCAAGTTGAGTGACTTTATAAAGAGGTTATTAGCGTGATATACACATATTATGAAAAGCGAAGATTGCTATGAGAGGTATTGCTATGAAAAGCATAATATATAAATTTGCGTGATTGATTAGCAGAAAAATACTAAGGAAAATGTGGATGGCTTAAAAGAGGTGTTAATAATACGAATGAATACTAATAATCAATAAAATAGTGATGTGTAAAATATATTATATCGTTCATCTTAAAAGTGGAAAGAAAATAAGAATACAATAATGAAATATTTTCTATAAATGTAAAATAAAAAACAAAGTTGTGACTTTTATTTTACGTATCTTAGAAATAGGTAAATTAAAACAAAAATAAAAAAAAGATAAAAAATAAGAATAAAATTTTCGTAAATTCAGGTAGGAAAGTATATGAAATACTCAGCTTAAGTAGCTTTTATAATTAGTCTATAGAACATTTAGGCTAACGTTGATGAATCAACTGGTGCTTTCAAAAATTTTTCAGGGGCCGACGTTTAAAAACAAATCTCAATTCGGTAACCTAAAAAAACATTAAACGATAAAGAGGCAATTACTCCGACGGATCTCTAAAAAAAATTCAATACATTCCAGCGAAACGAATTTCGAGAATTGCCCGCTTAAATTATAATATGGCGACTCGTTAAGAAATCCGGATTAAAGAGTTGAAGTGAAAAAAAAAAGAAATGTCGCCGTAAGTCCGAGCCGCAAAATTCTTAAACGCAGTCCGGGGAAATGGGATGATTACTTCATCAAAACACACTTTAAACGTGTTACGTAAATCTAGTACCACTCCCCCGGCCACCCCCTAAAGGGTGAGCGGGAGCTGGGGAGGAATTCACCCCCAGGAAGAGGGGGTAAGACGATATGGGCGAACGTGAGCGCCGTCAAGAAAACCTTGATTGCTTTTTTAATTAGTTTTTTTTCATTCCCCCCTTTTCGCATCCCGGCGATCGCGTAAGAAATATGTATTGAGTTGTGTATGGGGTGTATTATGTGCTTGCTTCAGTGATATTTAATTTTTGAATATTTCTATTTCGTGAGTTATTTTCATTGTAATTTAAAATGTAAGCATTTTATAAATAAATCCATACAGCGTTTTGACAAATCGAAAAATAGTATTAAAAATATGAAGCAAATAAATCAGAAAAAAAATTAAATTTCAACTGAATTAAATTGACAAAAAAACTTATAATTGGACCTTGCCTTTGATATTTAGTTATCGTATAAATTTTTTGATGATATTCTATAGTTTTGCAACTGATTATAATCCGTAGATAAATTAATATAATAAAACATTCATAGAAAATAGCATTAAAAACAAAGGACAGTTGGTAAATTTAGACATTATGATATCCAAATAATTTTTTGCTATATGATTTTATACTCTTGTTCTTACTAATTGCGTTTTTTATATTATATATAGATATTATATTGTATATAGAACACGTAAATCGTAACCAGGTGCTCGAATCTTCAAATCAAGACTAGTAGAATTTTCATACCCAAATTTATTAAAAACAACTTGACCAAATTTACGTAAATCGGAAACAACCATGTGGACATGTCCATTCGCCATCAAACTGTAAAACAGCGAGGCAGACAACGTTTCAAACATGCTTCGTTTTAAGCCACTTGATCTTAGCTTCATGATGGGACGTTTCAATACTGCTTATTAATATAGCTGCTATATATTATTTATATATACATACCCTTGCCCAGCACTGGTATGCGTTATAATATGTCATTTGCCAAGCCGATTGCGTGGAAGAGATCGCTCAGCTATAAGACCGCCATTCGTATACTAAGCATTTTACTATCTCTATAACCTTTGTTACCAGTAATCATTGGTGTTCAATAAAACGTTTTTCATTCATTCTTTTATTCATTCATTCGTATGTAGTCATAAAAATTATGTTTAATATTGTTCTTATTTTAATTATTATATTATACTTTAAGTAAAATACACTAAAATGTTTGCGTTGTTGGTTATGTGTTATAGATTCTTTTTGAACTTCATAGACTGAAAGATAATAATCAATAATGAAAAAGTCTAAATTCTCTTTATTAAAATAGATTTTCAAACCACGTTTGAATCTTCACATGACATAATATTATGCTCTGATAAGTCTGTCATCTGATAAAGAATTTTACATGTATTTTGTGTAAGTAATATTTTAATCTGAAGCAAGAAAGCGAACCTAATTAAAATTTATACGTCTACAATAAGGCGTGGAAAATGTCCATTAGTCGCTCAATCTGTTCACATCACAACTTTCTCTATACCTACCAATATTATGCGAAGGAAAGGTACTTATTGTAAACAGTTGTATATTTAGCTATTTTAAATTAATAAAGTCTAATACTTCAATGATGTTTTGCGTTATATAATTTTTGTAACTTAATTCATTAAGTTCTAATGAAATCAAATCAAAAATAATACCAATAAAAAACGAAATTTTTACCAAAAAAAAAACCAAAATAAATATTGAAAGAGAATGTTTTACTCCACAAAAGAAGATACTCAAGTTGAACCTAACCAACTTAGTTCACGAACAAGAATTTTCATAATCTTTTTTGCTCTCCTGTAAAATGATAATTTTCGACTTGTGTCGCTTGTCACAGGGGGCACAAAATTCATCATCAACAAACTATAGACACTAATCTAAATAAAATAGGCAACCACATATCAAGAGTTCTTCGAATCGATTGAACACAATTCGATTACAAAAACTGCCATCTTATACATATAAAAAATATTTATTATTCCTGTTTGTTTAAATAATTTAAATTTTTTGACAAAAAGTCCCATGACATTTTTTTTGTACCCAACTGCGGCAAAGCCAAAAGGTTTATAATTTTAGCAGTCTATGTATGTATGTATGTTCATCTGTTCCCTCATATCTCCCAACTACTTGTCATATTTACACAAATGAGATATCATTGGAAGCGCTTTAAGTGACCGCGGGTATAAGGCTGTACAGTGTCACTTAATATTGAATGTGTCTTCTAAAGGATATAAAGTGACGTACTAATTTTTTTTGTCATAGTCGGGTTTTAGTTTTTCCTTATCTTGGTTCATAGAATAATTTCAATCGAATTACTAACTAAAACATTTTCTCATTAAAATACAGGAACTATAAATGACTGACTGATCCGGCGAATGTCGTACCTTTTTTTAATTCATAGTTTAATCATTTATTCTTTATATTTCTAATTCTAATTTTCAAACTTTTGGTCTAATAATAAAGAACACAACAATAAAATAATTTTACAATTTAGTGCAGGCATTCGGAAGTTATGCGCGTACATACATTTCGGCAGATGTAAGCCGTAGCTTCATTTTTTTTAACCTACTCTTGTACTAAATTAGAATGATTTCTAAAGGAAATAAATTAATTTCCCAGCTTTAGATTAGTATCGAAATAAAGGAAATTATTTATGTTAATCATAATTATAATATAATATATATAATATATATATATATATATATATATACAAATTTTATTCAGTAAAACTAGTTTTAAAAAATAGTTTTGATGTACTGATTACGGGTACTATTACATATTACATCTCGAAAAGATTTTTAAAATACCAAAAGAAATTACTTCACATTTAAAAAGTATTTCAAAATTTAATTTATTTTAAACCAGAGGAAGCCGTAATAAGTTATGAATGAATGAAAATAAAAATTCAAATAAAAAAAAAATAATAAAGATAACACAACATTGCACATTTTTTTAAACGTTAAGTTAGTTCGAACTCACGGGTCCTCACGTGACCAGGAGCATTATTTCTCTGTCGGTTGAACAGGAACTAAAATATTTCCAAACAGTCTAACTCAGAATACACATAAAATGAATAGAATTAAAAAAAAATGTAGGATTAAACAAAAACATATTTTAGTATATTGTTCTGTGTAGACTGCAGATAGGATGACATTTGTATAGAGATATACATGTACATAGCTGTCGTTCACATTAGCGTTTTTGCGTCTCGAGGCGTCCCCACTAATTTATACGTTCTTTCGCTTTCATTATAATTATTATTCCTGGCAATTTATTTTCGCACACGAGGGGGCAGTGTCCCTCGGGTGGGGGTGGCAACTTCTTACAAATTCCCGTTTTTCGGTGGAACCTAACGCACCCTTTTCTTGGCCCTTTTTGTTTTTCATTACATTAACTTCTGAGACGTGGATTATGTGTTGTCCGTGTGTGCGTTTAATTTAGTTATATAATGATTTTTATTGCGTTTTTTTTCAATATTGAAAATTATTAGTTTAACTAAATTATTTTAGGACAATTTATGATTTATGATAATTACTTATTTTAAATAACACAATTTTGATAACACTAACATACTCGTAAACTATAGTAAGTTGTGGAGCTGCCGTTCTATTAAATAACACTAAGCGTTCAGTGTTCTAAAAAGAAAAAAAAACTATCAAACTTAAAATTCATCTAAAACACTTACAATGCATAGCACGCTAACTGCCCCGACGTCTCAACGGTTTTACTCAAAACTTTAAAGTACACAATTTACGTTACTCCTAAAATGTTCACATGTACGAGAACGACGAAGAACTTCGACGAAACAAAAGCGATTACGACAGACTTCGACTACTCGAAAACAAAACGCAATTTTCTCTTAAGAAAATGAGGGAACTCTTTCTCCCCATTGAAAAATCATCAACACCCACCGCGTATGTACCCGCCGACCCCCTGAAGGGGGGGAAGATCTACGCCGCCGACTTGCGTACGCTTTAATTAAAAATAAAACATAAGAACGATGTAACTGGATGAGCCGAGGAGCGAAGGAAAAATGAAAGAGAAAGCCGTCCGCCCCCACCTTAGGAATGGGCGATGGGGTGGTAACCGCGTACAAGTCAGTCGCGAAGAGACCACCGGGGGGAGCGGAACTCCCTTGCATGCTGCTGTGTCACAACGGAATGACATCACTTTTCTTGTCGCTAATGAAGAGAACGTCTTGGATGGGTTGCCTTTGGCTGAAGGCTTTAAAAACTTTTTTCCCACAGTTTACTAATTTAGTTTATAATTTAAATTTAGCAAAATCTACCTTTCATATTCACAGGGTCCTTTCAAAACTATTAATGAATAAATTGTACAATCTGAGTCCTAAATCAATCAAATCGATACAACATTACAAATATAATACGTCAAAGTTAAAGAGTGATGCAGTAATACATTAAATATAGAAAATGCAAAAGTAACAGTCTAGACATTTTAATTTTCCTATCGGTACGTCTCGAGACATCGGCAGATCTGACTCTTTTCATTAGTCACCGCACATGTGGAAGGAAATCTTTGATGTAGACGTCGTTAGTGGCATGAGATAAGAGCATTATGGCATCGTATGATTCGATCCTATTTTTCTGAATGCATTCGTTCTCTTTGATTAAAAATATTTCGCAATGTCAAGTGAAATTCTCAACTGTAATGATGGGAATAATCAGTCGAAAAGAGTTAGAGTTTTTTAAAAGGATTTTTGTAATATAATACGAACTACATTTTGTAACATGATTTTCAATGGAAATTTTTAATGATAACTATCTATATTATTTAAGTTTTTTTTTTTTCTATAAGACAAATAATAACGCATAATCTTGCTTTTGAAGGTTTATTAATTAATTAGCCCTATTCTATATAATTATGTTATTTCTAAGTAGTAAACAAATTTACAAAACTATTAAAAATACTTAATATTAATAAAGAAGAAACTGACTGAACTGTCTACTTTTTAATTGTTATGTTACTAATATATCCAAAAAAATTATATGTAAGTGAATATATAAAACTTCTAATATTCTTAATTTAAAAATAAACATATTCAAATTTTAAGTAATCCGTTTCTTAAACCGAATTATGTAAAACGAGAAAGAAAACAAAATTTAACAAACGAATGTTCAAATAAACCAGATGTACAGACCTACACTCATACTTATTCAAAGCTAACCTGTTTGCGGCGTTCTCTCATTCAATTTTTCTAACCCATTTACGTCTCAGACGAACTGCTTGCACCGAAAGAAAAAAAAAAACGTTGAAAAAATTATTCGTCATTTCCAACCGTAGATTTTCTACGATATAATTTCATAAGCAGACGGCGTGTGTGTTCGTTTTTCTCGGTTTTCCTCTTTTCGAATTGATTAGGTCGGTTCATATCGACTATGAATGGAGTTTGGTGTTTTAGCTTATTTATTCTGTATTGGGAAATGGTTTTTCAATATTGTACATTAGAGGTATTTCACGGTATTTGTTGGATGTCGGAGAGTAAAATTCACCCAAGTAACGTACGTAAGTAAAGTAAACTTTTTTGAATAAAATTAAAACTTACTTTTATTTAATATTCTAACAAATAGAAAGGAAAATTATAATACATTTTAGACATATTTTACAATTAGTTAATGCGTGAGTTGCAAAGTTATACGGTTAAGGTCCCACAGTTCAGATTTAAAGATTACGCATGACGTCAATTTGTGCACATGTTGTTCTTGAATGACTAAAATTAGTCTAATATTAAAATAGTCAACGCGTCATTTGTTTTCAATTATATTACATTCCTATGTTTGTAAGTTTACATAAACATTTATTGTTTAATAATGAACAAATAAATACTTTAGAATAAATAATTTAGATATCAAATACTAATAGTAATGATTTATGTTGTAATTTTTAACGCATCGCAACCTCTTTCTGTTATACATCAAGTTGATATTCATAGCAAATATCAAGGGAGCCGAATTAAATATGGGTAGGCTTGCTTAATGATCCAATTCCTGTCATGTTCAGGAAAGGGTTTACCCCCTAAAAAACTTGAAACAAACGCCGCAAAAACCGAAGACGTTTTCTCTATCGCGCCCTTAAGGAGGGGGACACCCCCTTAAGGAGGCAGCGTGAATAATTATAAAAGAAATAAGATAGACATTGACTTTGCCTCGTCAGCCTGTAGATGAATAATAATGGACTTTTGTTTACGTGTGTAGCCGCCTTTATGAGCCGTTATAAGCTTTTATGGCTTTAGATATTGTTGCCGAAATAATGAAAATATTGAGGAAAGTTCAGGTAACTTGATTGTGTGGATTATATATGTCTTGATATATTAATGTTTAGTGTACCCTAAATTATGTTTTTGTAATAATCTCATATAGATACTTAAAATAGGGCTATAAAGTAAAAAAATGACTACATTTTTAATGTAATTATTTTTTTTTCAAGTGGAGAAAATATAATTTAAATAAAGTTATCTAGTTTATATACCTTACAAAAATTATAAATGATAATAATTTGTCTATTCTGTTTCATCTAAACTCATTTTAATCTGCCCATCTTGAACTATTTTTGTTTGTAACCAAAGGGTACATTTTAATAGCGGATAAAAAGTGTAATAGTAAAAAAGTGCAGAGAAAATGGAATAGTCAGTGGAGCGGAACCAATAAACACTAGCTCGATACAAAACAGTATAGTGCAGGAAAAGTAATCACGGTTCTACGTAACTTTGTTTGACGTTGTCGTACCTTGCGCGGTGGGCGGGATTATGCGGCCCGTGGACAAAAAATTGTTAAAACTTAGTTATTAAAAATTACTCTTTAACTTCACACCATTATTTGATCTATCTCTGATATAGATGTTCGGTTTGCGGACCATTTAAAATTTTGATCTAGTCCCCATATGTTATAATTCGACTAATGCAGTTGATTGATTTCCCGGGGTTATGTACTCACAACATGATCAATCGTTTTTAAGAAACAAACTCCAGTCGTATGTAAAAAAAAATGTTGTTTGACACACACAAAGTTTTTTTATATTCTAGCAGATATAAAAAAAAAATTATCGAATAAAGTGACAACGCTAAACAAAAGAAAACAAATTTTAAATACTTGTTTTAGTAAAAACCTTCATAATTTTTTGTTCATATCATCGTGTTGTCGACCAATGTGCCGTGTCCGCGGGACTGGGATCGGTGAAGCACGTCGGGCGAAAGAGGGGGAGTTACACCGTAAATTGATTATGAGTAAAATGGTTTGCTCGGCGACTACTTATATGCACCTCGCAACCTCGACGACGGTTAAGGAAATCTAATTTTCACATGTCTAAAGATGAACGTCTTGAAAGCGTTTGTGGCACTAATTTATTTGATATTGCGAGCAATTTGTGTTCCGTGTTAGTCTATTATGGTAATAAAAATGACTAAAAGGGATTAATTTATAGATATTAGGACTGTTTAGACGTATTTTAATTTTTTTCGTAGCATACTTCTTTTAACTATGTAACTACACAGGCTTTCCGCTCATAAAAGTGAAATCAGTAATACCAATTATAACATCAGAATAGTAACAATATTACCTATTATTACCCCTATTATGCCAGGCGTAAATCTAAAAACCGTGTAATAATACGAAAAAACATCAACACATACAAGTCTGCCAAATTAGAAAAAATTTAAAGAGAACTGTCGGAATATTTCGTCTTATTTTACGTTTAATGATTACGATACGAAATGTAACCTTTACAAATGCGAATTAACATAAAGCTGCACTTAGCGGGAGCACGTTTAAAAGATTCCATTTTGAAAAAATATCACAAAGACGAAAGTAAAATGGAAAGGTCGCTCACACGCACCGAGTATAATTAAAGAGTTAAAATGAATATTTAAATATCGTAAAGGGTGCTCTCCTGACAGCACAATGACATTCGGGGGTGTCCAAATCTAAAAAGATACGTATTTTCGGTGGAGTTCCGATTTGTACACTGAGATTTGTATCGTTAATTTGTAAACATTTATTAGATGATTGTTATGAACCTTATGATCCTAACATTATGTACCTGTTCTAGTACAAAAATAGTTTAATTCAATGTGTAGTTGGATCTAGTTATTTGCGAGAATATAAAACTTACTATGCTTTTTATCATTTTTGACTAGCCCGTTGGCGCAGTTTGTAGTGACCCTGCTTTCTGCTCCGAGGGTTGTGGGTTCGATTCCCACCCCGAGTCTGGGTGTAATATAAATATTTATTTATATATTTACATATGTATTATTTATAAGTATGTTTATCGAAAAAAAAAAATGTATATGTAGCTAGCTATATACCAGTCGGCTGTAACCTATAACACAAGCATTAAGTTGCTTACTTTAGGAACAGACGACCGTGTGTGTATTGTGTAAATATTTATTTATTATTATTTATTATTTATTTATCTTTCTGTAGTTTATCATCTAATTCTTCTGTGGTATTTAGTACTTCAAATAGTTTGCTAATTCAAAACGTATAAAGCACAATTAGAGTGCTCTTTCATATCAATCGAGTTCTTCAAATAACAGTTCATTTTTTAAATTTCAAAACATAATATGAAAAGCAACAAAACATACAGTAAAAATAATTTAATCTTAGTGTAACCAAAGCTCAATCGCCGGCGGGACAAGTCAAAGATACAGATACACGTCGCAAGGGGCAGGGACGTTTGCCAAAAATTATAATTTTAATTGCGGACCTCCCCTATGCGCCCCTAGCTATGATAATACACCATAATTATAAATATATTGTTTTGTGTGACATAAATTAGTTAAAACGAAATATTCAATAAAATGTTTATCGCAAAATATAATTTGCAACCTGTTTTTATGTAAGACATCATTGTAAAATGGAAATATTTGTTTTTGTTTTTATACAGACTGAACTTGTAAAATATCCATATCCATAAATAAATATAGAATACATCTATTTTGAACACAACTAGAAAACAAGTAGTAGTTTTGAACAAGTTCTGCAGCGACAATTCATTTTATCCAAAGCAATGAAATCGCATCATTTTAATAAAATAGAAAAAAATCGTAAAAATCAACGAATTATTCCGAAAACTTAACGCACTTTACCGAAACCCAAGTGAAGTCCTCGAAGCCCTCCCAAAAAAAAAGTAACACTCACTTCCTCCGAACCTTGAAAAATTAATGACTTCCAGTACACACACGCGCGAAAACAAAGGGGGTAACTGCCGAAAATACGCAAATAAGGATAGCGCTAACAATTTCCTCCCAGGGCGTGTTGCTAGTGACAGCGATACGGAAAACTTGGTCTGCAGTGACTAAAATAATTCGTATGTTACTCAACTTGTACAAAGCAGTATATTTTGATGTAACACCTCTACGACTATCGATTTTTCAAAGAAGTGTTGGGAGGCAATGCACAAAAAAAGTGTAACAATTCAGTGTGTCTTACGAACATAGAATAATTGATTTCTATTAGCACTAGATAAAAACTTTTAATATCTCTCAAAACGAATTTTTGAACCACATTATAATAAATGTACAGTACATAACATAGCAAAATCTCCATAGGACGTATAGCGCGAGCTTAATTTTAATAGTTGTGTTGATTTTAACTTTTTAAGAAGTTAATGCGTTTGTATAACGCTGTCAGTGGAGACGCCTACTCGGTCATTATTGCGCTTTGCGGTACCTCGCTGCAAATGTATGGGAATTTAATTAATTTTGTACATATCTCTCGGACTGAGGTGAATTGACTACTTACTTTGAACTGTCAAGTAGGAAGCTTAGAAGGTTTACCGTCGAATTCGTTTTTATTTATGATCACGGCGCTAAGGCAATGAGTTAATACGCTTATATTGTTGCATTAAGTATAAAAATACTTTTTACAATTAATTCTTTACTATTTCAGCCAACAACGCATTCACGAAGCTGGTACAGAAAGAAATTAGAAGCTGTGGTGATTATTTAATACTTTATCGTGCTAAAAACAGTTTCAAGGTACCGAAATATGTACACATTATCAATATGTGTACATTATTGTTATACAGAAATGACTTGAATAACAATAACGAATCTAATAATATTTAACTAGCGACTTGTCCCGGCTTTGCACGGTTGCAAAAACTATCAGTGTTCCTCTACTATATTATACATGTATTATACATATAAAACTTCTTCTGGAATCACTCTATTTACTGAAGAAAACCGCATCAAAATCCGTTTCGTTGTTTTAAAGATCTAAGCATACAGACAGCGGGAAGCGACTTTGTTTTATACTATGTAATGATTTGAGAATGACAGATAAGCTTATTTAGGCTACGTTTTTGATTGCATAAACTTTATATATCCTTTATATAAATATATTAAACATGTTACATAAAAATACAATTAGCATTTAGAATTGCCACATGATTAGCTTACGGATTATAATTAAAAAAATAATTTAGCAATAGATAAAACAAATTCTGTGAACGATTATTTAATTGATTAAAAGGGAGATAAATATACGTTAAATCGCATACAGGTTTTTAATTTACTTTCCAATGTTAATATAATTTACAATCGTAGAAAACTGTTCTGCTTTAGTCATGCAAGAAATTTGTTATTTTAAACGATTACGGTTTCAATTCTAATTTGAAGCATATATTTGTATTTGTTTTTATTTTGGATGTTTGTTTTGTAGGATTTCCTATAGTAAGATATTAAAATTTTGCTGTTATTATTTTTAATAGTACACATAAATAGTAACAATTACTTTCTTTTATAGTTTCATCAACGATACCGTAAAAGTTTTGTTAATAAGAACGTACAAGGATAGGTTAAGAATTGAAACCACTGAACCATACATTACAAAATGTCGGACTCCGCAGCATTCCAATTATAAAACAGTTTCTTCTGAAACTTACTTAAGAGGTTACTTAAGTCTTGATTCAGTGAGATATAAAAATAAAAACGTTGAGGTAGTCCACTCAAGGATTTCATAAGACAAGAGATCCGTTGTCTCGAGGACTTAGTCAAGTTTGCTCAGAGGCACTTACATTTTTCACTACTGCAATGAGGAAATTGATTTGCTTTTTCATTTTATTTAAGGGTTGTAGATTTGTATGCTTTATCTTTGTTTGTATGTGTTTGTATTGAAAATGAGTACATGTGTTTAAGCTAATAGTCAATTAGTATCGCAACGGTGAATCGGGACGTCCGGTGGAATAATAATCATAATCGCACTTAAGTTTATTGTTGTGTGTTGCCCATAGTCACCATGCTGGGCAAGCGGGTTGGAGACCGCAGGGCTGGCCTTGTCGCACCGAAGACGCTGCTGCCCGTCTTCGACCTGTATATTTCAAAGCCAGCAGTTGGATGGCTATCCCGCCATCGGTCGGCTTTTTAAGTTCCAAGGTGGTAGTGGAACTGTGTTATCCGTTAGCCACCTCTTACGACACCCACGGGAGTAGAGGGGGTGGCTATGTTCTTTACTGCCGTAACCACACAGCGCATGTAGAGATAATTTAAAGAAATCTCCAAGTCTCGGATTATAGTAGAATTTCTAACCTTAAAAAGTTACACATCTTTCCCGACTAAGGCCCCAAGAGGCTGGTCTGGGATAGTTTAGGCGCATACAAGACTACTTGAAGTACTACAATGAATTAAGTAAATATACTTTGATATTTTCAAAATATATTCTTTTCATAAAATTATTCTGTCCTTAATATATTCACCAATAATGCTAAGATGTACAAAATCACGTACACTACAGTTTTTCTTATACCTACTAATATAAAGCTTTAATAACGTGCAGTGAGTGAGACTACGCCTCAAAATCCAATACATTTGACTTAGAGTTTTACCTTTATTTTTCTCATTTGAAAGTAATAAGCAAATGCTGAAAGGAATGATTGGAGAAATGCGGGTAATGAAATAAACTTCCTAGCTACGTTTCTACGAAGTAACTAGGAGTCTTACGCTGATATCGAATTACATTCGTTTAAACTAGGAACTTTACTTTTATAAATATTGACAGACTAATGCTGATTATTATGTTGTTTGAACGTGTTGTGTGGTATTAAACGTAGGGACCTAAACACAATTGTTCTTGTTAATTAGTAAAATTGACGCTGTCTTCTATACTATTTCTGTTATATAATGCGAAAGATTAATTTATTTTAATAACACCAAAAATTAGGCGTACTAAGTAATGCTTTTAATGTTTGTTAGCTTGGACGCTGAATTTTATGCACGATGAGACAGACGGGTCTGAGTTATAATGGTTGAGCAATGAATTGGGAATAAAAAAGTGCACCATTTGAATTTTTTGCCGATTTTTCTCAGTAGAATCTGTAGATTCGAGATCCGATTCGGCAGTAACCGTATATTCACTATCATTAATTAATTATAAACCAATATTTAGTTTACAAGGTTCCGATTCAAAAGTGCTTTCGAAAACTATTTATATAACGAAAACTTTTGTTTTGATTTTAAGAAAGAACATCATATCCATTCATCATCCATTATCATCCAAGAATTAATTCCAATACTCACCAAAAAATAACCACATTGATTTATTATTAGTGTAAATGTGTAAATTGAGCCCTTATATTTATCCCCATGAGCCCACACCATAAGCTGAGCTGTCGATATCAGTTCAGTTGTAATGGACACCATGACCACGCCTCAGTCTCGCCCTGCGGTATTGTTTTGATTCGGTAATATTGTTGTGTCGATTTGATTAATAGTTTTGAAAATTAAACAAAATATATATTAGATATAATTTGAATAATCGTAACTGTCTTTGCTTGCAAACGAAAAAAAACGACTTTAATTACATTGACCATTCATACAACATAGGCAGACGAAAAAAATCGCATTATTGAAGAAAACCCAAAAAGTATTTGTCGTACAAAGTATTGTCGAGTGATCGAGATGCATTCGATGATAAAGAAGAGGAGCCTCTGATTAATCTGCGACAAAAACGACTGTAAAACTAGTATCGATTTTATTTTTACAAAATTGAATTAATTTATTTTTAGATAACGTGTAACTGAAAAGTTAAAACCAAGCTAACTTAGTGCTACAGTTTTCTACCCTCTTGACGACCCCGGCATCATGACGCCGGGTTAAAAGAATTATTTTTTTTCCTAAATAACGTATCCGAAACACAAAAATCCTCGCGTGCCAGTCACTACTCAACTAACATGCCAGAACCGACATCTACGCATATTTTTCACGTCATAAATAATTTTATATTTATTTTTGATATTCTGTTTCTCTATTAAGAAATAAAAGAGTAGCTGTTATTTGTTTTCTGTAATGTATACCTTTTTAGTAATTTATTAGCTTTGATTTCTAAATATAAAACAAAATAAAGTTTATATATTTTAGGTTCAATTAACAAATTGAAAATCACTTAAAAAGAAATAATAATTTAAAAGTGAGTCTTAATGCATTCACCATATAGCTCGATCTTACACTCTCAAATGTTTATCTGTTTCGGTTTCTTCAAAATTCTTTAAGTGTAAAGTTAACATCAAGAGAGGATTATCAAAACTAATTGTTGTGGTTTTTTAATGAGAAGTCCCAAAAATTTTACAGCAACGGAATCCTACACTACACTTAGATATCGAACAAAATAGTACCTACATATGTACTATAGTTGATGTAAATAAATTTTGTAAAATCTTACATTAAGTTTCTATATAAAATACGAAGAAACTTTTTCCCCGACCTAATATTTAATTAAATTAAGAAATAATAGGCACACGCATAGGATATCTAGCTATATTTCTAGCTTAAAACAATAAAATTACTATCAGTTGAATAGTTTTTGTAGTATATATTGTTAAGATAACCAACGCTCCATCGGGACGAACTCAATTTAAATTTTACTATTTCATTTTCAACTACACATTCTACAGATAATAAATATTTTCATAATAACTTTACATTAAAATCCTTAGTCTACATTATAATGAAAAAATATCTAACAATTATAATTCTATACAATGAGAATAACGGCTGAATATTCTCTTTTCAATATTTTAAAAAGCAAAATCACATTATCGTTTAAATAATCGTTAGTGTAGTCTGTACTTTTTGCTAAAATCTTTTGTTATCTGTGCAATATGAATACTTTATACACGTTCTAAATGTCCTGTAACAATAGCTGACGTTGACGCTAAGCTTATATATTTCAACAATTTTTTATTATAATTTGGAAGAGCATGTTGAAAAATACAATGCGTACTATCAATAAAACCTTCTTTCACCGAAACAATGTTGGAAATGGAACGCATTTATTTAAATTAAAAAAGGAACACACACCAGCAATACACTTAAAATATTCACACGGCGAACACATTTCATTTTTAAAATAGGAAAGAAACACGTTCTTAAAAAAATTTGTTCCCGCGTACAATGTATAAAGCGCCCCATTCATGACACAATAGCGGTTTTGTACTGTTTTGTCCGTCTGAATCGCATGACCCGACGTGTGTCACAATGCGGCCGTGTATGGGTGCACTCTATGAATTGTTTTGTTTTCCGACCTCGGTTATGCTTTTCCCTTTTATATCGTTGCCTCTATTTTTCATGGAGAGCATAATTTTGCTTTTCTTAAACCATTTCTTAGTGAAATATGAGCGTAGGGAGAGCATTAAATATGTTGAAAGCCGGTGTACCTTTTAAAGCTTCTGGTACAAATACTTGTGAATACAATTCCGATTTTTTGTAAAGATTTGTTATTTTCATTTTCATGTTTTAAATAATTAAACAATACATAACATAATTTGATATTACATTAATACACCAAATGTGATTGAGTGCTACAAAAATTATAGAACAGATATAAAAGAAAAATGCCGTTATAAAAGAAAAAATGTTTATTTTTTATTTAAGATTTAGAAAGTCGACAACCATTCTGCCTAAAACATTAAACGATTATTTAACACTGAACAGCGAACACAATGTTGATATATTGACACGTTGAGCTCCATTCTTTTAGGGGTGTAACACGTGAATCACCATGTAAACATTAAAAATATACTCCTCTATTTATACCTATATTACAAAGAGGTAAAGTTTCTAACTTTGTTTGTTCGTAGGGGGTAATCTTCGCAAATAATGATCCGATCATGAAAATTCTTTCACTAACAGAAAGCTACACTATTCTGGGGGGAGATATGCGCTATTTACTTGCTATTGAACAAAACATTCATTAAAAACTAATAGTATATGTAAATCAAGTCGGAGAAATGCATGCGAGATGAAAACTTTACTATATATTTGCACCACAAAAATAATTAACGCCCAACGAAAGAGACACAGGTTGGCTAGTTTAGAAATAATATGAAGAGTTGCTACATTAATGTTTTTTGGCGTTCTAAATTTTTTTTTTATATTTTTTATTAGTACATACATGTAATATTATTTTATATTTTGTAAATTTCTATATAAAACACATACATACTATACAAGTAATCAAAAAAAAACTTAATGTTTTGAATTTAAAAATAAACATTACAGAAATGTTGCCTTATAGCAACACTCAACCTACAATTTATTGAAAAAAAATATATTTTCTAAAGTGACAACATTCCTAATTAATGTTAAAATAAACCGATATAAAGAGGTATAAATTACTCGTTATATTTTAATGAGGGTCTCTGATACGAGAGGTATGATTGGAAGTGACGTCACAGCTTCCATATTACTAATGAGGTGATCATGCGAGATTGAAAGACATTCCCGTCTTAGTTGTAATTTTGAATACATTTACGTTAAGGTAGAATTATTCTGTAATATTTAACATCATAAACTTTTTATTGGCGCGTGGATACGCGATTAGCGAAGATACGTAAATATTTCACTTCTCAAATAAAGACAAATATTTAAAGAGGTTCGTTTAAGGAGATCATATATTGCACTCAAAAATGTATTCCATACATGTGATACTTTTGTCCAGTCCAGTTAAATTAAGAATATTTTAGCCGCATGAAAAAATAATGGAACATATATTTAAAAATAGAACTTGTCTACATTCTATTATAAAAATATAACTAAGCAAGAAAACCTTATCGAAACAAAGAATAAATTATCTGTTTAGGATGCAAAAACATACTTCAAAGAATTAAATTATAAAATTCAGAAAAAAACTTTCTTGCTTTGGAAAAACAAAAAAATAACGTAGATAAAATAAATAAAAATTATTCAAAAAAGTTATAAATCCTTCACTGCTTTAGTATCAACTACAGACACTTTATCAAGAGTAACTCAGGTCCTAATTGGAGGGACGCGATTAATGATGCCAAGCCGATATGTGGAGTGGCAGTTGGTGGCTCTGCAAATTGAAACTTTTTCACTTATCCCTTCACTTAATATCATTAAAGCCACTGATAATACTTATTAAAATTTCATATTTGTATTTATTTTGTTAATTAAGTACAAGTCATTTGAATCGAAGAGAATTAATGCAGATTCTTATTTCCTATATATATTACAAATGGGAAAGTTTATATGAATGTTTAGTACGCTTTCAAGTAAAAACTATCAAATCGATGGCAATTACACTCACTATGTAAATAGCTAGAGATAAAAATTACACATAGGCTATTTTTTATAGTGACATTCCCGTGGGAGGCTACTTAACTTGGGTATAAACCACAAGGTCCAGTAAGTATAACATCATAACATTTCTTAATTTTAATACAACTGTATCAAGTAACCCTTTAGAAAAATGTATGGTTATTAACAAGTCACAATAAAGTTCATTACTTTGTCATTCAATTCGAAAAATTTTATTTCCCTTTATTCTTCTTCTCTTAGCAGATCATAGACTATTAACCATACGGATAACCTTATGTAACCTTGTGTGATAACAGGACCGTGTAACCGTGTGTGAGTTACGAGTATGTGTATTATGAAAATCTTAGGTGGTAGTTAATGCTGTTATTTTCTCTGAAAAAATTGCGAGTTTAAGTTTAGAATTGCTTTAAGAACAATTTCTAAAATATAATGTAAAATGAAATATTTCTAAAATATTTTTAAGTACGATTAGAAGATAAACTTATTTTTACATATCGAAAACAGATATTTCCATTTGATCATACGTTTTTAAAGGCTAAATTAGATAGATAATCTGCTTCTTTCACGACATTAAAGATTAGTAACAAATTTTAACTTGTTAATTTTTATACTGACATAATTATTTTATTTACTAGCTTTTATTATTATTTTTTTCAATGAAATGTGAAATACGCAGTTATTGTTACAACAACACCATTGTAGTGATATGAACAGACCGTTTAAAACATTCAAATGATTGAAGCAGTAATATTACCTATACATGCAGGAGTTAACAACGGTTAAGCTAAAGGTCAAAGGCGTGGCGTACGATTAAGAGATAGAGATTGCATTGGTAATTGTAAAATGTGTTCGTAAATTGAAACAGCAGGTATCGATGCACCGAGGGCCGATTGTGGACCGCTGAGTTATCCAGAAGGTTATCTGGTGCCCTACATTCGAACAGCTTGCTATGAATAGGGGTTAAGACTTCATTATATTATACCATTTAGTAATTACGCTATAAGTAGGTGAAATAAAAGCTTCTAAACTACATTACTTGTAACCTTACTACCTGTTGGCCTTTTTGTACTTTGTGAGTTGTACAGGTACGTAATGCTCGCACAAATAAAGATATTTGATCATGAAATATATTATTAACACGACCGTGTTTTAATGCTTTTAGTAAAAAAAATTATAAATTATAGAATCTTGGAAATTATGGCTAAAAAAGCTCTCCGCTTTCGGTGGAGTAGCGTGGGTTTTTACCACTCGGGGCCCACCGAAAATTTACCACCCCATTCTTTAATTTCACAATTTATACCTGCGCTATATTTATAATTACCGTTTTCGAGAAACAAAAAAAAAAAACTTTGACCGTTGATCGTTGAATAGCTTTTTTGATACATACGGCCAATAATCTATGATAGGACTAGATCTATGGAGGATGATCTGTGAAGACTTTTGCCACTTCTTTTTTACTGGTTTACCCAGTTTCTTGAAAAATTCGGGTCTGTCGAAATTTTTCTTATTAGAAATGTCTATTTTGACCGAGCTATTTATTTCATCAATATTACGTCAATACAACTAGAACTCGGTAGCGGATTTATAAGTTTGCCTCCAGTAGGCTGGTCAATTTTTGCCACCGCTAATGATCTTATGGATTTGTCTGCTGACACAAAATGTTAATTTGTTTATTAATGAAAATAGGTAATGACTAAAATACATTCTTGATACCGAAAGACTAATTAAACTTAAAAAAAATACAAAAATTCAAATTGTAAATAAAGAGTTCTGTATAAAAAAATCAAATGTCGATGTCATGTGCGGATATCGACAGCAATGTATTCCTTCGAATGTTAAAAGATATGGTCTGAACGTCAAAGCTAGAACATAGTTACCAGTAGTGCTATGAAACACATTTGTAACTTACCATTTAAAGTTGACCATAAATAAATAAATAAAAAGAAATAAAAATCACCTAAAGCCATTCTTAAAGCCCGTTGAAGCTTATGTGGTTCTGTAAATATTTGTTTAAAAACATAATTACATTGTGTCAAATAAAAGGTAAAACTTCAAAATTTAGTTTTTTATATTGTATTTTGACTGCATATTTGACAGAATTAGCATTTATTGCGAATTTACAGTCGAAACACAGAGTAGTGATTTTCAAAGCTTCTAAGAGTTACTTTATGCCAAATTTTAGACTTCTCTACTAATGACATAAGGGCCAGTTAATTTTTTTTTAAATATCGTCAACAAATAAACGCTGCTAACCCCATTGCCTAATGTGTAACAAAGTTCATCACTTGTAATCGTATTTTCATTCATTTTTATTAATAAACATAAAATATCATATTTGTCATTTTTAATGATATGCTCATTATACTATTTACGAAATATATTATTACGAAAAATAACTAACTTAGATTTCAATAATAAATATCGTAGCTCTTTGTTAGTCGAACTTTAGGTTAAGATTTCTAACCCTATCCTAATAATAGTTATACAATATCGTTATGTTGGCTTAATAAGCAGGCACGTGCACTTTAGTTATGCGCTTTAGCTTTAAATATAGGTTTTGTAGAATACCCATGTATGTCTTAACTTGCTAATTTATAGCACATATATAATAGATAAGTTATAGTATAGTAGATTATAGTAGAGTAGGGTGAACAAAATTCTTAGTCTACTTGATAGACATAGCTTCTAATAAATTAAAATTGAAAGGACTTTTTTGTTATTTGTTTGTAATTAGTTGTTTGTTGTTACTATTAATTCGTAAATTTAATACATATGTATACTGTTTTTGCTTCACAGTGCTTGTTTACTAAACTGTATAGGTAAGATAATTTATATTTCGCTTTTATCCTCATAATCTTATATAGGTATATGAAGGGACTTAGGAATAGAAACTAGTCTATGTGATATTTTACATCTTCAGTTCCTAAAACCTTACCTTGATTGATATAAAAATTGAATATTTATTTACTGATCATAATCGCATTATATAACAATGAGCCATCCATACTTTCGAGATCACAAATTTACGCGTTTATTTCATTAAGATTTATTTTATCAAGCAGTTCTTTTAACAAGAAAAAGATAATTGTTAGAACTTTATAGGTATGTCACGCTGTCAATACGTGTTTTGGACAATACATCATACATCTTTCAAAACATCTGCCTAAACGCGCAGATTATTTGACGACTTTCTTTCCTTGACTGATGGAAATTAAATGCGTTTTAAGGAACTGGTCAAGAAAGGTTATAATTTGCACGCATAGGACAATAATAAAATCAACCTGAAAATAGGCACGGTGCCTATTAAAACATATATTTTCCAATATTGAAAGGTTTATTCCCAATAATATCGACAATTTAGGCCTTAGCATTTTAGGACCTGACTAATTCTCATTAGTATATGACTCTACGCGTGATCTTATATATCTGATATAACCGATTTCAGCATACCTCCAAATTATTGTATTGAAAGTCCACAGGTGGAACGCCAAAAATGGCGTGAACTCATGTGTGTTGCCCATAGTCACTACGCTGGGCAGGCGGGTTGGTGATCGCAGGGCTGGCTTTGTCGCACCGAAGACGCTGCTGTCCGTCTTCGGCCGTGTATTTCAAAGCCAGTAGTTGGGTGGTTATCTCGCCATCGGTCGGCTTTATAAGTTCCAAGGTGGTAGTGGAACTGTGTTATCCCTTAGTCGCCTCTTACGACACCCACGGGAAGAGAGGGGGTGGCTATATTCTTTAATGCCGTAGCCACACGACTATCTGGTTGCTACTAAATATTAAATTTTATTCATGGAAATTTGTCTTACATTTTCATGTAGTTAGGTTCATTAACGATTACCTGCAACAAGGGCTTCAGCAATATGTTACACGTTCGCGTGCGGCGCGCGGGAACCGCGAAATGTGCTGTGAAAACGTTAGTATAATATAGATAGTCCCTTGTTATTAAATTTCAAAATTACAAAACAATTAAATTATCCTTTCTTAAATTTCATTATACATAATTGGCTGTTGAGAATGAAGTATAATACATGGTACGAGTACCTATGCTTTTGATTAAAGTACTAGGTATTAAGTACTACCAAATATTCTGATTGGCAAATAGTAGTATGAAAAGTTCCATGTGTTATATAAATAAATCGTTTCATATAGTTTTTAAAAATAATACTTTAACGTTAACCACTTGCCTTCTTACCACCATACACTTCGATATCGATTAAATAATGTGATTGATAAAGATTTGCGTAATCTTATAACAATATATAAGAAATACTCGCTTATATGATTGTAGGAAACGTGTTTGATAATTTCAGTAAAATAAAAATAATCCTCTCTATTCTATCTCAAAATGACGGATGGCTCGGCCCGGCTATTCATTTAAGTCTCGTACGACACTCATAATCCATTCAGTTTGAACGCTAGGCACACGGCGCCGCGCACATATTAAATGCATAATTGATATCGTACACGTTTATTCGTTCACTTTATTTGCTAAGTTTTATTTCATCAATTACTAGAATATTCTTATTTCTGTGGAGATTAATTTTATTTTAATTCTCTGTGTCGTTATGCACTAACATACGCAAACACACTATAATTATTATCATTGCGAAAACGAGTCGTTGAGGAGTTTCACCCATTAATGTTAACTTCATCATTAAAATATTGTTTTGTGTAAGCTTACCGAAACATCGTTGAAGTCACATACGACAGCTATATCTAGTCGATAAAAAGTGCAGTACCGTTAAATCCGTCTTTTATAAAACTGCCAATTGTTATAAATGTCTTGTATGAAATACAATGTAAAAATTATATGTCTTCCAAATAATATACAAATATTTTACTGCAACAAAGCACAACAGGAAATATCGGGCTCAAAATCTGGAGTAACCCAACTGGGGAAGTACCTCGACCTTACAGAAGATCACAACTAAATAATACTCAAGCAGTCTTGTGATCCTGTGGTGAGTAAGGTGAAGAAGAATGAAATAATGAAGAAGAATTAATGAAGCTCCTTGGAAATCGGGGGGTAGGGTCGGCAACGCGCTTGTGATACTTCTGGTTTGCAAGTGTATGCTGCAACCACTTACCATCAGGTGAGCTGTATGCTTGTTTGCCGACCTAGTTGTATTTAAAAAAAAAACATAGATTTAATATACACAACTAGCTTCGAACTTTGTGCCGGCATTTTTTATTTTCGTAAATAACTTGTCATGAAAATAACGACCACCAAAAAAAATATATTCAGTTTGGAACACCTGCAGTGTTAGAAAGTTATGCGCATACATATGCTTTGGCGATGTTTTTTAATTCAGATATTGTTTACCAAAAAGATTTATTAAAATTTATCCTTTATCTGTAATAAAAACTTTATCCCATTTTAATAAGAAAGCAAATAAGCAAATCTCACACACGTGTATGGTTCTAATTAGGGTTTTAGTTTAATCTTCCACAACGGGTGTAGGACACGTAGTGTTTAAGTATGAGAGGATTCTGTGCGTTTTAATTATATTTTCAGACGTGTTGTGTTGTCCGTGGCTTACCTATGTTCCCTTTTAAACTGTTTGAATGTTTGACTAATTTAAAACTATATTTAATTATTAGATACTTCATGACACACTTTAAATCTCATCGGTTTCTAAAAATTATATCTTTTCTTTTAAAAAGACCGAATGCCATTGTCATTTTGATACTTCAGATATTTTGCTGAAGTTGCAAACTGCATAGTTAAATATTCAGACCATTGATTATGCCATGTATAGTAAAATATTATACGTATAATGACAATATTAGTATGTCCCGTATATTTAAAAGTGTAGAAAAAGTCTTAGTGGAGATGTTCTGATTTCAATTTTTTTTTTTTATGTTGTTGCTAGCCGGTCAAACAGTTACGTATATATTTACGTAAATAAAAAAAAATACAGACGAATGTATTGCCATTCAAAAAATTTTAAACTAAGCAAACCAGTACGTCTCAAAAGTAGTCAGTGATATGTACTCATAATAGCCATAATTGAGACGCTGTGGATAATAGAGTTTCCATCTATTTTCTTTATGGAAAAAGGGCTATTGCCAATAGTGGGCATAAGTAGGACAGAATTGATTAACTAAATTCTACTTTTCTTTGTACGGATTTAAGTAAAATGAAAAAAATAAATAAAACTAAAATAGTTTCTTAGCAAATTAATTTTTTTTTTAAATATATTATATATTTGAAAAAAAAAATGTTTTTTATTGGGTTCTGACTAGCGAAAAATAATGTCCATCGAGTTATCGGGAACATCAACAACTCAAACTATGTGACCTATTTCTAGGCGTCGCTTATATTTTATTAATTACTAGATACTCAGATTTCTTGTAAATCTAGTAATAAATGTTTCACCACGCTAAATCATTAATTTGAATTAAATATCTAAAACAAAACAGTTCCTCTTAAGTTAATTACAGTCTAACATAAATAAAATTAACCCTACTATCCAGTAAAACAGAGTCGGAAAAATCCACGAGATTTGAGGTCAAAAATGAACAAAACTAAATGAGAGACGTAGTGTATTTTAATAAGGTAATTCATAAAGTTGTAGTGAACAATATGAGTTTTATGACTATAACAGCGCTCTTTCATACTGGACCGGAAGTTAACGAGCGTCGAAATAATAAAAATATCCGGCGAGGGAGCTACGAAAAAAATAAGATTCTGTGTGGCTTTGATAAAACCAAGTTTTTTTTCGTAGATTGTTTTGCGGGTTTATAGTTATCGTTGACCTGGAGATTATTCTATTACGATAGAAAACGTAAATAACTACGAATAAGTGTTCCATCAAAAATATTACAGTTTCATTTGGTTTAATGATTTTCGTTGGTGTCCAAAGAGCATATATGATTTCACCAATGTCAAGTAGGATAAAAAATGTATAAAAGAAATTGATTTATTCGAGAGATTGTGTGTGTGTGTGTGTGTGTGTTTATGTGTGTATATACACAGGACAGGAGCGGCTGGAGACGTCTCACGAAGCCCGTTTGTACTATAGAACGGCAACAATAACACATATTTTTTAACAAACAATTTTCACTAAATATTTATAAACCATAGTATACTACAAACAGACTTCTACATTACAGTTTATATCTTTTTATCGTGTCACAATGCCTTGAGTCTGAGATTCATGGAGAAGTCCCGAATGCTGATTACTTGACGTAAAAGTCGGTCACCTATCTCTCAGTGCTAGTGTTAAAGCAGTTTATTAAAGAAAAGTTTTGGTACTTTCAAATGAAATAAGGCCATAGAACAGTCGTATTTCGAGTTAAGATATTATATACATTTTATTTATAGATACACCTTTGTATATCAATCCGTACCTATGAAGTAAAAAGGATATGAAATAAAGGGCAATATTAGGTTACTCAACCTGGATTCCTAACAACCAGGAGTCTATAACGTTACATTTATTAAAAAATATATTTAAGTTATATACATAAACAATTATATGTCAGGTAATAATATCAAACATTATGTTTGATATTATTACCTAGTTCAATATAGATTTTTTTTTGTATTGTGCTTTCGCTTATTCGTATGTATAGATAGGTACTAGTATTTCATATGATAAACGTTTTAAATGATATTTTTTGTGGATAGCTAAAATCATTATAAAAGACTTTCTTCATCACATCATCATCATCACAGCAGCCTTTCGCAGTCCACTACTGGACATAGGCCTCCACAAGTTCACGCCAAAAATGGCGTGAACTCGTGTGTTTTGCCCATAGTCACCACTATAAGACTTTCTTGTGTGACATGAATTAATCAAAAAACAAATAGCCACCAATATTAAATTTAACTTTTTTATTAAAAATTCAACATAGACTTTAACTTAACATATCGTATTTGGTACAACTATTAGTAGTCATCTATATAAATAAAATTGAATGTTGCTAAGAGCATATCTCGAGAATAGCTCGATCAACTCGGATAGTTTATTTTTTGTTTGTTACTCAAAGCCCACGGAAGGTTTTAATATTAAAAAATAAAAAAAATTAAAATAAATATTTAAAATAAAATTATTTTTATTTTTACTATTAACTTTTAACAGAACGACTTCTATCCGTTCAGCTAGTTTAATATAGCACTATAGAATATTAAATATCGATACTATTTTAAATGTATTTTTACGAGTATATAGAACACTGACTAAAAATTATATTGTTTAGCTGCATTTTTAAAAAGAATAAGGTACAAAATATGAAGATCGGTACATGACAATAGAATGTGGATTGCCCTCAAGTAGACAGAAAACTTGGCCACAAAACATGCGTAATTACATCAAAACAAACAAACAAAAAACACACCACCCAGTCCAGAACGACGCCGAGTTCTTTTTCACAGACACAGCACTTTTTATGGCCCGACTCGAACAAACGGAACCGAGGCATCTTTTTTTATCCTCCTTTACCGGGAAATGACTTTCTGACTCATAATCTCTCGCGATCTCATTAAAAATTCATAACTCAAAACTGCGAAAAATGAAAATTCGCTATAGATACCCGAACGGGCAGGACTCTAAGCCGATGCACGCTCCGCGCAAAATGTTTCTTAATTAGTGATGCATTTTTATAAACGCTCGAAATGATAGGGACGTTCTGCATAGCAATTATTATGCATCCTTTTTGATAGCGGTCCCGTTTTGATTTTCTTTTATTTGCAATTAACTTCATACCCGCTGTGTAAGTACGATTTAATAATATTTATTTAATCCTTTCATTAAGTCAAGTTCTGTAAGGATCAAACTGTGTGATATACGTCGTATGATTGAAGAGTAAAATAACTTTTTGAGACTTGATTAAATACTTCGTGTAATGAAAAAAGGTTACCTTTCAAACATTCCTTTAAGACAATTTAATGTGTCCATATATGTTGTAGGGTATACTAAAACCATAGCAATAATTTAATTAAAGTATGTATAACTTCCCTGTTTATTCATTTAACATATTTATGGAAAGGTCTAAAACCTTTTTTTTTCACTAAAACAAAATAATTTGATTTTTTTTTTTTTATTATTAAAATAGTCAAGCTCTAAAAGCGCTTTTTGTCATTTTACTTATTACCAATATGAAATGTTATAAATTTATTTTAATTTCAATTCAACTAACACTACTGGATTTCATGTTCTTCTGTAAGGAGCGCTAATAACAACCGATTGGCCATCATCATCATTTTAGCCTACCGCAATCCACTGCTAGACATAGGCCTCCCCAAGTTCGCGCCATACATTATGGCGTTAACTCATGTGATTTGCCGAAAGTCACCAAGCTGGGCAGGCGGGTTGTTGATCGCAGGGCTGGCATTGTCACACCGAAGACATACGTACCTATTGGTTGGTACCTACATTAAAATGATTGAATGTCGGACACATGTTCACACAATCATAGTCCAAATATCATTTCTTTGAACTTTCTCAGTTTATTTAGTTGATTATATTTCATCTTTAATAATCTTTACATCCAATTTATGAACTTATTAAGTGAAGTTAATTGCACTATTGATAAGTTGGCGGTGGTAATCATAATAACTTAAAACCAGTTTCAACCTTAACAATGACGTATAAGGATTAAATTCCTAAGCTGTTAATATGCTCTTTATAATAGTAATCAATATTGTACTTTATTGATAGCGTCTTTATTAGAAAAATATCAAATGCACTGTATATTATAAATTAAATTTACAAAGTTCAATGTTTACAAGAAAAAACGTATATTAATTCAAATTTAATAAAGTAGATGTGCGATGCGTTTTACCAGAATAAAGTCAAATATCTCAATAGAAATTATAAATTACAAGGTAAGTTACGTATCGAGGTCTCTGACTTTTTACAAATTGCGTCACTAAATATACATACCTATATCATAATGAGAAAACTGATATATTTTTTCTTAGTACATGAGACAGGGGAGGGCAGAATTTAACTTGCTCAAAATCTGGAGCAGTTCAACTGGGGACATTCCTCAAATATACAGAAGATCACAGTAAGGTAATGCTTCTCGTATGTAGTTTTGTATTTCTGTGGTAAGTAACGTAGCCAGAAGCTTGAAATGTTTCTTGATTTTTAAACATTCATCTCTATGATAAGCGCTTACTCTAAGACAAATCAAACGCTTGATTTTGAGAGCATTAAAATTAATAAATAAAATTAAAAACACTTAAATAAATTAAATTTCCGCAACGACCGTGCTTTATACACATTTATATCGGTATTATATCAGTAGAGACATGCGACCGGACAAGACCCGGGACTTAATAACGGGTCCAACTATCGCGCGTGCTAAATTGCCTCCGTCTGCAACCGGCTCTATATCGGACATCGGAACAATGTAGTCGAGGTAATTATTTTAATATCGTGCGTGTGTACCGCACTTAATTCCGATAGTTAACAATGTAATATATTAGCAATTTTGTGATAAATTAATCTATTTCATCGTAATTGATTTTTCATAGTCCTCTAATAGGATTATGTCCTTTAGCGAAATTGCTCATAATTTAGTGCAGGCTTTTTGGAATTTAATGCTTACGAAATGATATAAGGTCGGCGGTATGAAAAATATGGTGAGTGAAGTGGTGTGAAACAGTAACGCTGACTTATCTTTCGAGTAATTAGAGATAATATATAGATATATATTTAAGTGTCTCGGAAATCGTTCTTAAGAAATACACTCAAGTTATTTTACTCATTTTAAAATAATATGGTTAAAATGGTTAAAAACAATAAAATGGTTAACCGAAAACACAGAATGATTGTGTTTGCTCGCAAACGAAAAAAACCGATTTCAATTATACATCGACGAGTAATACAACGCAGATCGACGAAAAAATAGCCAAGTAACTACGCGTTATCAAAGATTACTCAAAAAGTAGTTATCATATCTCGATAAAATTTATGTGTGACCAGATGATAAACATCAACTTTCGATTAAATTTAAAATTATCAAAATCGGTACACCCAGTAAAAAGTTATTGCGGATTTTCGAGAGTTTCCCTCGATTTCTCTGGGATTCCATCATCAGATCCTAGTTTCCTTACCATGGTACCAAACTAGAAATATCTACTTTCCAACAAAAAAAGAATTATCAAAATCAGTACATCCAGTAGAAAGTTATGCGGTATAATACAACGTAGGTCGACGAAAAAAGCGTCAAGTAAAAACGCATTATTAGATATAACTCGAAAAGTAATTGTTAGATCACAAATAAATTTAAATGGGACCAATTGACATATACCACCTTTCGATTAAAAAAACATTTGTCGAAATCGGTCCACACGGTCAAAAGTTCTGATGTAACATACATAAAAAAAAATACAGTCGAATTGAGAACCTCCTCCTTTTTTGGAAGTCGGTTAAAAAATTAAAGTATTGCTAGACTTAAATTGAATAAAAAATATAAAGATTAAAGCTGATGAAGCAAACTTAGTGCTACCACATTTTTTTTTCGTATAGATCAATTTTGTTTTGAATTTTTTTAAGGAGCTGTCGTGATAACAACGAGCACGGAAAAAACAATGATTCAATTTGGTGCATTTTGACAAATCAATTTTACTTATTGAAACTACCAGTACGTTGTTGTATTTGTAAAATATAACGTAGTTCTTTTAAATATCATTCATTATGACAATCGCAAATTGTTCAAAATCTCAAATAACAAAACATAATATCATAATAAATCCATACTGCCACATATCCGATAATTCATTGTAAAATACCGCTCTACGATAGGGAATATATTGATAATGTCAATGCCACATACTCGGAGGCAAACCGCGGCAATAAACTAGCGTACGACGATTATCTCGGATTTCTCACACATTGTCGCTTCGCCATTTGTTTAAATTACATTAGCATGTGCGGGGTTTTATAAAGCTTGATGTTTATATAAAGCTATGCGAATACTCTAAAAGCTGCGCTATAAAGTATTATATGAGCTTGAAATTTGAAATAGAAATAAAACTATTGTATACAGAGACCGTATGTAAAATATAATTAAACCGCAGAGTTAAAAGATTCCGTTCGCTTGAGTGTAGTAATTTTGAAACGAATCAAACAAGTCTAATATTTCTCAAATCAATCAATAATTAGCTTTTTTTAAAACGAATAATTTTAGAAGTATTAAAAACGTTCTTTTGTTGTGAAAATTTTCCTACCTACGTTTTAAATATGTTTTAATAGAAGTTAAACTGATGATTCATATTACTTGAAAATAAATTTATTCTTGATTTTTTACATTGACAAATTAATAATAATTAATATTAACACCAATTAAAGTACATTCTAACAAGTGGCTAACCAGCCTTACGATGTGTATGCGTGGGCGCAGTCCGGTGATGCGTGTGCGCAGATTAAATTGCATTAACACAATATACTCACACATTAAGCGCTATCTATCCCAGTCTGCTATTTTAAGAACAATAAATGTTTGTTTCTGCTATTACTGTCACGTTGACAAATAGTGCATTGTATTTCAAAGGCAGTAAATTTTAATTTGATTTTCGAATACCCTTATTTGGTATGGGATATTTTGATTTAAAAAAAATATAATTTGAACTGCATTATTTGCTATTTGATTGTGTTGTATATCTTTTATCTTCTATTTACGGCAATGGGTGTTAGCTAAAAGTTTTTTTTTTTTTTTTTCATTTCATTTCATTTCGGCAAATTTGAAGACGCCATGTTTACAGATGACTCAAGTCGTCCTCAAGTGAAAATATTTATTTCAATTACAATGGCGGTAAATCCGACGGAATTTACAGACATTGCTAAAAAATACTTTTTAGTCCAATATAAAGATTTTCATTTTGAAAACATTATTCACTTTTTTTATATTAGTAGACCGTTAAACAAACGTATGGCTCACCTGATAATAAGCGATTACCGTAGCTTATAGATGCTTGGAACAACAGGATCGCAAACGCATTGCCGACCCTACCGTCAACCTTCCCCAGGAGCTCTGGTCACCTTACTCACCACAGGAACACAACACTGCTTGAAAGAAATTTTATTTAACGGTGATCTCTTGTAAAGTTAATTTAGTACCTCTCCAGTCGGTCTGCCTAAGATTTTGAGCGAGATATTTCCTTATGATTTGCTTATGAATACCTCAATAAAAAAATCATTATTTTAAAATATAAATTCAAAAAAAGGATTAATTAAAACATTCTTCAATAACAATGTTAATAAGCCTATTTATTCAATATCTAAGTTCAGACTACCGAATAATATATACCTGAAATACCAACAGTATTAGTCAAATGTGAATAATATCGGGAAATGATTTCGTATGTATAATGCGTCGCCTTCCACATTGGAGCTAATACAGGTTCGGGGTCGGGATTATATTGACTTTAGATTCGGTGATATAGATACGTTTTCTAATAAATATGTATTAAGCCGAATTCGAAACACGTTAGGGTTAGTATTGATAGTTTATTTTATATGTCTATACTTAATTACCTTATATATGAACTCATGTAAGCTGTTACTTTTCTTACTTATTAACTAACTTAAAAAAAAAGACGGGGTTATAATTGAAAGAACTTATAATTGAAAGCTTTTCATTTGGCCCCGTTCAAAGTTGATATATTGAATACTGAGTTTTTAACTAATGATTTTTTTCACTACTTACGCTGGTTTAATTATCGACAATTACACTATATTGAAACGCACACATGAGTATATTAACTTTGTAAAATTTGCCATTTTATAATCTCTAAATATCAATCTCTGCCCCACAATCGTGTTACGAAGGATATTATGATCAGTGATTATTAATTTTCATAAATGTACTTGGAGCTTATAATCAATAATACAATTTAAATTTATATACACATAGCATATTTATATCTATATATATATGTAACTGTATCAGTATATGAACTCTAATGCAAAAACAATGCTAGTATAATCTCTCTTCTGTTTATGTATCTATAATGTATGTAAGAAGTTAATCTTTATATTTACTTAGACTCATAAATAATTATTTTAATGTAACTAGTTCATGCATAAATACTGAAAACAAAATAATTTATAATGGAAACTACGTGTGCTATCAATACATTCTATTAAATTTTTTTTATTACAAATTTATTGAATAAGTAACCAAAATTTAACTCGAGATTCCAGAAGCTTCCTTATAACTCTACGAGAGTTCAACACTAATTCGACTTTAATAATAAATAAAAATAATAAAAATCATAATAAAATACAAAATAAAAAATATATCAACTATGTTTACGTAACCGAGAACAGCTCGTTAGGCTAATACAAACTCATTTCAAGTAACCTCTCCAGTAGCGTACAGTCGGGAACTGAAAGTAGAATAAAAACAAATGTGTTGGACATTGCGGCGTTCGTTCATTAATGTAATGCTTATCCAACGTTCGAAAATACTATAGTATTTGATATTTTAATATATTTTTTGTAT